>NC_134965.1:2203600-2868600 GCF_965638725.1 Aptenodytes patagonicus
GCTTATTTAAATTGGCTTACTAGGACATTTTTGTTCTTGTTTAACTTGAGAGCTTTAAATTTAAATGAACTAATCCTTTTTTGGCATTTTTAATATGAACATTATACAAAAAATATGATTATTGTACATAAATGAGACATAGTTTTCATTCAGCACATTTAATTTTATTTTTGCCTTTTAAATAAGGGATAAGTATATTTGTATTTGCATGATGGCTCCAGTGGTCCCAACCACCAATAACTGCGTTTTTAAAGTAAGTTCTTTCTCCAAGCAGCACGTTAGCATGTGTACCCACCAGGACCGTGTTAACGGGTTGTGATTTCAGCTGCTGTGGCTAAGGCTTTGTGCATGTTCAGAGTTAATTAGTATCGCTGATACACTATTTTGCACTCTTTATTACATATGCAACTCAGAAATACTAGCATCCTATTTTGTTCATAAAACCAAACAAACTTTCCCCCCCAAACACCATCAACAGAAAGACAGTATTTGATGCCTGTGGGTCACAATGAAACCTCAGGACATCTGGGGAACTGTGCTGCCGGGGAGCCCTTAGCCATTGGAAATAAGCCAGATCATTCCGGTATTCCTGTAAAATACAGGACAGTCTTTATTAGACAAAGCACATGTGTGCACGGCATGATGCCCCTTCTCCCTTATGGCACATACGATGTGTGTGCTGTATGTCCACGCAGACCAACTGCAAACATGGGCAACAGCACCAACTCCAGCTTCAGACTTACTGCAACACAAGGTAGAGCAACGTGAAAACCAGCCATTCTTCCAGATGTGGGTAGCCGCCAGTTGCCATGAAAACACAGAAGAAGCCACAGGACGATCCTAGCTTTCCCTGACAGATCTTTAAGGTCTTTCAAATGGGGCTTAGGCCTCTCTCTAATAGTGGCACTGGTCTTCATTATTTATAGTACAAAGACCAGGGGGGAAAAACCTGTAATTTGGGCAATGACAGAACATCTGATTAAAATCACCACAATAAGAAACAGTTGTACTTTAGCTTTCAGTCATAAAATTTAAGGAATATTTTGATTATATTTAAGATCTGAAAGAATGCAATACATATTCCTCTCTGTCCCCCAAAGCCATCCCTTCTGTATCCATCACATTTGGGAAAATAAAATGCTTTTCATTGCTGAGTATTTGGTTTACCAAGGAGAATAACTGTTACTGTGGATGGCCACTGCTCTACGACGTGTTGGGGGAAAAAAGGGGATGGGCCAGGGTGTACAAGACTAGCTTTTTTCAGGACCAGACATATAACAGTCTTGTCAAGCTTATTTCTCCATTTTCTAAGTGAAATTAATATCTATGTTCCTTTTGTAAGCTCTCTCCAATGGATATATCTAAATAAAGGGGCAAATGATACTTTTAATCCTCGATAAGGATTGCAATATACCGACCGAAGCAGAACTTACAGCAAAACGTACTGGCCTTATCCTGAACCCTGTGCTCTGTATTTGTTCAGTGCCTACTCAGGCAGAACACACGTGGCCCTTCATTATGATTTCTAACCCACAGAAATAAATCGCAAAGAAATGCGAGTGAGTGCCCTATAGTGTTTAGGACCCTATTCAGCTGGAAAATTAGACAGCCTCCCGAGGCACATGAGCCCTGAAAGGCCACAGAAGCTAGCAGATCTGTTCAGAAAAAAAGGTCAGCCAAGCACACGACTAGGAGGAGATAATAAAGGAAACATTTACCAGCTCCAAAGCAGAAGTAGCAGAGAGCTCATCTTTGCCCCCAGGTATTTGTCCATCTCTCTTCTCCTGCCCTACAGTGTTGCCTTGGAAGGAGAAAGTTCCTAAAATATCTGGGGACTGAGAAGGGAGTCGTCATCTAAGCTAAGGCATACAGCAGCATCACCATCTAGAGGAGATGATCTGTCGCTTGACTGGAGAGAGCCTAAGGAGACTGCTATCCACAGATAAAAGGTAGTCTTGAATATGCTTCTCCTTGAGACACCCAAACTAGGTGCCTAAATCCTTCCTTAGTATTTAGTAGAAGCAAATGGAAAATGAGACAAAATACAACTAAGGAAAGCAGAGAAAACACTGAGAAAGCATCTTATTTTTCACATGAAGAGCAAACCATCCTTTCTCTGAGGCCATCTAAAGCTAACTCTTGTGATAGCCTTTGCTCTCTATCTCATTGTTCAGGTTGCACATAATACAAATTGTGTCGCTAAACATAATCTACTTATTTCTATTATTGACTTTTCATGCAGTCCTTTTGGTAGACATATTTGTTCTGGCTGTTTCTACTTGGAACCACAAAGATATCTTGCTAAAGGTAAATTAAGGAATTTCCATGGGCATTATTGAAAAGTGGAAATAAAATCCCAAATTTGCACCCTCCATTGTTATTGTTACAGAACCTTGACTGCTGCACAAACCACACGTTGGAAATACAGAAGCATCACGTGTAAAGGGTGCTTTTAGTGAAGAGTACACCAAAAAATAAGCTGCTTCCCATCAGCAAGTACATTCTTTATCTTTAGCGTAACATTTATAAAGCTTGTTCAGGAAAAAAATGTGTTAAATCTTTCATCAGGCTATAGACACTTTATTTGGAGTCTTCACAGAAACCCAAAGTAGTGCCATAAGGTGCCTGGAATATTAGCCAAGATAAAACCTTCAGGGCCATGCACGCTACTGTTTTCAAATCTGTTCTTTCATCTGATGTGCCAGTCGAAATTACTTCTGCAACATGGTCAGAACCAACCTGGATGGATTTATAATGCCTCAAATTGCTGTGGGCATATTTTTGTGAATCGCCTAGAGACAAGCAGATAATTCTCTTTAGATTGTGCGAATTGCTAATTCTTATGCATGTCATGTGTTTTCCAAGTGGCATGTTTAGACAAGAAAATTGCAGAATATTCCTGATGTCACCAGAGCTCTATGCTTAGAAAGCCACAGCAGTGTAGGACAGTGTCCTTTTACATATCTCAGTATATATATATATTACAAATAATTTTAACTCAGACAACACTTGTTACCTTTTCTCACTATATGACCACCTGTATAAGAGGGGAGTCAAATGATAAAGAGCAGATTACCAATTATACCAACGCAATGTAACTACTTGTGCGAGTAAAGGAAGCAGAACCGAGCTTTTTATTTGCTCTGGTTAGGCAATTTGAATAAACAGTGTAAGTGTCATCTTTTGAGTCAACATGTCAAGTCAAGTTTCACGATATCTAATCTCTGTCTGTTGGCATTATACTATACACAAAAACCCTCACAAAGACTTCCTTGCAGCGTGCTTTCCTGATAAACAAAGCTTGTGCGATCAGCCCATGAAGTTCCCCTCTCTGTTCAACCTTCTCAAAATTTTTGAACTCATTGGCCAATTTCACCCACATTTGACAAGAGATTTGAAAGATAATTAAGCTCCTGTGAGTTTTTTGAAAAAGGCAGCCAGTTGGTATAGAGACCCGACAAGCCTGAAAGAAAGGCTGCAGTGTGTGATCACACCTCGCTTCATACCAGAAAACGCACACAGAAGAGAAATGTTATAAGAACTCCAAGGAAAAAGCATCAATCAGAGGTTTCAATTAACTCTCTATGGGAAACCAGGCTTTGATAAGTTTTTTGCTCATGGAACCACTCATATTTATTGTACTACATATGACTCAGATTCAGAGGTGTCAGCTTTTAACTAATATATAAATTATCCTCATCCTTAAAGCCAACAGGGACATCTCTGTATAGCGTATATTATAATGCATAATTATAGCTTCAGGGCATCATTTTAGATGAAAATGTAACATATACAATAAAAGAAAATTCCATTTGTATTATGACCAGATTTTGCTTCTAAAGTGACTCTGTACACATGAAGAACTCAGTAAACTGTCTGTCCAACCAGCACAGAAATGATGGTCCCACGCTTATGGCTTAAGGCCATAAGATTATTAAAACCATGGGTTTAACTCCTGGCTGCCACACACTCTTCTTCAGTAACTTCGGGTAAAAAAACCCTTCCGTCTCTTTCTGTGTATGTATCCTTCATCTGTAAAGCAAGACTCTGTTCCCCCCTTCCCCTCAACTTTGGCTTTCCTTTCTATTTGTTTTATACTGTCTTCTATATAAACTGTATGACACCTGTTTTCCTCTGAATGCCTATTAAACTCTGTTTTCTAATTTGAACAAATCCAAACACAAGCATACTGAATCCATTTTTCTGAAGTATTTTAAGTGGACTTTTGTTTTGTTTTTTTCGTTCTTGATCACTGGCCATGAAGAAATTCCAGTGGCTCCAGAAAGCTGGGTTTGTCCATGAGAAGAATGCCAGCTCAAGAAATCAGTAGCTTTGGGGTACTTAAGGAGGTGCCAGGAATAAAACAGTTGCTTCTCTTTATTGGGAGGGATACGTGATTGATGTATTTGTTTTAGCATGCGCTATGCATGCAGCTTGGTTGTGTTTTAGGAGGAGTAACAAATTATTGGTCGCCGACTAGCCACTTTAAATCCCCTTTAGATTTCATCACTGCTTTAAATGGTGTTTCACAAAGCAAACAGAAAAGTATTTTATTTTCAAAGGGAAGAGAAAACAGTGTTGCTAAAACCATGTTGGTCTCTATCCCTGCGGGATGCAAAAAAAACCCTGTGACTGTGACTTCAACGAATTTAGTTAACTACAGCTAAATTGCATCACAGAGCCTCTCTTTAACAGATCTGCAATAGTTAATGAACATGGTGGGGAGACCAGATATTTCTTCAAAACAACTCATCAAGTAAGCTGCCTCTACTTAACAGATGTAAAGGCAGGGCCCAAAGTAGAAGCTGGCAGAAACAGATGGTGCCTAAGGGCAGCTTTCTGTTTCAGTGCTCTTGGGGGCTAGGTTAGGCAAGATGGGAGGTGTAGAGAGGTGGGGGTTGTGTTTTTCGGCAGCAGGTAAAATCCATTTGTCACACCAGCTCCAACTGGGCTTTCAGCACAAAAGTTTAATATCTGAAACCAATGAGGCATTCTGCTCTCCGACTGCAGCAAGGCAGGAAAACCTCTCTGAGCAGTATGGAGCCCCAGCCTTTTTCAGCAGGGAAAGATGTCAAACTCCTCATTCTGAATGACTTGTTTTTTCTCTTTCTTTTTCGAACAAATAAAAAATGGGTATGCAAAAGGAAGTGTTTTATCTTATTATACCTTCAGGGAAAGAACACAAAATGACGAAAGTAAGTGTGTTTTCTTTCTCTGTTCTCCACAGAATAACATCAGTAACCTCATAAAAGCAGCCCCTGCTTTCTCCTTCTTTGAAATACAGACACATACATTGTGGCACCAGCAATAAATTTCCATTGCCTCCAACTTCTAACATTGCCAAGGTATGTGCCATAGAGAGTATTTTTATGAGCCGGTCTTTGACTGCCAGGATTTCGCCTTCATAAAGAAGAGATTTTAGTCCATTCTGTCTATTTATTTTGTGTACAGGAATCAAGGTCAATAAACCATGGAGAAATTCACTCTACCTTATTCCATTTCAGACTTTTGTCATCCACGCTTTATCGAGTATCTGAATGAATTTTTAATATCATGCCACAAAATGCTTTGGTCTTCTATCATATGCTGGGACTCTATAAATCTGATAACACTTGGGAGTTCTCAAATATACTCAGCACTGAAGAAACAGCTTTAAAGTTTAGTCATTCTGATGAAATGTAAGAGCTTATATCAGTGACAGGTTGACAGAAAAAGCTGTTTTCCTTTCCATTTCACAGACTTCCACGTATGAACGCCATTGAAACATGTCAGGACTTTCTCTGAGTCTATGAAGACAGAGATGGCATCTGCTCCCAGTGGGGAGCCCTTCTAACCAGTAATACTGTAAAATTTCATGATTCTGAAATCTGATTGACAGCCAAAGGACGGGCAGGGAGGAGGTGTTTACTGTATTTTATAGGAGAGCATCAATTGCTTGTCTTGGCACATGATGTATATTTTTATGGCATACAATGCCACTTTCAGCATATTTTTTTAAAGTAAAATGTATTCATGTTGGCTGAACAGGTTTATAATTTCCTGTTGCTGGAAAAAAATATGCATTTTTTAAAAACTAAGCATTAACCCTACACACTCATCACTACAGTTTTAGGTAAGTGGGCAAAAGACAAGGACCTTGAGCCTTAAGGAAACACATACAGATTTACTCCAACAGCAGCCCAGCACAGAAGTACATTAGCTTCTTATAGCACCATTATAAAGTTGATCGCACCTTCCAATGACAGCAGATAGAGGAAATAGATCCACTGACTCTATGGTCTATTAAATATTATCTCATAATAATGTGGCCAAATTGAGATCTCATTAAGCGACTACATTATATTTTCTTGTGACAAATACACATCTATATTACCCCACTGAATTTACTCAGCAACACACACACAACTACAGTTTTCAGAAACTCATTTAAATAGTACACAAATGCTTACCCCCAAACTTCAGTTCAAACTCCCAAGCAGTTAATTCCACTGAAGTATGTCTGCATGTATGGGCTTGTGTTTGCCCATCTAAGGAACATAATTGTTTCTTACTTCATCACATGCTGTAACAGCAGTTTTCAACCTGTGATTTGTTGAATCCTGAAATCCCACAAACGTCCTCCAAGAGAGATCTACATCATAAGGAAGAATAGCAAACCACTAGTGGGTAGCTTTAAATTTACTAGATAACTCTACACCTTCAAAAGAAAATTTTTAGGGATGCACAATTCAAAAAACCTTGCAAACCGCTACAGGGCTTGCAAACATACTGAAACCACAACTCCTTAGTGTTCATGTGGTGATACAAACTCTTCCTGACAAAAAGGCAAGGGGACAAGCCCAACATTATTGCTGTCCTGTAATTTCACTGACTGAAACAAGACTAAATACAAAATGAAAGGATGGCAGGGACTGTGCATGTTTATAGGAGGCGGACATCAAATCCAAATTACTTAACAAATGATCTTGCAATGAAGGACTGCAGCAAGCACTGTGTAGATATGGATTTGGAGGACTGATTTATCTGTGTACACAGAGCTAGGGCTCCTCTCAGTTTTAGTTTGAAGACGACTGGAAGTACCCAGAAAAACAGACATTTTCAGAGTCTGATCTCCTCTTTTACTTCCCCTGAAATCACTGTGCATGAAAGAGAGAGGAGAGATTCAAATGCTCATGCTAATTAGTTTATTTTGTATTTTGTCATGCCAAGGTAGGTGTTGGTGACATGGACTATGTTATAAAAAACTCAGGTCAGTTGGGAATTCAGCCATGGTCCATTAAGCCACAGGAAAGATTCAGCTAACTAAAGGTACTCTGAGTCTGGAACTACTGAGGTTAGAAAGAGTGGGACTTCTAGGAAAACCTTCAATATATTATTTAGAAACAGTGTCATCTGACTTTTGGAAATGTGTTTTGTCCATGCACTTAATCATGTCCTAGCAACTCTGTGAGATATGCGTGCATTGAGGCATTTTAACTACTTTGGTTCTGATTCAGATAATATCATGGATAACTATGACACATGGCATTCACAATACTGCTGCTTTAGAAGACAAAGCTTTTCTAGCCAACTACCACTCTTCTCTCTTCTGCTTTTCTTTACTAAGGATATGTCAAGGTGAAATAAAGTAAGGTTCAGGCCTTTACGTACCAGCAAGCATCAACAGGGCATTTGCGATGCCAAATGGCATAGACGGGAAAAGAGAAATAATTAAATACAGAAAGGATGGAGCAGAAGTAAAGCACACTAAATATGCAAAAGATGAGGGACACATCCAGAAACTCAGGTGATTTTATTATACAATTGGAAAAGACAAAGTTATCCTTCTATAACTATTCTTCCTCCTCTTCATTGGGAAGGAAAGAGATTGGCTGTACTCATATGTGTTTATAGACACAATTCTGTCTTAGGTGACTTCAGTGGGGAGGAGACTATTATGAGAACAGGCTTCTACTTATAGCATGCACTTACTCATCAGTCGAAGAGCTATTGATTCTTGGCTCCTAGGAAATAGCTTGTTTCAACGTACATCAAGCACACACTCTACCTTGCTGAAAACTTCCAATAGCGTGGGCCTTATTCTTGTAATAATTATGACAATTTTAGATTGACATAATTGTGAAAATTGTGAGATTGTTCTGTATTCACCATGCTACTTGTATTACTGCAATAAGACCATGTTTATTTTAGTAGTTAAAGAAGGTAATGTTAGCACAGTTAAGCTTCAAAGGACTTTCAAGTTAGTTGTGGACTATAGCCTTCCAGGAAGCAAAAAAAAAAATCTAATCTACACCTTCAATCTTATAAAACTGAGTTAGAAACTTCAGGAGGACAAAGTGCAGCATTTGAGGGGTGGAATTTCAAAGGAGAACTCTATGGGGTTATTTTCCTATTAGTCTGATTAGCATTCAGAAATAGTTTATCCTAGGGTTGGTATGCATTTTGAGAGAGATTCAGAGGAAAAGCAATTTTTAAAACTCTTTCATCCCTCCCTGTTATAACCGCTTCAACCACAATATAATCTCAGAGTTGCATGCTCTTCCAAATGCAGAGCTGTATCAGTTTATATCTCTGTACTCTGGTCTATCATTTTTGTTCTTCATTAACACAATCTGAAGTGTATGTTTTTGGAGTTAAGAGTTTTTGCAAACTATTTGGGTTATTTTACATGTAATTGACGGGTACTATTAGAAGAATTCCATTTTATTCTGGGCCAAATAAAGAGTGTAGTATATAACATATTGTATGGCGCTGAACGCTATAGCCAGAACAGGAAAATAGTCTGAGTGGTTATTATCAGTTTGCTTTATAAGTATGTTATTTACAATACGCAACAGATGTTCTCCGAATGTTAATGGGAAAATACAGGCCTTTTATTTATTTCTTTTCTGACAGACTAAAAAGTGCAACTAATATAATAATAATCTTGGAAAATCCAAAGATTACTTCACAATTTGGAAAATGCTGTGTTGAGTCATTAGTCTTATTATCTGGTATTTTCATAACTCACTAGATAAACACTGTAAACTATGATTTCCTGGTAATGATCCTTTATATGTGCAAAAACAGGCCTCCAAGAGATCTCCATTAAGCCTAAGAAACAGTGTTTTTAAATTAACCCCAGCCCCCCAAATAATGCAATAATGCGTGTATGTGTGTGCGTGTGCACACGGGCAGGCACTCCCCTCCGCACAAATGGATAGGATTAGAGTTGCCGAACTGTAAGTCATATTTCCTATACTGCTAACTGCTAACAGAATGTTTTCTTTAGCTCAGTGCTTTTCAATCTGCGGTCTGTGAACCCAAGGGATTCACGTACTCCTCGTATGCGGGTCTGTAAAAATGGACTTGGTTTCTTTTACTCTATTGGGGTCCCTAATTCCATTGATAAAAGCTTAAGGGAGTCCATCTGCTGAAAAAATGTGAAAACTTCTGCTATCCCACCAAGCCCCTGCTCTTCAGGAACAAGGGCTCAAAGTTCATTCCTGATGCTTGCTGTGGAGTTATAAATTGCCCCCATGTGCAGTACAAATGATTACTTAGGCAGATAAAATTGAACACAGTGTTTTTACGCTTCAGAACTGTTATGTGATCTTACTTTGAGAAAATCAGGGACAGAATCATACCTGTAGCGTACACGTTCTGGGTTTATTTTTCCCACTCTTTGTTTGGATGTAAAAGCTATGGACACCACTAGCTTTTCCCTTTTAATACTACTTTATCTGATTTTCCTGTATGAATAATATTGCACAGCACTGACAACTGGTAGGTGCCACACAGGAGCATAAGAGGACAAAAAGCTTGATTATCCCATGGTCTTGTGCCTTGTATAGTCACTCAGGCAGCCTACAAAGCATCTGTGAAATACTATTAACCTGAAATGGTAATTTTTTCACCAGTCCTTCAGGGATAAAGTGGAAGCTGGTGCCTTTGTTATCTTATATCTGTGTGGCACAAATGACACTACTGAGATGTATAATTTTATTTAATTTTTTGCCTGGCTTTCTATGAAAACAAGTTTTATGCAAACAGGCTGTCAGTCCACCCAGCCCTAGTAATTTTCAAACCCCTTGTTCCCTTTCAATTAAATTTGATAGAGATCTAAAAACCATCAAGTTATAAGAAGTTTTATGCAAATCAGTAAGTAGTACGGGAAAGAGAGATATAGCTCAGCCCTTTTAAGAGATAGCTGACCAACCAGCTAATAGTAAAACACAGGATATGTTGTTTGCTCTGCCAGAGAAGGAATACACAACAGAGCCAGAAGTACGTAATGTGTGCATGGGCAGAGGGAAGAGAAGATGATTCTACGACGTAGGACACAAATCTAAGGCAGTTAGACTTCATTATTCTCCATGCTCATAGCACAGCTTGTTTTAGCAATGTGAGGAAAATGAGGTGCAATATGATTGTACAGCGCTGATTAAGTGATACTCTTTAAAAACAAAAAATTCACCATCTCTGCCCAAAGAAATCCAGTTTATGACAATATGGCAAAGGAAGAAATCTTGATTCTTTCATAGTTTTCTTCCTGTCTCAGTGCAGCAGTTGGGAAAATAACATTCATCGCTATTGTACATGACAGGTAAAGAAAAAAAATGTAAACAGCCACATCTGGTATCATTAATACTTTAGCAGACTTCCTATTTTTAAATTAGTATCATTCTGCAAGCAAAATGACAGCTCCTCACAGAGCCTATGAATCTGCAGAAACAAAGAAACAAACAAACTAACAGTTTACTAGTACAGCTGCAGACAGGTCTGACAAGCTTTTCAAAGCACCCGAATGAGTAGAGCCTGATTCTGTAGAGGCACTGAAACGCCAGGCTGGCATTTTTCTAGGAGTTTTTACAGGTGAAAAGTGAGCTAATAAACTACTAGCCATCGACTGCTGCCAAATGGGACGGGTGCATATTGCGGGAGACACCTGCGGCTCTGCTGAATGTACCAGGTGCACCTGTAACATTCCATCAGCACTGCCAAGGGGACACAGTCAACGGGAAATCAGCCGGATTTATAGGTCAGCTTAATCAAGCTTGCTGCTGAGCCCTTCCAGCTCCTGTTTGGAGAAACCTCAGCAAAGCGAAGGACTGTTTCCTATGACATCTTCCACTCGAAGGTAGATGGGGCAGGGGGGAACCTGCCTCCTCCTCACAGAGTAAACTCGGTCTGACTTACTGTATTTCTTTTCAGGGGTGAATACCTGAAAAACGTACTAACAGGAGAACAAAACAAGGTGTCTGTAATAGCTGTGCCCAGGCAGGAACAGAACCGAGCCCGCTCTGACCCTAGCATATTGTATCTTTTGGCTCCAGAAGGCAATTGCTCACAAAATCAATTGCTTCTGCAACACAAACGCACATACACACAAATGAACTGTGGTACAGACTTCAGGAAATATCAGTCTCCTGAGGTAACCACAAGCTTAAAATTAGGCTTGAGGATGACAAAAAAGTCTGTCTGCCTGTGTCCTGACGTGTTTCATCCATCTCGGGGACTTACCAAGGCTTCATCTACTCTGCTCACTTACGTCAATGAAATCAGACAGACTCTAGAAAGAACCACAGGAAGTTCTCCACATGTTAGCTGAGGCATCTGGAGCTTTTCCCATTATTTAATTCTCTCTTGGTTGCCAATTCAAAACACTAAAACAGAAAGCAGAGACATTTCTCAATCTTTCCTCATGAGGGATTTACATGGGTAATTTGCCTCTAGACAAATTTAAAGAGAAAATTTTCTGTTCTCATTGAGCTCTTGAATTTTCTCAGGTGCTTCATCTTAGTGCCAATCTGGTAGTACCTACAGCAGTACAAAATGAACTATCAAACAGTCACCATCGGTTTGCATTGTGTGTTGTATGTAACAGCATTGCCCAAACTGATTTCTACTGCTAGCTGCTACCTCTAATACATTTGTAGATAAAGAAATCAATGTACTGAGGAACTGAATACGTCTTAGAAAGTCTCTGCTGGGAATTAATCTGTGCAGTTCTTTTACATGAGTTACTGTAGGTCTCAGAAGAAAAAAAACCCCAAACCCACAGAGGTCAGATTTTAATCTCTGTAATGAAGAAATGGTATCTGATCCTTGGATAGAAAATCCACCATTCACTTGTTCCTACCTCTTTTAAGGACCTTTCCATGTCTGGATCTCTCCAGCCCTACACTGACTCCTGTTGCTTTGCCCAGACTAAAATCACTCTTGTGCAGCTGTGCTACCTGCAAAAGACTGGGTGGTTGTATAACCTAGTGAGCCTCCAGACGCTGCTTTTTTTATTTTTCCCCAGCTTCTCTTCTTTTTAAAGTAGGATATTAGTTCTCACGCACCCATTAAATATAGTTAGAATGGAGGATGCAGAGCACCTACCAGAAACTGGGCGGGTTCTTTAACTTTGTAACCTTTACCTTTAGAAATCTCCACATTTACAAAGAAGTTTGTTTGCAGGATGCTTTGCAAAATATGGCATGCATTACTTCTCTATACCTTTCCTCCTGACTCCACTTTCACTTGATGGCTTGTGTAAGAAGTTGGATAATAAAGTGCAAGCCACATTGTGGACTGTGATCAGGCTCGCTAAACCTGCTACTTAGCCGAGTTTTTAAAATGAAACAAAACAAAACCTACAATGATTGTAATTAGCAGGGAAAAAATAATCTACCCATACCTCAGCTGAAACAAAGTAGACAGCACCATAAGCACATGGTTGACCAAAGGAAAACCTTTTGAACAAAGTAACAAGTAATTATGGAGCTCTGCATTTTGATACTAAGCACATTTGGACCACGGTATTTCCTGTAGAGGGCCAGCTACCTCACCAGCTAGCAGACAAACCATATGAACTTCTAATAAACAAATAGAGTAGATAAAATAACTGAAATCCACAAGCTTGCATTTGCAGAGGACCCTCAAAAATCTGGGGTTTTCATGGCTAGGTCTGATTTGCCATAACTTGTGAAGAGGAAAAAAAGCTAGGGGGTTGGAAGGGAAAGCATCACTAGGGCTCACACTCAAAGCAGCTTCCAAGGAGACCCACACAGAGAAGGCCCAGTCTCTCCGGACAGCAAGGCACTGCCCTGACTTCCCATGGACCAGTTATTGGGTCAAAATATTACATTTAGGCTGAGCGTTCTGCTTCTAGGTTGCAGTCCTTTTGATCAGGTTACTATGGAGCACACTGGCATTACGGGCCCGTGTGATCTATGTTTGCTGTCAATGCTGAAATAACACTAAATGCGTCTGAGCGGGCCCCACCTGCCGAGCAATATGTTCTCAATCCCTCAGGCAGAGCTGTGTGCCGCTCGGCTAGGAAAAACTTCCTCCCACCCAGCACATGGCAGGGCAGTGAGATACACACTCACATGCTTGCGTATGGGGGGTGGGACAAGCCATAGAACAGACACCCTCCCCCCTTCTGCTTGCTGTGACGAGAAAATCCCTCCCTCTTAGGTATTTACAAAAAAAAGGAAAAAAAAAAAAAAAAGGCGGGAAAAAGAAAGAAGGGAAAGAATTACAGCCTGTTCATCACATACATCATTACCACAATTGGCTGAGAAGTTGTCTTGTTGACGATTGATTCATGAGCTCCTGTTGCAAGCCAAGAAGAGAGAGAGAAGATGGAAATATCCTTATTTATTTATTTCTAAGTACAGCAGGAGGCTGTCCTGAACGTTGGTGGAGACCACAGTTCAGGCTAATACACAAGAGGTTGCTCTCTGCCTGCCACAAGAGCTCACACGGCAACACTGATTTCTTCCTGAATTGATTGACATGATCACTCTGCACCACCTGTAGTTTTCTCATCACAGACAAGAATTAGCAGGGCAAGGAACCAGGACACATCCTTTTTTGAGAAGGGGAGGTGTTGCGTTTTTGATGGGGCTTCTGGAAAAACTAGCAGGTTGACTGCAGATGAGTTTCTTGCTCGTTCATGCATTATCGCTGCCTGCACCCACGGCCTGTGCAGTGATACCTCAGAGAAGCAAAGTAGTTCCCAACTCTCAACACACATAACAAATGGAAAAGGATGAGCTCCATCCCATCTGGTGAGCAAGCTCTCTGCAGCATATTAACAGCATAATTAATAGTTTTAGACCAAATACATGCAACCCTCCTGTTTCACTGAAAATAACGCTTTCAAAGAACAGTAGAATTTGGGGCTTTTTTTACCGCTGTGCTGCTACGGAGAAATAGTCTTAGTGTTAAATTACTTTTTCCTCTCACACCAATTTCATTTGGAGCAAGAGGTTCACTGCTTCAGAACTGCACTTTGTGTACCATAATACAACAAAACAATTACTGGGATTCATCTGCACAGCAGCAGGGTTTTGCTGTGCCAGATTTCCTACTAAATAGATTCTTCTGAACTTTCACTAATTGCTGGCTACATTAAGTTATATTATACAATTAATCCAAACTAATAAACAGTTATGGATATTTCTTCATGTGAAAAAAGGGAGTAAGTTTCAGGACAGGATGGCCATGAAATATGGACAATAGAGTCCTTTCACTCCTACAGCTATTCTTCCTGATATGATTTACATAGTGGGACACTCATAAATCAAGAAAACAATACTATCAGAAGTTTTAAATGTTTCTGGGTTTTGATATTCAAACGTTTAGAAGTTCTGTTTCCAGTTTTATTCATTCGCTTACATATCTATATAGAATGTCTAAAAATTTTGTGACAGCAGCAGAGCAATGAACACATACATAAGGGAACCGCATCAGACGTATGTGGTAACAGCCTGCTTAGTCCAATTTCTTATGACCAACGCAGATGGCATTTTACTACCTTAGCAGCAAGAAGTTTTACACAGCCTTGGTGGTTTTTTTGTTCCCAGTACTTTACAGCTGAAAAGTACATATATAAGTATGTCCTACTTAATACAAGTGTGGATATTCTCATTATTCATGTAAGTAGAGATTTTCAAGGACAACTTGTTAATAGCTGACATCCACTGACACACGGAAACAATCTTGAGACATGTTAAAACATCAGCCATAACAAAGGCAGAGTACATGACCTAGGGAGGCGATACCTCATGGATAACGACCGTAAAAGCTCTCCTTGAACAACCTGGCTTCACACTGAGCTGGACAGACTACCCTCTGATTGTAAGGTTTGGGCTTTTTAAATTACATGAACAGAAGCAATTCTGATCATTTCTGCTTTGGAGCCCCTTGTTTAGTATGCCGTAAAATGAAATGAGCTTACTCCCCATCGGTTCCTGAACAGCCCTCACATGTTAAAGACTTATGGACACTGCTAATCTGTGACAAAACCAGAAGTGTAATTAGTCCTGCCAAACCATCTGTCAGGCCTGAGAGCCTTGGACGATATTTGGGAAAAGCATCTAAACATGTGTCCGCTTGTCCTAAGTCCCAGACCATCCAAACTTGGCCAACAGCTGGATAAAACAGGATTTGACACTTCTGTTGAAAAGGCCAGAGAAAGAAAATATCGCTAATACAGAAAGGCACCTAGTATTAGTCACTTCAAAATCCTGTTATAAATGATCAGCCCGGAACTGAAAGTAACTGGCAGTAATTAAAACTGTCCTGACACTCCCACGGCAAAGACATAAAATCCGTTGCAGCAGCCACAAGCAGCACAGAAATACTGTACGAGCCCCGTAACTGGGAGACAGGCTTTAAAATCTGTATGTGTTTTGGTTTACCATTAAACCACCTTCTGATACCACACATTAACAACAGCTCTCAAAGAGGCGTTCTTGGAGGAGATAGAAAGACAAAGATGGAATCGAGTGGGAAGGTGTCCGTCTCAAAGGAAAGGCACAGCCTTGAGAGGCTTTAACATACGCTTTCTCCTGAAATGAATTAGCACGGCTGGTGTTCACAACGTCTTGATAGCGGCTGTTCTGTTTCGCCAGAATAACTCGAGTGGTTCCCTTATGCATCTCTCCAAGAAAACACTTTTGATACATTTCACAGCAGAACCGTGAACAGAAAAGGGAGAGGGAAAAATGTTAGCTTGAGAATATTTCTGTAACCTACTCTCTGCCATGAGACAAAGCATACGGATTTGGTGCTTCTATATTAACAACATAATGTAATGAGTAACATAAGGATGGTTAAAAACCAGTCAAGTCTGGACAAGTCAGAGAGCACAAGGCAGACTATGACAGCAGTGCTTCTGACTGACAAAAGACTTTGTGAGGCAAACAAAGTGTGCAGTTACCACTGAGATTTGTTAATTCATGTGGTCAGTACATGCCCAAGGGCCAAAGCCCACAGTTAAACAAACTGCATTCATTGTAGAAACTCTGTATATAAACATGGTTACAATGATTTTGGTTAACTTCGTATTTGCCAAAATTTGCTGCTATTTCAAAGTAAACATTTTTCACGGAAGAATCATAACTCAGTTGAGAAAAATGTTGAGAAGCTCTGGACAAAAAACAGTTTTGCTTTTCCTTTAATGGTTTTACTGGTCTGGGACACTGTCAGTAGTGACAGTCAGCTAATCCTGACTTTTTCCTGGGATGGACATGGGACGATCTCACAATCAGTTACCCTATTTCAGTTCCAGAAGGGATGATCTCCAGGTTGCTCAGGAAGCAGTCATTTTTTTACCCACTCAATTTGATTCCAAGTACTTGTCTGATTTGATTCAAATCCCTTTGTCATTTGAGACAGTTTCTGGATGCTCTGCTCTGATCAGGCAGAGCAAGGACCAATGTCTGCCCCCCACCACACACACCACTGGTGCTTCTCACACACAAGACACGCTCAAATACACAAAACTGTACATACACACATACAGCCATCTCTGGTCTAAAAAAAGGTATTTCGATGCAATTTCATTTTCACATAGAAGATTTTGTCTTGAGGAACAGTACGAAAAGGAACAAATACATACTTTGAAACCTTGTAAATTGTCTAGGAGCACAACTGCCATCCTCCAGGCCACGCTGGAAGTCATGAGATCATGAAATTGTGCCACAAATACTCGCACATCTTGATGTCAAACAAGAATTGAGTCTGGATACACAAAAGGAGCCAGATCAGCTATTAGATTGGTTTTGTATGTTAAATACTCAGACCCATCTTTGTATTTCAGAACAGAAATTACTGACACTGTCATCATACTAGGCATGCCTAAAGATGTAGTCAAGTTTTATAAATTTCACAGTTCAAGTATCTTTAATGCAGAATGCATTCAACTGTTCAACTCTTCATCTGCTTTTACAGCTCCCTCAAAATTTGTATGTTTAGACAACCTTAAAAAAAATCAGAGGATCTGATTATTTACAATCACAACCTAGCTATAGTTAAAAAAAATGACAAAGCTTTTCAATTTTCAGGGATGGAAGAGTATCTGCTGTGACCTCTCCAAACACTGACAGACACTAAAAGGCCTCTCAGTTGATTTAACCGCATTTCTTGAAGTCACTACTTGTAAAAGGAACATGTAGAGGGATACAAAGTGAGCATCCCCATGGTACTGTCATATATGCCAAAGCTCTACAGATTATTAATACAGGGGCTCGCCCCCTTCATTCTACAAGAGCTCTTGTATTGCCTCAAATTAACTGGAGGAAAGTTCAGCAGCTCCAAAGGGATGATTAAGATCAATTATTAATTCCTCTTCATATTCTTTTATCTGTATTAAACTTCAGGATTAGAACCCCATTAATGAAACAATAACTATACTAAAAATAAATAGTACAAAACTAGCTCTTCAATAAAAAAAATAATTAGAAGAAATAATTTTTGCATGTTCTAAAATTTCTTGGTCAGACCATCCTGTTGCATTCAATATGTATGAAAGAAGTATAACTGCACTTTCTCTTTGAAGTAAGTAGATGTTATTTTCTGATTTTTCTTTTAGGGAAAATAAGACAAATGGAGTTTAAGGGGAGTGCCCTCAAGAAGTTTAGGGGTAGACACAAAATGTAGGCAACAAACAATAAAAAGAGATGTCGTGTGTGTGTCTGTGTGTGTGTATCTGAAAAAAGACTGAGAGTTTGTAGATATATGTGGTGGCTGAGGAGGGTGTTTGTTTAAAATCTGTATTTGCTGGAGTTCTCTGGAGGATAAGAGAGTGGGAATGAGAGATCTTCACATCTTAACCAAAGAACCAGAATGTGAAAGACATTAAGCAGGAGTGGTGCTGAGCTGGTACTAACAAACAGAAACAAAGAACAGAAAGGTTAAAAATGTTATAACTAAAATCCTCTTCCACTTTCAACTGCCTGCGCTTTAGACTTTTAATCCCAAGAGCTCTCCAGTTTTCTACTGTGTCTCCTAGGAAAACCAGAGAAGTCTGGATCTGATATTTCTGAAAGAAAAAAAAAAACAACCAAGAACTAAACAAACAACCTTTCAAAACGTTTTGTACAACCTAACGAAGCAAATGGGATGCAAGCAGACCGCCTTTTTTTCCCCCTCCTCCCTTGCAGGTCACCTTTATCCATGACACACAGCAACAAAAGCAGAAAAATGAAAGTTAAGGCCAACAGCCTGTCCTTAACTCGTCCTGCTGTGCTTTGGTACTGCAGGGCTCTCAGATTAATGTGGATGTCACACAGCATATGCTGTAAAAACGAGGCACCGCAGGACGTGTTAAGAATGGAGGGTTAAGGCTTTGGGCATTCTTATCAAGGTAAAGCTCACAGACCTGAAATGGTACATCTCTACGGATTTAGGCTTTTGTTACTTGGATCTCTTCCCTGAGATTCACAGGCAGGAGCATTGCGGTCACTGAACTTGTGCATCTGGCTTTCCTGAGCACTGAATTATGCAACTTTGCCTGAGCACTGCTGCCTTTATTTTTAAAACAATACATGCATTCCAGGTATCATGGACATGTTGAGAACCCCCAAATTGCTGATCTTCATAGTCAGGTGCACAATACAACACAAAGCTTTTGTATGAGCTGATTTTTAATCTTGCAGAGTAGACAAAAGACTTTTCAAACAAGTAGAACGTAAGAGAGTAATGTGTTGTGCAAATGCTAAAGCAAATTACTGGGGGAAAAATGAAAGTCCAGTGTGAAAATGAGCAGAATTCCATGTACAAGCCTTGTTCTCCAAGATTTTTTGGCAGTTATCAGAAGCTAAGAGCTACCAAAGTGCAAGTCTTCATACATTTCACATAAGGACAATGGCTGCACATTTAAAATTACAAGTATTCCTTTAATCTCTGGGTCAAAATCCATTTCAACAGTATCTCAACAGTTAAAATCTGTTATAACTATAGTATCAATAACCGGAATATATACACAATAACTCTCCAAATCGCAAGCTGTGTTCAAAATTGTGCACAGAAGTCACATTTGAACAGCTAAAATGATCCCCGGAGATTAAATCGAAGTAAAATGAAATCAAACTTCAAGGGCTAACTTCTGACACCGAGTTTACATCTAAGTCAGTAAACATAACCCTGCACCATGGTCTGCTCAACACATCTGCCCACAGGGAAAGCTAAACTGTGTATTTCTTGCAACCAACCTGTGGCAGGAGATGGTCAGAATCTAAATTTCACCTTCGGCAGCCAGACAGAGCACTGCAACCCACGCGTGCACGAGGCAGGAGGCAGGGGATGGTGAAATAACCAACTTCTGAAAATCCCAGCACTAAGTCCTGCCCTGTGAGCAGGGAGAAGGAGCAGGGAGGGAACCTGGGCTGAACTTTTGTTTCTTTCCCATATGCTCCCAAGATATCAACAACTGACTGTGCTCTCTATAAATTCGGTCACCGAAGCAGAAGCTATCTGACAGACTATTTTATTTTTTATTTAAATAGCAGCTCTTGGCAGTTTATAACATCTTACCAGAATGTATTCCTGTTGCATTCAAGATGCCCCAGCAAACTTTGAGCTCCCTAAGAAAGCAATAGGATGCTCCCTTAAGTCTTAATTACATGACCAGCACTCCCTGTTTCTAGTGGTAAGTCTGCGAACAGGCTGGGAGTTCTTTTGGGAAGCCTGTCCGCCCCTTGCAGCCTCCACAAGGGTAAGGTAAGACCCTGCTGGAGGGGCTGGAGTGCCAGGTTCTGAATTTACCAACAGCCAAGTCCTAAATAAGAGAGAGAAAAAGTAGTAAAACAAACTGAACCCCAACTCCCCCAATCCTTGTTAGCCAGTCCTCACATCGGAGAGGCTTTATATCCACACATTTTAAGAAACGTAAAGGGAACCATAAACCCAATTCAATTTAATTGGGTGCTCTCCTGACAGAACAGTTATTAATAAGATTGCATTGTACAAACCTCCATGAAATCCCAAATGCAGTCAGATGCACTAGCAAAAACATTTAACACCCAGCAAGCAACATGCTACTGGATTTTTGTTGCTCCCCTCCTTTCTCTTCCCCCTTCAATTCTCTCTTCTTTTATCAACTTCTCAGAAAAAAAAAAAGAGAGGAAAAAAAAGCTCATCTCGAACAGCTCCTATAAATTATTCACATGATATTACAGTGTATGTCAGCAGTCTCACAGTGTTTAAAAAACTTAACTACAAGCCAATTAAAATGTAAACTGAGAAAGACGGATGGGGTTGGGTCGCTCTGGTGTGAACTTGAGCAGCTCATAACAATACACACAACTTCTAGACCTGCTAATTTGACAGCTACTTTCATTAGCAGACGCTTTTTCTTTCTTTCTTCTTTTTTTTTCTTTTTTTTTTAAATGCAGTGTTTCTCAGAGGACAAACCAGTCTATATCCAGCAGACTAATCCCCTGGGTCTGCTGCATAGGCACTCAGTGTGTTAGTTACTAACAGGTTCAGATTAGGTTTATACAGTGGAGAAGGGGGCAGAGAGGGCCTTCCCCTTTCAGTTATTGAAATTTTACAACTAAATGATGGCAATTCAAGTGACAGATTATAGCTATTAAATGAAGCCACTAATTTCTCACAAAAATAAGAATAGAGTATATTCGATCGCTACAGAAAAATAAAACCCTTCCAATAAAGACATTTAGGATTACCCAGTGTGTGCATCAGTGTAGCAAGACTGGACATCTGCCTAAATTGCTTACTGCTGGACTACTGAATAAGCCAGGCACCAATTAGCTTTTACAGTGATAATGACACTAATTTTAATCTTCATGGGTTAATTACAAGAGCACTGTGAAGTCAGACTGTGAACTCGCAGTCAGAAACATCAGGGAAAACCTCAAAAAATGAAAGCATTATAGACATAAAATCAATATTTAACCAGGGACATTTAAGGCATACCTAGCTAAAATCCTAAACAAGGAACCAGAAACATTTTGATTTCATTCTTACCCATGCTACTTGATTGATGGACCATCATAAACAAGCCATTTCCCTTATCTGTACAATGGGGATAATGGTGGCATGACTTATCTGTAAAAATACTTAGACTGAATGCAGTAAGAGAGAAGTAATCATTACTTTTACCTGTTTTTTCTCTCTCTCCCCTCTTTAAGAAAGGTGAAACCTGTGAAAGGTTCTTCTTTTCTGACCACCAGAAACTCAACTAATCTAGCCAGTCACTGCATTGAGGACATACGCCCCACCACACCAATTTGATCTGGCATTCTCAAATCATCCTGAATTACAGCTTAATTACAGTCAGATTCCTGTGGAAGAGCATAAAGGACATACTTCCTGCAGCCAAAAAGGGTTCGCACATAGTGGAGACAGTAGCATCAACTTTAGGATCCTCCCCAACCACATGTGCAGGGCTTACAAAATAGGAAGCAGCAGGATGGAGGCCAAGTCTGCATTCCCTTCCCTCGCAACAGTAATCCAAGATGAAGGAGTCCACCAACAAAAGACATCTATCCCAAAGAAAGCCGGCCACAGGAAAAAGGCCATTAGAGTAATATTGTCCTGCTTTCTGACAGAGTGATGAAAGAGGAAAAAAAGGCAATTTTTTAGAATAGCCAATGTTTTGTTGCAACCAAAGATACTGTAGTTTCCTGTTTGGAGATTTCTAGTTTGAACATTTGAAATTTTCCATTTCAGGGAAAAAAATTGTTAAATTTTTATATCCCATTCTTAACCTGAAATGAGTTTTAAACAATGTATTTCCTGCAAGATAAAACAACTCAGACTCTCCAAACAGCTCTATCCACAGTTACAGAGAGGGGAAAAATAGTGATGTCCAGACTGGAGGAGGAGCATGGAGAATCTGAGTTTGGAGTTTACAGCCACGTGCATCTCTCTACTCAGGACCTGAAGCAAAGCAGCAGATGAGCTTCAAGAAAGAATAGATCGCTCTGTTCAGAAGCTGTCTTTATGCCTGTGAGTGCTAACCAAAGATGGCAGAGTAGTTTTGTTCCAAATGTTCTGTATAAAATGGGACATGAGAATCAAAGCAAGAGCCGTTTTTTGGTTCATATATTACAAGAAGAAAACCAATATAAGCAAAACACTGTAACTTTTATATACAAACTCATGAAAATACATTGCCTTAATGTGTTTTTTATCCCCCAATTCTCACATCTTAAAAGTTGTATATGGTAACTTTCTATAAATTAAATCACTTTGAAGATACAGTGAAACTACTTTTCAAAGGAAAATAAAACGAAACACCGGGAACAACCTTTGAACACTCCCAAATCCTCATTTGTAGAATGTGTACATGAGACAGAAATAGAACCACCTAACAGGATTCATTTTTACTGATTCAAGTCATGCCATGATTGTAAATTCTTTGCTGGTCAGACAGCTGGAGGTATTTTCATTTCAGGCCCAGGAAGCAGGGCTTTATTTCTACCAGCATTCACTTAGTAGTTTTTCTTTCTGAAAGGCAGTGAGAAAATGAAGGGAATTAGGATGTGGCATCCAAAATGACAGCTCCCTGAAAACACTGTTTTCTGTATACCTGAATTTGAGTTTTTCTATTCATCTTCCTTGCTTTCCCTAATTCACCTCCATTCTGGTGGGTGACAGTGCTGATCGTATCTGTCAGCTCCAGTTCTTCTTGATCCTATATGAGAGAATCTGAAGTTCAAGACCCTAAATCCAAACAATGGAAGTTCTCAATACACTAATAGCTGCACGCCCAAAATGCTCTTACGAGATTGGCAGTGGTCTGGCAAGGGGTTCCAGCACTCAGAAATACTCCCGGCTGAAGCTACACATTATTTTCACAGTTGCTTATCTGAATGAGGGCTTTTCCTTTCCTTTTTTAAGAGCTTGGCACCCTTATCAGTCTTCTGATAAAGAGATGCTCTTCTTTCACTTTCCTTTACAGAAAAATTACTAGCTTCTGAAAAGTAACTTAATCACAAAAGCTACACATTTCTCAAAACCAGGAACTCCCTTTTAAGCTAATTATTTTGTATCACTTGTGGGAATTGTATCATTCCCATCATTCCACCTTATTTAGATATCCAGTCCTTGTGAACTGACATTTATCCTAAGTCTAACCACAGAAAAAGTGTCACGGTTCTGTCCTAGGATTCTTGCCTGATAAATACCTTAAGAGCAAGTTTCCTACTTATGCCAGCTCATTACAGTAGAAAGCATTATCTTATAACTGATCTTATCTCTATGTTAAACACTCTTAGCATCTTGTCAACCCTCCAATATGGACAATTACTAGATAACAGTGCCCACTTCCACATGTCTTATTACTTAAATGGTAAGATCAATAATTAAGAGTACATAGCACCATTAAGCACCTGCTGATGAAAGTCTGCTGATGCATGGAATGAATAAAGGTAATTACCCCACCTATTTCTTTTGCTGATTCTGAGGATATGAGACTTAGAAACACCTAAATTCCCTAGTGCTTCAGGAAATTTTTTCATCCCCAGCTCTACCTTCACCAGAATTTCTTGATGAAAAGAAAAAAAAAAAAAAAATTAAAATCTCTATTTCTCGTATGTTATCTCATTATAAAAAAGAAACAAAGTTCTGCCTGCTCTATTTGAATGTTAACGATCCCATGATTGACTACAAGTTCCTTTGCTTGTTTTTTTGATGACTGGATACAATCTATTAGCTTCCTTTTCTCTTGTTCTGTTTTCTTTCCATTTTGGTGGATTATGGTCCATGTGTATTATACACATGCTTCAAGATTTCAGCTTTTACTCTTTTATTCTTATTACAGAATTACCTGTCCTATTTCCTCTTAGCCTTTGGGACTGGGTCACAACATATGGTATAAAAATACATTAGCTTTAATGGCTGAATTATTATATTAATTGGATATCTAAACTGGATATCAATTCACTACCTTATTAATAAAAATAGACATAAAATCCAGAATGTTAATCCTTCTTTGAGACAAGTGATGTGCTTCAGTACAAGCTAATTTTAACAAAATTTTAATGTGCTGTCAAGGTTAGGTAGAAGGGATAAAAATTCACACATAAAATATATTTACTTGCACTACGAAAAACCATCTCATGGTATTCGTTTTGTCTCTCAATTTCATGTCAAGAGAACTTGATCACTTCAATAAAAGGACTATTTACAGAGTGAACAACTAGCAAATCATCCACTCAACCTGTGTCTAGAGATGTTCAACGCTGAAAGGAAATAACACATTGTGTTTTCTAGGAAAAACCTAAAAAAACCTGACTTCTATCTTCCCTGTTCAGTTATGGACTTTGGCATGTTGAATCTCTAGTTAATTTTGTTTCTTTTCATACTGATGATTAGTGCAACTATTTGATTCAGTGCAGTTTACAATTGTACAACAAAGTTTCCATAATCTCCATAGCCTCCATGTACTGAAAACCAGAAAAGTTTTAAGTGTATTTATTATTTTTTGCTCGTAAACTCAATTTCAGTGTTTAAAGTCTGCACAGTAGGGAAAATACTCTTCTCTGAGGTGAAAGGGAAATAAAACATATGTACTCTTACATTCCTAGGATGCCTAACCCACCCAGAGACATATAATAGAAAAGTTTTTCACTCTTTGCTGCTTTCTAAGCTTCTGAGTACTCACAGAAAAGATCCCTTACATGAGTAAATGTAGCTTTTTTTAAAATTAAGAACCTGCCACTTCCTGGAAAACTTTGTTCAAGAGCAACCTACCATATGCAGTAATGTAAGGAATGGGAATTATCTCCAAAATCCTCACGTCAATTATCCTATTTTCCCCTTGAAATCACAGTAAAATGCCCCTTTGTGTATTCTCCCCTTTGAAAGGAACTGGGCATAATTCTGATATACTCATTGACCTCAATGAAACAAAATGCTTTCCTCATGTCAAAGAGTAAAAATAAATAGGGGAGAGTTTACTGGAATTTTCATACTCAGGCTATATATAAAAATCTGGCAAGAAATCAAACTTAGTCCATACCAGTTATCTAATGCCGAATTATTTCATTAAGCCTTTGGGGTTCTCCATTTTGCTGTATTACTCTTATTTTTCTCATTCTGGTATTCCTACTAGCTTATCTTTGGACCAGAAAATTACAACAAACGGCCATTCACAAGAGTGCTTAGCATTAGTGTGTCACAGAATAACTAGAAATATCCTAAGAATAACAATTCTTGCTATATCATAGTGATTTCAGTCAGACAGTGATGCTGAAAGTTTGATTCCTAGATTTATATATTCAGTCAGGTGAGTTTAAATGACATGATCACAAGTGCTATGCTTTCAGAAATCCCATGCAATTGCATGACTTAAGCTTTTTTATTTAGGAGGAATTCTATAGGTGTATGACATCCATTTCCAATCTGAGTCAAAGTACACATATGGATGAACACCTATTTTGTCCCATTCCCCACTCCTTCCAAAGCTACCTAGACTTTTTTACTCTGAATACTAAAAGAGAAGTATACTCCGCTCACTACACACTTTCAAGCTAGCTGTTTTTGCCAGAACTGCTTCACCCATTTTTAATTGCCACCAACATAAATGTCTAATGTTGTATTACAAGAAATGAGTCATGTCTGTGTTAATAACAAAGAACATGCTTTATGGAGCAGATTCAAAGCTTACACAACACATAGATTGTCTTCGGTTTTTAATATGTTAAGAAATTTCTGTGATTCTGGACTTTTCAGGAAAAGATCGGCAGGGCTTCCACAATAACCACTTGAGACCACAGAATAGTCTTCTGTATTGCCAAAAAGCTGTTGAAATCTGCTCTAAATCAGTAATGTCTCCTTTAAAGAAGGGGGGGAGAGAAAGGAGGAAGAAAATAAAAAGTCATCTCAAAGTAAAGCTCATGTTTTTGAAGTTCTCTGCTTTTAGCAAGTTCTGTTCTATTTAATAGCTTCCAGAGTCAAGAAGGTCTCAGGTAGACCTGAGTTACCTAACCACATGAGGAATTAGTTCCTCCAGACAGTATGTCTGTTGTAATATAGTTCACTTAACTTCACATAGTGAATCAGTTCACTTTGATGGTGGTTTATCTTTCCTTCCCTCCTATTATTTCTCTTCCTTGTCTCTCGGCAGCTGCCTGTCTTGACATCTGACCTCCACTTGCTCCATGGATCGACTGTTTCAGGCACTGTTAGGGAATTAAAATGTCTGCCCATTCCCCTGAGAATCTGAATACACCCCCAAGTTCATTGCAAAATCCAGGTCTTCCAAATGCAAAACAAGCACTGCTTCCCTTGGCTTGGTTTAATATAAGCTTGATTAAGAATGCGGTTGCTGTTTCCAACATGTACCTAAAGGGAGACATCAGTTTCTGATAGATGCTGCACAAGCCTACAGTCTCAGCTGGCGATTTCAAACACATCTCAAAACTTATAAAACCCGGCAAAAACCTGCCTGACCTAGAAACAAAAATTAGCACAAAAAGCCACTTCACATTCTTTGATTTACTTTAAAGCCAAATGTTTTGATAGTCTGCCTAATTGGTCTGGGATTTTGGAATAAAATTTTGAGATTAACTGAACAGGAAATAACACTAACAATGCTCCAGCAGATGAAGGGCGATCACGGTTAATTGAACTGTTTGCTTAAGTATCAGTGTATACAGAGCCATGTTAAAGCGAAGATGCTGCCAAGTACTTGTCTTCCATTATATAAAAACGTCACTCGGGCACTTGAGTGCTGTTTCCTATTGTCTGTCACCCAGTGTTTCTAACAGATATTACATGTTGCTAAACCTCATCCACTTGTCATTGTATCTTGATTCAATTAAGCGTATTTTGGCTTTTTTTCTGAAAGCCATGTAAAATTATATTTCTTTCCTCAAATATCACCTTAATAAGACTAGTTTAAGAAACACGTTTGTCTCCTGGTAAAAAGAAAAACTCAAAACCCCGAAACTTTCCTAATCTGCATTCTTTAAGTGGTCAGCATGCAGAGACAATGCAGTGAAAATTTACATGCCTCAAATTAGCTGATGAATATATATATACACACACACTATCTATAACTGTATATACAGTCAGATATATGACTGTATACCATACTATACTTTTACAATATAATGAGTACAGCTGTGAAAATAACCCACCCCAGAATCAAAGCAAAAGACCAATGAGCTTCTCTTCCCTCTTTGCTACCTAACATTGACACCTCTTTCCACAACTTTGTGAAGAGGGATGCACCCACCTTCCACACTGCCCTGAAAGGCTCAGGAATGCATCCTTGCTCCCGTAAATTGGGACCACTCATTAAAATAAATAGCACTTGATCTGTGCTAGTAGAAGATCTGGCCCCAAGATTTCTCAGTGCTATAGTCTCCTGGAGACATAAGCTGGAGGCACATTTGCTCCTATGATTTGTTTGCATGGCCGGTATCTCTACCCTCACCGAAGATGCAGAGGATATGAACACTAAGCTTAATAACCCCCCTCACTAATGAAAATTAAGCCAACAGAAATACTTTTTGTTAAAAGGGTTGTCTACAGCAGGCATTTTAATGACAGCACCGTGTTCATTAAGGATTCCTTTTAATCACTCTGTTTTTTTTTTTTAACATTATATGCCAGTGAAATTTAAAAGCACGTACTTTACAGGAATCCAAAGCATGTTGTGATTCTGGCACTTCACCCCACAGACACTCTTCATCCGCTACATCCAGCCAAGTTACTTCCTGGTAGTGCACAGGTTTACTGTTCATGCCTGTCCTGTGAAACACATATACCACTTTTTTGTTCTGTTCAGGGATTTCTTTGGGCTGCCGCTGTTCCAGAAGCTATAAGCTCATTTCTAATTGCCAGGAAGCAGATTTCCCCATCTAACTTTAGCTATCTAATAGCGTTTAGTGTAGATCATCCTGAGGTTCCTTCTATAATCAATGGAAAGAGAAAGGTGGAGTGAATCACCACTGAGAATGAGGTACTTATCTTAATGGTGGAGGATGAATCGCCATCACTGCCTCAGAGAGGGAATGGGCTGGAGGCAGGCAACGCACATCTTTCATCCCCCTGGCAGAAGAGAGCTGCTTTGCCCAGGTTTCCAGTTTAATGTTGGGATTGGGCCAATGCCCATTGCATCATCACTGCAGTGTGAATTCCCCGTTATAGAGGCCCATCAAGATCAAAACATTAGGAACAGGGAGTAGCATGCATGGGATAGGGAGCAGACAGACAAGGGAAAGAACGATACTGTCAATATGAGTCCTCTGAAATCCCAGTAATTGACCCAGCACGGCCCTGGGACCCTGCATCCTCCTGCTCCCTTACCCACCACATCAGAAACTTGACTGCCTGCCACCTATTCTGAAGACTCACCAGGCACATCTATGAAACTGCAATCAGTAAAGATGAAGGACAAATTTAAGTACCTGCTCCTCATCTTAGGGGCAATAAAATTAAAATTTGCTTATACTGCAGAGAGACTTTGAGCCAGGTCTGACAGCAAATTTTCAATATATAACATTAAAGCAAAGTCCTCATATGTGAATTCTTCAAAATGTTGTCGAGTTAACAATGCTCTGTTCATTTAACTCTCACTGAAGTGTACTGGATCAATTTTCCATCTTGTCTACATGCAGAGTGAGTCTATTACAATCACAACAAGAGATTTCTGTGGATCCCAAGAGATGTTGTTTGCCTCATTAGTACATGCAGCTAAAACTCAGCAAAGACGGTATTTCTTGGATGTACTTGTTCAGATTTCAATGATCAAGAGGCACTAATGCTCATGAAAACTATTTTTCCATCCTGTCCACCCGTTCTTTTATCTGTACCACAGCCACCTATTCAAGACTTGAGCAGTCCATCTGCGGGTGCCACTGAACCAGTGTTGATAGGTACCGGAGCAACTGCTTTCTGAAACAGGCAACTCCAGGACTGTCATCACAAATGAAACACAAATGGCTTCCAGGTAAATTAGCCATCTCCTTTAAGGACCAGTTTCTGGTACCTGCATTAACAGTGAGTGGCACTCTTTTCCATAAGGGGCTGATTGCACAGCACTCACTTCACAAGTAATCACTGTGGGCAAGAATATCAGCATCTCTGATTTTATTCTTTGACTGCCATGATGAAAGGAGACAATTTGAGAGATTATGAAAAACGTTTACCAAGAATCTCACATGCACTATTTAATTTCAACTACTTTCGACCATGTAATGTGGGCTACAGAGTTCACACATATTATGTACTTCTGATACTCTGAAGAAATGCACAATGCCATCCCCAAATTTCTAACATTTCTCTAAAGAATAAGGCTAACACTCAATCTAAAACTCTTTTTCAGAAAATAGAAACACTGCTCTAACTTGCAATGAAGCCCTTAGAGGGGAGGAAGAACCTGAATTAGTGGGCAGGGGACTAACTGTCATGCTAGTGTAGCCCTGAAGCAGGATCTGTCATGAGCGCAAGGCTAAAAAACCTCTCCACAAACAAGACCAGTTATTGTACATAAAACACACAGTGACAGAAAGGGAACACTTTTTTATAAACAAAACTATTCCCCAGGAGGAAAAAAAATCAGAATTTAACTGCAAGAGGATTTAATAAGAAACAGCCTGTTCCAGTCTCTTCTTCATCTAATTTAAAATAAACATAAACCAGATCTCTCCTATACAACATGATCATTCCCTCAGAAGAAAGAAAGGAATTCAAAGGTCACGCTGGAAAGTTTGGTTGTTGGAAAACTAAGGAAGAGACTCTTGTCTATCAGTGATCCTTGAGGAGCGTCTGGTCTGTTCTCCTCACACACAACTTGCAGGACCCCTATTGCAAAATTCACCCAGTGCCTCAGCTCTACCACGGACTCTTCAATCCACTCAACCCCTACCATCAGTATTTGCCCAGAGAGCTCAGCACCTCGTGAGAGGCATCACCCCAAGCAACCATCAGAAGGGGTCCCTGCATCACAGCACTTGTATTTGTCCTCTGGCCAATACAGTTTCTTCTTAAAATTTTCTAGCCGTTCACTCTAATGAAGACAAGGATCTTGAAGCAAATGGGAGGGCAGTGAGTCAACCTTCCAATTATTTGTCTAAAGCTATTAAGTTTTAGGGCAAATTCTGCAGAACGCCAAGCGTGTCATTGTATATACTCACTGTATAAGCTACATAGAGTTCAGCCAAAAGCACACATGCATTTCTGATTGCATAAAAAAAAAAATAAAATTGTAAGACAACCCCCCACCGCCCCAGTTTCACCTACCTCCATTAATCAGTTAGCCAAACAAATTCTCCTATTTTGCTATATCTAGTAACCAGAGTAAATTGCAGCGCGGTATTAAAAACCACAAGGGTTCTTAAAAAGCCAAGAGTGGAGAGAAGAAACTCTCCACGCACCACAGCAGCTTTTACGTCAGAAGACCAAGTCCACCCTGAATTCTCGATATGCCACATTTTAAAGTCCGAGCTGTGTTGCAGCAACTCACTTGTAACACTGACCGGTCTGAAAAGGCTGCAAGGAAACCTGGCAAGAAACTCCTTCTATAACAACAAACCAGGCTTGCAATAAAAGCCATCTGCAAAAGTGCCAATTATCCTTCTCCTCAAATGATTATGTTCCATCCAGTTTTGCTGACAAGCAAGTTATGCCACATTTTAATAGGCAATAAAATGTATTATTAAATAATTAGTAGCTAAGAAACAGAAATTAGAGGGCACTTCCTTTCACATACATCCCCCAGTACTTCAAACTATTGATTTAAAGGCAACTCGATCCTCTAAAGAGGACAAAATGGAACCTGATACAGCAGTTTACCAGGAGACAATTACAAGGCTAATGATTGTTCGCAGAGAAATGAAGCAGGAAGAAATTCTAGAGAATTCCACCCTGCTCTGTTTTGTCTGATCTCTCTCTAAATCCCCCAAAGAGCTAAAATTTCTCCAAATCTGTTCCTTGCTCTGAGCCCATTAATTACAGCGTTAAAGGTAAAGAAGTATTGATGTCTTTCCTCTACTCCCTCCATTCCCCCCCAGGTAATGTCTGGTACTTGTTCAGCCTTTAAGGTATGGTTGTGCTAACTGAAAAAAGCCCCACTAAGACCAATTAAGGCCTTTACTAAGAGGCTGAAAAGAAGACAAATGGAGGCAGAAAGCCCGATTACAAGGAACCTTTGTACAGATGTAAAGCAATTAGAATAGTCTCAAGGGCTGGCCAGTGCAGTACCTACTAGTAAAGGATTTTACAGCTTGTCTAAACTTGGAACAATCTGTCTCTCTCTCTTTTCGGTTGAGTGTAAAAGTGAACCCTGTATTAGTGTCATGTATCAGTTGATAGCTTAGTATTGGTTTCCCTGAGCATGTTAAATCTGTAATGCTGGTCTCAAGATCCCTTGTGGATGACAATAGTGTTACACAGTCAGCTCTAACTTACAAGGAAAGAAGATATGCCTGATGTTAAACCATGATAAAAAACAGAACCAGCTCTTTCAAGCTTCTTTTATTTGCCTAATGCTAATCCCTAGAATGTCTCAAATTTACTGCACTGTGCTGCATAATTTGGCACAGAATGTGTAAGAAGTGAAAATGTTTGTACATGCAGTTTTAATAATAAAAATAAATTTTGCAGTGACTCAATTTAAGGCAGCTTCTAATCTCAGGTCACTCTTACTTTTTAAAGAATAAAAATAAAAGCCAAAAATATACTTCTCAGAAATGAAAACTGATCAACGAAGCGGTACCTGAGAAGCTCTCCAATACTACACATATCCCCAGATACCCCACACCCCAACACATGCAGACCTCCCTCAGCCTACTTTTCTGGTCCCCAGCCCTACATATGATTTCACAAGCCCATCTCCCCAAAAGCAAGCATAACACTGCCACAGGTGACTTCCTCCTGACCACCTTCGTAGTGCATGTGTCAACTGTCTGCTGGACTCCGGTACCAAATGTAACACTGCCTTGACATGATGCTGGCTCAGACTGCATGAGCCACACTTGAAACTGGCCTTGCATTTGGATGGGAATAAGTGCGTGGCTAAGATGTCCTGGACCCTTTGGTGATGCATGGACACCAAGAAAGTATCAACATAAATGCCTTAAACACTTGGCAGGCATTAATGTGACTGTACCTGCCCTGGGTGGCTTTAGCCTTTGGCATCAGTAGGACTTAATGCAATCCATAAATTTGTAGCCAAGTGTATTTTTTTCATACACTGATTTCTGAGGTGGAAAAAACTTGTCTGACACTCAGGCCATCATAGCAACAACACTTAGTATTTCCCTTGGGCAATACACCCCAGGGAGCTAAGCGAGCAAAGTCACCCGTACTCAGCAGAAGGAAAAACGAAGGCTCACAGATAAAGCTCTTCTAGGTCAGCTGCTATGCTTTCTGCACAAAATTAGGCTTTAAGGTAATTGACCCACATGAAACAGAAATTTGGGGTTACTGGTCTATTTTGAATTTGTTATGATTATATTACTACCTCTCAAGGGTTTTGCTTTTTCAACAGGTGTTCGGGTGGATACAGAAAGGACACAGGTAAGTTTTAAAGAAAGAGGACACCTAAGTTGCTGCTAACCCGCTTACTGTCCAGTTTACAACATCTGATGATGAACGAACCTTTTGAGGAAGCCTCTGGTAAGAAGAGATTTCCTGTGACAGTTTCATCAAAGATAAATCACATAAATGCAGTGTGTTTAAGCCTTTTTTCCTCTCCTTATCCATAATTTGATGAGTTAAATATGGCCCCGTTAAAAAAAAAGTGTAACTTCTGATAAAAGATTCAACATTTCTTAAATTAGGAAATGTTTTTCCAAAGGGGTAAGTACTCAGCAGTCCTTGCTGTGCTACCAGGGGTTGATTTGTGAAACAATCTCAGCCACCAGCCTGCTAAAATTCTTTTGAAAATCTAGTCCTTGCTAAGGTGCCTAGATGGACCTGTGCTCATCTAAAAATCCGGTTTCTCCTAAAAATGTGGTACAGATTAAAAAAAAAAGTGCAGTAATGTAGCATGCTAGTCCTTCACACTTGAAATTGGGTTTAATGATGCCTGGGTTTTAAGTGAAATAAATCTGGACATCTACCATGAATATCCTTCGCATTATAACCACATGTCTAAGAGTTCTTATTGTTGGCAAAACCAACAGTCAACAGAGCTGTTGTTGGCTGGGTTTAACAGTCAGTGCTATAAAAGTATCCTCAAATGGCCACCTCTCCCAACCAGTCTCTTAATTTTCATGGTGCTAAAAAATTCAAACACACAAAGATTATTTCAAAACAGTAAGCCAAAAAAAAAGTACACCAGGACAGCATCTTTCATAATGAGGTCAGCAACATACCTTTGCTCCGTGAATTATTTAAGCGCATATTACTCACAGGCTGAACTTTGCACTGAATGGCAAAGAGGAGAGGGCTAACGCATGATCTCAATGCAAACCAAGCCGAGTCTACTTAAAATCATTTTAGCAGGTATATCATGCTACATTTAAATTAGGTTCTCCAAAGAAGAAACCCTCCATAGCCATTATTCCTCAGGGTAACTCACTGTGCATTCAAATCTTTTGAATTCATCTTAGATTTCAAAACAAGGATGCAAAGATCACACAAAAAAGAAGTTTTTATGAAAATATTAGAAAACGTCAGATATCTGCTTCAGTGCTCTGTCAAGATTCAAGTATAATTCTCTGTATGCTGTGTACCCCTCTATAGTCACGTCACTGACAGACAGACTGTAGCCAAAGACCTATGAATTTTGTCATTTAGTGTTCTTAGCAATAACGATTTTTGATTCTGTGTATCTTTTCCCTCTCTCCCTCCCACATACACAGACACAGCTTGCCTCAGGTAAAGCTGAGGGCTAAAATGCTCTCACTAGTGATATGTCCATGATCTGGTATCTGATCTTACCCAGTTGAAACCACTCACTGAAGTACCTGATCAGCATCACTATGATGCTTTCTTGCAATATTGGAAAAAGGTTTTGAGTGCTTTTGCACGATGCTGCAATTTGACTGAATGAATCAAAATTGCCTAGGTTTCTTCAAGCCCGTTCTTGAAAGAGGCATTCACCTATCCATTTATTTCCATGGTGCCCTGCCAAAACATCACAAAAAAGCACACTCCAAATTTTGCTCTATTGATATATAAATACAGTCACTTCAGCCAAAGAGCCATCAAGTCACTCTGATGCTTGGTAACTTGATTAAATCTATATTAAGGTAGCAAGTCTTACTGCATGGCCTTTAACACCGAGTCGGGAAATAATTAAGTTTTAAAGCTAGCTGGTGAAAGATAATGCCAAGTCTGGTTTGCTGCTGCAGTGCTGATAAAGGAAGGGGTATACAATTGAACATTAATTAGGTACAAGCAAACATCTTTGCTAATAGCTCATGTTCTCATTCCCAGAATGTCAACAACAGATATTAGTGCCAGATGCTGGTATAACATCTCCCATGACTGGGGCTGGGACATGGGAATAGACTTGTGCATTTGGAGAAAATGCCAGCGCTGTCAGGGGGGATCTGGCATGATGTCATAAGAGTAGTAAAGTTCCTCATAAGGGATTTACCAAACAAGCGTCTCTATTATTAATGATGATTCATGTGTCACACAGTGAGGCCCTAGGAAGCAAAATGAAAACAGTGAACTGGCATAACCTGTGAACCAGAGACAACATTATTACTGAGAGACTCACGTATAAATCACTGGAGGCTTTTAAAGTTACCAAGCATCTTCCACTCGAATTGCTTTAAAAATGTTACTCAATCCACTGCCTCAGTTGCAAAAATTTTGGTTAAAAAAGGCTCGTTGTGTCACAGAAATCATCATAGCACTGGTGAGGTCTGTGAAGTCAGGACAACATGAACAAAGGCAGGATACAGGATTTGACCATTTTATTGTGCGTCAAACGGTTCCCACCACAGGGCTTTCACCATCGTGAGGGTAACATACAGAAAGTGGAAAACCAAAAAACCTGAACAGAAAGAAGCAAATTCTGAATCTTACTGCCACTGAAATGTCAAGAAGTAGCATTATCCAAACTAGCTTTTAGCGAGATAACAGAATTTAACAGCAGATGCATTTTTTGGTGGAACTACCAAAAGTGGACTCCTCACACCTCATCCAAAACCACAGCAACCCAGGAGCACAGTGCCCTTAGCACAGTGCAGCAGCACCGACTGCACGCCAACCTGCAGGGAAGACTGCCGCAGGCTGAACACGCACCGTGCCTTTGTGCAGCACCCAGGCTAACACAGCTTCGTTGCACAGATTTGATAAGAACTCAGGTCGGGATGGCATAAACAAAAGCTCTGAAAAACTTCTAAATAATGCATCTCTATAATGACATTTGAACTGAAGTTTAATCAAATCAAGTAGGATCCTTTCAAATATCACTTATCCTGTAACTGCAATTTCCAAATCTCTCAAATCCTGGCTTTTCTTTTAATCTCACATGAAAATTGTATTACGCTAATACTGTTTACATCTCATTTCCTCTTTTCCATGCAAAAATATCACTAACTAAATTTAATTCTCTCCCGTTGCTCTTCTGCCATGCCAGAAATCCCATGGGTCTCCCATGGCTCAATCTCTGTGCTATTTGCTGCTTTCAAAATAGCCACCAGCCCCTGGGCTAAAACAGCCTGGACTGTAATGTCCTCTCAGAGGCAGGTCCCACCACTTCCAAGCTGGCCAGCTGGGTGCTCGAAGAAGTCCAGTCCTAGATCAGGTTATGCATGCAGCAATTTTACACAACTCCTCAGCTTTAACAGGAATGGACTAAAACCAAACTCTTCATTCTAAAACCTGTAAAATCCAGCAATTTTCATAGAAGTCATAAATCATGCCTACCTTCTTCCCTGGCTCCAGAATGTCAGCCCCTAAGCCTTCTTTTGTTTTTTTAGTGCAATTTCAATAAATTTTGTGGAGCAGTATGTCTGCTTCCATGAGGATGGCCCTAAATCCCCTGCCCTGTAACCGCAAAAGATCTAGAAAGTCAGATGGCTTCAGGAAGAGAGGTATCTAGTTCTTGTGATACGAGGGATATCCAGTGAGGAGTCCACTGAGGACTAAACTCAGAAACAAGGCAGTATTTTCCTTTTCCTGAAAATGGTTAGGAATTGCTGTATACTGTGAACCTAACTTTCTCTTCTCAGCTGAAAAGCACATCATGCAGATACACCCTGAGGCCACAGACTAAGTGAGAGGCATTCACCTGCATCTTTTCTCCCTTGCTGCTTACCTGCATTCAACTGCTGTTTGGGAAAAAAGGCTCAGGGCTGTATCCCTCCTCCCAGGGCTCAGGGGAAGGCATCCTTGTCACAGCCACACCAGTAATACTGCTCTGACTTTCACTCCAAAACAAACTACTTGAGCTCATTAGCAGCTAAATGCAGTAGCAGGCTACAATATTTTCATTAAACCCACTGGCAAAAGCAAACCCCCACAGACAGGGTTACGAATAAAGAACTTTTTAACAGAGGTATCTTTAATCATTGTATTTACCTTCTGACTTTCTAGATAGAGACTTCCAAGTACTTAAGAAATGAGGGCTGTTAAACTGCAAAGTCTTGTCAGGAAAAGAGTAGATCATGCAGAAGAGACATAAAGGAATCTAGAGTTACCAGTGGCACAGGTCAACTTACAGTTCAGATGAAATACGTCTGTATTGAGCTCTGCTTACCCACACAAGTCACCAAAATGTCTCCTTCATTGCAAAAACAATAGCTTCATCACGGACAGGGAAGTGGTGGGTCCAATATGACACTGGTTGAGACTTAATCATAATTACTGCAATGAGGGCCTTAGCTAAATATGCTCCTGCACACTGGGAAGAAGTGACCTGAGAGCTACGCAGCAGCTCCCAGTTCAAACACAACTGGATTCCTTGGCAATCCTTGTCCTGCCCTTCACTTTTTCCCTTGTGCCTCTGGGCATGAAACTGCCTTTGTGCTCTGTGTCAGTACAGCTTCACGAAGAGAAAGATGCGCTTCACTATGCCATGAAGCAGATTCTTGTACTTCCTTAACCTTCCAAACATTTTCAAATTGTAAAATGAAATTATTATTACTGTTAAAGACCAATCAGTACAATCAGGGCAAAATAGGGCCAGCCAAGCTTCCTGTCTGTTCTTCACACCCGTACCTCTCCCCCCCCAAAAAAGAAAAAAAAGGAAGCGGGCAAACTAAACATTTTTTATGAGTTTAATTCTACTGTGAAGGTTGATAGCAATCTATAATCAAAATTATTTTCAACAAGACTCAATATTGTTTTACCTTCCTTGAGACTGTTTACAACAAAACGAGTGCAATTCTGATTGTTAGGGTTTCACAGCAAAATGAGCTACACAAGAAGCAAATGACATTCTATCTTCCATCTCCCTTTCTGCGTTCATTTTTAAAAAGATATCCCTACAGGGAAATACAGAGCTTAGAAACACTGGTATTTTAAGTTCAATGTTCAAAGACTCACTTCTCATGTGGGTCCAAAATTTGATTGATGATTTTGGCCTTCTTACAGCTACTACCCACATCTGATTCACTTGCACCATGAAGATTGCACGTTTTCATTGGAGTATTTCCTCTATGCTTACATGAAAATGCAAGATGAGGTCCAAGTCTTCTCACTCCTGCCAGCCTACCTTCATTAGGAAGGCAGGCAGGTTGCTGTTTCTTTAAGGATTATCTCAGCAGAAACACACAAAATCCTTGGAATCAGTCTGAAAGAGAGGCCAAGGACATTCCTTCCCAAGCATTAGATTTGGTTTCACATGAGATGATTAGACTCATCCATGCTAATTACACTAGAAAGAACTAATTAGAAAAATCTACCATTCAGCTAATGAGGGCTGGGCCTTAACTATCTCAGTGCTTAATTTTTCAGGTTGTAAAATATTGCTTTACCCTCCTTCCCCCCTCTCTCTGCGTGCCATCACCATGTTAATTCTTGTAATAGAGTTGATCATTAAATATCTACTGAAGAAATATTTGTTAATACCTGCAAGTGCCACAGTTTTAAAACAGCTGCGCACTGACGGCTTCTCTGTGTAATTGAAGTATCAATAGGATGGGCTAAATTCTCTGCCAGTTGAGGGGGGCAAGCCAAAGGACATACCTGCAGCCTCCAATGCTGCCCACTGAATCTGAGTTAGTGGAAATGGGTAATACAAATCTGCTAATGAATTCTATGCAGTGCTTCAGTGCAGCCTTTTCAACAAATACACTTTTTCCTCCCCTTGGGAATAATGCAGGATAAGGGATTTCACATGTAATATTATCAATGTGGGAGGAGAGTTTATTAAAAAGCAATGATATCACCTGATAAAGACTAACATCTCTGCCAAGGGTTATAGTATTTAGCAGGAAGCTGATGGAATGAGCGTAATGAAAAGCTAATAAATCAGAGTCCTTCATTATACAATAAACTCATTAAGTTACTCCTTGAAAATCGCAAGCCAGACATAGCACAATATTGTTAGACTAGCAATGTTAAAACCTTTCCTAGAAAATATAAATTCAAAGCTGGCCATTGAGTTTTGCTGTATTTACATACTTAGTGTCCATTTGGAAGTTTAATGAAAGATATTAGGAAATATCTATGTGATGCAGCATCTATTCAGCACATAAACTGTGCTTTTCAAAAGAGAGTTTTCAGACAGCCTGGCAGGGGACCAAACCCTGTACTCTGTAAGATGATGTGTGAAATTAGTGCAAATTGAAATGCCAGAATTTCCATTTTTTTGCAAAAACCTTTGAAAAAAATCAGATGTGTTTCTATATCGGATTTGTATTTTATTCATCCCCCCCCATCCATTTTCCCCTGAAGCCACTAAACTAAATCTATTTAAACGTATGACCAGCATGATTCTGATTTTTAATAGGCTTAAGGAGACCCATCTTGAAATCCTAACTGTGCAACACCACAGAGCGTAATGAGAAATCCAAAACATTGCAGGTCTCCGATCTATTTGAACTTTATGATAGAGGCTACATAGGAACTGAACATCATTGGTCTCATTCTTACTTCAGCCACACTCATGTAAATCAGGAGTAAATTATCAGAAATTAGTAGAATTAGGCTAATTTCTTTACACCTTCCATAGTATGGTCAATGTTTTTTAAAAAAACTTCAAGTTTTATAAACTTGATTTTTTAAAGTATGGCTCAAAAGGCCTGTTTACAAAATTTTTTTATCATCTACTACTATATAAAATTAAAACTATTATGATTATAAATATATGTAAATGCACAAACAGAGAAATACAGCAAATGTTCCCCTCCATTAAGTGGCTTCATTAAAACATACATACTTCTAATTCTAAATCAGAAAATAGGGGGTTTGGATTGAAATTGAGAGCAAACCAATACCGTGGTATTATACGGAGAGACAAATTTGAATGAAAGGGTTCAATTCGGAGCTTTCATTGTTGGCATGCTGAAATACACATAGGAGTAAACACAATGACCTAGACCCAGTGGAAGTGCCTGGAAATGACCCAATTTTCCTTCACAGGAGTGAAAAGCAGGAGTTACTTTTTTAAAATGAATGAAGGCAGAAGACCATTTTGAAATGAATGAAGCCAGTAAGAAATCTCAGTATCAGTTACGGTGAAGTGCCTGAGTTCAGGTCACAGGGAAGGACGACACTGGTAGAAGGGTGGCTTAATAAAGAAAATTAGTTAGAGCTAGGGATTTTTAAAGGCTTTTCTGACTGCCTTTGGAACAAAAGCAATACATTTGTAGGTAGACCACTGAACAGAACCACCCTGATTGCATCTTTGTATATGCAGCCAATTTACTTCACACGCTGTATATGCCAAAAGCATCTATTTAGGAGCATATATTGCTCACTTGTAGCATTTCTGTTACCTCTGCCAATACTCACTACAGTCTTTCTCTGTCAGCAAGGAATTAAATAGTTACAAATGCCTACATCTGTCCAACCTGCAAGGATTGCTGTCCTTAATAGCCTACATTCAAATCTTCTGGAGATCAAGTTTATTCCCTATCTCTGCTAATGTTATGACATGTCACATTTGTAAATGACTGTAACTTGCCATCAGAGCTTGCAATAAAACGTCCCAAAGGTATCTGGGGACTTAACTCCCATGTGCATGAATATGACTGTGGATGGGAGCTTCCGACACGTGGAGGTGATCGGCTTCTCGCAGATGCAGTGCTACAAGCCTACCATGGACTCTGCTGGCACAGTTTGGTCCTGAATCCAGCATGTGTGGTGCTGGCAGATCAGAAGGATTTTTTTCTGCTTTGTACAATTTATCCGGGGAAGACTAGGTGGCATGTACTGGAACCACCTTTTAAAGTTTGCTATAGACCATAGAAAGAAATGTATAGTAAAAGAGAAGCTTCCTTTTGTGAGGAACTTATCAATCCACCCACCCACCTCCCCACCCACTTGCACGTCATCATCATGTGTGTCTTTGAACAGACTTGGACAAGGAAGAGATTGCTTCAGCACCACTTATTCCCAGGGCACAGACACAGCATTTGTATTACGTGGAGGAGTTGCCTATCTGAGGACACTTTATATACAAAATATAAACAAGCGTTTGACGGATCTACCTGGAAATTGCCATTCTAAGAATAACAACCCTCCTCCCCCCAAAAAGAGGAGATGATAGAAGTTAGGAGAAGGGAGGAATCTCTGAAAACAGCTGTCAACAGCGCACTGTGAACATAATCTTCAGAACAATTTACCTATGTCTTTAAAGTGAAGATGTGGGGCATTAAGACCTTACTAACTCACAGGATTCAATACTTGTCTTTAAGACCTATAATAATAATAATAAAAAGCTTACATATTCCACCAAACAGCCCAAAACAGGCAACCTTTATTATCTGTTATGTCAGCTGTGCCTAAAAAAATCAAGCGAAACAGTGTGTACCCTTTAATAGTTAATCCTCTAACATGTAATTAGGCATTCACATGACAATCAGAACAGGACTATATTTCATGTTTGCCTTCCCTTTCAAAGCCTCTACTAGAGGGGCACTTACTCTGTCAAATCTGCTATAGTAATCAAAACATTGAAATTACTTCTTTCCACACTAAATATACTGGAACTGGTTGTTTGATTAAATGTAGAGCAGAGAGTGCAATTTGCTAAATTACAAGTATTCTGAACATGTAAATATAGTTTAATTACTGCAATTAAAGAAGATTACTGGAGATTGGCAGATGGGAATGTAATGCTGTTTTAATTAGAGTTTTTAATGCACTGTAACATAAGCATAATATTAACCCTTTTTCCTGGAAAGGGCTGGCTAGTCTCTGAAAAAATATTCTTTGAAAAATGTACTAGAGCTAGTGTTTCATAACAAGACTTCAAGTCAATTCACTGTAAAGCGCCAGGATGATTTGGGAGAGTTTCAGATGTTATTTGTAGTACATGCACTGCAGAATAGATACATTCTGGAGCGCAGTCAGGAAAAACCACACGAGGTGGGCACATTGTTTGTGCCCTAGATGAAAGAACGTATGAAAATACAGCGTTTCAGTAGATGGATTATATTTCATAAAGAGTGCAATCATAGCTACATCGCTAGAGATTTAAGATTCTTTCATGAAAGTTAAAGTACCTCACTCCCAAAGATTTACAAAACATGAAAAGAGAAAATGTTTCAAAATGCATTACTTCAATTTTGAAAAACTGCTGCACAGAGACACAGAACAATATTGCCCAGGGCCTGGGTTATTACTACTCAGCCTCCAGAACAGTATTTGTTTCATAAAGTAATATTCCAGAATGTACTAAGCAATTTTTGTCATCTTGAAAGCTATCACTTGCAACATTTTATCCATTTAAGTCAATAGTTCATTAGAAATTCTAATTGAAAGTTCAATACTCTGCTTGGAATCTTACAATAGAGGTTGCCTTTGGAAAGCCATTTAAAGTCTTAATCTCTTTATCATTTGGTATTTTGAAGCCTAACTTTGTTCTTGTTAGGCAGATCAATGGCATTAATTTACAAAATGGGGGAAAATGTCACCCTTCATCCTTTAAATCTCAGTGCGGCGAAGAGCAGCGTAAGCGAATCCGACCGTTGCTCTCCCATATTAGCAGAAAATGGTGCCATGGGAGGTTTGACCTACAAATTTTAATTACTGCATGAAAAATTCAGTTCCTGGAGATGAATAGAGACTTGAGGAAAAGCAGAAGTCCACCTTCTGAGTGACTGCAGAGCTTAACTCTTCAAAGGCTGCATTGGTGAATGAAGCAGCATGCGCTACCTTCAATAGGTAATGTCTGTAAGGCGCAAGATCAAATTGCACAAGCAACAGAAGAAAGGAAAAGGATTTTACCTACAAAGTAGCTTTATGGGTATCCAAAATAGATGGACACTGATATCATCCTCTGGGGAAGCAAATGTAGTGAGAATTTGTTTTGAAATGTTCCTGAATTTAAGATAACTTTACAGCTTGTGAGTTCACTGGTGGCGAACTCTTGGCTTTGCGAAAACCAACGAAAGCTTTGCCATTTTATCAGCGAAGGGAGGATTTCACCTGTGGTCTTTGCCTCCAACACCATGCAAACAGTATGAAGCAATGCCAAGTGTTTTGAACCAGTGTTTCCACTCCAAATCAGTGCAGGGAGGCGTAAAATCCTAAAATTCATCAATGGAGCACTGCCAAGAATGGCTCAACTTAACGTTAGCAGGAACTAGGTGTTTCCCTAGGCAATTTTGAAAAATCTTAGGTTATGCACACTGAAATATTCCACAATTTACTCCTTGTAATGCAAGTAAAATGCAATACAGTAAAATGACTGTGGGGCTCTGCAGGTGACATAGGTTCAAGATCGCAGTTGGAATTCTTCCATTCCAGACACTGCGATTATTTGGGGTGGGGTGGGGTGGATAGAAAATTCTCCTGTTATCTAAACCAGAAATTAAAGATTTGGATCTCTATTTCAATGATGGCTACATTAACGGTCACAGAGGCAGAAGGAGACAGAGAGAGAGAAAAATTAATGAGAGCAAAAGAACCCCCACAGTTGCAGCTGACTCGGGGTGTCAGCAAATGCATTTAAACGATTTGTGTGTGTAAGAGAGAGAGAAACAGACAGACGGACAGACAGAAATAGCTCATTCCAATTCTCTTACTCGTTTTTTACATCCTCCCAGCCACAACCAGTTTCAGCACAACTTGATATCAACATCACGAACTTCTTTGTGACAAGCTTTAGTAGCTTTGACTCTGGTCTCCCACCTTAGGTATTAGAGGGCAATGGGAATCAAGAAAGTTGTGGAGATATTTATATTCTATTTTCTGTGGATTACACTGCTGTTACATGCTAATGTCAGGTATTTAATTTATTAACATAGTTTGGTTTTAATGTATCATTGCAGACTGTGATTGAGGCCTTATTGTGTTATGTACTCCACAAATGCAGAGCAAGAGCCACTCCCTGCTGTTAAGAGCACAGGGCAGACAAAGGATGAAGGGAAAGAGAAAAGGGAAAAGGGAAAAGGAGAGGGAAGGTCTTTCCAACAGAAGACTGTCAACAGCAAAGCAATGGCCAAGTGAGGAGGGAAACAAGAACTCCTGCATCTAAGTCCTGATATAAAATCTCAAAAAGTATTTCTTGTATTAGATGAGATCTTCAGACTCCTGTTACACTTGCACTGACTAAGCCAGTATCGTCACTCCCACCTGAAATAGTAGCTTCTTCACCTGCTGATGCAATACATTATCATTCAAAACATGACAGCAACATGATTATAAGATTCAGTCACTTGGATCACTATGGTGGAACATCTTGGGTGTAGTTTCTTTACAGGTTTTGACTTGGTTTAGCCTTACCTGAAACTGGAAAGCTCTTGACTAGAGCCTGCTTTAACAGCATGGAGACTGGCTGTTTATAACTGTTAAAAGGTGCCACATGTAAGATAACACGCAAGATTAAACTTCCAATTTCTCTTTGTATCCTGAGTTCTGACACTGGAGGTAGGGGCATGAACCATCAGCTTAAAACCTTTATGCTGTATCTTAATAGCAATATTTATCAATATCCAACCCTTAGCATTATGCTTGTTGGTAGAAAACAGTACTGCTCTCAGCTTCACTTCTAGATACTGATAGAAATTTATACAAATGTATTATGGTAGTTAACTTTTTTCTGCATTTAGGTAATTAATATTTATTTCCATTTCAAAGTAAAGGATTTCTAATGTCAAAATACATTTTCCTCTTTTCAGAGTCTCTTAGGTAACAGATTTTCTTTTTTTTTGGCATCCTTTTAACTATTTCTAGCGAGGAAGGAAAATATTTCTAGATTGTGCAGGTTTCACGCAACAGGCCTTATTGTGTTTCTTTAGAATGGTTCTTTAGAAATCACCAAGATCTTTTTTTGCAATGAAAAGGACCATAAGAAAAGCTTGGCATACCTTGGGACTCTGCCCCCAAACTGAAAGCCTTATATAAGCTTTACTCCTAGCTTCAAGAATTACATCTCATTATAGCCTCAGCTTTAGTGCCCAAGGTGCTTCACAAAGTTCTGATTTCCCATTGCTGCCAAGTAGGGAAAAACAAGTATCTCAAGCTGAGCATCCATAAAGAGGCATAGCCGAAGTCACTGATCCTTTTCAACAAGGCTGGTGGTCTTTGCACACTCCTGATTAGTAATGTGCTCCACTTCCTTAAATTGCAGAAATTTCCCAGTATAGACAAGGCCCTGGAATTGTACCAAAATGTATCTGCGTGGGAAGGGTTAAAACAACCTGAGTAGCTAAACCCCTGCAGCTATCATATAAGCCAGCCGCTTTTAGACAAATTGAGCAAAATAGTCCTTTCAGCTCAGCAGGCACATGACTAGCTGCACAAAGGAGTCCTTCTAGAAATCCCATGAATACCCCCATTATCCTAAGGATTGAGCACAGAGCCACGCATTTCACGCCCACTGCCACCTGTGATTAGCTTTTTTACAGTTATTATGGAGTACTTTGATGGCGATGATTGTTTAAAGGCCTCAACAAGCGTGCTAATGTGACTTGAGGACTTGACTCCTTTTCATTCCCTGGTTGCTCCAGCTATCACACTAATTTACTTTAGGCAAAGGGGACAATAAAAAAAAAAATCTGCTCAAAGAAATCACTTAGCATAAAATTGATTCAGTCTCTTAAAGAAACGCATGCCGGGATCCCATGTTAAAGTAAATTAGATCTATGATCAAACAAAGCTAACAGTCATTTGAGCTTTGGACTCTTGTGTAGCACTTTAAGTTTTTAACAGAATCAGCCAAAGAAAAACAAAGGAAGAAGCAAAGAGCAGCTACCGCCAATTGGTTTGCATGGAATTTTCCTTTGCTCTGCTTGGTGTTTTACAGTGCAAATGTGAAGCAAGATGTTGGCTTCAGGGAAAATGTATTTTACTGTTTGCAAGAAGTGCTTCCAGAAGGGATCACATTGTACCACTTGGTACAAAATACACTGATACCAAGGGAGCACTAAAGGGGATTGGAGTGCATACGAGAAAACGAGGGCTCCAGTGGTGATGAACAAGTGAAGAGGTATGAGGACTTTTTTGCTTTCTATAGAGAGGTTGTGTTGATCTTAGTCTTGTAGTTCATATAGGGGAACATACAATAGAAGTAACTGAACAGCAGTCCATAACTTCTCAAACAGTTTATCTCCTCCTGTTTATTACATATGCTCAGTTGAAGTAGTCAGATGTAGCTGTCAAGTATCTAGTAAGCCAAGTTGGCTCTCCAGTTTCAACACTTGCAAATACTCATCTTTACTGAGACCCATGGTGCATTTCTTTCTGTTTTCAAGGCAATTTCAGAGGGAAAGGCCTAATAACTACTCAAGAAGCAGACACAGTTGGCCTTCACAATTTTTTTACTGAAACTGAAAATAGATTTATCATTCTATCCTTGCAATTTTGTGTTGTCAATACATCCCATGGTTAGATCCACATATGATACCACCTGCTGCCCAAATTGCAGACCTCTGTCCTGGGAAGCAGGTGAATATGGTCCAGAGAAAGAACTGGTTACAGTGCCTAAGCTGACCGAACTCCGCCTTCACAGAGGAGCAAACACCATCCCCCTAATTTAAAACCAGACATCGACATCCCCTTTTAAGCTTGTCATCAGCAAGCATGTACCAGCATAACACAATGTAATTTATCAAATCGCCTAGATTTAATAACAAAAATGTACTGCTGCAACTCTGTAAACAGGACATGTTCAATTACACGAAGGAACGATTTTTCTTCAGAAGGCATTACTGTTCTACCCGAGCAGTAACCACAGCTTCCTGATGTAATAGCTAGTGGAATTACATATGGCACAAGTATTTTAAGTATTTTCTAGACAGAAAACAAGATTTGTGAGTAACAGAGAGCAGTAGATGAATAGGGGTAGTTTTGGCTTTCGGAGTAGGGGAAAAAAGACTAAAAGGTTATACAGCTTTTCTGGGGCATAACTGAGAGGACTTAATGTGTGGTCATATGGTGCTGATTAGCACATTGCTGTTGAGTCCATCTATTACTGAAGTTTTGGGCTCACACTCACCTGTAAAAATCAACATAAACAAATTTGCAGTAAATTGATGAAAACTGGTTTAGTGCCCTTTCTTTGTTTTCCTGGTGCTTCCAACCTCCTTAGGGCTGTGGCTCGACAAGATGTTTTTGGCTGCAAGGTTATTAAATTACTGTCTTCCTGTGGCATGGTGCCAGGCCCATCTCCATGGCGCAAGTGTGCCACTCAGTCCACTGTACCACCAAAATTGCTGGCACAGTGATCCAGCTTACAAAAAAAAAAAAAAACAAACCACAAGAAGAAAGGCTGATAAAACTGCAGTTTTTGAAAAACAAAAATACTATGAACTGGTTTCCAGTGCAGCCCCATAAATATGTTTGTATACTGTGATCAAGAGGGTCACACGATGCACAACTGGGTTGGGAAGGGCAGGAACAGGAATACCTTTGAACCCAACTGGTGCCAAACACCTTGTAATGTCAAAAGACAGCTTAATCCGGGGGTTCATTCATTCAGCTCTACTCTCTGCTCATTCTCCTTGTGGAAATGGCACAGCTGGCTATGCTTATGTTTAGTCTTATTCAGAGGCATTTTTCAAAAGTCATTCTCTGACTACTGGAATTAATGAAAACTTGGTGTTATGGATTTGTGTGGAGAAGTTCATGGAGTTGTGAGATCCAAATGAAGCTCAAAGAAGTTATCAGGGTGCAGTCCCTCTCTCCCGCTATGGCCCTTGAATTTGTCATGTCTAAAAAGATTCCAATGTATGTTCAGTTTTTGCCTAAGTTAAGGCACCTGTAAGATCCTTTACATAGAGGCTTGTTTTCATGATAGTTGTAATATTCAATGAGACCTATTTTCTATCAAATTTGGCTGAAATACGTCAATACGCTTCAAAGCTATTTAGGAAACTAGAACATAGCCAGAGAGCATGATCATTTTGGCTTTGCTTCCACAGGATTACCAAATATAATCTCCTTTCCTCCATCCTTCAGGTTGAGTCTCACGTCACTGGTGTTTACATCTGAAAATGAAGTGGCCAAGTAGCCACATAGCCACAGCCCCATTCTGTGGATGCACGACTGTATATTACACCAGCTAACAGTGAAGGGAAGAGGGGCTAAGCATCCTCCATCTTCCCAGTAATTCTGTGCTTGGCCAGCACCATTCTTGCTTGGTTTCCTTAATGAACATGGCTTTAATTGTGGTGGAACGGTTCCTATTAATGTAATAACACTTGTATTTGCAAAAAGGCTGTGTCACATTTATCATTATCGAAAGATGTGTACAGGCAGGCAGCATTTCCATTAACAGGCCACACATGATGCTCTCTGGAGTTTCTGTGGTAATAGTCTAATCCAATTTGTTTTCCTAAAATTCTAGTCTCTTGTAAGACATAACCCCCTTTTTCTGCTTGCAGGGATCACGCTGCTTGGCACAGTCATCAATCTCTTCCACCACTGGCCAATCTAGGCCACAATTCAGGGAGAATATCTGTATTTGGTGATAAAAGACAACAAAGACTCTGTTCCTTCAGGTTAAATCCCAGTTCCTTTATAATTCAATGGGAGTTTTGCCATTGACTTCAAAGGGCCAGAAGGCTACCCCCGGCTGTGTCCTGGGAGAGCAACATGATCTTAGCGGTGTCCAGGGGGCTGAAAAGAATGGCTCCTTTCGGAGCAAAACTTCTCCAAGTTTAAAGCCGATCTTTCATTAGAGGCCACAAGGTCTGGTCTTCCCTAAAAATATACCAAATAACTGTATCACTGGAGAATTCTAAAAGAGCTGTTATTTTATGCCCTAATCATTTCAAAGCAGATTGGGTTAGTCTGGCAAAAGCAATTTCTAAAGGAGTAACATAAAATATTTAAAGATTTCTAGAACAAGTGGCCCACTTAGGGGCTCATCTAAGTTTTACTAAACATCTCTGGTTATGCCTTGCTATGTCAGCGAAAAGGAGGCTGAGATTTAAATAAATAAAACTTAGTAGAATGTAATAACGGGCAGGGAAAAAGAATATGATACATCAAGTTTCTACTGAAAGGAATATTGAGCTCTAAGTGATCTCCATACCAACGGCTATGTTTGTCTATCCAGCTGAAAAGGAGACAGCTTTAATCTCAAGGCTGCATGTTATTTAACTAAGCTGAAATTGTTTTCAGTGATGTGAAGTGCATCCACTAAAGATAATGACCCCATTTGGATTGGCTCTTTTTTTAACAAAGGGGGACAGGTGGATATACTGAGCAGAAATGTAAACAGGTTTGGTTCTTTCATTAACTCCAGCAAATCATCATAGTGCCTAGTTGCATGAAGTATAAATTTGTGATATTCTTTACAACTGTCTTTTTGCTCCCTTCCCCTCTCATCAGTGTGTTATGGCCTGCTTAGGAAGATATTTACTCCAGAAACGTTGAAAGTGCCCCTACAGTTAAATAAGCCACCCATGCCCAAGACCAGTGGGCCAAATCTTCATCTCCAAGAAATGACCCTGAATTATATCACAGATTTATCCGTACTGAGAATTTCTTCCAATTTTTTTCAGTTCAGAAAGACATGTTAAGTAACTGCTTAATTAGATACTTAAAACTTGAAACGGCAGACTCAAATACTTTCCTAAATTAGCAACAACTACATCCCATTGTACTGGGATGAACCCCCTCCTGTTTCAAAGCTGAACATGAATTATTGAGAAGGGCTAAAGGGTGATGGCTAGCTTTTTGTTTCACCACTGTTCAGTCTGCACTTTTGATGTATGTAAGCATGCAAGGAAATTTGTTGATAAATTTCAAAAGTTTTCACAGCAAAGAGAAAGACAAGAGCAGCCTTAACTTGCTACTTCTGCATTTTCAGGTCTCTCCTCTCCAAGTTCTGCTTCCCACATATATTATTCTGGTGACATCAGTTCTACCTTCAGCTGAGATGGCATATCAGACATTGTTTCCAAAATCTTGTTTTCTCAAGGTTATTTTGACAAGCAGAAATACAGCAGAATACCACTATTACAGTCCAAGTTTGGACAATGATGATATGCAGTGAGCAGGAAATATATCGGATGTCACCATTCCTCATTTCAATGTAGTATGCAGAGCACAAACCTGCAAGGGTCAGCATTTTCTTCCTGAGTGAGCAAAGGTCTTACGTTTGTACTTCACTTCAGTCACGTGTACAACCAATTATTGCAAGGTACAATATATGAGTTTAAAGTGAGACCTACTTTCTCTGCCTTGAGTAACCCGATAGATCAGTGATTTAATAAAGTCCACAGTACAGCTTTTCTTTCTAAATGCCAGAGGCCCACTCACACTAGTTTGAGGTTATTTGTTCATATTCAGCTCTCAAGTACTCCAATGTAAAAACGAGAAATTTGCTGTAGTTAGTGACTCATTAGGTCAGATGACCTAAAGCTGAATTTGGGCCCTTTTAATCCCTGGAGAGAAGCTGTCAGATAAAGCTTAGGAACTTCAGCAAAAATGAAGTGGTATTATGGCAGTCCTAATTAATGGGTAGCTACAAGTGCACCGGGTACCCAGGGCCATATGGAGGCAGATGGACCATGCAATACGTCTACCTGCAGAACATCATTAATAACCTTCCTAAATCGCTGCGAGCCCCTGAAAATACTGCCTGTGCCTAGATTTTTATTATCCTACTTGAGAGTCTGCTGCACTAGTTTCGGCTCCCTGATCCCCCCTCTGTGCCAGATGACTTTCTGACCCTTTTGCAGGGTGTGCAACGTGGGGCTTTGGCTTTTGACTCTCTGTGTACTACCACAACGACAACCTCCATGCCAGGCGACAAATTGTTGGCAGTGTTCACGGGGGAGGAAATCCTCTTCTGGCTCTTGTCAGAGTTGCTATTTTAGCTTTGCCAATAGGGCATTTACAAGAGGATCAGAGGTTCTTCTAATGCCACCTTGTCTTTTCAGGTTAATTTATGCCTTGTTCTTTATGCCTGTTTAGTTAAGGACATGCTGCAGGTATGCGGAGAAAAATGTCACAGAATCGCCACCTGGCTCCTCTGTTTTGATTTGGCTGGCAAATGCCAGAACCTTTGAACAGCAGGTTGCTAAATAATAAACAGACCGTGTCTTTAAAAACACCTGGCGCTTATTTAAAATGGTCGTTTTGTATCTGGTTAGTCCCTGGCACAGGTGCCAAGCTCCAAGGCATGAGGCTCTCCTTTCCTTCCCCCATCCGCCTAGGTACAACAACAAAAAGTACGAGAAGACACAACAGCAATTAAGTGTAGTAAAAGGTTACAATCCAGCCTACCAGCAACAAGGAACATGAGGAACAACGACAACAAAACCCCTTTCTGAGTGTAAAAACTTCAGGAAAGAGAAGGAAAAAATAAACAAGGATGAAAGAAATGCCCAGTGGCAACCATTTTCAGTGTGACCTAGTGAGCTTTCAACTTCAAACCAGTCAGATCAAGAGCCTCCCAGCGGCGTCACCTAGGGATCTGTCATTCACACATCAAGCCTCGTTCACTCTGCCTTGTCTCACACAGACACGCTGCCAGATACAGAAATATCACGGCCTTCTTGCATGATAAGGAAAACAAAACAAAACAAAAAAACCTCCCAGACCAACAGCAATTCTGAAAACCAAGTGCCCTGACAAGCCGTGACCCTATTGTCCACAAAAGGGCAATGTCACAAAGTAGACCAGAAAAAGGATGTAAACAGAATGGTAATTGGGTAACCATCTGCTATTAAAATGCAGTTCTAGCTGGAGCCTTCCAGTGAGCCCTTCCCACTCGCGGAGATGATGAGAGCTGGGATTTACTGGAAGAAATCAATAGCTGCCCTGGGTGCTTTGCAAACTGAGGGAGGCCATCTTCTTTCAAGCTCACCATTTGGCTTCTGAGCAATTTACAGTGTACTACCGAGATGGGGTGTTGGTGTTTGGAATGTCAAATAGAAAAAAAACAGTTGCAGCTCCACTATTACACAGCTCTTATCGTACATTATGATACACCAGAAACGACTGATGTTATTCAGAATGTGTCCTTCAGCCTGTCAGTTTGAGAAGAAAGCTCAGAAGTCAAAGACTAATATTTGTGGGGAAGCACAGAAGGACAAGAAGCATTTGGGAAAGGAGAGAAAGATACTTGTCACTACAGTTAAAATATGCAATATCTGACTAAATATACTTTTACAAAATAGTTTTAAGTAACACACAATAATCAATTTTTCAATGAGGGTTGCAATAATTTATCAATAGCAGCCACACAGTAACTATGCTTATGTTTGTCCAGTCCATTTCTATCATATTAAAAGTTAAAAGTATTCATGGAGTCTGGAGACACCCATTAGGAAAATATCTCAAGTATTTAGTGTATAAGCTTGGCATTTATAGTCTGAAATACGGGCAGGCAGCACCGATGAATCCTTGGCAGTTTTCTTGTTCAAGATAGATGAAGAACTCTGTAATTTCAGACCAATGCTAGGAAACTATATACACATGCCTTTTCCATGAATCCATTAAACTAAGGAGTGAAAAATGGGCAGACATCCTTACATTTTCAACAGTTTATACAGCCTCTTGCACACAAAGTAAGCAGACTCAGTAACAGGTGAGTAACAGCCACTCTCTAACAGAAAGTGAGACATTTTTCATCAAACTATTTGTGATCAACCTTTTAACTTGCTATCTTCAAACACTTGCTAATCAGCTATTAGACAAGTTTCATCTGAAAATTAACAAGTACTTGGAAAGCATTTACAAAAAAGCCAGTATTGCACACTTGCACTTACAGCATGACTGAAGACGACATACTGGTGGAGCAAGGTATAAGTCATGTCACATTTCGGGTCAAAATATTATCTAGTCACCACCACCATCTAAACATTATTACTGGGAAAGAATGATACGTCTGATTCTCAGTTCCAGACAAATGCTGCAAATGAAGCCATTTGATGATTTGAAAATACATTTGCATCAATGATGTTCCTAAAAATCTCACAGAAGTTTTTCACGGCAATATTAACAGAAAGAAGTTCCCAAGGTGGCTATAGAAAAGCATACTTTCATATATATTCAGCAATGTCTTTCAAGATGGTGGTCAACATCTGTGAAGCGTATCTAGGAGTCATCTGCTTAGATACTAGAAAGGATATTATGTGACAGGTCATGAATAAGAAATATTCAGAACAATGGATATTCTGAATAGTTTGTGAACAACACAAAGGCTGAAATATGTTCTTATAAGCCCTTCACAGAATAATTTAAAATGACAAAGTAATAAGCTAACGCATTTGTTAGCATGTCATCTGCAAAGACACGACGGGACATATGGGCAGCTAAATTATTTCCAACAAAGAGTTTGTTACCAGACAAGAAAAATGCGGTCCAGCTTTGACTCAACTGGCTTTAATTACCACTCTCTCTTCACCAAGACTGCAGGGGACTTCATTCTCGGAAGCAGGCTGATCTTACAGCAACCGGGACACTACAACCCTGGATGGGGAGACTGTGCATAGCGTCGCTTCGAAGAAGTCAGTGGAAGTCTGGTGGTTGACTCCAACAGGCTCCAGAGCAGGCTGTAAATGGAGAAGCCGGCTCCGGATGTCTTCCACCAGTTGGCAAACAAATGAGACATCATGTTTGTGCAGTTCAAGCATTGTTGCCAAATTCTAATAGAATGAGAGTTTCTGTAATCCCAAAAAGGGGCTATGTGATCCTTGGAAACAAGATTCTCTTGTCTGGCCTTCCATTCATTTTGTAAAACATGTTAAGTTTAATGTCAGTGCTTGGAGCTGCAGCTGGCCAAGGAGCAAAATCACATTCGTGTGTTAAAAAAAGAACTGGAAACGGTTGCAAACTGCTAAATTTTGATACTGATCTGCAGCCAACCTCCAGAGAATGGTTAGGTCAGGGCTTTTGGGCTTTTTCCACTAGACAAGCAAAACATTACTCTATTTTATATAATCATAAAAGCAGATTTTCTTGTCACTTCTTTTTCTCAATGTAGGTAATATCTGCGATGCAATATTAAACATGTTTGCTTTCCAGTGAAAAACATCAGTGCACTACACACCTCTCTCAATAGTTATTTTGACTGGACATAGCAATGCCAGCCAATTATCTCTGATGCTGCGCCATCTGCAGAATTATGCTTTCAGGGCAGTAATTTCAGGAATGAAGAAATACCTGGTGTCATTCAAAGCAGCTAAGCAGAGAATCTGTGAATGATGACAGCCATTTTCTTTCCATGGCTACTGACCTCCCATGTCCGTACCCCCAAATTCTCTGGCAATATTAACTACCCACCTATTTCCAAACCTGTTGGGCCAAATCCTGATCATGAGAACTGAAAAAGGCACAGGAATATGTCATCTTGCCAGTCACTGAACAATACATGGCTGGGGTAACACAGTTCAAACTCATTGTAAACATCACAATTTCACCACTGAATCTTCACACCAAACTGTTCAGTAGTGCTAACCACAACTAACTACCACTGGACAGCCAATGACTGCGTAATGAACACTCTCCTAATTGTTATTGCTCTCTGAGGTCGCCCTGTAATTTCAGACTCTTTGGAATTTGATCCAGGGCCCACTGCAGCCTTTGTGAGTCTTTCCAGAGAGCTGAACAAACCCTGGTTCAAGTCCTTGTGAATTCAATTCCTCATACGTTAGCATAATCAAATTAAATTAATCTTTGCTTTATCACAGCTGCCAGGTAACATATCTCATGAGAGTTTTTGCAGTTTGGTACATATGCCTTGCATATTTCCTATACTCCAAGAGTCAGTTAGTATTAACATACAATCGCTTGTTTATTAAATATAAATGAGGCAGTTAAAGGTGTATGTTTTCAGCATGGTGGATAGGAGGATCACTTTTGCAATTCCCGTTAAACTTTATAAGAACCATGGGGCTTGAAGCCAAATTAATTCTCCTCCACCAAGCTAAAAATGAAGCCCTAAATGTTATTATGCCTGCCATGTTTGGTTTCTATATTTATACTTCAGGCATATAGTTACTGACAAAACTAAAAGCACTGATAATATCTATCCCAGAAAGCCAGTATTCCCCTGAAAGAAAATAGACTACAGTATTTTACAGTATTGGATGCGAACTCTACTGTATGTAGACATATAAAATATTTTTAAAAGCCAAATAACCAAGGTCTACAAGCCTCTGTAGCTGTTTGAAATTTTGTTAATGAATTTTACATAGCTAGCCAGTTATTCGAACAACATGCTCAAGGGAGAGAAGCTTCTGGAATGAAAAATATTGTAGATAGAAAAAAAGGGAAACAGGGAAAGGAAGAGGTTGCAGCAAAAGCAGAGGCTGAAGTGAGTAGGTAGCTCATACACCTGGACCTGAAAGGGGTTGTTTTGTTCCTGTTCATCTGCCTCAAAGCCCTGGGTAACCAGAGGGACTTTCACACCAACAAAATGTGCTTTTTGGAAAAAACTTTGTCCCAAAGCAAGATCTCTGCATTGCTGACAGCAATGAACAGTCCACACAGACCAGTAGCACCAGGATCTTATCCTCAAAAAAGCAGCTTTTAATTCTCTACTTGTTTCACTAAGTAAGCAGTTTAGATGAATGCTGTCATCCAAAGGCTGAACACATTCCTGCCTGGTTTTCAGCTTATACTCCAATACACACATCCTCAAATCTAGATTCCATTTTACATCTCCTATACACCTTGCCCCACCAGATGAGAGTTACCTCTTCTCATGTGTTTTCTGAATGTTAAAGGTGTTACAGTGTTTTTGATCATTATTGTATAATACTGTATGATTGAAACAGCTGGTTGAAATGCTATTTTTCCCATTACAGAGTACAGACAGAAATTCCATTCTACCTGCAATATTAGTTTTTAAATAGAATTTCCAAGTTCTCATAAAGCCTATAAACATAATACATTTTTTTAATTAAGGTAACAGAAATTCAACCCTCTGAGACATTCAATTTCTTATCTAGTCACATCCTTTATGTTATATTTGGGTGTTATTTACCTATTTTAGCATGCTGGACGTCTACGAGTCTTCTACACTTGAGACTTCTCTGATGACATGGGCTTACTCTAACACAGCTTCCTCATCTCACTAGCAACCCTCTAGAAAAATGGCAGCAGGGTTTACATTTTGGTTTAATCCTTTTTTTAAAACCATCCACAATGACAAATATGTGAGACAACGAGGCTTCACTCCTATCCTACAATGTGTCTAAAATTCGATTACACTGGAGCTATTCTAGACCTCTTAAGATGCTTTTGTTTGGATTCCTGGCTGGTTTCCAGCCATTCCATCTTTAATTACTGGACACTGCTACACAGCTTGCAAACAGAGGTACTTCTTCCCATCTTATTTCCTCTGCTGTTTCAAGCATTCATTTTACTGGATCTAGAAGATTCCCTTGCTGGGAAGGGTTTGGGGCTGAATTAGAAAAAGATAAATTCTTTCTCAGTCTAAAAATATTTAATTGGCTTGTAGGTTAACTTAAAAAGCCCTTACATTTTAATCTATTAAAATCTGAACCTAGCCTGAGATTACATGCATACCTATATTAAATATGAAATGCAGGACTAAAATAACCGCTAAAAAGTATGGCTATAGTAACAAGGACAGGAAACTCACAGCAAAGCTGATCTCTAGTACACTTAGAGTACCCAGCAATTGCCCGGGGTGGGTGTTCTCTGAGTTTCCTCCACTTGTAAATAATGTATTCCTGGAGCAGAATGTTCTGAACAGAAATACACTATTTTGATTGACACTTGTAATACAGCAACTTCTTGGAGAAATAATATTTCTCTGGTCTGTGGATGGATGTCTCTAGGACCCCGAAGTATGGCAAACTGCCTCATCCTCACCATTTTTCATCATCTCTAGAATTCTCACTGCTGCTTTCTAACTTCATTCACCAGTATATACTTCAGAAAAGCAGAACATTTATTAAAATGCAAGAGGTATACAGTTGCTAAATTTTGTCACAAATCAATTTTAGCCTGATTGTGAGAAATAGTTTATTTCTGTGTGAGATTTTTTAACACCTATTAAAACAAAAAGCTAGCATACGGTAAGACCCTTGTATTTGGGCATCATGCATTCCAATGACATGAAACATTTATTAGACACAAGGTTTCTGTCAAGCCTTAAAGAACACAAGTGCTATCTGAAAAACTGAGATCCTGTACCAGATTTTGTACTCCTCAAAGTTTACAGGTGGTTGGATGCAGGGATTTAATTCAGGACCATCTCATTTCAGGTTAATGTGAAACATGGAGCTGAGAGGATGAAGCAACTAAGAAAAGAATCTTTTTTAAGCAGCAGTTAAGTCAATCCTTTCAAACTTTACTGGGGATTTACTTCAAGAGAAGCTTATCTGTGGTGACCAGATCTGTGTAAAACTTTTGTTACAAATGATAAAACATGGGACAGGTTGAAAACATCTTTTGTCAAACATGTGCCAAGGAACATGTAGATTTGACCTGATTAATATTTTCAGATAGAAAACATGCATAGGCTGATAATATTGCAAAGTTTTGACCTCAGCTATCACAGCATGTTTGCTGACTTTGGCTGAGTTTCTCTTTCAGGTTTGGAGCTTGAAGCCCAACACAGGTTGAATGTATACAAAGCAAAAGTGGGAAAAAATAATATTTGTACAGAGCTCTGCAAACTGACCCATACTCAACTCTAATGAGAACATAATGGTTTACCCAGCTGCAAAAGAACAGAAGCAAGAAGCGTAAGAGAAATGCCTCCGCTTTCTTAATTTTAAAGATGTGTTTGGACTTTAGCACACAAGGGAGAGGGTTTTTTTCTGAATGCATACATGTATACTTTAAAAAGTGCATCACTTGCATTTTAGACCACATTAAAACATGTCTAAGCTAGAATGGAAGGTTTGTTTCCACTGAGAGCAATGGGGGAAAAAAAAAAAGGAAAACCAACCCATAAGACTGACTTTATAAATCTCTGGATTATCCTGCAGTCTGTGGGGTATCTTCTATCCAAACTACCGTAACCCACAAGGGGATTAGAATGGATAGTCTCTCGCTCGCTCCTCTGAGTCACAGCACTAGCAAATAGACCCACAGTACAGTGTGGGCAGACAGGAAACCACTAAAGCCAGAGCAGTGATTATGTGCATGCTCTGTGAGACACATTGAGCAGTGAGCCGAAATGTTTGTGTGTGTCAGATCAATCTTTTCACTGACCAGGACAGCTGTACTCACAGGGGGATCACCAATCATCCTGCTAGGAACTGCTTCTGTCCTTCAACAGGCAATTAACGTGAGTCCATTACAGCTCCCTGGAGGCCCCTGGGGGGCTGCAAAAGGCATCGACTGAAAGGTCAGAAACCTCATGAGGACAGGAAAGAAGCTGTGCCTGGCGAAATGGAGTGGAAAGCAGTAGCTATTTGTCACCCACTAGTAATTCAAAAAAAAGGGGGGGAGGAAGATGGTAGAAGGGGGTCCAAGCGTTGTGCACAATTGCAAGCCCGTGGCAGTAGTAAGAGCATAAATAGAAGCTACAGGAGATTCTTCCTGGGACAAAGATTTTACCCACCTCTAATGGTGAAGGAAGAGTCAACAAATCCCACTCAACTAATTCTACAAAGGAACTGGAAGTGAAAAGTGCACGGGCTGATTAATAACCCGCTATAGCCCCGAGAAAAATCACGGTAAGGAGTCCCTGGTGGCTGAGGTTCACCACTATGAAACAGATGTTTTAGAAGAGAACCAACAAGAAATTAAGTGACCAGGAAGCACACAGAGAGTGGCATTCATAAGTAGCAATATTCTTCGAAAAGAAGCAACTGCTGAGGTGTTCAGTGGTGGAAAAGCAACAAACATGGTGGCTTGGGGGATACGTTACAGTTTACTCTCTATTTCTATTTTAGACTTCTGGTCAAGACCACCACGTTGATGTGTTTTTGGAGGTCTCAGTTAAATGCCTACACATACATATCCAAGTACACCACCAACCAAACTTGGCAGTTCCACTATGGAAATGCAATCAAGTAATGGCAGGTAGGTGGCCAAAGGAGGATAAGAAAAGTCAGCATATACAGAAGACTTAATTTGCACTACTGTGCAAGGAAAAGTTAGACCAAATTAGTTCATGTTGTTAATTTGGAATACCTTTTACCCAGTTCCCTGGTTAACTTTCCCACAGCATTCAACTGAAATGTTATCACTGTTGTTCTTTCCTGTGATAAGAATATTTCACAGAGATCTAGCAGTACATGTGTAATCAATAGAACGAGCTGAAATATTGCAAATACTAACTCTTCAACAACAACAGAACTCAGAAGGTGAATAGCAAGAATTAAATTAGTGAAAAACTTTAGTCCATTTCTTTGGTCAGGAGAAAGAAACAATCTACAAACTAGGTATTGATATGTCCTGTCTTCACATGACTGCACAGGGACTGTAAACAACACAAGCTTCACTGCTTGCTGATACAAACCATGGTAGACTTTGACTCAGTTTGCAAAATCTCCAGCGTGCCTTAGATGATGTAAAATTTCCATATTCTACTTTCACGCAAAATAAACATTGGTGACTGTGTCCTTTGTTTGTAGAGAGATGTAAACAACAAGTTTGGATAATTTATAACGGTACAAAATGTTTGACCTTGCAGAGCACCCGTCACCGACTGATTGAAAAGCCTGGCAGATTATCAAGCGTGGATTTTTTTTGTCCCACCTGCAGCTTTAGCAGGCCTCCCAGCTACATCTGTCATAGGTAAGGGCAAGAATTTCCACATGTATTTCAACATGTATTTCAACATTTGGAGCCTGATCACAGTATAACAAACTGGACTCACTTAAGTCACCTATAGTTCCAGCAGCAGCACAAGTTCATGGCGTATTTCTCACCCATTTCCCCAGAGAATTCTGTTATCCTCCAACCATCTCTTCCTCCCGTCTCCTATTTTCTGGGTTCAAACTTCATTTGTTCGCTGCCTCCGAGATTTGATGTGTGCACACACCTGTGTGTTAAATATATCCCTGAACTTTCATTTCCCCACATGTAGTTGAGTTTAGTAAACACATACTGTGGATTTGGGTAAACTGAATTCTTCTATGTAGCACAATACAGAAATCTTTTTGTTCTAATATTAACTGCCTTCTCCCCTCTCCCTTGCGTTCCCCCTTCCAAAATGCCTCCAACTACAATAAAGGGTCTCACATGTTAGTGAGAGAGTTAGAGAGTCATTCCTGAGAGCTGCCTGACTGCATTTATGTCACCCAGCACCACAGGTCATTACCCTTTGTGACACTGACAGTATCAGCAGGTTGATGTGTAATAGAAGCTGCCGATTAGTATCCAAGATACCAGTTAACAACACAGTTTCTTTTAATGGCTTGTATTGATGAATGAATTAATGAAATTCCACAACTTCTTTATGTGTAGAGAGTACTCATGTGACACCCTTGGGCAGCATACAAACCATCTCCACTAATGTTTGTGTTCAGGCTGCCAGCAGGCCAAAAGATGAAACAGGCTACAAGTGTGCCCTTTCACACGCTGTCTAGACAGCCCTGATGAAAACACCTGGGAAGATCCACAGCCAGTGACTTCAGTGCAGCAGTACTGGCCTACAGTCACCCCGTGTATGGCCCAGTGTTGACATCTAGGAAAGCTGGTAGAACAAAACTCTGGCAAATAGTCAAAATGTCCTATGGGATAAGACCATCCGAAGTACTGACACGGAGGGGAACTTACTCTTTTACCGTTGAAACGACAATTTAAAGCTTTAATGGTCAACCCACTTCTTTAAGGGCCCAAAAAGATACATATTGAGATGAATATACTGAGGCGAGTTTGCTCTACCTTCAATTCGAAGACCATTAATATCAAGTGCTCAATTTTATTTGCTACCAAGTAAAGCTTCTGCTTTTTAAGGGCACTTGAACTTTTCTAGGAGCATGAGTACCAGCACGCTATTAGAACATGAAGTAAATACGAACAGCGTTAACAGTATTGTTGCCTCTTGAAGCCAGATTTGATAAGTAGGAAATAGATTTGCATACATATCCACCACTTTGCATTGATAGCAAAAGGTGGAGGTATACAATTGTGTAGCATCAAGATTTGGGTCACAGTACAAGTTACTGCAGTGCCGATACATCACCTTGGGCGTGCCGAGACCTTGTCTTCCTAAGGACAAACAGTTTGGTTTGCCTGAATAATCAACTGAACAACACATAACTTTCCCCCAGGCAACTGAAGGTGCCACCAGAGAGCCAGAGACTCCCAACAGCCCTGTGCACTTTTCAGTAACACCTAGAAAATTCAACCAAGATGCACCAGCGGTTGTAGACAGGGAACAGAAACCAGCTGCCCTAACTTGATTTTGGCCAGAGCAATTGAGGGCCAACAGTTTACGTGTACACGTGAATCACACTTTCAGTTGCTAAATAAAATCTGTTCCCTTTATCAGACATGGAGATTATGAGCCCTGAGATACTGTGCCCATGGTACAACGGAGTTCCAAGTGAGAGATCGCAGAGCAAGCTTGGAGCATGATGAACCATCAGGATGGCACAACACAGTGTCCTGCTGCAACGGGCTTCAGCATTGGAAGGAACAGGGCTGCACTAGTTCAGTACTGCACCCAGGTTACGGCAGAGACATTGCAGCAGCACCGCTTTCAACTCTGAAACTAGCTCATTCGGGGCCCAGTGCAGGGTTATTTGTGTGGTGTTCCAATGTACTGTGTAATCGAACCCTAAGACCAAAACAACTATGAGGATGCACCAGGATGCATGTTTTCTTGACAGGAGATCATAAGTTCTGTGCACAAACTATCAAGCTACTGTCTGCCACTTTCTGTCCTTCTCTGTCTTCCGAAAGAGAGAAAACAGAGAGAGTAAAACCTTATTGACTCAAGTCTTTCATTCACTATTTGGGGATAGTTCCTTATGAAGTCACCAGGCATTTGTTTGATTTATCACAAATTCATGAGGGTTTTTAACTCATGAACAGTCACGGGAATGAAGTTAACATAGCTTGTCTAACTGTGAAAGTAAGAGGAATTTAAGACTATGGGTAAATGAGAGACCACAGTCTACACTGGTTGAAAAGTGGCAGTTACATGTGAATAGTATGGGGGAGAGAAGCAATACAGTGAAAAAACAGATTGCTATTTTATTTGAACCCAAGGATTTTGGGTATATTAAGGAAGAAACTTTTCACCATGATGGTGGTGAAACACTGGCACAGGTTGCCCAGAGAGGTGGTAGATGCCCCATCCCTGGAAACATTCCAGGTCAGGTCGGATGGGGCTCTGAGCAACCTGATCTAGTTGAAGATGGCCCTGTCCACGGCAGGGGGGTTGGACTAGATGACCTTTAGAGGTCCCTTCCAACCCAAACTATTCTATGATTCTGTGATTTTGCTGGCTGTCTTAACCAGCCAACATGTACTTCAGGACATAACACTCCATGCAATCAGCCCTTTAGCAGAAAGATGGAGGACAGTTTTGCATTCAACTAACTGATCAAATGTTAAGAATTTCTTAATTGCCTTAATAGTTTAATTTTTTTTGTCTCTAATCTAATTAGTAAAGAGAAGTGTGCGTGGAGGGAAGCTGATTGGTGGGGAGGGGAATGCCTTCATGTCTGCAATACAGAAAACCTTCCATTCCCTACATGGCTTTAGTATAGTCAGTGCTGGATGGCAACAGATTACCATTTCCTTCTAATTATCCCACTGCGTTGCTGGACTGTCTGTTCTTGAAAACTTTCTTTAAAGGCTTTAATAGCAGGCATTCATTTCTGCTACAGATAAGGTGAGTCTAGCTTTTTACGCGTAGTAATTTAATAGGAACCCAGATCTAATTTAATAGATCCTTTATGTCTCTGTCAAAGACTGTTAACATTGATTGGTGCAATGTCTCATGGAAGTCAGTAAATACATTAATCTCTCGAGAGCCTGCGACAACAATTCTGTTAACAGCATGAGCAATACAGATGGACAAACCATTATTGAATAAATGAAGAACTGAACTGAAAACTTACACTAAACCAAGTTTGAAAATCTATGGAAATCAGGGCATTACTGACATTCCCTGGATCAGTGAATACTACTAAATCTGGACCACACCTACTGAAGTTTCAGAAGTACCAGGCTGAATTAGTTAATGGGTGCTAACACATTTTATTAAAGTTTAATTTACAAGCACTCTCCCTATATCAGGAGTCCAACCTGCAAGGAATGGACATCTGATAGACAAACTGAGAGAGACCCATCCTAGCTATGAAAGCTGGCCAAAAAAACCTGGTAGGAAACCTCTTCATATCGCTCAGGCAGAGGACATACTAGATGTATTTGTTATTTATTCATGTTTTTGTCTGTCTACACTTTCTACACTTCACTTTCTGTATGGAACAGTCTGGGAAACAGCGCATGGGACTTACTTCCTGCCAGATGCTGAACATCCACAATTCCAACTGCTTTAAGAGGCCAACACAGTGTTCCACCTCTGAGCTGAAGTGCTCAACAACTCCCAGCATAGATTTTTTTTCCTCTAAAAAACTGGCCATCACTGGTGAATGTACATTAATGCAAAGGAGAAGATTCATGTAAATATTAATGATTGATCCAAAGGTATTCTGTGTAGCCTATTATTGTGTCCTTTTCATTTCAAAGCCAGCCTGTAACAGAGCTTGGGTAGGAAGCAGGAGGAATGTATCATGGCAGGAATATCAGTGTATTTTGGATGCAAAGCAGAAGCTTATCTGTTTTACTACTGCAGCACCAGAGAAAATCAATTTTGACACAGAACTGCCACTTTACAAGCAAATAACTATACTTTCCAATAACCTAATCTGCGCAAAGCCTACTGAAAATTCCCTAAAGAACCAGTAGTTAAAACCTCCATTAAATCAAAGGGTTTAATATGGGAAGGGAAGAGAGGATGCAGTTTGACTTGGGAATGTAATGGACTCAGTGGGGAAATAAATATGTTGTTTTATGTGTACAGTTACAGAATTTGAGAACACAGCATTCATTTCAAAGGGAATTCTCTTGCTGTGCAACTTATTCCTAAACAGATGTGATTTTTGCTTATTCAAAAACATTTAGGTAACAATTACAGCATAATAAATTATAATTGCCATCATCTTCCAGCTATGCTATGACTTCTATGCAAACACAAAGAAAATGCAATTATATAGAACTGTAAATCCTATTTTCAGGTAGCTTAGAGCACTGTCAAAACACTTGTTTATTTTACTTAGAATGAACAATACTTTTAAATCTTATCTATAAAAATGAAAAGGCTGTATCTGTTAAGCAGTCTGGCAGACTGACAAGGTCTATCTTACACAACTACTGCTCAAAGAGGGGCCTAACTCTAAGGAAGTTAATTATCTTTTGGAAGCTAATATTTTACTCTTATGTTTTATATTAGGAGTCTCTTTAGTTTCTAAGCTGACATTTTAATTAGGCAGGGCATGACCATTGTTTGAACACTGAAGAAAGAGAAAATAACCAGAAATTGACTGAAAAACAAATTTTTCATGATTGAATATTACAGGAGATCACACGTGAACCCAACACTTTGTATGAATATAAATCGTCCTACAGCATTTCAGAGAACTGTAACTTAGGGGTGGAAATTCTACAAGGTAACTCAAAAATAATCCCCATGAAGACTGCAACTCTTTACTAAAGCTCTGTAAAGTTTAGCAAACTTCCGCAGTATATTGCTGATTTCCTCCTCATCTACTTCTGTAGCATTAGAAACCAAGTTCAGCGTTCTATGCTGCAAAACTCTGTGTGTCAGGATCTGCCATTTATTTGTTTTTTCCAGTGTCTCCTGATCTGACAGTTCAGAATTTAAATTTGAACTCCGGTTAGTAGTATGCAATGTTAATCTTGTACTTGCTGCAAACTTTAAAAAATGCTCCTCTGTGAATGGCTAAATCCACACAGGGCTGTCAAGGCTTCTTTCATGTACTCAGATTAGAGTGAGGTCTGCACTTTCAACAACTAAGCATGGGCATGCTACAGTGGGTGTCAAGGTTGGGAAATGAGTATGACCAGGAAGCACCTATGAAGTAGTGAAAAATTACCCACAGCATAACAAAACATGATGCTAGCAGGAGGTCACCATGAAGGGAGTCAAGGTGCTGCTTACAAAACTTGTAGCGAAAGAGCATGTTTTAGCAACAGGGAGAACTTGGTTTGATGTTGAGCCATCCAAAAATGAAAGCATATTCATCTATAAGGAGATACAAGCCATACGATTCTGGAGAAAGCCCAGTAGCTCCAGAAGGGATGTGGAGACTTCAGGTTTTTCATGAAAGATTAAAGAGTGCTCCAGAGTGCTGGGAGACAGGCAAGGTACGTATGCAGGTTTGCTGCCTTGGCTCAACTCTTGGCTGTAAACTCTTTTGCTTTCTTTCTCTACTAAGTAGCAAGGCGGCTCAGGATCCTGGAAACAGCTTATCTGTGCCTGTGCTCTATGTACTGGAAAAGGTAAATTACAAAGCAAAAAGAACACAAGCCTTGAGTGGGTTTCTAGGAAACATCCAAGAGGAGTCGGGGAAAGCTGAGGAAATAACACTTACTTCAACCGAAATGCAGATCTACATGCGGAATGTGTTTCTAGAGACCCAAAGCCAATAGCTAACCCCAGCCCAGCCCTCGCAAGGGAAAGGAATATGGGACAGAGGTCCTCAAACTCCTACAACATCCTGCCAAATGTCAGCCAGCGGAGCACAACCAGACCCCTCATAGTAAGACTTAATTATACAAATTACAGTATATCAGAACTACTAACAGAACTCTACAACCAAAAAGACACAAAATATAAGCAACAAGATTTAATTACTGATTTTCTTCCATTATTATAACCTGAAAATTTTCTTTTTCAACAGAGAGACATTCAACATTGTTACTTCAATGACTAATATGGTGTTTCTACGAAGGCTGAAAGAACCAAACACTGAAAAGAAGCAATTAGCCATTGATCTTACCCAGACATAATCTTGGGAAATACTGAGTACAGCCTTCCAGTGCATTAAAAAAATGCTAAACGCTAAAGCACGAGTGAATCTGAAGTTACTACAGTTACTAAGTATTTGTGCCAAGTGTCCGAAGAGCCTCTGTTATGCCGGGTGGCTGTTTAAAGCTCAGGTTGTTCCTTCTTCTGACCATAAGCCCTTCAGTCAGGACTATTCACCAACCTTGAGGTCTGCACCTGGTAAGAGGTAGCAACAGCAGGAAGCAGTGAAAACAGCGTTCACATAAAAAGAATTTGAAAGGTCTCACAAGCCAGGTTTGCTCCAAGGACCCATTCTTTGGAACAATTTTTCACTGCAGGGTGAGTTCAGTTATTCCATCTGTCCACCACGCTCTTCTTTCCCTTCCTCTATTTTATTATTTAAGAATAATTGGAAAAGATCAGTGCAGTCTTAACTGTATTTATGTTTTGTTACTTCCTCCTATCTATACTAGATTGTGATATTATGATTTTCTAGAGGCTGATCGGGAATTTTCTGACAAAACAGGATTTTTGCCAGGAAATAACAACTCACCAAGACAAATTTGTTTCACAGAGGTGTCTAATTCAGCAGAATTTCACTGGAATACATTTTTAAGGCTCAGGAAGAGATTTCTGATGGTAACTAAGGAGAGGTACAGAATCACCCGTAAGCCTAGTGGCTGGTGCACTTACTTTTAAGCCAAAAAATCCAGTTCCAAGGCTATTGTATCACCTAAATGGCATGGAAGAGCACCAACTTTTGACCTGATTTTTCTGGATGCTGCTTCTGAAGACACATTTGAAAAGTTCTGATTGGATTTCATCCCAGCTTGGAACAGGAACATTTTCAAAACCTTGACAATTTTTGAGAGACAGAAAAAACATTACCTACTCATCCCATTTCTGTTCCTTTTTTAAATAGAATAAACCCTTCAACAGACCAACTATACTCTAAGGGTTACTGTGAAAAAGCTTTTTATTTCCATGCTCCTGTTATGAAGAGTTATCCTTCAGCAAGAAGTTAAAAATCACCACCTATCCTCCAGTGTCACACTTCCTGGTGACTCTCTCACACCGAAACATGGAATCAGCCACTGAGACTGAAACTGAGAATGCAGACAGACTGGAAAACAATTAACAACATTACTATATATAACTTTTCCCCTATTGCTAAAGAAATTAACCTTAATATCTTTATTAGACATCACTAAAGTGTTACAGCAGTTATGTTAGAAATCAATTACAGTTAAGTTAGAAATCAATTATAAAATGCAACTTCAACTATAATTAACCAAACTTTTATAACTGATACCAGTTTGAAAGCCTGATTCTGAAAAAAAGGAATATAAATTCTGTATTTATTTAATAAAGAATAGTTTTCATGAACAGAATGGGGTTTTTGTTTCTTTTTTAAAATAATAATGGGATTTTTAAAGTGCTTCAGTAAGTCACAATCCATATCTATGCAATGTGATATGGAGAAACACCACGACTTTGAAACTCTTTTCTGGAAAAATACAGAAACAATTCCGAGACCTAGAAAAGGTCACCTGACTGTTGGACTTTGGTTCTCCCTAGTGAAAGAGGGTTTGTAACATTCTGAGAAAGAAGCCCAAGCCTCATCAGTGACGAGCTCTCAGGATGCCAATCTGTCTGCAGATGACTGAACTGCTTTGTGAATTATTTTCTCAATAGAGAGCCAGGATTCTCTCAGAAATGTGACATGCTCCCATGTTGTCACATCCAGGAAACTGCACATAAAAGAGGTTTCATGCCTTACATATCTTTTTCATGGAAGACTTACTTTAATGTGACCTAAAATTTAGCAAGTTGCTGAGTACTCTCCTGAAGAAGACAACTTATACTTGCATCCCAAGGCTTCCAAGGCAGTATTTGAGGCCAACCTGAACTTTAGGAAGGAATTTTTAGACTGCAAAAGGGATGCTGACAAGTTAAGAGGTATTTTATCAGCATCAGTTTTAGATACAAATGCTGCTTCTCCCAGAGAAAGAGCAGCAGGCAAAAGAGGAAGGAACTACCATCACTGACAAAATCCAGCTGTCCCCCATCAGCAGCTAAGGTTTCCCTTTCCACCTAATCTTTCATCATGTCTTTTGTTTCCTTTAGAAAAATATTTATCCTTAACAAGACGCCTGGGTTGCATTTAACTTTCTACTGAGTAAAATGAAAATCAAATTCACACTCTACTTAAATATTTCAAGGAGAAGAAAGGGAAGATGGTGAAATCAAACAAACAAAAAAGTCTTTGAAAAACGCCTATTTTTCTTAAGACCTAGGGGAAAGAGTTGAACTTACAGGAGTCACAGAGTGCAAGGAAACATTTTATCAACTGGGCCACCTGACATGCTGTCTAATGCTTTCAAAAAACCAATAGGACAGAATGACTGTCAGAAATTCATTTAAACAATCTGTTAATTTTGGTCCTTTACAACAGGTTAGTAACCAATGCATTTAAAGGGCACAGGATTTAATGGGTCTGCTCCATTTTAGAGCTACAGCAGAGAAATCCATTTTCAGGGTTGGAGAAGATTTGCAAGTGGTCTCAAAAAGGTGGGTTAAAGCACGTCAACTGACCTGGAAACTAAACGACGCGTTAAAAAAATCCCAGAGAAATGGGGTTAATCTAGAACTCTTGGAATTTCATCAAAACCCAGGACCTCTGGGCACAGCTGTAATACTAGTGAGAGACAACAGCATATTCAGATTGTCTCCTGTCTTCTCTGGTGTACAAATACATATACGTACTCCAAAAGTGGCACAGAATGGGACATAGCAAGGTCAAAGCCATGTGCCTGCCAGTCATTGATCAGGTGGCCACTTCAAGCTCCTTAGAACATCCCCTCTTCAGCTACATTCATAGTTCAGTGTGGTTAGATGGCAGAAATGCTTGCAGTGGCAACTACAGGAAACAGTGCTTCCACAAAATTACACATTTAAAGAATTGCTGGATGCATTTTTAATTTGTTCTTCTGATACAAGTTAGGAATCACATCAGGAATCAAAGTAATACCAGGAGACCATATCAGAAACCACGGCAATAATCTCTGACTTGGAAGGACCAGGAAGTTTTTACTTTAGTCTGAGATGTGGCTCTGGCATTAAGGAGTTTAATGCTGCCCTGCATTTGGAGTTTGTCTTACAACCTCTTCCCTTTTAATGTATGTCCCTCACTTTGTTCATCTGCTCCATTTTCTGACGTGTCAGCATCCTGCTTTAGATCTTTAGTAGATTGAAAGGTGTGCCCTGTGGGTTACACTCTCTCTAAATCATCCATGATGTATTATGCTTGGCTTAAATGACTGAGTCTCATTTGCACAATTGCCCTATTAATTTACTCATCATTGATTTACACCACTTCTGCTGGAAATCCTCCACCAGACCTCTATTTTACATGCGGTCTCAAAAGCTCCGTTCCAGTCTTTTTCTCCCCTATCATATTCCTTGTCTCATTTCTCTTCCATTTGTCTTCATTCATCTGTCTCTTATGTTCTTCCTCCCTCTCCCTCCCATTGTTCTGTCTTCCTTCTGTTTCTTCTCGGTTCTCCTCCATTTCCCTCCTCCCTACAAGTCTACTTCCTTGCTTCACAGCAGCTAATAAATCTACCATGAAATGCTAGAAAACCCAGAAGATACAGGTGTAAATGTAAAGGAACGTAAATAAATCAAGATTCCTCATGAAGAAGAGCAACAGCTGTGACTTCTGTTTGGAGAGTTCAAAGACTGATGGGTGACTATCGTTATCTTTCTTATGGTACTTTACTATGTCCTTGCATCTTTTTGCCTTCCTGAGAGGAGCTCAGTCTCTTAGTTCAGATTTTATGGTTGGTTTTCAGCCCTCTCAATGTATCACATGCCACTGGACTGGTGCCCTGAGTACCAGTTTGACTACCAAAGCCAAACACTTCCATCTTTTCTGTCTTTTTCTAAATAGTCAACAAACTACTTGAATTTGATAGCTTGCATACAAATGTAAATGTATACATTCAAAAATACAGACAAATGTAACCATATACTAGAGGCATTTTCCAACTCTTATGTCTGTATGCTTTGTGTAAAAATAAATAAATTAATAAAAGCAATTGTTTCTAAGCTGAAAGACTCATTCAGTGTTTCTTTCATTCAAAATTTCAACACAAAAAAGGGGCCAAAGTGCAGAGGGTTACACTAAGAGGCCCACAAAGATTGTCATATTCATACTGGATAAATAAATAACCTAACCCTAATGCCACACTCAACAGGGCAAAGACAACAAGAATGAGAGAGAAAAGCATAAAAGGGAGGGGCTAAAATATCAGAAGAACCCAAAGAGCAGTAAGCGTACACAAAGCAAATGAGCTTCTCACTCTGGAAGTCACCACAAATAAACAAAGTCTCAAAATGTCCTTAAAATACCTGGCCATGCCCTTCCAGCAAAGGCTCAGAATGAGTGCAGCACAGACCTGTGAAGCCTGAGAGTCTTGCTGGTGAAATAACACCTGACATGTATCTTTGAGAGTCCGAAGGCAAAAGAAAACCCTGCATGTCAGAATTAGAATCTGTTTTTATTCTTGGCAGAGACACACCACTTGTATTAAGCGCACTGCTTATATTTGCAATGAAATGGCTACGGCTACCAGTCAGTCAGAGAGTTTGCTTGAAAGGACAAAATCCTCCTCCCTATATGAAAAAGACTTCAAGACCGAGCTGACCACATTCTCTACCTCTTAAACCCCAATTAATGGCTAGACTGTGCAGCTATGAGCTGGACAAGTTCGCAAACTTTCACCACTTGGTTGTTAACTGAAAAATAGCATGTAACTACAAAGTAATTACAGACTTCTAGAGATAATATGCTGCAATAATATAGTATGTGAAGTTACCCATTTTATTCTCAACCTAATTTCCATGTAGTTTGCAATTTTAAGATTTAATAATGTAGTTCAGAAAATACAAATTGCTTGTATTACCCACATATTTACATTGAACTGTACATACCATGTAATTACAGAGTCAACGGTTACTATGGAATTACAGAGTTTCCGCATCGTTCTTTGTGTTGTCCTATGTAAAGCGCCAAAATAATATTTCAGCATGGTGAAGAACAATCTATAGCAATATGAAAAAAAAGAATGAAACTCCTCTCTTAGGATCTCTGTCTGGACAGCATAAGGGAAACATAAGCAAAAATCTCAGTGCAGAAGCACCCACCATCAACTTTCTTTGGTCCCCGAAGTCCTACAAAACATCACTCTGCAGTTTCTGATTAATGTTATAGACCTCCACTGAACGGGCTTTCATACTGCTGAACTGCTGTCCAAGAAATTGACTGATTTTGATTGACTCCTCCCGACCTGCCCTCTTCTTGAAAAATTAAGATGGCGGTTTGCCAGTTCCCTTTGAAGGACAGTGCTTATTTTTCGTTTTCTTTACCACTTTTAAAAACACAGACAAGACTTGCATACGGATGGCTCATCTCTGATGTCTGAAGGTTTGAAGTTTGAAGGTTAGAGCTAATCTTAGCTATGGCATTTTGTGCTGAATTCAGAACACAATTAATTTACAAGAAAATAAGCTTTACTAAGTGATTAGGGAAACAGAATGTTGGCTTGTAAGAATACCTCAGGAAAAAAAAAAAGTATTATTTGTGTAAAATAAATAGAATGATGATCATTAAGAACTGTAAAATACAATGACAATATGCTAAGTATAGAGAGTAGACTGTCAAATCAGTGAAGATTATAGAGGTCTAGAAGACAAGAAACCAAGTTGTTATTTCTGATTTTGCCATAATTGTGCAGTATGACCTTGGGTAAGTAATTTCTTGTTTACTGGTGTTAAAGATTTGAAGTAGGTTCTTGAGATGCAGGCAGTCTGACTTGTGGCGTGCCAAAGAACCTCAGGGTAATGCTAACTATTAGAAAACGTTTCCTCCACACTAACTTCCTGTATTACCAAATTTCTCCAGTTCATTTGGCTTACTGAATAAACCAGCTTGCAAACTCCTTCCTGGGTACTGCTGAGCTTATAATGGATTTGCTAGTGATCCTGAAATCATCCTCAACGACAAACATTCCAGTAACAAAGAAATAACTTACTACAGCTCAAATACTAGCATCACCATTGCGTTTTGAGGGAGAGATACAGAAAAGCATGCTTATATCTGTCTACACATTAAATCCACGTGTTAAATGAGCTCCAAAAGACTCCTCTCTTTCTCTCATCTAGGTAAGAAATTATCAGGACGCTTCCATAAGCTTGTGACTATGTTCCGCTCTAGAAAAGAAACTCCCATCTACAGTAAAGAAATACCTTAAAAGAAGAGGATTCCCAATCATGATGCACTAACTTACTAATGACATCATGATCATCACAGCTGGCTCTGCCCATTACCAGATCAGCTCACATGACCCGTTTCCTTTGGATCATGCAAAGATGATCAAGTTCAAGACCATCTAAGGAACGTGAAGGTGCACAAGTCCATGGGACCCGATGAGATCCAACCACAGATCCTGAGGGAACTGGCAGATGTTGCTAAGTTGCTAAGCCACTATCCATCATATCTGAGAAGTCGTGGCAGTCCGGTGAAGTTCCCACTGACTGGAAAAGGGGCAACATAACCCCCGTTTTTAAAAAGGGAAAAAAGGAACACCCGGGGAACTACAGGCCAGTCAGTCTCACCTCTGTGCCTGGGAAGATCATGGAGCAGATCCTCCTGGAAGCTATGCTAAGGCACATGGAGGACAGGGAGGTGATTCAAGACAGCCAGCATGGCTTCAGCAAGGGCAAGTCCTGCCTGACTAACCTAGTGGCCTTCTGTGATGGAGTGACTACATCAGTGGACAAGGGAAGAGCTACAGATGTCATCTATCTGGACCTCTGTATGGCCTTTGACACGGTCCCCCACAACATCCTTCTCTCTAAATTGGCAAGATATGGATTTGATGGGTGGACTGTCCAGTGGATGAGGAATTGGTTGGATGGTCACATCCAGAGGGTAGTGGTCAATGGCTCAATGTCCAGATGGAGACTGGTGACGAGTGGCGTCCCGCAGGGGTCCGTACTGGGACCAGTACTGTTTAGTATCTTCATCAATGACATAGACAGTGGGATCGAGTGCACCCTCAGCAAGTTTGCAGATGACACCAAGCTGAGTGGTGCCATTGACACGCCAGAGGGATGGGATGCCATCCAGGGGGACCTGGGCAAGCTGGAGAAGTGGGCCTGTGTGAACCTCATGAGGTTCAACAAGGCCAAGTGCAAGGTCCTGCACCTGGGTCAGGGCAACCCCCGGTATCAAGACAGGCTGGGGGATGAAGGCGTTGAGAGCAGCCCTGCCGAGAAGGACTTGAGGGTACTGGTGGACGAAAAGCTGGACGTGAGCCAGCAATGTGCGCTTGCAGCCCAGAAGGCCAATCGTATCCTGGGCTGCATCACAAGAAGCGTGGCCAACAGGTTGAAGGTTGAGGGAGGGGATTCTGCCCCTCTACTCTGCTCTGGTGAGACCCCACCTGGAGCACTGCCTCCAGCTCTGGAGCCCTCAGTGTAAGAAAGACATGCACCTGTTGGAGCAGGTCCAGAGGAGGGCCACAAAAATGATCAGGGGGATGAAACACCTCTCCTGTGAAGGAAGGCTGAGAGAGTTGGGGTTGTTCAGCCTCGAGAAGAGAAGGCTTCGGGGAGACCTTATTGCAGCCTATCAGTACTTCAAGGGGGCTTATGAAAAAGATGGGGACAAACTTTTTAGTAAGGCTTGTAGCAACAGGACAAGGGGTAATGGTTTTAAACTAAAAGAGGGGAGATTTAGACTAGATATAAGGAAGAAATTTTTTACGCTGAGGGTGGTGAAGCACTGGCACAGGTTGCCCAGAGAGGTGGTGGATGCCCCATCCCTGGAAACATTCCAGGTCAGGCTGGACGGGGCTCTGAGCAACCCGATCTAGTTGAAGATGTCCCTGCCCACATCAGGGGGGTTGGACTAGATGACCTTTAGAGGTCCCTTCCAACCCAAACTATTCTATGATTCTATGAAATATAACATGCTTTGGCTGCAGCAGGATGGAGCCTCTTTCTGTCCAAACTGCAAAATGATCCTGGTAATTACTGTGCCAGTACTCCAATAAATTATAAACTAATCATTAGCGTGTTGTGCAATAAGCACTGCCTTCTACTTTTAAGGGCAAGGACCACCCACCAGTGCATGAAATCTTTATACATTGGAACATACTTTATATGAAGTGTAAAGGAACAATGATATTCTACGCAAGAATGTAAATTAGAATGCCATGCATTGTTCTTCATCAACACAACACAACAATTCCCAAGCAGCTGTGAGGTGAAAAGAGAGCTGGGTTGACTAAACCCTCTGCTGGGCTTAAAAAGATACCATGAAAATGAATCTGTTTTTTTCCTTCAGCTTACTTGACTGAGTGACTTGGCTGTTACCTGCAGAGGTTATTTTTCATCTTTTTTTTTTTTTATATATATATAAAAAACACCTAAAACAGTAGGATTCCCATTTCAGTTTCATCTTTTTGGCACTATATGTCTAAATAATAGATGATTTTTGTTAAAAAGATCCCTATTGTGTTTAAACAATTTGGGGTATATGCTGCCCTCCTGGGTCTTCCACACAGATGGATCTTACCAGCAGAATATTTTAAATTAAACAAATTTTGGAAGCAGTAAAATAAATGGAAATCAACACGAACTACAGCCTTTTGTTAAAGTTGCTAAACACTTCTTACAAGATCCTCTTTTTTCAGTTGATTATAACTTTGCCAAACTTCAAACCATTTGGGCTGAAATTTTCTATGCCAGGTGTCTGCCTCAGGCTGAGTAGAATGTGATCATGTAATTAAAGGCTGTATCATAATGCATACACTGAAGGGGGCAAATTAAGGTTGAACAGGCAACCTTAATTCTCACATTTCTTAACTTTCACAGGCTTGACTTCGCAACCCTAATAATGCTCTTTTTATGTAACTCTTTGTATGCAATATTAATCCGGAGCTATATTAATTTATAGACATATCCTGCTGCAGACTGGATGTCTCAGTGGACTGGTAATAGGATACAAAGCCTTTCACCTCTAGGTCATTGGTTTAAATACAGCCTAGGGCTGAGGTGATGAGAAGTTTTCACCACTGACCAGCTGTTTGGTGGCTTATATGAAATGAATTGGTGGTCTGAGTCTCTGCATACAGGTGCCTACCTTGTACAAATCACCATTGCTACTGATACCATCCAGAATCCCTAATGGAGTGCCAGACTGCCCAAATTGTAATCTTAACTGTCTTGCATATATGTGGATGCACCCACAGTTGTTGAGAGTACTTCTGCAAAATGTGGTTCCAGGTGGTTCCTCTTGGAGGAAGGGCTGACATGGGAATATTCCCCCCCTCCAGGAAGACCCCGGATGGACGGCTGAAATACCGCAATCCAGCGGAGCACAAAAGCACATGAGTACTTACACTGACTTAGTGGTGCTATTCATATACACAATATCAGAACCTTAAGTGCAGCAGTCAATGAGGATGGAAAAAGCCAGCAATACCACAAACTGAGCAATGGCTGTGCTTCCATTAAAAGAAGAACATCCTGAAAATGATGCTCAGTGATACTTCTTTTAAGAAAAATGAGTAAGGAAAACATATGAAAATTTAATTAACCTGTCTGGTGCTGGGAAACATGAAGCACTCATATCACTTCCAAGTGGGATTCTGCAAAAATAGGGACAGTCACGCCTGAAGGAGGAAAGTTGAACTGCTTCCTCCACCTCCTGAGGCTATGATGGAGGCAGCAGAGCTTTAGATCACACCCAGACCTCATAGGAGACGTTCACTGAAGGAGCTACTGTGGAACTTCCCCACAACGCGAACCATTATCCTCACAAACTGCACAGCCCCCTCTGCCCTCCAGTGAGGGAAATTTTGCCACTTAAGCAACTAAGTCCTTCCTTTTGGGAGCAGAGAGAAGTATTCTGCAACTGTTCTCCGTGGGGGGACCAGGGTCTGAAAAGAAAGCACTAAGCTACTGGCAAGAGCAAGTTACAGAGAAACCATGAGAGACAAGAAAGAAAACAGAAAGGATTAGGAAGAAGGTAAACGTCTTTTCTCCAGAGCAAGAGACGACCTCAGCCTTAGTCCTGCCTCCAGAGTCACGGTAAAATAAGGCAAGAAAACATACACAGAAACAGTGTCCTTCAAAACTTCTTTTGCAGTCGTCCCTTTGTCATATTCCACCCTCTCCAGTCACGAGCCCTCCAAGCCCACGAGCTTCAACCCACTGTTTGCCTACTCTCGTGATCTGAAAACGTCACTCTTTCCCACAGTGCTGACGCTGCTACCCAAACCAGATAATCCAGGCTGTAGAGCCACAAAACTTATTTTCATCCCAACAAGAGGTTTTAAAATATTATAAACCACTTAGCTTTGTTTTGTTTTCCATTTACTGCATTCATGTTCCTTTTGAGAGGGACACATTTAATAAATACTGTGCCCTGATACTCTAAAAGGTTTAAATCACATAATTTTCTGTATTCAGCACTCATACGCCTCCCTTACTACAGTACATAAATGATACAAACTTCTCATCAATAATATAAAAAATTCATACTCTGTCTACAATGCAGCTGCTATCACAGGTTTATGTCAACAATCGTCCTGATTTTTAATAGCATTAATGTTTAAAGAGGTAGCAATTCCTGTAAAGTATCTGCAGGGATATTTAGAGCCGACATATGCCAAAACAATGCTGTTCTCATACAGGAGACATTGTTGCTCAGCAGGAAAACAATGTTTTTCCTCACAAATGTTTACCCTGCTTTAGTCATTAAAATGCTCCAAATGGATGGCAAAGGAAGGGGAGCGGATGATGTCGTTCCTTACCTCACGGTTGCCCCTCTGAGCAGTGAGCGCCAACTCATGCATATTACAGCGGAGCTCTCTCTTGTACTGTGCACCTTGATGACTGCCTCGAAAAAATTATTTGCCATCTGACATTATAAGGGTTGGATTTGCTCTTTGCTATAAACATACAGAGACAGGTAATTTGCAAATGCTTTTATGCTTCATAATTCCAATGAGTAGCCTGTCCTTTAATTTTCTCTTTATCATTTAAAAAACCCCCTCAACTTATCTTTTTGAGGGGTTCCTACCGTGACAAAACAATGCAAACCCCTTCTTTTAATTTCTTCTACTTGCTGCCAATTGTATAGGGCTTTCAGCTATTTAAAAAAAAAAACCCTGCACACAGGCAGCATAAAATATTTATTTTTAATCTAAGCAGGATTTCTTTACCTGCTGTGCAGCCACAGCTTCTGTTTAAGGCTTGCTTTATCATCTCTGTGTCAAGCTGAAACCATTTCTCTCATGATCTTTCATTCTAGCTTTAAAAAGACTCCTACCAGACCTCAGCTGACACAAGACTTCTAACTCCCACTTGAAATTTTCCTTCTGCCTTTTTCCCCCCTCACCCGAAAACCCACAACCTGGAAGTTCTTCACTTGAACAGATGGTTTATAAAAATCTGGGACATGCTTGTGTGATTGAAAATAGGACTCCTATAAGCAACATCTCATGTAACAATTACGTGAACAGTTGGTCAGAATGGTGACCCAGAAACTGCCCCGTCTTTCCACTCTTGCAGCCTCAGCAAAGCATTTCCAGTCCTTTGCTGGATGTAGCCAGAGACTGCGATACAGCTAAATCTGTGTGAGCAGATTTCCACTACTTTCTGCATAGTTCAACATGGATTCAGGTCCTACAGGAGGCCAATACACTGCTGTAAAAGCATGTCCCAATGAATACAATTTTTAAGGTCAAAATTAAAAGTATTAAAAATATAAAACCAACTCTATGTTTCCCATTTGTTTACTACATGAACAACACCAAATTATCCCACACTCTTTTCACAAACAAACTACCACATTTCGCAAGGTGCAAAATCATAGTCCCACCTGCTTGTCTCTAGGTTGGATCAGGAGTCTGCTGTTGTTGTTCAGAGGAAGAAAAGCAAACTGACAAATACTGAATATTCACAGCTCCATTCAAGGACAACAAAACAGTACATTCCCATGTAATGTATAAAGAAAAGGACTCTGAAGTAAGTATCAATTTGTATGTAGCAAGACATTTTGATTTAGAACAAATAAATTTCCTGTCCCAAAGCAGAAGCAAAGTCAGAAAATTGTGAAAGATTTGTCAGCAGAGTGCATTGTTATTGAACAGTGTTTCAGAAGTATATCGGTTCTTTGTACATGTAGACACAGCTGGAGGAAGATGTCTGATGAGCAGGATAGAGGAACAAGGCTGGAGGAGCTTGGTACTAATGGGTGTTACATTTGGGGGAGTTACAGGAAGGGGAGATGACAGTAGTGAAGCAATATCCAGAAGGGGAGAGTCATGTCTCCATAAGCATGGGAATTACAAAACTGGACAGTTTTGAAGACCTGGGCAGGGCTGGATATAGATTGGAAACATGGGGCTGTGGCTTAAGACTTCTTAGGGTGCTAAGAAGGCATCTGAAAGAAACTCGGTGCAGTGAATGGATGAGACGGTAACCAGTACAAATGTAAAAATCTCCCTTACATTTGAAGACTAGAGTGGGCCAAGGAAAAAAATTTTTTTTTTTTTAATGCACTCCATGCCAAAAAATTACTTGGTCTATCTCTGGAAAGGTAGCAGGATGTGCTCCGCTAAACAGACAAGTGTGAATGACCAAGCAGTCCTACAAGCCTCTTGCTCCTGTGTCATTCACTGTGGTGTTGGGGAGGGCATTTCCCCCCCTGTGGTTCCTGCGAGCAGTGGGTGACCACGGGGACCAGTCTGCACTGCACCATGCTAACTGCATCGCGTGAAGTCTGGTTCATGGGGGTCTTGTTCAGGTGCAGGACTGGGGGCCCAATAATCCAACTTTTCCTCTTTCCAGTGAAAAATTTAAGATTGTGCTAAAAAACACTGAGAGAAACCTGAAGCTTTCCCTTGCTTCTGAAGAGGTGCAAGGCGCTGGTCTTTATTTAGTACTAAAACTGCAGATACATTATATCAAAGTGTGTTGCTTTTGGCTGGGAGAGAGTTAATTTTCTTCACAGTAGCTAGTGTGGGGCTGTGTTTGGGAGTTGTGCTGGAAACAGTGTTGATAACACAGGGGTGTTTTCGTGACTGCTGAGCAGTGCTGACACACAGTCAAGGCCTTTTCTGCTCCTCACCCCACCCCACCAGCGAACAGGCTCGGGGGGCACAAGAAGCTGGGAGGGGACATGGCCGGGACAGCTGACCCCAACTGACCCAAGGGATGTCCCACACCATATGGCGTCATGCTCAGCATGTAAAGCTGGGGGAAGAAGAAGGAAGGGGAGGACGTTCGGAGCGATGGCCTTTTGTCTTCCCAAGTCACCATTACGCGTGATGGAGCCCTGCTTTCCTGGAGATGGCTGAACACCTGCCTGCCGAGGGGAAGGAGTGAATGAATTCCTTGTTTTGCTTTGCTTGCGTGCGCAGCTTTTACTTTCCCTATTAAACTGTCTTTATCTCAACCCATGGGTTTTCTCACTTTTACTCTCCCAATTCTCTCCCCCACCCCACTCGGGGGGAGTGAGCGAGCGGCCGGGTGGGGCTTGGTTGCCAGCTGGGGTTCAACCACAACAGTCCTTTTTGGCGCCCAATGCAGGGCTCGAAGGGTTTGCGATAACAACAGGTTTGATTGGAATGTGCTAGATCGAATTTATAGCTGTTACTGCTGTTTAGCTATTAATTGGCAGGCTCCTGTGCTTGCCATGGGGCTTCCTTGCCTTACTGTATATTAGTCTAGTGCTCGTTAGTGGCTGCTTTTTGCTTTTGCTGCTTGTTGTACTGCTTATCATCTCACTCTGCTGTGCCTGGGAACATTTTGATAACAGCAATGGCCAACGATGCTGGCAGATGGCCAGGGCATCGCTGCTGTTTCTGTGCTGCTGTACTGGACAGGCTGGAACTCCAGTGTGAACTCGAGTCGAAGGGACTGTGACCTGTGGATGAGTCCATGCGGGAGCAGGACACCCCAAAGCATCTGTGGCCGTGGATAAGCCCATGCCAGAGCAGGTACATCTCAAAGCGCCTGTGGCCATGGTTATGTCTGTGGCACAGCAGGTATACCTCTGAAGGGATTGTGGCCCAAGGATAAGTCCATGCTGCAGCAGGTACACCTTGAAGCATAAGCGGCTGTGCATGAGGTCATGCTGGAGCACCTCAAAGCGTGTGGCTGTGGATAAGCCCACAACACAAAGGTAAATATCAAGTAGAGAGTCAACATCTCCATTAAAAAAACCAAGCTGCCTCAGTGGCCACCGAACACCAACATCTCACAATTATTTTAAAACACTTCAAGACCTTACAAAACAGGGACTTAGAAGAAACACAGCACCATTTTAACAAGCTAAATTTCCTGTCACACACAGGCTTGATTCCTGTCAGTGCAACACTCATTTTAGTCTGATTAAGTTGCTGTGATGAACTTCAGAGTTTAGACTGCCCTTGAGCCTCACATCTATCTGATCTTTAATTCTACTACCCGCTCATTTCTTGCTAAGCACACAATTCTGAGTCCCACTGGAACAGCCTCATTCAGGCTCTGCATCAATATGTTCAGTGCTGAATTCATTTCTGCAGGGAGCCCAGTAAATCTGAACTTTCCAAAATCATTTGGCCCCCATTACTAGTAAGCACTGCTCTTAAATAGGTTGTAACTCCAGCTAATAGGCTCCATAATCATAGCTGAATTGAACAAAAGGGTCCAGTATGGGCTGCCATCAGTCATTTTTATTCCCAATCAAATGAACTGCATAGAAGGGAACTTTTTTTATACTTCTGGATGCTGAAACTAAGAAACTCATTTCACCTGAACGTAGTTTTTTTCTTAATAAAAAGTAAGACAAAAGGCTTCCAAGGGTATCCAGAAGGTCCAGCACAGCACCGATGCAAGAGCTGGAATGAGTAACCTTTTCACCTTGCAAAATGGCAACAATCCAGAATACAAGGAGACAGGAAAAACATTAAGATGCAAAGCCCACATAATGAAAAATTCCAATGCTAAGAGACACATCTTCTGCTATTCAAAGAGAACTGACTGTAACTAAACCTAATGTAAAGGAGTTAACGATAGAACTGCTTACATCTTGATCACATTTCCATGAAGACAAGCTTTGTGATATTGTTTCGTCTAGTGAAAAAAAAATAGAAGCCATCATCTAAATCTTATCATCGAAATTGATAGTGTTTACTTAAAGCTTATTCCAGCTTTGCTGACTTCAACAGATATTGAAGTCTCCAATAAATCTATTTCAACGCTTTTTTACAACTCTCTTCTTTCTCAACATACACTCTGGCCTCCCTGATCTGTATCAGTGGACAGAAGACCAGATTTTTGTTTATTAATATCTAGAAGTTTCATTGCTGTCTGCTGTAAAGCCTGGTATAAAAATGAAGAGAAAAGGAACTTGATTTATTTTTTTCTCTTCTGCGAGGCAGCAGAGCCAGTCCTAGCTGGCACCATATTTTTTGCACACGAAGCAACCTGCTACAAAAGGTAATGCAAGAAAGCTCCTTCTGCGCACTGGAAGGCTCACCCTGCACAGACTGACACTGCCGTCACCATGCAGACTTGCTTTTCACCACTGCAGAGACTGTAACTTCCCCCCATTGCTGCAGGCTCTAATAAACAGTCAGACTCAGAGACCCCTTGGTGATTCTTTCAGGAGCAAACACTGAAGGCTGGTCCCCAGCTGATGTCAACTGCTGTAGCCATGGCTTTAGATTTTGTACTTTTATCAGTATTCCTTATTATTTTGGGTGAGTGTGGATTACTAAACAGGCCAAGGGATATGTTGCGGTTACCTGAGCATGTCCTATTGTTCTACCCCAGTATTGTATCTGAGGGGGAAAGAAAAATAGGGCAATTGGCAGCAATAAGATGGAGGAAGAGGAAATCGGACACATGTGGATGTCAGATTTGGTGAATGCACACGGCATGGAGCACTGGGTTTCAGATGTTTTGTACAAGAACATACAGTACCTATAACTGAGGGTATACATGCACGTACTTCACTCCAAAAATAAAAGAACAATAAAAAAAAAGAACTGACAAATTTTTGAGGCTTAAATCAGGTGAGATAGTATAGAGGAACAAGATCAAATCCTCAAAACTGATTTTAAATAAGTAAACAAAAAGTTTAAAAAGTAAAAATCGGTAGTTCTGCCAAATGACTAAAATGTGATGATTTTCTCAGCCACAAAAACACCACAAAAATGAAAGTGCCTGATATTGGTACCATGTTCACTGGTTTAACAAGACTCAGAATTCAACAGAAATCAGAACAGCTGCAACTGATACAAAGTGGTATAAGACATGAAAGAACCAGACTGAGGCCTACTCAGTTATGGAAAACTGCCCAAGGTGGAATATACAGGAAGACTGACAAAGATTTTAAACCAAAGTAGCACAATGGAAAGGAATCACCACTGATACGCTCTTCAGCTGTCCGGATGGTTCAAACCTGTTTTTCCCCCATACATATACATGAAAATAAGAGGAAGATTTGGAAACCTTTACATTCTACCATCGCTCGTCCTACCCACCACATGCCCTAGAACAAATTATGCTCTTCTCCATTCAACAGTAGCTTGTGGAAAGACCTTTCTCTTTTCTCTCCTAAGACATTCCTGTAGTTTGAAAAAAAACATGTTTCTGATCTTTCTTCCTAGCACCACAGCTACTTTCTACTGTTCGGAGACCATACGCAAGGTAGAGCAGAGTAGTTCATCATCCTGCTCTGTCTGGCACATGGTTCTTGAAGCGGGCACTGTGGCACGACTCAGCAGCAGGGGAAGAAGGCTTGTTGAACCCCATCCCCACTGCATGACTTGTCGGCATGGCAAGGCCACATCTCCATGACATGGATGGAGAAGCAGATTCTCATGCGCTTGGTACAAAAGTAGTCAGGGACACTGGGGAGTCAGTAGGGGTGACAAAGGCAGCAGGGCTATTGCTGCAGATAAAGGTACACCGACCACGACATACAATTGCACAGACCCTTGTACAGATATAACTAATGCTATTAGTCCCCTGCACTGATAAATACTAAAATATAACCGAAATTACTACTTCTTTAAAGCTGCAATAAAGGAAAGACAGAAAGGTACACTGATACAATTCAACTCAATTATTTTTAAACAATATGTGATGGATTTGCCGTCTGCCATTGCATAAAAGACAAGCTCATTTTCTACAAATGCCCACAAAGAGAAATGATAGAGCTCAGCACTATAGCATGGCATATTCCATTAGGAATTAAATCTCTTCTCTCTGATGGTCCCATCCACATGCTTATTGGACAGTCTGCTGCTTTCATCTACATTATTGTTATTAATTTATGAATGGGACTAGAATTACAGAAGATGAATCTAAGGTGAGGCCGCATTGTAATAATAAATGAAAGAATGACTCCTGTTTACTTTCAAAATATTTCATAGCTAAAATGCTTACTGCATTTTTAACTGTGACATACTTCCTTTAGCTGGTTTCAGTTTTGAAGTAATGATATAAAATTCGTTTCATCTCTTTTTCAAGCCTGACTCTTTCATACATAACATCAGGCTTGTCATATCTGAGGAATTATTAAAATAAGACGAAGCCTGCTGTATCTGAGCAGAAAAGCTTCTTTGAGCTGGCGTCCTCAGGAGAGAAGCAAGCTCAATCTCATTAGTTGGTGCTGAGAAGGCGTCCTAGTCACTAGGTTCAAGGTGATGAAAGATTAGGGCGTTTGGCCTCGGCTCATTTTGTATGCAGCTCACATCACTCCCTGCCCGTGAACACGAAATTACATTGAACCTGGGGAGTCTAACTCCATTAATTTTAAATGGAAGATTAATTTAACAATATGCGGCAGATATTTGTTACAAACCTATCATGTAAAAGTGACGGTTAGCAATAAATTGTGGTGACTCACACTGGCCGGTGGCCCTGGCTCAAATAAATCAGAAGGCATTTACACATAATTGCTGTTTTTAAAGACAGGGATATGGGAGATATGTTTCTTTGATGAAAGATTGGGTAACTCCATTCAAGGAAACAGCAGGCAATATTAAAGCTACAGCGTCTCTTTTGAAGGAGACGTTTTGTTTAAGGGCTTGTAGGATGGTAAAGCACAGTTATTGTCTGTCTTTTCCTTAACCTATGCTTCATTTTTTTTTCTTAGATAAATCATTTTCATTGATTTTCATTAAATGTCTGTAAGAACAATACAGAAATATTTTACATGAGATGAGGATAAGATGTGTGGTTTAGAAACACGCATCACTGCACAGAGCACATGTGGGCTGTCACCTGGGACTACGGAGAAAACATGGAGTCTACACTTAAACAAAGGTTAACTGTGGTCCAATTTTTTTCTGTCAACTTTTTGACTCCTGAACAACATACAGAATTAATAGGTGGCCCTTCTCCTGCCACTGCTCCTTTTCTTCTTCCATTGACTATGTAAAAGTATGATCAGGTATGAAATGTCATCATTGAAAGTATCATTTTCAGAGAAGGAAAATTGCAAACTCCATTGAGAATAAACAATGCGGGGGGAGAAAACTAGAAGGATCAGATTTTTTTTTCTTCCTTATTTAGGTGTAGATAACTACTGTGCTTCTCAGATACTCTGATGATATCCACTGCTAGAACAGGGCCTGTCTACATGTGAAACAAAAATATCTTGAAAGCTAATGCAAGAGAGCAGAACTGGCTCCCTCAGGAAGCAGAATTATCCCACACCTCTTTCCTTCCAGTCCAAGTAAAAGGAGAACTTCTTCCATAACTTCTCTAAATACACATTGGCAGCAACAAACACCGTGTGGGACTGCACGTGTGCATGTTTGTTTATTTGAAGCAAAAAAATATACTGCATATACTTTTCTTTCTGAACAGAAGATCTGAGAAAAAACTAGACATTGTAACCTAGTAGATGTCAGTCGCAGTGTTTAACAAACTGCTGGGAGATGTTCAGACACGTTGCAGGGGAGGGCATCGTATGGACTTAGAACAAATCATTATATCTATGAGGGGTTTCTGCAATCTGTAGTAGTCAGAGATACAATGACATGGCTGAACAGAGAAAGAGCCCCTGCATTAACTCCCCAAGTACTGAAATATCTAGGATGGTTCAGACTGGATATGCTCAGAAATATGTACATATTAAGCACAGTCCCCAGCCCACTAGAGCTACGTTACTCCTGCTAACAGCTCCAGACCAGGTATGCGCAATGGAAGGGGTAGAAAGGGTGGCAGGATGTGTACTCTATGTCAAATATCTAACTGTGATTCAGGAGAAAAAAAGCAGTGCACTGCAAAAGGAGGAGCTGAAGTGCAACTGAGAACACCCAACTTGGGTGCCCAAGCGAAGTGAATGAATCCATTCCCTATCTTCTTGGCCTTGAGTCTTGAACAAATGCCCTGTCCTCCAAAAGCAACTAAAGAAATATATCTGTAAAGTGACCTCATTGCTGTAGCATGCTACTGCAGGATGTTCAATGTGAAGGTGATTTAAGGTCTCTTGATACTTTCTGCACTAGGAGGTGAAGAATACACTCAAATAAACCCACCAAAACCAGTAAGATTAAGAATCTGACCAAAACCCAGGCACATATCTCACTGTGTTGCCAGTACACAGCACTTTCCTGGTTATGGCCAACTGCAACAAATATCCGTACTGTTCAGTGCACTTTGTTTTATCCTCTTCCCCTCTTTGAACCTCATAGAGAGGGAGTAAAATTATTCACCGACACACACACTGCACTTCTTCACAATGCCATAATTGTTTATCCTTCTGACTTAAAAAATGTTTTATATTGGATCCTTCTAAAACCTATGCAGGGCTAAATCAGGATTTTCTGAAGACCTAAGGTCCGCACCTGGGATGCTAGACGCAATGAAAGGTGCTGCCAACTGTGCTGGCACACTCCTCCAAGCCTGCACCCTCCTTCCCACAGTCTATCTCAACACCTCCTAATTCTCTGAGTGTGAACCAAAAGTCAAGCCGCAAGCCTGACAGCAAGTACAAACATCTGCCCCATTGCCCTCTGAGACAAAGACTGTCTCCCAGGTTGGAGTGCAGGGCCAGTGCTCCAGCTGACGATGGCAGGAGCAGTGCCCCAGAGCAGTTGTGCCAGCGTGGGAACCAAACCCAGCCACAACTGCATCTCCAGAGCTGTGGAGCTCTGGGCTTCAAGCTCTCAAGGAGAAGGAGGGCTGTGCAGGTGTCCAGAGGTCCTGACACAGGTGTCCGGCATAGGTGGCCATGAACTGGCGGATGGACAGGATCCAGAACAGATGAGCCACCCCTGACTTAAAGCAATGCTTGGTGTTCTACTTCTCTTCCCTCGGCCTCTGTGTGTCATCAGCTCCCACCAACCTGCAGGGGTGATTTCTTAGCATGTTCAGCCTAAGCAGATGCCATGGAGCAAAGAACCGCTGAGCAGTATTAGCTCTTCTGCTTGTTTATTCAACTTGAACAAATGTATATCCTCACGTCTCTATAATATCTGAACACCTTGAAAACATTAGTGTATTTAAACAACCTTGTGGAAAATAAAAGTACATGTAGGTGTCTAGTGGAACATCTCTGAGATTCAAGGTCCTAGATTAAAGTACCCCACCCTTTTTCTGTTCCCATTTCCACTACCAATGGGACAAATAACAGTTTTCTGTGATCTTTTTGTGGGAAAATTAGTAATTCTGTGATCTACTAATACTTTTCCTTTGAGAAGGGAGGAAAAGAGTGGTGCAACCTGACAGATTCAGTACAGTTCAGTGAGGTCAGTACAGCATGAGATACATGTCTATGTGGAAAGCATAGGTTGATATTTCCAGCCCTGGCTTACTGTTTGCCTAACCAGACAGAAATCCTACTTCAATACTGGGTTTGTGACCACTTGTGGTTTGTAATTTTAGGATTTTAGATGTCTTTGGAACCACTTATTCGAAAATATGTAAAAATTCTAATTTAAACCAGTATGGGCCCCCCGATGTATTCACATAGATAATTTCCCCATGTTAACACCACAAACTGCCCTGCTATACATTATCACCACCAAGCTTTATAAACTCATAGTAACTGGAGATTATCTTCGTGAGGAAATAAACTATAGGATTGTGCTGTATAATTTAAGGAGAAGGATAAAAAGAGATAAACCAGCTCTGGAGCCCTCAGCATAAGAAAGACATGCACCTGTTGGAGCAGGTCCAGAAGAGGGCCACGAAAATGATCAGGGGGATGAAACACCTCTCCTATGAAGAAAAGCTGAGAGAGTTGGGGTTGTTCAGCCTCGAGAAGAGAAGGCTTCGGAGAGACCTTATTGCAGCCTATCAGTACTTAAAAAAGATGGCGGCAAACTTTTTAGCAGGGCCCATTGCGACAGGACAAGGGGGAATGGCTTTAAACTAAAGGGGGGTAGATTTAGACTAGATCTAAGGAAGAAATTTTTTACACTGAGGGTGGTGAAACACTGGCACAGGTTGCCCAGAGAGGTGGTGGATGCCCCATCCCTGGAAACATTCCAGGTCAGGTTGGACAGGGCTCTGAGCAACCTGATCTAGTTGATGCCCCTGCTCACTGCAGGGGGGTTGGGCTAGATGACCTTTAGAGGTCCCTTCCAACCCAAACTATTCTATGATTCTATGATTGTGCATTTGGTTTTGTATACAGTCATATCAAAACACTTGCAGAAACTAGACAACATTAAAATAAGGTTTCTTAGACCCTCTTTTTCTCCCAACAAGACAGGCGAATGCCTGTTCTAAATTGGCCACCAATAATCCTTTCCATATGGTGGAAAAGAGAAATGCAACCTCAAACAGACACTGGTAGGAGGGAACAGCATTACAAAGTCTGGGAAGGTGACTGAACTGCAGGTAACGTGCTTTGTTTCCAGCTTTGCTGCTGTGTGGTATGACTGTGGGCAAGTCACTTTTATTTAATGCTTATAAATTGCTGCGAGATCTTCAGATTGAAAGGGCCACTAAAAATGCAAAGTTGGACTGGTAGTTTTACTGACTAGTCTGACCTGTAAATGGAGAGAGCTCACTCTGCATCAGCTAGTTCATTGTTTACTAGTATTTATATCACCCGCATGCCACAGGATAGAGCTTCCGAGATCAAAGAAATTCTCAGATAAATAAATAGCTCTTCACATAGGCAAAAATAAATGAATTGAAAAAAAATTACTGTTGATATTTGAATGAATAAGATTGATGCAGAATAACTACACAGAAAAAGAGCACCGTTGCTTTAAATTCAGTGCCAACACCCAGGTTGCCAGCAATTGATGCCACTAACTCATTTTTGCACTTTAATGTTAAATTTCTTATGGGACCACATCACCTAATTAGAGGAATTGATAACTGCACTGTTCCATAATGAGGCCAATACATTTCAAAGTCATTAAAGATAACCAAGGCAATAAGTCTGTGTTTAAGCGGCGCTTCCTTAGATTTCACAGCCTGCACGTCGCTAGCATAGGAAAAAGCAATCCCTGCCTAGTCAACTGTAAATGCTGGGTTATTGGAATCTTTAAAACAGGCAGCAAGGAGAAAATTACATGGCCAAATCTCCTTTTTCCAGTTAATGAAGAATTAAGACTCCCATTTACCATATTAGAAGGTTCATCAGAGGTCTCTACTCTCCATAACTTGTGTTTGACAGCAGTGTCAATTTATCTGAGTCAGAACGCAGAAGTGCATGACAGTACGTCATTCGTAACTGTCACATCTACTTATCTCTCTCATTGTCACACTGCTAACGAAATTCAGGCCATGTTTTTCTGATCATGGCCTCTTAAAGGGAAAAGGATCCCCTTACCTCATCACAGTAAACTGACCAAATCGTGGCTCTAAAACTAGTGTGCTAACAAACGGCCACACAGTTATAGTACGGATAGATCATATAACCTTGTAGAACCAGGGAAGGAAAAAATAGCATTTCCCAAAGGCAGGCTTCCAGCAAGACTGTCCCTGGCTTCAGAAGTAAGAGACATTAGTTTTTGGTGATAATTACAAGATGGATGGATTTATTTGATATTCTACCTTGTGTCTGTAAGATCTGTTCAGGTACATTTGGCATCTAAGTAAGAAAAGTAAAGTGACTTTACTGAAAGTCATTGGTCAAAATTCTATTGGCTTCAAAAGCACAGGATGGATTTCTAGAACTGCAACAGATGAAAAATTCCGTAAAATTAACATTACAGCACTTGTTACCTCAGCTAAGGGAGAATGTAAGTGGTCTATCAAAACTATCTCAAAAGATCTTCTGCTACAAGAACATGGACATGCTAAAGAAGGCCAGAAATTCTTTTCTACAAATCAAAGAAGCATCCCACTAAAATAAAAATAAGTAAGTTGAAACTTTAGGCACAACTGAAAAGGTAAGTTAATATTTAAGGAAGATGCAGAAACAAACTCGTGAGAAAACAAATGGAACAAAGCAGCATTGAAAGGAAGGGCTAAGACTGAAAAAAACAACAGTCTGCATAAATTTTATGGATGTACACAGCTGTACTGTAAAGCAAGAATGGGCAAATATATGATTTAGTCTATTCTGAAGAAAGCTATTTTCCCCAATCAGAGACTCTAAAGTACAACTGGAAAGGAAAGTGGATTCACACAGTAACATCAGTTTTTAAGAAACTAACACAGCAGGCTTCAGGTGCCAGGGAATGAAAGGATTTGAGAAATTCTTGAAGAGGCTGGTTGTATAAATTTGAGAAGTAGTTTCTCTTCTGAGAAAACTTTTCTTGCACAATATTTCATGAGAGGGTTGTTTTTTTTTTTTTTTCACTAGAGCTAACATAATAGAGCAGAAGGAAAATGGTGCCCAATTGGATCAAATTACTGGTGAAACAATTCAAGTGAATGTGCATTTAGGTCTGCAGTTCTGAAAACTTCAAGAACTAAAATAAATTGCATGACCCCCTGGTAACTTCCACTAGAACTTATGGGTACAAATTGTTTGCCTCAAGCTGGGTGAAATATACATTCAAATTCAGGCTCTTGAAGGAAATTATTAAGTAGAGCCATATTAGCTTTCTCTGAAGCATACTCGTTTTCTATATTGCCACTGTATAGACCAATTATGTTACCTTTCCATGCTGAGAAATGATTGTTCTGCTAACACAGTTCTGGTAAAAATCAAAAGCACTACATTTTTAACCTTGGGGGATTTTTGTTATTGCTGCTCCCTTGCTAGTTCCTTCAAATGGAAAACATCTTCCATTAATCTAAATGCAAAATTTGTTCAGCTTTCGAAAGTTACTTGAAAAATGTTAAGCACAAAGCAATAAACTTTTTATGCTCTTAAGACCACTAATGCTTTGAGCTTCATATTCATTTTGAAGAAATGAACATTTTATGGTTCACAGAGGAATAGCTACATGAATAATATCTGAGATTATAATGCATCTAGCAGAAAAAGATTAAGTTTATGTAAACTATTTAATCAGACGTGAAATTTTCTCTAGAGGATAAAAAATTCTGACCTTATTTAAGTTTATTTTAAAAAATACCAATATCACATTTCCACCAAGGGAACCCACCGATTTCCCCATTTATGTTGTATAAATATTCATCAGAATCGAGGGCTAACTGGATACCACAGCCCCTAGGAAGCAAAAGTAACTTTAGAGATGTACCACGTCCATGTGGTCTTCCCATAGAAAATATTTCATATGAGGTGTGACTGTAACAGTAGTGAACGGGTTGCATGGTTGATGGCAATCGACCAGCTCATCACAAGGGAGATTTTTCAGCAGAGAAACTCCAATTCACATGAAAGTCTTATTTTCATCCATGATTTTTAGTATTTTTTCAACAGAGATCTGTTCTGTAACTGTCCTTTACCTCTTTTAGCACTACTGCCTGGTGCAGGAGCTTACTACAGCCTCATATTGCAGTAATTCTTTCCCAGATTTAGTAAACCAGGTAGTCTATCCCAGGAAGTGTCTGTCTAGACATGTTTTGTAAGTAATTGATTTATTAAAGAAATGCAAATGTGTGTATGCTTAAAATGTCCAATTAAAATGGATTTTAGGTAAGCTAAAGTAATTCTAGGGAAGCCAAATGATTTGCACCCAATTAAACTGTACCTGAATTTGGCCCTCATTTCTGCTGATATCCAAAGTAAAGCTCTTGAACTGTTTCAAATTAAATTAAAGAAAATCTTGGCATTCTAGTTGTCAGCCCAGGTGCATTTATTTTTCTATTAAAAACAGAAAATTAAGGAGCTTTTCTAAGTACAATATTTTATGATTCCACTATGGGTTTTGTGTTCCATATAACACACTAATGAAAAAGCCTCATGCAGAAGAATCCTGAAAAATCAATAGGTTGGATACGAAATAGTAATGCAGCTTAAACAACAACATGATTATGAATAACCTATTTTCAAGCATTGTCACTTGGATGTGATTTGAGAACAAATGATGACCAGGCTATGGGGAGTGTGATGCAATTTTTTTTTTTTTAACCTATATTTGAAAACACCTGGGTATAAACTGTCATATCCCTGTAACACAGAATACCAAGCTGGTTTGGGAGCCTTTTGATTTTGAAGCAAACATGAACTACTGAACATTCAGCCTTTTCTTGCCCTCTTTATTCCAGCAAATTACCCACTCAAGTCAGAGAGGTAAACAGGAGATACTCTACACTCTCACCCCTTACAGATACACATTACCACCGTACCCTGTGGAAGTCTTCCTTTTCCTTTCTCATCGTATTCAGTTCTCTCAACAAAGAACTCGATTATAAGTTCAATACCAGCTCAAACGTTCACTCCCGCTTTGGTGGCACCTTGGACTTCTCCCATAGGGAAAAGTCAAAAATGCATGTGGGTTCTCTTTTCCTTGCGAGTCGAGTCCTTCCTACCTTCTACAACGTTAGAGAGATAATGGGTTATTTTCAGCAGGGAGATAGCACATGTCCCTTGACAATCTCCTGGCAAGTATAACTGCTAAAACCATGAGGTGTGGTAGGTTGATATACAGACCTGTGCCTTCGTAAGGTTTGCAGATTAATCCCTTGCTAGCAAGAGAAAGAATCAGAGGTGTCTACAAAATTTTGTTGCATTAATAAGGGGGAAGATGAAGGAAAGGGAAAGCTGCTCAGAATGACACATCCACAAACGTAATTTTGAAGATCTTAAAAGCAGAAAGGTAATGAACATATTGGGGGGATACATATTTGGGGGAGAGTATAGAAGAGAAAACAACAGCAAGACATTTTTCAAGAAAGTTGCCATAAAAATTAGCATATCATTTGGATGCCATCTGAAATCCTTTTCCATCTCATGACCCCACCAGATAGCTCCGACCATGCCACTCACGTTGTACGAAAACCCAGCCATTTTGCTCAAACTGCCAACTGTACAAAATGGCTACACAAGGCGGCATCTGCCACAAAAAGATTGGTATTAGGCATAACTCATTATTCTGACAAGAATCTGGCACACGAGCAAGCGATCTGGCATGAGAACGGATGCGATAAGGATTTGGCATAACCGCCAGTAGGATATGAATTAAGCTCAGTGTCAACACAATGCACATGGTTTCCTCTCCATGGACATGCCAAATCCTTGACACAATAATGAGTTATGCGTGATGCCAATCACTGATTGTCAGTTCAATCGCACATCTCTTTTCTGATGCCATCAAACTGCAATGGGATCCAAAGTTGAGAAAAAACTTTGCTGTGAGTTTTTGTGAGGGTGATGGGGGTGACACCACACGCAGGGGATGAAGCCTGTTCCCCCTCATCCCTTGCAGACCCACGGGAAGCAGGAGAGCCCACTGCGCAGCCATGGGGGACATATTTACACAATGCTGAGAGTGTTGCATGTCCAAGTCTAATGAAACAAATTGCCTGAGAAAATGATCAAGCCAATGCCTGACAACTGTCTTGTTACATTAGAAATCCAGTCTTAAACACCCCTTTACTCAAAAACGCTCAAGTTTGTGTTGCATCTTGTGTGTGCGAGTAGCCCCTTTCATGTGGAAGGAAATGTTCCCAGCAGTGGAGTGAAGCAAAACCACATACATTGGCAGCATGGAAGGGAAAGATTATTACTTTCCGGTACCTTCTGTAGGGGGAAAGAGCAGGCAGGAGGTGTTTCTGTCAGCCATAACGTGCCTTGGCGCTAAAGGCCGCCAGCGCATCTCCTCTGCCCTGCGAGGGCCCTCCACCCCAACGCCTCCTCACCCCACAGCAGGTAACATCTCACACTTCTGCCACGATCCACAAACTAAACACAAAATTAAAACCGCTGCCCTCTCCACAGGCCTCCCCAGAGCCTGAGGACTCCCCTCTCCTTCCCCGTACCTCTCTTCCCTCAGGCAGGCACACTGCCATCCCCCCACATGCCTCAGCTGGGAGGGTTCTCCCCAGCCGGTGGAGTTGCGAGACTCCCCTCTCACTACAGGCCCCACACTCTCCCAACTGAGCCCCCCACCCCAAATACCCCCCCACACCTCCAGATACCCCCCACTTACCGCCATCTTCATCCCCACAGCCCTTCTTAGAGTCAGCTCCAGCAGCTGAGTTTTCTCCTCCGGCCTCACCACGTGCCCACCTCAAACAACAGGAAGCCACGTGCCTCAGAGACAGGACCCAAATGCTAATCTTCCTAGACTTTAAAGCAGCAGCAATAAATTTAATCTGCAAAAGCCAATTAGAACCTTTTTATTTACCTCCTCTGTCTCCAGCAAAACCCCAAAAGGCCAGTTTTCTTCACCATGTGTTAAAGTCATGGCTGTCCTCCTGCTGGCAGCGACACCTGCCTTTGCTAACACCTGAAGCAGGGACCCCTAAAAACTGCCACCAGCACTGTCAGAGACAGCACACACAAAGGAAATAAATGCATACTTTCTATACTATATCCTAAAACTTTACATAAAAGGACAAGGAAAGGCTGATGGCTGTCTCAGAACAAAATTAAACAGTAGACAAATCTAGCTTGTGTGGAAAGCGAGCTAGGCTATACTAAATCTTGTTATGTCTATGACACAGTGCTCTAAACTAAATGACAGTAGACAGAAATGTCTCTTAATATCTGAGGTTGCTTCCGGATTTATTAAAGACAAACAAATGCAAAAATCCCCTCAATAACAAAACATCACGTATTAATAAAATGCCAGAAAGTGCTGCATGAAGGCCCAGACCTTGCAGTCATTTACTCTTTAAACAGATTATTTAACTCAAGAGTTTGGTGAAAGCAATTCCACCCAAGCTGGGCTTTCCCTTATTTACTTTACTATAATTTACACAGGCAGGAGAGTAAAAATGTACAATTTTTTTTAACAGTGATGAAGGACTCCCAAATAATCCCCTTTTCCACCTCCCCAAAAGATGTGTGCAGATTTTGGGAATTATTTTATCCATTTTTGAAACTTCTAATTCCAATCTAGAAACAAACACAATCCTCCAGAAGAAAAAAATAGTATAAGGTTCAGAAATTCAAAGGCAAACCATTTCTGTCTTAGAAAACACCCTGCTTTACTAGAAGCTTAAGTGAACCTAATCTTGTTACGAAAGGACTGGATGGCTGAAACAATCCACAATGGAAAATTGAGCCTTTTGCCTCTTCATTAAATATTAAAACTCACCCCAGGTTGATACTGTTTGAAAGGCAAAAGCACCCGATAACTATATGGTGACCTATGTGACCTAAGTTTGGTGTTCTCACCCCGTTCACAATAGAGCAGAGCTTGTGCATCATGGAAATTGCCACCAAATCCAGTAACCTCGGCCAAGAGGCCAAGAGCTGAACTGAGCCTGGTCCTCCAGGACACTCACCAGGGCAAAGAACTGAGCCTACGCAACCATCGCCAACTTTTCTGGGGACTTCTGTCCTCAGGACAATCAACACAGTACCTTTCCTCAGTAGCTAATCAATGGGAAAAATAAAACAAGAACAACAGAAGAGAATAAAAATAACGGACAAACTTCTCCCTGATGACATTTCCTACTGCTCTGTTTAGCATTCCCTCTCCATCGCTGCTCTCAGCGCAGCCGCTCCCACATGCCCTTCCTCAACCTCTGCAGTTGTTATTGCTCAGCGCAACTACGGCATCAACATTGTCAAACAATTTTGCAATGACACTGTGTCTCAGACAATGTTCGGCCACCACCAACAAGTAGTGAGTAACCTGTGCTGACAACGCATTACAGCCCTGCCATAACCAATCACTGTCTAACTGAAGCAAAATGGCAGCTAAATTACAACAAAATATATAACAGCATGTTTATTAAATTGGCATAGCAGTCTGCTAAACAAAACAAAACAGAAGTGAGGGTACTGGCAGCATGAGTCAGAGCTACAAACCAGCAGTAATTTTAATGCCTTTATGTTAGATGAGATTTGGCAAAAGATTGGGTTTTAATTTTGTTTTTTAAATTTCAATTAGAAGTACTCAGTAACAAGAAAATGATTTAGTGGAAAACGATTGAGTACAAGGAAAACAAATTTCAAGAAGAACCCCAAACAGGATAAAACAGGAGATTATAAAAAGGCTACATTTGACCTGTCAACATGAGAAAGTCCCAGAGTTTTTATTAAAAGGGGGCAGTGGGGAAGACAACCTGCTGTTTAGGGAAGCTGTATATTTAATTTTAGTGCCTATAATGGCATAGCCCATGACTATAAGGTATTATTTAAGACCTATCATGCTATTTCCTTGGAGGATATCTCTCTGCACTTTCACAGTATGCTGCAGTTTGCTAGTCTCTGTACAATTTAAGTACTGTTTACTGATTATTATTGAGTATGGGACAAAATTCACCCTCTCTGGACCAATAAATATAAGCTTTACACACAAAGTAGCAAGATGTTTCAACTGCTGCTTGCCATCATATGATTCAATGAACACAGACTTTAAGAAAATGAAAACAAAACAAAATAACCAAACACAGAGTCACAGTTTATTAACACAACATACTGCAAATCTAATTAAAAGTCAAATACGCAATACCCTCATCAAAATCCAAATGTTCTTTACAGAAACATCAAGGAAGAAGGGGCATACAGGGGACGATACCACAAAGGTAATCAGAATTCATCTTCTGGGACTCATACCCTATTACTCAAAGCTCATTATCAGTACTCCATACAGTAAAGCAACACCTAGAGACCACATCATTAGCTTCCTACACATGCGTTACCCCATAGTTCGAAAAACTGTAACAAAAAGGCCCACCAATACACAAGAAAAATCAGATTTTTCGTTCTGTGTGATATAAGCCTGCCAAAGTTTTAAGTGAGATGCTATTAAACAAAATGCTATGAAACAGCATCAAAACCTTGTAAAGATGGGACTGGCCCTTTCTAAATACGGTTGTAGCCTGGTAATGAATGTAGCCTAGCTATTACACTGTTCTAACATCTAGATTTTGTCTGTAAATACTTCTTTAATAATACAGCCATGGTTGCTTCCTTTTTCTCTTTTGGATTTGGATTCTTTGTCTGCTGATCAATCCCTCTCTGTCAACTGGCAAAACATATTTCATTAAGTGACTAAACATAACTGACTACTCTGAAACACATCATCTAATTAGACGAAGGAGAACACTATCTCTTCTCTACATTAACTGTCCGAAAGGAAGACAGGAAACCTCTACCCTAGGGGGAGAGCAGACACGAAAACAGAAATGGTCACCTTGAGTTTTAAATGCTATATAGTACAGAAATATTCTCAGTCAAAAGAAGTTGAAGAAAACAGCTACCACAATATTCAAGGAAATAAACAATACACCTCACATTAAAATACGGTTACAGAAACACAGGCTTACAAAATTGTCATAAGCTAATTCCAACCAATAAACAACAAACCATTTCAGGTGCAACTAGCATTTTCCTCTTTTACTGTGAAGATGGTGAGGAGAAAAGGGCTACTCAGCGAACAGAGGTAACTCTGCAAGACGGGAATGAAGGAAGTGGTTAATGTTACAACAATGCTATAATCTATTTCTTTCAGAATGCACCTTGCAGTACTCTATGACCTATAAAAGTCTGTGTTCCTATTTATTAGGTTTCACTGTCAGAGGTAATAGTGACAGTGACTAATGCATAATGTCTAGTGCTTCTATGCTGCTCTCTATCTGTACATCTCAACAGAAGCAAAACCTATGCGATGTAATGACAATCATCCTGCAGACCAGTAAAGACAAGAACTTGCAATACCAGAAGTCACATCTGTTGTTATAGGTCAAGAAAACAGGATTTGGTAACAAATAGGAGTCAAAAGCACTAGACCTCTCCAAGGACCCAACCTACTAATTTGCTGAATTTTCTTTTTGGTTGAATCTATTAACTGGGGAAAAGGAACAATATTATGCAATCATTCTACTGTCACCCTGATAAATGAGCTAAGAGTCAGGGATAGCACGTGGTTGACGCCAGGGCAAGTTCAGTCCCTGACAGTTACAGAGACACACATTCTGGTCCCTAACTTTCATTTCTATCCCAGCGACCAGGCAGTGTCATATTCTCAGCAACTATTTATCTGCTTCAGCCACGCCAGTCTGCATGCTGGAGCCTTTGCCTACCTACCTGTAAATTGAGCTGGAGTTTGTACCCCACACAGGGCTGTTGTTATCCTGGGGAAAAAGGGAACTGGGCAGGATTTTGTGCAGCACCACCCTGGGTACCTCGACAGACAAATCACAATCTGGCTGAGAACAACTTAACACCACCTTTTTCAGGCACTCTCTACCTGACAGTTCTGCCACACACAGAGCATGCTAACTAACCCTTTATTCTCAGCACATACAGAGAGCAGGCAACTAATTGAGCTCAATTGCTTCAGAGATAAGATGACCATACCTATTCTGGTACTTTTATGGTAAACAGAAAGTTCACAATAGCATAAAAGTCCTAGATATGGCTGAAAAAAGACCGTTGAAGGCTATCTTCAGAGTTTCTCGTATTTGCAGGAGGGCTCAGGGAATGGATGAGAACTATGAGCACAGGCAGTAGGGGTGGATGCAGACTGCAGGAGCAGGACAAGTCCCCAGCACGTGTGTTGGGGAGATTCTGGGCATGTTGCTCTTTGTAACATAGGACAAAATGTTGCTGTGCTCAATGAGTTACTTCTGTCTAGCCTGGAGAGACTCATATCTGTAAAATACTTTCAGACGTGCCATAAAGGGCTACCTTAGCTTCTCCTTCTCCCCTAAGATTTGCATGTTGTGTTGCAAGTCTCAGGAACAGAATACAAGTTGTCAACCCTGGCACCATCCGCTTTCCCAATTCCTACCCCCAGCGCAGGAAGCCACTACACACTGCCTTCAGTCCAAGTTCTTCATGGGGTGAGAAGCACTGGAAACACAAAAGAGGAAAGGTTCCTGGGGTTAGGAAACAAGTATGTCTGCCCAGTGTACCCCATCCCAGCTGCCACATTCCTGAGCACAGCTGCACAGCGGGTGCTTAGGAAGGCATAAAATCAGCACAAGTTGCACTGATGGGTAGAGCACTGACAGGAGGAAGACATCTCATCTGCTGTGTTGCATTTCCTGGTGCTGTTCAGTACCATTAACTACGTCACCCTCATATCCCACCCAAGGGCTACAAGAAGTTGGCAAATCTATGAACACCCATTCAAGATGATGAATTCTCTGCATATCAGGCTGCATTTGAGTTGCCAGGTTGGTCTTTCAAATGAAACTCCCAAGGTATTGGCACAAGCCTCAAGAAAGGATCGTTGACCTAATAGCTGTATCACTATTATCTGTTGCTAACTTTCACTAGGGGACAATCCTCATGCATTGTGGAAGTCGCAGAAACCTGATTAAGCTTGAAATTGCTAATGGCTGATCAGAGAATCACACTGCAGTGGGTATAAGGCAGAATCTGAACATCACAGATCAACCTGAAGTTCAGTGAAGCAGAAGATAGCTGCCTTCCTGAATTCAGGGTGACCCTACACCCCAGAACGCCAACAAAAGGTGAAGTAAGGTTAAGGCACTGCATTTAAGAAATCCTATATTGTTTGGGGAGGTTTCCCCCCCAAGGGAGCTGCAAACTCTTGTAGTTCATCTTCATTTAAGATACCAACGTGACCATAAATACCATTTAAAACCCATGTGCATTTTCACCTCTGTTACACTATACCAAAAATCTTTTGAAGATTTTAACTGTAAATCAGAAGGCTCACACCTTCTGAGAGACTTGAAGAAAACAGTAGGGATAAACTTTGGTGGAAGCCCAAGGCATCAAAACTGAACCACAGGGACAAGCAGTTGCACTGCGTGTTGCAGAGGCAGACGGCTCTATAGCTGTGTCTGCAAGGCAACAGGCTTCGTAGCCAAGGGGAAGCCTCGAGGCCCCAAGTTTCACTTTTACTCCAGTCAGCTTAATTTACTTGCAAATCAGTACACAAGCTACAAACTGCAGTAGAAGTATTTTACCATCGATGGCAAGCTGAATTAAAAATACAATTAAAATAAAAATACATCTAGTAAGGAACAAAACAAATAACCAATGGTTTGCTCAGTGATATGCAGCTTTATATGCTACAGATGAGGTTTAAGACTTTCAAATGCAAATAATAGTTTGGGATTTCACTTTCTTTCAGCATGCCACTGTGAGGTAGCCCATGTCCAGCCTCGTTTCAACAGGTCTCAGCATCTTTCAGAAGTCTGTACACATAAGACGTTGCAGTTTGGCCGTCAGTGCTGATGCTTTTGGTTGTTACTCAAGTAGATCAGCACGTGGAATTTCTACTTAGCAGGACGTCCTGACATTTCAGTGTGTCTTTCCTTCCCATGTTGGAAATAAAAAACGGTATTTCAAAATTATCTGTGAAATGCTTCTGAGGAGCTTCATTTTAACAAAGGCAAATGACAAGGCTGATTATCATTCTGTAATCTTTCAATAAAAGCATAAATTAAATAAATCCCTTCCAGTTCCCTTCCCAATCCAATAAGCTTGATCAAATCACCCTTTCCAATACAGAAAATATGTCAAAAAATATTGACCACCTTTACTCATTACTTTGGTGCACATATATGATGTGCTATACAAACAGCAAATACACCCACTCCTCTGCAACCTTATACATTTGTTCCTCCACACGCCATGAATTTCAGCCTGCCCTGTTGGAAATACCTGTGACTAACCTGCATGCTGTAGCCAATTCAAGAAGGCGCCAGAGAGGGAAGCAGAACCCTGCATTGTTTTCTCTGCTTGCCTATTTCCCCCCCACCCCTAACTTCTTACCAAAAAGTTGCACTTTTGTACTGCGGGGCCTCTTATTTTAATTTATGCAACAGCTTAAAACATTTTGTTAGGGCTGAGTGAGACCATCTGTGCAAGAAATAAAAGATGCCTAAGGGTAAAATAGGCAAGAGCAGTAATGCTGAATACGTGGAAGGCAATCGACTGCCTATGGATTTTGTATCTACCGCTGTGACCTTTCAAACGATGGAGCACAGTGAAGGGTAATTTCCATATAATGTCTGCTCCAGAAAGAAAAATTAATCCAGAACAGCATTAGTACTTTCCAGAAAACTGGACAGACACAATTGCCTGTCACTTCTCAATGCCTACATACAATTTAGCATGACATTTGCATAACATTATAGAAAATCTCCTTCATTATGTCCTACAAGAAGATCTGCCAGCATTTGTTTTCCTGAGGTGAGCAGGGACTCAAGTTGATTCTGAAACATAAACTTTTTGTCAAGGATGGCAATGTTGCTCTTTAAAATGATGGATCACTTCCTACAACTCTTAAATTACCATTACAAAGCCCTGACCTTGTGTGCATTAAGTATTCCCTAAAGATGTTGAGGAATATTTTACGAGTTGTTTCATTTTGCTGTCTTCTTTCTGATTACCTTTGGGGCTTATTAAGAAAGTCTTTTTTTTTTTTTTTTTTTTTTTAAATAACTTAGAGTGGTCCAGGACTAAGAAAGAAAAAGAACCTAAATTGGGGTTGAAATATATTTAAGTCCAAAGATGAAAGGGTTTTATTTACAGAAAACAGTTTCAAGGAAAGTAGTGAGTACTTTTATCTAGGGAACCTCCTCCCTTCTTTGGAGCAATTACATGCAAGTAAAGCACACAGATGGGAAGTTCTGTCTCATTCTCGACCTTATATTCTGGAAAAGAAAAATCAGCTTCAAGATGACAGATGACAATGGGCCAACTTCATCAGTGGCGTAGGCTGGTTTTCAGAGCTTGAGGCACAAGGGTACATGGGAACACTTTCAAGAAGGAACACTTCAGACCAGGAAAAGGACATACCTGCAATCACTATCAGAAACCTTCAGAAAAGGCACTGATGGAAAACCTGCTCGCTATTTAACAGGAGTCAACGCTGCTCGCAGACAAAGGATGATCTATATACGTCCTTGAGTAGTAAAACAGAATCAAGTACCTTTATAGGTAATTTAATAATATACCATTCCAGAGAAGTTAGAACCCCATTTTTGGACTTGTGCTATTCCCATTCCCATGTAAACATGACAGTCAACAAAATTAAGAAATTCTTCTCTTTTTTCTTTAAACCTTTTCTATCCCCTGTAGAAGTGTACAGGACTAGGAAGCATAAAGAACCCAAACTGAGGCTGGAATATATTCCTAGGATCTGGACATCCTGCAGTACAAAATAGCTTAGAATAGGAGAAACACTATCATCACCCCAAGTCCGAACTCAGCAGTCGATGTACGTGTAGTGGCACAAAGGGCCAAGTGGTGATGCTGTCATGCAGCTCCTTCCCCTCATACAAACTTTGAATTTAATGATTTGCTACAAGTAGAGGTGCAAATAGATTGCTAACTTAGCAGTTCACGTGGTGTTTCTATTCCTGCATGACTCCTCCCTTCACAATATCCTGACGACTTATATGCTGTAGTTATTAAATGTGGGTAGTACAAGGGGAAAAAAAACCAAACCATTTTTTTAACAACTGCATGGTTTTGTTCTACGCAAGAACAAACGACAAAAGTAATCTGCAATAGTTAAGGCAACTAATGGCTTGTGGACTGGATTGCTCAGAAGGCTGATAATGGCCTCAGCAGTCACTGGTCTGTATCTGACCAAGGTCAGTAGTCACTCCTATTTGACAGCTACTCTCCAAGTTGTAATTTCAGATTTTCTACTGGGCAAGTATACACATGCCTGTAACTGCAAACAGGACTTCCAACAAACAGGAAGCTTGAGTGGCCAAAAGAACACAGGAGGTTGAGAAAGCCTTAAGTCAGAAAGTACTCCTATGCAAACTCAAGACTGAAGGAAGACTGGCGAAACAGTACGTACAACACCGTGCATAACCCATCACGTTTGCCCTGCTGCATTTACCAAATGTAAAACAAACTCTGTTTGATTAGCATCATCAGTACTGTAGTTTTCAAAAACCAAACCAAACCAAAACCATATTGGACACCACCACCACCACAAATCAATCTGTGGGATTTAGACTATGAATGTGAGTGAGAAGAAATCTTGAATCTGAAAAAGCATTATGCATCTATCTGCCTTATTTTACTGGTTACGGCTATCTCCCTAGCAACATACGTTTCAGTTGCCATTATAAACAGGTTCTTAATTAGGAGCTTATAATAATTTATAAACTGACAGCTGTGGCACAAAACTAGCTGACCAAAATCTAACAATTAGAACAAATAAAAACCCCACCTGAAAAGCCAGCCAAACAAACAGAAAAAACCCAAACCACCAGATTCTGATCCTGAATTTCTGCAGCATACACCTGCACGTTCTGCATCTCAGCTGGCCTGTGCGGGAAGTAAGCTCCAAATGACAGGAGATCTGTGGCACACCATTAAGTGAACTCGGTAATAAGGTCTAATGCCAGTGTTGTTTTGCCAGGAGCAGAGACAAACATATCTGGGAGATGCTTGTTTGTTGTAGGCGATGCTAAAATTATCTTGGCTCCTTCTAATGGGATAGAAAAGCTGGTGTCATTTAGGCAAGTGACTAAAATGAGGTAGTAGGAGGTCCAAGTGCAGGATGGAGTCTCCTTTACTGATTTGTTCACCATCGCAGGGAGCAACAGCCTCAGTGCATGCCCTGTCGAGGAGATATCCCAACCAAGCCAAAGCCGAAATTCCACGCAGCTCTCTAAGCCTGATGGAGACACATAATGAAATACAATCCTGTCAAGCTTGGCCCCTGGGTAACATTTTCACTTCTACATTCCATTTTCAGTTTAGGTCGAGATTTTTAAGAAGACAGCAAGCAGCACTCCAGTCCCAGGTGACAAGATCTGCTCAGATTTAGTCTTTGAATGTTGCAAATTAAATTCCCTCATCAGGCCTCTAATCACTCTTACCAGATGGGGCTTGTGCTCAATTTTGGATCCACAGGAAATTTAATGGTTATTGTTTCTGTTTAAATAGGAGATTATTGCATTTTAATAAGTTCTCTTTGGGACTTGCAGCAACAATAGAGCACTATGAATTACTGTAGATAGCTGTTACTGCATGCTGGGGAAAAATCAAGTTACTAAGTGTGACAAGTTGCTTTTTCTTCCCTTCCAGCAATCGCTCGGAGTGTATTTACCACCAAATTAAGTATGTGCCATGGGGATAATATTTTTATCCTGCCGAGGGGGGAAGGCGCTTGTCTGTGGATTTTCATTAAAATGACACATCTGTTCAGCAATTTCACAAAGTAATTCTGCTGAAAGTTTTATCAGCTAATTTTAATTATTCACTCCAGTGGGTTGAATACAGGATTCATCATGTTGAATTAATACATTTGACGGGAATTTCACAAAGAGGGGGGAGAAAAAGCAATCAACAAATTGAATTGTCATGCAATATGGATTAAATTGAGATTCTTTAATTAGGATAAGCCTGAGATTTGGTATTTCGAAGGTATTAGAAAGCTTAGCAATACAGTGGTAAAGATTAAGAAAATGCAATTAAATATTACACTTTGGACACAGGCAGCGTATCATATGAGCAGAAGACAAGGGTTCTCTTTTTAGCAGCGCAGTCAGTAGTGTCGGTTTCAAGAATTCCTGAATGTCTGAGTTATCGGGGATGCCAACCAGGGACGGCTTCTGTCTGACAAAGCTGAGCTACAAGGAGGGGGTTTTGTAAAGGAGACTGTCCTTCTAAATGATGGAACTCTACTTATCTTTTAAAAACTACTTCTAACATAATTGCCCACAGACTATGAATCATTGTACTATGTTAAATTTCAGTTTATATATAAACACACACATAGACTGGGTCTGAAGTCATACAGACTCAGTTTGACAGGCAAATTAGAAACATGACTGTACATTTACAAGAAGCAGCAGAAGTAAGTCAGACCTCCAGATCAGTATGATTGTAGGTGACAATCAGCAGGTAGATTTTCCTAGATTAAATATCCCTGTTGGACTGATGCATTTTGTTTAGCTGTAAATCAATAAATGAAATTTAAAATATTTTATTAGTGGAATCAGTGAAAGTACATAAAGAAATTTGTATACTTACTAAAAGGTAAGTGAGAGAACTATGTGCCACAGAAGATTTTCTGCTAATTTGAATTTTATTACTACTTCCTCCACCTCCAAAGCCAGGAGACAGGATTACTGAGTTCCAACTAGTTCTAAAGAAATCCAGAGGCCCTGACCCTCCCTGAGAAAACTGCTGTGAATACGTTGATGTATGTTGATGATGAGTTGGCTGTAAGCAGTATGACAAATTGCATAACAAAGAAGTATTTGGCAGCAACAGCATGCTGCATTTATCTAACAATACATATTTTAATATGCTATTATGGCTGCTTTTTTCCACTGCTTATATCATATCCTGAATATACACTGAAATAGTGTCTGATCTTAACAACGTAATATCACGATGCCATGTTGCAACACTCCATGTTTGCTGTGAATGGAACTTTGAAACACACACAAGAACTCCAAAACTACTGAATTTCAGCAGGTTACGTCTATAGTTTATCTCCAAAAGAACAGTGATTTTATCAGCGTTTCAAATTCAATTCAATTCTTTTCCTCAAGAATAATGTTTTAATACACTATCGCACTATGATTCAAATCTGGATGAACATGTGCCCATCTAGCCTTAACAGCATGAGTCATGTTACCTAACTTTAGTAATTCAAAATTTAAATGTCTAATCCAAACTAGTCACCTGAGCTTTCTCTATAGACAAATGAAAGAGCTAGACATCATCAGAGGATAGCTCAACTCACCTTTCATAGATACATAGCTAAAGACAGGATGGGTCATTCTCTGGAGGCGATTCTGTCTGTAGACGGGATACAGAGAGATCTGGAAAACTAGTTTACACTAGCCATTTCTGATCCTTGCTCCTGGCATCTATCCTGGACGTATAACCCTGCTTCTTTTCTGGACCTGGTACCCAATGTACCATCATTGGGTACCATCATATATGTCAAGGTTGTCTGCCCTCAATCCAAGTTTCTGCTTCACTTCCCAGTCTGTCCATCCCTGATCTTGCTCCTGACCAGCCTTCCAGACCTCGTTCTAGCTCGCTCCCTCCTTCTTACAGACTCCAACTTTTGCAGTGGGCTTTCCAACCTGCATTTCGACCTCAGCATTCTGCCTTGCTCTTCAGAGCATCCTTTTGCTCCTCCATCTCCGTGCATCAGTTTCACATCTCAGTGACTGTGGCTCCTACCTTTCTGACCTGACCACATGTGGAGCTGGTAGCACTATAAATGTATAAGCACCAGGAAGTGGGATTTACCATGAGCTTGCATGGAGCACATTGGTAACGTGCTCACACTGCTTCCAGTACCTGAAGTTATCATTTACATTTTGCTGTTTCAAGGAGGAAGAACAGCTAGCTTAGTGCCATCTGAGGGATCTCTAATCAGTGCTACACTGAGCCATACAAATGCACCATATATTCTACTAGAGGTATTTACAGCCTTTTATATACAGTAAGTATTTGTTATGTATGTGTCTCTGCAGGAGGTTTCCAGGGTAAGCAGGTGTCTAGTGCTTCCTTTTCCATCCCTGAGCATGGATTATATTCTGTTTACACCTGTAAATTATATGGACAACAGCCTTTTCTCTAGTGCAGACAACACATGACATGGCACAGCCTGGGCTCTGATGGCAAAACACACTTTGTCGCCAAAACTGAGGAAGCCCATTCATGCCGGCTGTAAGGAACAGTCCTTGGTGCTTGCTGTCCCTCAAACCGTGTATGGTATTACCTGGGAGAATACTAACTGGCACAAACCAGAACTGTGGTTTCTCTACTTTGAATCCCTGAGATAACTTTAGAAAACATCTAAAATAAGTCCATTTTCATAATGTTAAATTCTGTTATAATTTAAAGAACTTTTTCTCCTTTTAAGAAGTTAAGACTTTTACTTAGAGTAGGTCTCAATTTCCTCATCTGTGTATTAGGGACAGTAACAGAGACAGTCATCAGCGGCGCAGGAGAACTCAGTACATTAATGTTTCAAGGTGTCAAAAATCAAAACTTGGCTATAGGAAGGCATATGGAAGGGACAGACCAGTTTTTCAGGCTTTTAAAACAAACCATAAATAACAATAAAAAAACCAAACCCAAATCTGTTACACTGTGATGTCTGCTTTATTCAGCTTTATGTACTGAAGTGTACATTTATTCAGCTTTATGTACTGAAGTGTACATTTTCAGCTTTATGTGTACATATTCAGCTTTATGTACCCCTGAAGTGGGTACCACAGAGCCTGAAGTAGGTATGTGTTAGCACTCACATCCCCACAGGGTTCATGCCCAGCACCAAGAACTGCCTCCGGCCCCAGCTGACCGGCGCAGGAGAGATGAGGGCTTTGGCCCTATCCCTAGCACTGTACCTGCTCCCTTCCCCAGACAGTCACTTTTCTGAAAGGCGCTTTCTAATATCTTTATCTACCATAAATACTAAGTAAAGGGTAAAATAAAGAAGCAAGCAAGATGCAGGGAGCTGTTTGGAAATAGTCAGAATCGCAGACACACACAGGCATCGCCCTCCACTGTGACTTGAGAGAAGGAAAAGGAATCTTTTCCAACAGCATAAATTACCCACCTTGAGAGAGGCCAATGGCACCCCTAACCTCATGAAATGAATTTCTAAAAGACCGAGATGCTGAAGTGATGTACAGCTTTGAGCTTCAAAACCACCCAATTTCAACATGTTAATCTGTTTTATTTCATAGGGAAAAGACTAACTTTCCTTTAAGGTACCATGTTGACTGTACGGATGAAGTTTTGATTCCTGTTAATAAATGTTTTCACACATTTCCTCTGTGATCCTGGGCAGGTTTGGAGATTTCTAAAAGCATTCATCATTCTGCCATCTCTGCTTCTGAAAATTAATGAAGAATTTACCATTCAGTGGACAAAGCATTAGGCCAGTTCTGAACTCTGGGTTTTATTGAATTCTTACTTTGTTATTTCTCCAAGACGTTGACAGAATCAATTTATGTCTGAAAACATCTTTGAGACTCCTGAAGCATTGTAAGTCTGAATGACAAATATCTTTATTGTGAGTGATTTTTAAATAGTCAGCAACTTAAGAAGTTGTACAGTATCTAGAACACTGAGGTCCATTCTGATCAAAACTACTAATTAGTAGAAATATTAAGTAAATTATTACCGTGACAGCAAAAATTTGATTTTTTCATCCTTGAAATTCTAGAAATTCAACATCTAAATTAACTTTTGTAATACAATGGTCACTGAGTTTTGGGAGAAAGGCCACAAAGCTTTTTGTAGAAATTATTTACCTCATAATCGCCAAAGGAATCACTTGTTGAAGGACTGACACAATGTATGTTTCAAATCTACGGAACTGACACAATGCAGTTGTCAATTTTCATACTGATATAGGTCTCCAATTGCATTTCACACATGGGTTTGCTAGTGAAAGCTTAACGTGCCTTAAATAGCTCTGCTGTCCAAGCTAAAATGCAACCTCACAACTGTGGATCCTTCACAATGAAAGAAATAGCTTCCAGAAATCCTTACTATACTTTTATTAGCATCCCCATTAAAACAAACAAACAAACAAAAATAATGCAGATGCAAACATAACTCATCTCTCTCTTTGCAGGTAAAAAAGAAAGAATTACTTTGTGAATGGACACATTTGATGAAAAACTGAAGATTCGGTCAAAACCTGCAAGTTTATCAGACTGCAATTCCATCCCTGAAGTTGGCTGCTGCAGAGTTCAAAGATTTGAAGGCCAGGCTTCAATTACACTGGACTGTTTACACATTTCTTTCTCTCCCTGCCCTTCTGCTGCCCCTGTGCTCAGATATCATATTATCCTTATCAGCAGATTAAAAAACCTCTTTGCAGAAACACTTATCTGTATGATACCAGTGATGACACTTAAGCTTCAACTTTCCTATTTAACACTCCATGTGCCTTACTGATATCATCCTGGACAGATGAATTTGTGTTCAAGACTTTCAGGGTCAGAACAACAGCCAAAACAGGTTGGGATAATGGTCCACCCAGCCTAACCTCCTGTCTCCAATCTGTTTCAGAGGAAGAGACAGAAATATCTCAAAGTCATAGGATAAACCTCCATCAAATAAACTTTCCTCCTGTCACACAAGATTTATAGCCTCACTTAAGTCTGGATTCTTGACAGTTCCCTCCTAAAACTGTTCTTTATTTTTAGTATTTACTGTAACAGCTGGAGACACTCTTCTTGTTGATATGAATCAACACCAAATCCTTCTCAAGCCTGACCTGAGGAATCTTTTTTTTTCTGAGCTTAAAAAAAGAACTAACAAAACCCCCTTGCTTGCTGTTAATTTTGCAACTTCTCATTTCATTGAACTTCTCCTTGCTCTTGAATTATGATGCACTGTAGCCAATAAACACATCTGAGGTGAACGTTTCTGAAATGCAAAATACAGCTCCTGAGTGCTATCCAAGGGGCAGCACGGCCCACTTAACCAGCTAGTAATTTCACCGAAATGCCTTAAGAAAGCAAGACAGCAGGAAGGCAAAACCCAAGTCCTTACATGTCCCAATCAGATACTGAACAATCTTTAACATACCTCCTGTTGTCAGATATTTGATAGATGTCATGAATATTCTGTTCTGTCATGGTTGAGTACTCATTAACATGTTAAAATTAATACAGTACATGTGATTCCATTTTAAAAAAGGATGAAATTTATGTCTAATATTTCTTGCTTCACAGACAGCTAGACGCTAAGATAACTGCTCCTTTGTATTGTCTTGTTTCTGAGTGGTAACATCAAACTACTTAATCTAAGGCACAGGCTAACAAAAGGGAAAAAAAACCAAACCAAAAACCCAAAGGATCAAAATGGCTTTAGCTAGGCATGGTGCTATTATGTAGTCTAGGAATACCAATGTTTGATAATTGCATTAGCACTCTGTGTGACCTCGTCAGGAAGGTAAAATCACTATATAATTATATTGGCTCATTAGAATTTCCTGTAGGAATATACTACTCTAACTTAAGTTGGAAAAGCAAGCAGGAAAACGCTATCATGACTATACAACTTCCGACCAGACCCTTGGGGGGCAATTACAGGACAATGGCCAACTTCCATGCTTCAGCTTGACGTTATGCAGCTCTTTTCCAAGATTAGGAACATTTTAGGAAGTGAAATATCTAAGGGCCGATGCACCATAGAGGTAAAAAGCTCTCTGGGGGAACGGAAATAGTTTATAGCCTGAGGGAAAAAATGCTCTGTAGACCCCTGTGGTCTCGCAACACTGTAGGAAGCGAAGGCGTATGAGGATATTGATGTAAAAGATAGGGAGACAAATAGAAAAATAATATGCCAGTCTTTACATTGTTTTCTAAGTAATGGCTTCTTCTGAATAAAAAATACCTTGCTTCAAAAAGGATGCCTGATGACAGAGCAGACTTCTGCTCATAGCATCCAGAGGAAGAAAACTGAAGGTGTTAAGCCTAGCCTAGTGCTGCAGAGGTAGTCTTATCTGATATACATGCTAATATTGATCGGGGCCTGGTCTCAAGATGGGAAAAATGCACCAAATTCCCAGGAAAATGAAGTTCCAGCCACCTACCTGGTGAAGCTGTTTATCTGGTACCTGTAATGTGGATTTTTCATTCCTAACTTCCCATGCATCAAATTTGATTAAGAATTAGAATAAGGAAAATGTGTAGTGAACTTATTTTTATGTATTTATTTTGCATTTTTTCCCCCGACTACTTCACCTGTTGAAAAGAACAATTATTAGCGACTTCTGAATATGGGTCCCTGTCAGCAGGCTCATCTCAATAAACTTCCACTTAGGAAAAATAACTGTAAAATTCATTCCTGTATTTTGTTCATTTCTTAATATACCAGTTTTATTTTAATGTATCAGTTACAATAAACAAAACTGGCATGAAATAAATCAGTCATACTGTGTCAAAACTAAACACATTTCATTTTACAAAATATCTGGTGATGATATCTGACGAAAGGCAGAATTGCTTTATATTAAGTATTTAGTAAGAAAAGTGGAGCCATCTTTAATTTTTTCAGTTAAAAACACAGCTGCAGGTATGAGCAGAAAACCAAACTCCTGAAATTGTGAAATTCTCTTACTTTTCTTTCATTGAAGTGAAAAAGGTCCCTTTTAAGCACGTTTCAAAAAAATAAATTAAAAATAACCCAGACAGAGAAATTCTCAGCCAACTTTCATTGCCGGGAGTGTTTTTACGGCCAACTTATAAACTCCTCAGAACAGGTTTTACAAAGTAATGCAAATACAGCCAGGACCTTAACACTAGCAGACATGGCTAAAGTACTGAGCACATGGAGTTTACATTCAACCCATCCAAACTGCAGCTTACCCAATTCACTTTAAATAGGCCATCATTTCCTCTGCAGATGGTACATATATGCAGTAGTCAAATATGGGTGACATATTAAGATCATGACAAAGCAATGATGACAAACTTCCAGACAGTAAAGATGAGACCATAAACATTATTGCCAGAAGATATACAGAGAAAAGGAGCAAAAAAAGCCAACCCAGACGCTATCAAAAAAACCTCAAGAACAGCAACAGTCATAAAAAGATTTTAAGTATCTGTCTCAAAATGAAAAATAGGACTTTTCTTTAGGCAGCCTCTCAGATAGTGTGTACCAGTGCAGTCAGAGCACAGCTCAAAGTGTGCTCTTACCTCCCCCTTTTTCAGTCACTCGAGTCTTTAGCTTCTGGGTGATCTCTCTCACATCACCTAAGATATAACATAGTGAGTTGAACTCTTTTTTGATTTCTTTTATGCTAGACAGAGAATTTCTAGGTTTATTTTTAACATAAATGCTTAAAATTTAATACATTTTTTCTTGTGGTTTCTGGTAATATATATTTATTATATCCTGGGAAACTATAGTACTGTTTTCCCACAATGTTAGTATGTCACCCATACTCAACACCTACTTTCCTCTACAGCACAGCTGGTGAGTAAAAGCAGTTACACACAATTCCAAGCCCTTTGGAAAGCTGCAGTTTGTAGCAATCTAAATACAACATTCATATACTTCAGATTTGTCTCTTAGTTTTGCATCAGTTAAGATTCTGGCAACAGAAACTATATGGAAAGTCCATTTTCCATTGAAAATATTCAATACTTTCCATTTTTAATTGGCCTATTTTACAATAATTTCTCTATTTCTTGGCTCTCAGTTCTGTTTTCTTTTCCCATAAGGCAAACACAGCTCTACATAGTGACTTCTTCTACAGACGACTTCAAGTAATTTCCTTGATTTTCACGGAGGTGGTGGAGGCCCCGATCCTATTCCATGGAAGACAATGGCAATCTTACAATCAAATGCAATTGTGCAAGCAACAGCTTGTGACACTCAGGCAACATTCTCATCCCGTACAGCGTAATGTCCAAGAAACAAGCTCTTAACTGTGTTGGGCTGCATGAACACAGCCAGCCTGCACTCTGAATAGATGATAAGGGTGTCTACTTAAGCAGTCCTTTTTCTTAGTAACTTGAAGAATCTTTAGTTGTTCAGAAATAAATACGCACATATATATATAAGCAAATAAATAAATACAGACAGACATAATTAAAGTAGAGGTAACCTGTGACTATGCCCATGTAATTTTCAAAAAAAGAAACTTGGTTTGGAGATCTAGTCAGGACTGTTTAGAGCTATGCCGTTACTCTTGCCAATTTGATGTAAATCACACAAGTCATTAGTTTCTTAGGGAAATCCATGGGAAAACTTTGTGATTCTTCAGTGTCACAAAAAATAATCAGAAATAAGGAACACAGAGCCAACAAATGTTGCTAGAGGACAGGGAGAGCCTTTCTTCCCATCCATAACTGACAAACCCAAGAAAATCCATCAGGGCCAGACTGGGAGGGGTTGGCGTTTCCATGTCTCCCTGATCCAATGCAGCTGGGAAAGATGCTCCCTGTTCCCGTTCAGGCCCTCACACCTTGAGCACAAAGGAAAAGCACAATGCTCTTCCCCTGCTGCCACCTCAGCTCACACAGCTGCTTGCCCACAGATCACATGCGGGGCTGAACCAAGCTCTCAGCACAGATGACGAGGGACAATCCAGTCCTAAGGGTCCCAATTCCTCCTGCACCAAAGATTTCCTTTACCAATTTGAGTTGTCTCCAAGGACAGTAGTCCCCAGTGCGAACTTAGCCTGGCTCCAGCCAGAGGAGACAGGGCTCCTCTAGGAGACAATTAGAGAGGTATTTTATTTGGTGCTGGTGTTTCCCCAGTGACTCTACAAGAAGTCTACAAAGCTTCATCCACCTCATCAAAGTCAGCTGCACAATTCCCTGTGTGCTTTGCTTTTCCATCTACACAAGGATGGTACTAGGATAAATACTCCAAGGGATTCTGTACCATGTGTATAAGGCACTGCCTTACTCTAACAGGGGGACTCAAGAAAACCTAAAGCAGCTCCTGGTGGGAAGTCATGACACTCAACCGAACCCACCCGATGGCGTCTCGCTCTTCAACGGGGGCCTGAATGCAGGAATTCAACATCCTTTACTTCACACACGTCAAGTTTAGCCTTTTTACTATTTAGCATTTGTCTCCATAAATGAACCAAGTGATATGTATCTAGGGGAGGAGAATCATAGAATCATTTAGGTTGGAAAAGACCTTTAAGATCATTGAGTCCAACAGTAAACCTAACACTACCAATGAACAGAAGCCAGAGACAAGGACCCTATTGATAATAAATATATCCCAATTAGTAAATAAAAGGGAAACTGAATATATAGACAGAACCAATTCATAGATTTTCACCTAAGGCAGGCAGGTTTTTCTGGTTTTTACACATTAAAGTCATTCATAGCCTTTGTGCTCAACTGGTACAGAGGTCTGCTGTCAAACTTCCTCCATAGAACATATATAAAACCACCCAAAATCCCATACACTGAGAAAAGAAAAACACAAATTACTGAGTTTCAGCATTGATACAAGAAAGTACCTGCTGTTCAGTAGAAGGCCTGAGAGAGTAAGCGGCAAATAAATATTTTGGCCATTTAAAACCTATTTTGGCGAGCCATAACGGGTTACTGTTAAAATGATTACTTAAAAGGTACTAAAAAGCTGTTCATTTTATTTAAGGACTTCAATAAAATTTTCACTTTGGAATAAATATTCCATGAATAACTCACTCCAAGCCTTTTTCTGGCTTACAGGCAAACACCGTGTCTTTCTTCTTCATGTATTTCAAAAACTACAGGGCTCCCTCAAATTGTCACTGCAAAGAGAATAGGAAAAGGTAATTCTACTTGTGGTTTCTGTCTCTAGTATGAAGCCAGTTTCTTGCTTACACAAATGCGAACATTAAAAATGTTATGAATAAAGTTAGTGTACACACTCCATTTCTGTTTAATGGAATAATACTTTCACTGTTTTTTAACATAAAGTCAATTAACACTGAAAAACTTATTATACACGGGACATTAAAAAAAAAATCAGCAAAACAGGAAACAAAAAGCTGATATCCAAAATATACAGCTATTTCACTTTAGTAATACTAAACCGATCAATCCATGGAGGGGCACATCATGTAAATACAGAAACATGTTCAGTGTCCCATCAGTATTCCTAACACAGGCAGACACGCAGATGTCATATTTGCAGAAGGAATGCCAAATGTCTATCAATAAGATATAACCATGGCCAGAAATAACCGAGTTACAATGACTGTGTGGTTACTTTGTAAGACAGTCCAAGTGGGGGAAATATTTACTCCTCAAGTTGAGAAATCTAAAATCAATCTAATGTCACTTAAAAATAGTGATGTAGCAATGTAACTGATATGCTGATCATAGAACCACACAGGGAAGATGCTGCTATTTCTGTAAATACAAGATAGTGTAAAATAATGTAGTTCCACTGAATTCAGGGAATCCTCACTCATTTATGACAGATGAACGTCTGGTCTTCTGTATTTGGAGAAAGGTAGGATAAATACTACCCCACCATTCTAACAAATTCCTGTTAACTCCACCAACTGAAATGGATTTACACCAGAATATACTTTTTCTTAAACTCTCAAGTTGAAAAACTACGCTGACATTAAAAAAAAATACTTGGCAAGATTAAAAGTAACCAATCACTGGTGCTTCACATTGGAGTTTTCAGAAAATTCAAACTACATGGTAAAATTTCAAATGCACGTTAGTGCCCTAAAACCCAGCTTCTATTTCCATAAGTCAATTCAGCCACTGAGGAGCCTGACCTTTGCCGTTTTCCAATAAAATTTAGGACTGCAAGAGATCAGCCACCTTTTGACAAAAGCCTTAGGCTCCTATGTTCCTGCTTTTACAGATCTGAGCCACAGCTAAACTGTGAAGGTTAAAGACAACATTCTGTCTTATACTACCTTTCTTCAGCTGCAAATGTCCACTCACACAAACCGTACACTGTATTACGCTATGCCAAGGTCTGCTCACCTGGAAACACAGTAAAGAGATCTTAAAAATTCCCTGGTCCTGAAGGGAACTACTTGATTTGATGAATGAGTACCACCGAAAAACTTTAAAACCCTTCAAAATAACCCAGCAGCAATGACAACAACAATCTCGAGCCCTTCTGGCAGGACAGGTGGTATGTTAAAGTGTCTCATATTATCTCTTTCCTCACATCTAACTCATCTGTTCGTTTCTTTTATTCAAAAACACAATCCGCATTGTTAGGTTTTGTGTGTAAGTATGTGTGGTTTATATAACATTTTGTGCCGCCTAATTAGTTTACCAGCAATTAAAAATAAAACCATGGCAGAACTCCACTTGCCGGTTTCACCTTGTCACAAATGTGCTTGATGTTCACTATGTCTTAAATAAAACGTATCACTAGCAGGGAGAGATCTTTTCATCAAATTTTTTTTTCCACCATTTGGTATAATTATTCCTGACAATTTGCCCATCACACTGTAAGAGTCTTTCCAGAAGGAGAAAAATACTACTTTGTGTTCTTGTGATCACAAGTCTAATTGAGCGGAAAACAAATCTGTTAAGAAGAAAGAAAAAAAAGAAGGGGAAAAAAAAAGAAAAAAAAGAGAGATTGAGGAAAGACAGGCTAATGTTTCACTCAGTTAAAAATAATATGATGAGCAAAATAACAAGGAAACGTGCTACCAACCACTCCTGGAAATCTTAATAGATTTTCTTTCCCTGATTTCCAGGAGGAAGTCTCTGCAGCCGATGCTGTTTTAATATAACAGATGATGACATTCAGGTCTATTTTACTGTGACGTACAGCTTTTTTTCATAGTTTTTAATTATGCCTATCATTATTACTTTCAAGCTGGGGTACGGCAATTGCTAGGTCGCAGTGGTACATCGCTGCTAGCGCTGATGCTGACTGGTGTGAAGGCCACTTTCCCTTTAATCTGTGGCAGCAGAAAACTAGGTGCCACGTGTGTAATTTAAACTGACAGGAAACATTAGCATTACCGTACACTTTGTCAATTAAATGATGGTTTAATCAGTACAAATCTGAATGGTCAAATAATGTTATAATTAAAAGGAAATAATGGAAAGTGGTTTGGTGATTAATTAACAGAACAGCAAGTACCAGCAGCACATCTTGTATGTGATATTACTTCTCTCCTGTTAGACACTGGCTGGGGTGGGGGCGGTGGGAGGCGTGCTGACCTTGCAGCCTGAGAAAATCCATTTCTGAGCTGCAGATCCAGCAGCAATGGCAATTTTCACAAGCTCAAATAAATGAGGGGGAGCTTTACCTTTTTACCTTCCCTGCAGTGCTCTTCAAAGCACTGCCATATATGATCACTAGTGACTCCTGACTCTTTTTTTTTTTTTTGTCTGCCTTTACAAATAGGAGACTGGATACCTTGTAAACCCTGGACACCTTGACATATATTCTGGAGCACCAGAAAATAATGCACTGTCTTTATCTCCCACTGGCTGATTTCTTGATCATTACAGCAGCTCTGTCCCTTTCTTACTGCACTGGCATGCAACAAGCTACAGCACAGTATGTATTGGCAGTCTATGAGACATATTGTAACATACAGGATTAAATACATAATGATATTGATCACCAAAGCAGTGCAGCACTAACGAGGAAGCACTCGCTCTGGCATGTCTAACATACATTAGTGTGTCTTACATAAAGTATGAAAAGGTACGCTTGAAATGTCAGGAGGACATTTATGATTCAAGAGAAAAAATAATCCAGCTTTCCAGTGGTGGGTGATAATCTCTGGATAGCAGGTCTTAATTTCCAAATATTCTCAATATTCACACCTCTAAAGAAACTCAAAAGTATCAGGGTTGTTGTAAGAAAGGCCCCAAAAGAAGGCATGTAAAATTTGAAACTTTTTTTTTAAATTACATAAGCTTTAAAAACCTGTGCTTAATTTGAGATGGGTATGATCAGACCTTAGAATTGAACCTACTGCTAAAGTTTAGTCCACTGGACTGTCACCGGGATGCCAGCTCTGATTTGACTGTCTGGCCTCCAGCAGACAAAGGCTGGTATCATAAATGTCATCCTTTTACTTTGGGTCATCAATCCACCTCATAATGCTCAAAAGAAGACCAGCAGATGGATGTGTTAAAAACAACGAATGGACCAGCAAGAGAGTCAGGTCAAATCCTATTATTCAGAATGGGGAGAGCTGCCACAGTGCCTGCGTAGCACAGCACACCCAGCAAATTTTCTAAGGTCCAGGGTTAGTGAACAACAGAGAGCTGAAGACTCTTCATCCAAATTTGTCATGTTTTGCCTTATTACAGCGTATCGTACAACGAAACAGCAACATGCACATTCAATCACGGGTAAAATGAGGGTGGGATGTTATATTTAATATTTATACGCATGGCATACTGGCAAAATTACTGGCATCTGTATGTGTGTGAATGACTGTTTTGAGGAACATGTGTTGTGTGCAATGCTGTTTATTATCAGTAAATGAAGCCAAAAGCTAAGTTGAAAATGAATGCTAAATTAAAAATTATATAAAATGGAGTGAAATGATTTAATTAGCAGATTATAAGTGACATGCTTTACTATTAGAACTAGCTTGGGAGGGATTGAGAGAAGGGAGGAGGAAAAAAAAAAAAAAACCTTGACTAGACACAGAAGGGTGGAAAAACATTTCTTTTTCCTCTATCTGTGGAGTTACAAACACAGTAACATATTGTCCTGGTGTTTATAATCACAGACTCTGCTGCCGTCACAGTACTTGCTTAATGAGGCAGCCAGTTAGAAATAATGAGACTTTGAAACAAATTGTTCTCACTTCTAAAAAGGGAAAGAGAAAAGATGCGTGGTACTCTAATACAGTGCAATAGGAGTGTTTTGGTAACATCTCTATACTTAACTCCTCGTACTGTATTCCTCCAAAGGAATTTTTGAGTTAAGAAATGTGTTATGGTTTCTTACAAAACCAAGAACAAAGCTCAGAACTCTATTTATTCCCAGGTTTTGCCACTAACTTGTTGCATGCCTTCATTAAAAAAGCATTGCTTGCTAAATTAATTAACATGTGAAACACTTTGAACATTTTTGCTTGGTCTCTACCTTTAAAACGGAATATTTCACTCCTATAATGATCTTCTATTAAAACTGTCAATATTCTTTGCCAGCAGAAATTGATTTAGCTTCTCTGTGCTTACAGGAGCACGGCTGGAAAGTAACCTGCCACCCCACCTGCTAAATGGCACATAGGGGTATATCGGAAGGTGGGAAATCCAGCCCTCAAGCCTACACAGGGCGGCTACGCATTCACATGATTCCCTGGCACCACAGGCAGCAAAATAAGGTAGATTTGCAGATTCTTTTCCCATCATTTCCCTGGACACCCCATCTTGTCCCAGCACTATCCTCCTCCGCACAGACTTTTTAAACAGCATATGGAGCTCACAGCCCAGCTTGGTCTGTCCCCAGCGTGCATATCCCCTGGGCTGCCTGTCAAACTCCTACTCCCCTGCTCCCAGAGAGCAGAATCATCGAAGTCTGCTGCACCCTGAGAATGCTCAATGTTCAATATAGCCTTAAAAAAAACATTACCACACACAAGCCCCTCTTTGATAAAATAATCCTGCTTAAATTCAGAACCCAGAAAAATATGACAACCTTGGTAAGCCTTCAAACTACAAACCTTTAACTTATTTTCATCTCCAAATACCAAAACAGCATAAATGTGAAGAGATTTGGTATATATGGGCACCAGTACTTCTATTTATTTTGGTGAAAAACCATCAGCAGCTGCCCTAGGGTGATCAGCATTACCACGCCTCTAGTGCAATCCGGCAAAGAGAAGCGACTTTGGGCTTTGATCCTGCAGAGCAGCCTGACCTACCACTGAAACGTTCAAGCACAGAAGCAGCCCTACCTAGAGCAAAGACGCCAACAAGGTGCAGGCACAAGGTGCAGAACCACAGGTAGATAGAAGCAAGAGCCTAAGCAGGATACTTCAAATGCAAAAATTCACTGTCCACCGAATTACAGAGCTGAGATGCTGAACCCCCATGCTGGCCCAGCAACAGGGAAGGAGAACTAAGGCTGACAGAGAGAAGCACACCCAGTCTAAGCTTATTCAAACAGCCGAGCAGATGCTGGCTGTTTAGACAGCCATACGGCTGCCTTTTCCATCTAACATACTGCACCAAAGTGCTGAACAGCAACTGCAGAAAACAACAGAAGGGAAATAATAAGGACTATATATTATGTGTAGATTAACAAAAAAAGTTCTCCAATTCAGCATGCTTGCACCGTTTAGCTACGTCTTGGTAGTTTTGATCCAGGAAGAGGTGTTGGGTTATGCGAGCTCTGTCTCTTTCGCTAAAAGCCAGAAAGGCCACAGATTCTGAAGTCTGTATATAAGACAATAAGCCATATTACTTTCTACGTATCTATTGTTCATTGAGAAGCCTCTGATCAATTTGCTTTCCATACAATAATCTGCAAATTTGAAAAAAAACCAGAAAAAAAAAGAGGGAGAGTGAACTTAATAGAAACCACTTTAGATGTGTTTGTTTATAGAAAAAATTGAAGGCTGGAAGGAGGGGGTGGGAGGATTTTTTTTCTAGTCTCCCATGTACTCCTAAAATGGTCTGTGCATTGCCTGGGAGTAAATCAATACTAAGCACAGTCCAGGCGAAACTGCCATCTTACATGAAGCACTGACTGTAAAATAGACACAAAAGACACATGATACTCTCCAAGGTCCCCAGCAGCTATAATATCCATCCTTGGCAGCTCGCTTGACATTTCCTTGCCCTGCTTCCCAGTCCTCTTTCTTCCTCCCTCCTCCCTCCCCCTCTCCTGTTCCCTCTCTCTCTCTAACAGCTATGCTCTGCCTCTCAGGGGCTCGCCGACCGGGTGAACAGATAACAAACCTGTCAAGAAGGGTTTAGCTGGGGAATAAATCCTGCATTCGCCAGGAAATGATGTGTACAATGGGAAAATACAAGGGATGACACGAGCCTTCCCTTCTGAGAGAGTGGCCAAGAGATACTTAAAATGTTACAGCACGTGCTAAATGGACATTGGGATGGCTGATTAGATTGTATCTTGGACATTTCAAGTGGCTCCCTTCCTCCCCACTTTTCACCACTACTGAAGACACACAAAGAAAGCAGACAAAGCCCATCCCTACTTCTGCTCCTTAAAATATATATAATTTTAGAAGCTTGACCATGAGGAAGGTGGGGTTGGCATGTACTAAGCTTAAGGTCAAGGCTAAAATCTTTTTGAGCGGCAGGAAAGGTGACGTGAAATCCACTGGGTATTTACAATTTCCATTTATAAAAGGAAAATATAAAAGCCAGAACCTTATCTTGGTGACTTAATACATGTCTCTGCTTATTACTGTTTTCAAAGGGCCTTTTGCACAAATCTGATTTGCACTGGTGCAATAAAGATTCATTATCCTCTTACACAGCAGACTTTGCATTTCTGGTCAGGATCTAATTATGAAAAACAGGAACCATCCCATAAACAGATGCTAATCGTAGTACGAAAGTACTTTCATTTGAGTAACAAGGTAGCTCAGAAAGTTTGCTTGGAAGACTGCTGTATCAGCGAGAAGAGCTATTGGGGAGGGGAAAAGGGAGGGAAGAACTGATTCAATACTTTTCACAGCCAGCATGTACAAGCTGAGATTTCAGGGAGCTGTTTTTTGTTGGAAACAGGAAAAGAGCAATTACATATGTCAGTAAGTCTCCTGTCTAGCACACACGTGTGATGAAGAACCTTGTCTCTAAACGCTTCTCAAGATTCTGACACTGGCTGACTCAAATCAAAACCCTGGAGTAACCTCAAGCTCAAATCCTGGAAAACGTTGGGATTCAGATAGAATAATTGCTTTTGGTTTTAAGTACAGCAAAACATATTGTTGCTGTGTTTGCGTGTCTGAGGACTGCTTTCCCCCTACATCCAAACACACACACCATAGCTCTGACATGGATTTTTTAAAGCAATGTCATCCACCACATTGATATTTTACACAGCTGAGGAATCTTCCAAAATGAGATTGTTGCCAACCTCCAAATCAAAGGTGCTATTTTTTGACTCTTAAAATACCTTTTTAGATACTGATATCACAGTGTAAAATGTGACTCTAACTGACGGTTATTACAGAAAAGCATGCCCATTAAGTGTACATTGAACAATACGGGGGTAGATACTCTGGCAAGACAAACTGTGAACAAAGCAACGGTAATTTGCACTGAGAATGTTATCCGCACAGAAAATCTAAAATAGTTTGGTTATCACAGATAAGTCATGTAACAGCTCCTTAAAGTTTGATTTATTTTCTTTAACGATCAGGAAAACATGGATTTTTGGTAACTTTGCAAAAATTTGTGTTTAAATACATGTTATGAAGTTAAATCCACGATGCAGTAATCAAGTAGCCAAATATGATTGCTTGTAATATTTCTCAGCTAATTATGGAAGCACTAATTTATTTAGAGCATTGATAGCAAGTGTCTTCCAAGAGAAGCTATAGCCAAGTGTCTACTTGTCAGTGATCAACACTATTCTAAACATATATGATAATCTGAACGACAACTTCTTTCTTGCTATAATAAAGGCCAGACTGTGTTCAGACAACTCTGCTTATGCATCTTTAAATTCATATATAACATCTGGCTACTGGTAAACTACAATGATATAACATAATGCAATAAACCTTGTTTGCAACATCTTGAAGGAACAAAGCCTTCACTAATGATATTTTAATGAGGAAATGCATACGCTAATTACTGCTGTCTTCTAGCTGGCCTAAAAATATCCTGCACCCAGGAAATGCAATCTTGAATCGCATTTTTCTGAAGTTTTGCTTCTTTTTGTTTTCTTTGGGTTGGGGTTTTTTGTTCTCATTCTTGGTGGAGCAGACAGGACTAAACAGGAATGCCACATAAATGGCTTCATCTAAGAGGAAAAAGGAAGATTACTGTTGAGTAAGATCGTATCTTCCTTTTTTATTCTGTGTGTTTTCTTAATTTGCAACTCATATTTTAAGGAAGAGACACATAAAGTACTTAGCTATTATTAGAGGAATTGTGCAATATAATATGATCCTGTTTATGCACTAATAGTAACGAGTGATGCACTGGTTTGCCACAGACAGCATTTTATTACTGCAGGGCCACATATGCTGGGAGTTGCAGTGACCTTACTCTCAGAGGTTCACATCTTATTTTCTACTGCTAAGTGTTGCTTTTTTTCCATTTCTGGAGGGGAAGAAGGTCACTTCTCACTATTACTGTTCCATTAACTTACACTACAGCATACACATTCTTAATCCAATAGCATCTTACATTGTGCCTTTTAACTCAATAATGCATTATTTTCTGAAGTCTTGCCTACACTGACCAAATTAATACCTGAGGTTCTGCAGCTATCAAGAGCAGAGCGGAGAAAATGTTTAGTAAGAGTATTGAGGGGCTTAGGCATTGTTACACCAAATCTGTTTTTCTTTTCACCTTTGCAATTGTTAACACTGTGAATGATGAGCTCCCACACGTCTACAGATCTGCAAGCACTGGAGGTTGATTCTCATTCACACTCAGCATCAACGAGAACCAGACCCAACATGTAATTTTTTACGGCTTACACTTGCTGAATAATGCTGATGCCTCACAACATTTCTTAAAACACATTACACAAGACAAAACCTGCATTTTAGCAATGCTGCATTTTATAAATATCACTGTTTGGTCAAGGTGTTATTTGGAGACAATGGGAATACATGGTATCCTTCCCACACACATTGATGGGAGTGCTGGGGCGCAGTTTGGTACAATTTCTACCATATTAAACGGTGACTTTGCTCACCTGAAAGAAATGACACAGCCATTACTTGTGATTCATGTACGCACTGGAGCCTTTCAGTAACATTGTCAAAATAATTTTATCTAGCAATTGCTCTGGGTGCAAAAAGTTGCTCTAGTTCAACATGTTCTACCATTTCTGATTTATCTTCTTTATTAAATAAATAAATAAATAAGCAGGAACATTTTATTTAGGAATCTGATTCTAGATATATCAATGCATTAACACGCAACCCTGCAGATCCAGAATTCAATCAGAAAAGGCTGAATCATTTTTATTCAGTGAATGCAACAGGAAGAGTCCAGGATGCCAAGAGAATTATATACTACAAGCTGGTGTTATGATGACATGCTCCGAATGCTCCCCTGCCAAAATGAAATTTAATTATAGCCATTGTTTGTATTATTCAAACAACTATTGACAGTAAATCTATCTAGCATGACGTTTCCTCTTTGTATTCATTGCAGCCTTTAGACTGCAAGTAAAAAAAAAAAAAAAGGGAAGAAAAAGGAAACGTTTTCCCCCTTTACTCCTTCCGTGGTATCAGGCTACACGAGGCCACTGAAGCCCCGTTGATTTCCCAAGTCCAATTATTTTGCAGTACACAGTCCTCTAGAATAGCACTCCTCACCTGGGGACTCCATCTGCCTAAACACACTGCACTTAATGGAGTCCCTGAAGTTGTCTCCATTTCATTGCTTCTAACTAGTAGGCTGTGATATTTTTTCCCCAAATAGACCACAGCTCTTCCCACTCCCCTTGCCCATCCTCCACATAAAATCAAAGTGGCTAAGGAGGCATTAGCAGACTGCCTGCCCATCTCCCATTGCCGTATCTTCACTACCACCTACTGACTGCAGGTCTTAAAGCCACAACAACCTCATCTGCAGCATCTCTGAGGTCTCCTCCCAGCTTCGCGTTTCTCATTTCTTAATAATAAGATAGAGAGAAAGAGAAAACATAGTCTTGTAGCTAGTGCGTACTGGCATGAATGCTATTAGACCCCTTCAGGTATAAGGCTTAATAAAAAATGCTCTCTCAAGACGTTGGTGATTTTAATATAATCTGGCCTGTTTTTACTTTTCTTTCAATCTCAAGCTATTGTTTGTATCCATGTGCAACAGGCCAGGTCTCCAGGAACAGAAAGAAAACTGCAACTTCAGAAAAGAGAATGATGTGAATTGTTCATCAAAACACGATCTTCTGCCTCCCTTTTCTTCTAAATTCCATTGCTTTTGTTTTTCTTTACCATCTCGATTTCAGCGACTGTCTCAGCCAGCCAAAATTCAGTTATATAGTGCCTGTTCTCGACACATCATCTTGGAAGAAATACATGAATCAAAACTAAAATTGCCAATGTTTGCAAGTGTTGAGGTTCAAAACGTATGAGGATTTTGAGGGGAAGGTGGAGAGGAGTATTACCATCATGTTTAAAAGGTCCTGCACAGCTGTTAGGGACAGAGTACTGCTTACTAAGGAGTCCAGGCAGTTATGAATTTGAACTGTCTTTTTCATCTACCACTGGAAGGCAGGTATTACTTTGTTCTGAGGCAGGACGCAGTGGAAGGTCTTTTACACAGTCATTCACAGAAAGCAAAACATAATCTTTTTCTTTCCGTCCTAAAGAAACTACTCTGAAGTTATCTGGAATGTAAAATGCTTAGGTGAGGGACAAGATCTTCATATGTCTTCACAGGGAAGGAATAACCCTTTGCAGGGCTAAAGGCTAGTGACAGCTCTGTGGAAGAGACCCTGGAGGACACGAGCTGACAACACATGGGCCAGCAGTGTGCCTGGCCACAGAGAAGATAACTGCATGCTGGCTTGTATGAACAGCGGTGCAGCCAGGAGACGGAGGGAAGCAATGATTTTTAAGCCCTGAGAGGATGAAGCCCTGAGAAACCTAGTCTGATCACACAGCCAGCCCTGCCTGAGCAGGAGGTTGGACTAGAGACAGCCTGAGGTCCCTTCAACCTGAATTATTTTATGATTCTACAATTCATTAAAGCAGCAGACTAGAACTGCATTGATGGTATTTAAAAACAACAACTAACTGCATTTCAAGGCTGCCTCAGAGGAGGTGGCAGGGATGTATGGGCACAAAAGACTAAAAAGGCACAGACAGCCCTGTTATGAAGGGCTTTGATTTTGCAAAATCAGCTCCCAAGTATGAATCTCTGAAAACTGGAGTTCTGACGGGAAATGAAAGGCGAAAGCCTGATCCTCCTCTGCCCTGCAGTTTTCAGGGTCACCATGCTAGCAGGACACGTCGAGATAGCGCCCTGCTCCCACTGAAAGCAAGGACAGAAACTCCAGTGACTTTGAGGATCTCGCTCATCATTTGCTGCTGCCTGACAGCTGCCTCTATGCTCTGCTACACTGCAACAGTGGAGGACAAGATCCAGCATTTTAAAAGAAAGTAAAGAATGTTTTTATGGTCACACTTTAACTACAGTGATGGTTTAAGGTATTTTTTTTGTCCATTAAATTACATACAGATATTTAAAACTATAAATAAATGTACGGAAGTAAAAATTATACTTTTTTATGACAAATAGAAAACCCATCCTGGGTCACTGCTCGTCTGATTATCTACTAAAATTTCTAGCTTGATTATCTGTTGTGAAGAGGAAGTGAAACACATTTCCCCATTACCTATTTAAAATTCAGGCAAAATGCTCAAAATCATCAGGACTGTATCTTGTGAGAGCTGTCTACGGCAATACAAGGTCTGAACAAATAAACAACGTTCTGGAGATGTAAGAATTCGAATCGAAACAATAAAGAAAACTAAGCCATTAATTCATTAATTCAACCTAGAACATCTATTTCCTATGTTTTACTCCTCAGTGAAAGACAAAATTCAGCTGAGAGGGACTAAGCTGAGCTAGAGGTAACAGTCAGCATCACAGTACTCAGTACCCTAGACACCTTAGCTAGTGGGTGTTTCCCTGTAATAAAAAAATGGAATATCACATTTTATTTAGCTTGTAAGTTGTCTGCGTGCAGTAATTCTTTTTCCTGAACAGCACTGAATACAGCGGGGCCTTATGTTTCTTCAGATCTTAAAAAATTACTAGCGAGGAAAAATGGGGTAGGAAATTGGGCCCATCTTCTCACTGCTGGAGGCAGCATAAAAGGGGGAGAAGGGGCTAAAGGGCAACTAGGCTGGATGTGTCTTCTCCCCTTCTTGCTGATTAAAGCAAAGGACCTCAGTAGATAATTTTCTGGCCCTTTTCAGTCTACTTTGGTTGTTTGGAAAGGTTTTGTGGCTAAAAAAGCATTCAAAACCAAACCAAAACCAAAATTAGACAACTCAATTTATTTTAACTTTCTTGTGTCCGCGTGGGACAGCTTTCCACTGTCCTTCAAGACTTTCAAAAGCCTGTTAGAAAAGAGGAACAGGGATACAATCCTTATAACAAAAATATAAATGGTTAGTTCTTAACAAAATCCAATTGCACAACCACAGAAACAAGCAGTAAATACGAGCACAGGTTTATTCCAAATAAATTCCCTGCCCCAAGGTCAAAGACCTTGGTTATTAAGGTTTTACCTACTGCATATATAAAAACCACATAATCATGCCCATCTTGAAAAAATATTTGCTTAATGCCGTCATAGAAGTTAAGCATGTTAGCTCACTCCTCCATACGCTGAATTTCTGAACACTGGCCACGATGATAGGAAACACTTTATTGAAAGTTGAATCTCGTAGTTACCTCAGCCTGGTAAAACCTGCAGAATGGTATCATTTCTAGGTGCGGTCACGTAAGTAACTGTTGGGATTTTCAAAAGCTACCAACAAACTTAATTTTTACATGTCAAGCATTTGTTACAAACCAGAAACCTTCAGTCTTAAATTTGGTATTTTCGGCATTTTTCTTAAAACTGAGATGTGCTGTATTACTAATCCCATCAGAAAATCTCTGCAAGACACATGGGATACTCTTATGAATGCCCAAAGGTCCACATGTAAACAACCATGAGATAAACAAGGATTTTGGAAGAAGCACATACTTGACACTCTCAGTGGCCCCAGAGAAGTAGTTAGTGCTTCTCTCCTTCTGCAAAGCCCTGGTAACATTACTTTTATCCTTTTGTCTTTCAGATTTTGCATTTTAACATGGAGCTGATGCTCAATGACACCCATCACTGGGCTTCTCTGAATAACCCGTAAAGTGCAGGTAAAACCCTTGGATGAAAGATGGATACTATTATAAGCAAATAGAGTGCTGTAAATGTGTTGAAGACAGCACACACCTTTTTTTTTTTTTTTTGTAAAAAGCTTCTTCTGTAGAGGGCCTAACAAAACACTCCCTTCTACCTGCATCCCATCTCCCACAAATATGGTCCATTTGCCTGGGGAAGATAAGCTGTATTGTCCAAGAGTGACAGCGCTACATACAGACAGAAAGACAATCAAAACAGAGACGTCTAAGAGCTCACAGTCACTCCTAAGTTCCTGTACTTTGTTACTTAAAGCAAGACAAAATAGTAACATTTAATCACATTTGACATTTAGCTTGAGGTACAGTAAGTACACCTAAATCACCTTTTTGGCCAAAACTGGCTTTGATGTTCCCACGGGAGACAGTTATTGTTCTCTTCAAAGGTTAAAACCCTGACTAACTCCAATAGGTAAAAAGACAGGAGCTCGGGGATAAAACGGGAAAGTCTCTAGAGTGATCACCCAGATGAACCTAATTTCTTCCACCCAACTTATCATGACTGTAATATGCAACTTGCAAATATATCCTCTATTTGAAAAGATTTCCTGGAGAAGGGAGAGCTTTCCTATTTTGCAGACACCAGTGTTACAGTGTTTTTGCAGAGTACATATTAAAATGCATTAAGACATAACTAGGGTTGTCTTCATGTTATGCCGCTATTCTTAAGCTGTTATGTTACTAAGCCACATTGGCGTTTTTCAACTTTCCTTTGATGTTCTCTCTATTATCTTTTTATAGCACAATCACACATTTTGGTATGTCGAAGATCAAAGGGAAGCTGGAGCTTCTAAGGCTAAGCCTGGATATGGGGCCTGTAACTAACTGAATTCATTATATTTAATAATATTCTCTAAGGAATGGCAGGGGAAAGTCATATGAAATAATAAACATGAAGGTAAATAGTGGAAGACTACTGAAGTAAGTGTAATAGCAGTTTTGTTTCATGCTTCTCTTAAGCTCCTGCACTAACTCTGTCACCCTCCACTACATGACTGATCAGGACTCGCTGACATTTATGTCCTAGCTACCTGGCTGTGACAGGTCTTAATACTCTAACTTCTTCACTTTGGCTCCTCTTTAACATCTCTCTCAACTAAAATTATAAAATTTATTATAGACTGAGATACTCTTACACAGATTGTTTTGAGCAATGCTTAATTGGACAATGCTATGCATTTGATAAACAACTTGAGGCACTTAAAATATTCTCAAAGCAGACAGGTGCACATAAGAAGAAAACAGGTCTTTAAAAAGAACCTAATTCCTTTAGTCTCCTTGAAACTCCTCTGTCAAAATACTCATCTTCTGGCAGGCTTGGTAAGATTAAAATTAGTTCTAGCTGGCATCACCAGAAAGCTATAACACACAGCTGAATGACAGTCAAAAAGGTGTAAAATTCTCTTCTACCTTAGAAAGCACAAAGAAATGTATTCTAACTTGATCCTTGTAGCTGAATGCTTACTGATGAGTGAAAGTGCAACCATATCAGTTACCTAAGAACTGGCTTTAAGAAAATAGCCGCTGAATTGCACAGCCAAACGTCATTAAGGGCTTGCTTTTCACACTTACAAATATGGAATTTAATCTGAATAAACTTGTAAACTGTGCTAAGTGAACAGGGCTACTCAACCTCTGTGCAGACACAACTCTGTCTAAGAACAGAACACGAAGAACAGAGACCTTCTTTTGGTTAGATATGTTCTTGGGGTGTAATTCAAGTGGTGTAAGAAGTTACTCACTCTTGCAGCTGAAGTGCAGTAACCAATTTGATGCAACTGCTTCAACTGGCCTGTTCCAGTGGGAAATAAAACAGGTCAGCATTAATCACCTTCAGCAGCAGTTTAAGGTAACTTGTTTCACTTCACATGGAAAGGGGCTAGAAGCCCTTGTGCTGTCAAATCTTGCAATTCAGCAATAGGGTGAATAGGGCCAAGAGAGGGAGGGGTAGGCAAGACAGTTCTTCTAGGGCCTGTTAAAAAAGAAAAGGCATAGAGAAATTAGGAAATCACCATCGTCTGTTTCTGCAAGTTCCTGGACTGCAGCATCACTGGAAGTATCAGCATGGGGAGAGACAAGACATGAAGATGAGGCAGAAATGGTTTGCAGTTGGACATGAAACAACTTTGAACGGCTTCGTAGCTGGCAACTGCCAGCTGGGAATGGGTAATTCCTTAAATGATCCCAACTCCACTGCAAGAGAACATCTGACTAATTTGAAAGCGATTTAGGACATAAACACAACTGAATTAACACTATTTTAACTTTGAGTAAGAGTCCACCAGAGTTTAATGTGATTTTGCCAGTCCACTTTAAATTCACACTTCTAATTAATCTGAAGTAACTTCCTAAGAGCCTTTTTACAACCAAGACCTAACCTGAATATAACTCTGCCTTTTCTCCATTTCACAGATCAGGAATCACCTTCACATTGCTCAAGAATCATCTACATCCGCAGCAAGAGGGCAAGCAGGACTCGCAAGTGCTTGACAGAGGGTCACCAACATTATGGGCAGCAGCTAAGACTAGCATACTGAATTGGAAGTACTGGGAAATCAAAGTGAAATTCAGCCAGGATCAACTAACTAACTACCGGTTACTAAACCTCTAACAACCAAAAGCCATCAGACAATCCAGTTCAATCCATCATTTGAATGATGTCACTTGCAGATGATGATCTGTGCCGATCTCCACCTCTGCGTAACTGAAATTCTTGGAAATTATTGGAGGGAAGATTAAAAACTTCTGAAACTTTGGTACTGTTTTGTTAGCCTGAATTTTCTATGGAAGCCCTGTTGTCCTGGTTTTGGCAGGGATAGAGTTAATTTCCTTCCTAGTAGCTGGTACAGTGCTGTGCTTTGGATTTAGGATGAGAACAATGTTGATAACACACCGATGTTTTAGTTGTTGCTGAGCAGTGCTTACACTAGCCAAGGACTTTTCAGCTTCCCATGCTCTGCCGACTGAGCAGGCTGGAGGTGCACAAGAAGCTGGGAGGGGGCACAGCCAAACTGGCCAAAGGGACATTCCATACCATGGGACGTCATGCTCAGTACAGAAACTGGGGAAAGCTGGCCGGGGGGGCCGCTGTTCAGGGACTGGCTGGGCATCGGTCGGCGGGTGGCAAGCAATTGTACTGTGCATCACTTGCTTTGTGTATTATTATTATTATTATTATCATTTTTATTTCAATTATTAAACTGTTTTTATCTCAACCCACGAGTTTTTCTCACTTGTGCTCTTCCAATTCTCTCCCCCATCCCACCAGGGGAGGGGGGGGCAGGGTGAGCGAGCAGCTGCGTGGTGCTCAGTTGCCGACTGAGGTTAAACCACGACACCTGTAACCAATTACAAAGACTATACCGACTTAGCTTTTAGAAATTTCAGTTTAATAGGAGAGGCAAAAAAAAAGTCTTTAATAGGAGAGGCAAAAAAAGAGTCTTTTTTTTTTTCAGTATATCAATTACATGAGATACATATGTACCTCACATGCATACGACACATGCAACTTTTTTCTTGTGCCCATTAAGTGCTTTCTAGTACCCCAACATACTGCATACACTTGGTCCTCTCCCACCTTAATGCTCTTAAGATTCAGCATTTAAACCCATGCAGAGTAACCAGCAAATCAGCTTAATACCCTAAGAGTGAAACTCATCTCACCTAGTGTATGCTGCTCTGTCTTTTGACAAAACGATCAGATGATCACATAGGAAATCACACACTCAGAGGGGTGAAGCTGGCCACACTGAATCCTGTCCTAAGTGTTCTGATGCTTAGAAAACATGAGAAATTCACACTGAGAATGAACTGAGGATTCAAACCTACCAGATACTGATGCAACACATCTCAATTCCTTGTCCTGGTTTCTCTGTTTATTGAAATCCAAACAATGGATCCAGGGAGTTTATTTTTAGAGTATTGTTCAATTAATCTTAGTTCTCTTGATAGACAACAGAGAGCTAGTATTGCAGCTCTGCATTAAGCATGCTCATTTTTTATCTCTATTTATTGTACAATAATTTAACTTTATTGAAGTGAGGGTTTAAGTCCCCAAGGCAGATTGAAGTGCTGAGCCTGGGTATTCCAGTGTAACAACAGTCCTTGTGCCTGTATTAGTGCCAAACTTTCCCGAAACGCTAACTTTCAACCTAGAAGCTCTTTTGCAATCTGTACATTTTCAGCATTTAAAACTGTACTTTTTGAAACATGCAAGACATCCAAAATTTTCCAGAGAATACCTGTTTCTCTTAAAAGATTCACCATGGTTTGAATGATTTCTCAGCACTGTTATTCATTGTTATTTATTTTGTTATAAAAAAAATAAAATTCCCAAACAACCCTCTCTATGAGGTAAAATTTACTTTATAAGACTGTCAGTTGGTACAAAGTTTATTATCTCTAGGGAATATTCCAAACTGCCATTACAATTCACCTATGATCCAGTCAAGAGAGAGAATTTAATTACTTATTTTTATCCAGAAAGAAATATATAAAAACCTAAACATGTGCCAAGCCCAAACGCAAATGACAGTGTATGAAGATCATAAGCTCAATACTAAAATTACTACTTCTCCAAAAAGCAGTAATGCAAAACCTGACCTTCTATAAAGATTTTCAACTCCACATACTGGATGTGGAACAAGACGGGAAATTTTATTCTAAGGCTTTGAAAAAGGAAGTAGACTTATACCCTTGCTCAAAGGGAACTATGATTTTAATAGGTTTTTAAAAGTATTATAAAATACTAAAAGTTGCATGGGCTCTTGGCAGCAAGGCCTGTCAAAGAACATGGAGTAGAAAATAATAATAAAAGGTAATACAATCTTCCTCTTGTATATACAGCTTTAAGGATGTGATAAAAAAAGACATTGTATTTTGTGTGACATGGTCAGAATGACATAGTCCCACAGTAAGATATGGGAAGTGCTAATATGATATACAAGTAAAATCCCTGTATTTTACTTGTATCGTTAGTTCTGTATCATTAGTGAAGCAGTGGGTCACATTATTTTATACAGGTATTACATAAAATGCGATATGGCATTTCTGCATTATTATGCCTAAGTGGAAAAAAAAAGGTACAGTAAGGCAAAGAATATATTGTCCTCAAAAGCAATAGAAAATCCTACTAAGAGAATAATATTGCTTTGTTCTCGTGGTACGAACACTGCTAAACATGCTGGAAATCAACCAAAGAAGAAAATGGATTTTTTTTTTTTTTTTTTGGTAAGGATTTAGAAGTCACTTCTCCTGTCATATCAGCCAAAGCACTAGAATCCAATCCCAGGAGATTATTATAAATCCAGAGGGTGATATTTTCAAATCTGCCAATGGGATTTAGATGCACAACCCTAGTTTATTTCAAAGGAGCTGTAATTCCAAGCCCAGACTTTAAAAACAGAGTTATATATACCTACGTGTCTAAAGACACAACCAAAGGTGAGGGACAGCTGTTCTGACAAATAAATGGTGAAGACAAGAACAACAAACCTATAGGGAACAATAAATGTAATGGATTACTGATAATGTCAGAAAGTAGGTGTCTCCAGCTAGAGAGACCTACTACAGACTTGTTTACAATGAAATAAAGCAATATATAATATATTGTACATTTGGGGTTTGCTGTTTGTGAAAGAAACTCAAGCCATTCTGTATTTTACTTGCATTTCATAGTTATCACTGGAGGTAACTATTAAGCTCATTTCACTTGTGAGTAGGTTGAGACGTAAATCCAAGGTTACAGACAAAATCTCTGATTCAGCAAAGCACTTAAGCACACGCTTAGCTGTAAACACATGTACCATCCCATAAAAGTAAAGATAATCATGTGCTTAAGTGCTTTGCTGAATCAGGGCCAAAGACAATAGCAGAGCCAGGAAGAGAAGCCAGGCATCACTAAAACAACTAGACAACTTTCCCTGCAACATAAATGTTATAAAAAGGAATAGATCATAAAGAGGATGGTTATGACTTTTTAGAAGAGTTAAGAACAGCTGTCACAGGGTGGGGGGTAGGGACTGAGAATAAACAGGCATTTCAATATTGGTTTTCACAGCATCCTTAAGAAAGCAGAAGGTAATGTGCTTCCTATTTCATCTCATGCCACTCTTTCAAACCTGCTTGCTCACTCAGTGAGAATTACAGTGCATCACCTAGCAGTTCTGCTAATTTGATTTAAGACCGATCACCATTTATTACTGTATCTTTGACTATTAAAAAAAGATGATACAAGAAAGAGCAGACAGGTGAGTGAGAGCAGGAACTAGGTGCCAAGTAGGAAACAGCAACATTTTTCTCCTTGTGATTTTTATTAGGTAGAAAATAAACATTTCACTACGCATACATTTATGTTCAGAAGTAATCAACACAATACTAAGGACACAGTCACTATTTTAAGCACATTAAACACCTGTCACAGAGAATTCAACCATCAGACATGCTGGGGATGCACCAATTCATACCCCAGCCCATGTCAGACTGCCCAATCCTTTCTTGAGAATATGCATCTGTCTGACATCGTCTTGCACAAAGGAGCACTGTGACCGGCTCTGAGCAAGCACTAAAATCTGAGGGATGAAACTTGAGGTGAAGAAAGCTCTTGGGGAAAGACCTGATTTGTTCAAACAGGCTGCTGTATGGTTTTAATAACTTTTCTGAACGCATTTCAGAAACCTTAAAGGATTTTTTGGGGGTCATGTATCTGCTCTGCATTTCTTTTAGATTGGAAACTGTCTTAAACTATCCAATTCAATGTTTCTCCTATATAGCCTTGAGTTGAAATTACTCTCTCCTTTCTATGGAGCCAAAAGCATTGTTATCTAGATTCCCTGAGAGAAGCAGCAGGTATCACGGTGCTAACCGCACATTTGGTTCAGATTAACTTATCTCCCCCTTGTGCAGGATCATAAAAAAGTTAATTGGAATATGCAGCTCCAACACACACCACAATGTGAGGTGGGCCAGTGAACACAAATCTAACGGTGTGGCAGCTCTCTGTTTGGAAACAAGCTAAAACCTGTCAGATTTCATTTTGAGAAAGCAAAAAAGGCAAAGTAATTTAACCAAGATCTGGTTTCTTCTGGCATAACCTTGCAACTTCCTACAGGACACACACCAAACTCTTCTTTGCAGGCAGAGATGACTGCTGCTGTTTTTCCAGCTCTGACCCTGTGATACATGGCAAAAAGGAGATGAAAAAGGTAAATCTGGGCTACCAAAGCTGGGCAGGAGCATCCAGGTAGACTAGAACCGACCGAGGGGATCCTGCTCCTGCCCTTCACCAGGGGTTTTCCCCAGCAGCATTCACTGGTCTGGAGTCCAGAACCCCTAGCCAGGAGTGCTGTAAAGCAAATGCGAGTTTGGAATTGGCTTCTTCAGCCAACAGTATCAATAAAGCAATCATCTGGGTTTACATGATGTCTCATGGCCCAGGTTATGTAGTCATTTCCTTCTCAGTGTCCTAATGAACAGCTTCCTACTCTTCAAAATTATTTGTAATTAGTTTTGATTCAAGAATAAATTAATAATTAACCCCCATCAGTGATAATACAATTTACAGTGCTCATGAATCCCAGTTTGGTACTCAGAGCTTAAGCATACCTCAATAAATCCATCCATCCATCCTCCAGCAGGTACACCTCATCTCACTAATCCTGCTACTAACCATGAGGCTTTCATGAGTCAGGAAGCACTGTCCCCCTCTACACACCCCCACCGGTGAGTGACCACCACCCCAGACAGTGTTTTAGGAGAAAATCACCATTCAAGCAGTGACACAGCATCACAAATCAGGAAGAAACGCGCTTCTGGAAGACCCCTTCCACAGCTTTTGGCACAGGTAGAGATTTAATGAGTTTTGCACTCAGACCTTCTTAAATGGAAGTGTAGGGTTTGGGTATGTTTTTTTTAACAGGACTGAAAATCTATTTTCCATGCCCTGGTGTGCCATAGCTCCTTGTGTGCCGTAGCACACTGACTTAAGTCATGTCATGTATCTCTACCCCCATGGCGCCTCTGTGCAGGTACAAAAGCAATGTGCCCTTTCCCTGGCTATGTCTGCAAGATTGCCAAGTTCTTCAGAGGAACATCTCGCTCTAGCTGAGGAGATATACAGCACCTTATACAATAAAGCAGTCAGTGTTTGTAGTGCTACTGAAATATAAATAGGCTGTACTAAACATAATTCAGCAAAAGGCATTTCAGTGATCTTGCAAGCGGGAAGAAGAAACAGTAAATAGGAAACGTCCTGACAGAAAAATAACTGACGAAACAGAATAGATGGCTATTCAACATTGCTTTATAGTCTGGATATTGAATATTTGGGAACAAGCAGATAAAGAAAGCATGCTCCTTCCTTCAGACGTGTTAGCAAAGGTAATGAATAAAGCAAGCATCACTGGGAGGTTTAGCTACGCACTTTGCGCACAAAGAGATGCTGATTTGCCCAGAACGAAAGATGTGTTTTATAAAATTAGCCAGTGTGTTTTTATAATAACTTCCAAAGGCATTTCCTCAAACTCCACTGTTATCTCTGAACACACAAGGGTAAATAACAATATCCATTATGTCAATGTTTCATTCAACACACAAAGGTAACTTTTTCTCCCTTCCCAAGAGGAGGTGTCGTGGTAGAAATTGAAAAGGCCATAAACAGCCATGAATAATGAACAGTATGAATAATCTAATAACATCAGGTAAGCAGTCCAGAAAGGCAGATCATTAGATAGCCCTACCCTGATATTCTTTTTAAGTCACAGTACCACCCACTTCTTATGTGGAGGATGGTACACGTTCATTTTGCTTTTATTGAGTCAAAAATAAGACAGTAATTGGATTGAGGCTTTCAGGGGAGAGGGGAGGGAAAAAGGATCATCTTAGACTCCCTAATGCCAATCTTCATGACCTGTCTGATCTTTCAGTAAATGCCACATATAGGTTAATCCTCACAAATCCTCAGTACAACCTTGTCAAATCAAACTGTTCATCAGTTTGTTCGGAAGCTACTAGATAAGAATAAACAAATGAACTCATGCTGCATGTCTTCCAGTTGTCATTTAGGAGTGTTTATAGACAAAGTCTCTTTACTGGGTGCCCCGCTGCAAAAAAACTCTGATCGGAAAACGTGAGGAATGAACAGATCTACCTGTTTAACTAACATACCTGTAAGCATACTGCATGTGAAAGACATACACGCACTTATACATTTACTCTGTGTGCCCTAAGCATTCTGTTTTCTCCTTGATTTTCTTAATTTTAAATAGTATTTTTTAAAACATACACACATCCATATTAAAAAATACCGTAACATAATGCTGGGGAAGTATGTTACAAGGGTGTGCCTCAGACACCAAATTGCTCCTTTTCCATATAAAACAAGTAAAATGCAGCAGCATCACAACTGCCTCCCGTGCACTCACTGCTCAGCTACTGAGCCTTCTTTTGGGGCACGATGGGTCATTTACCCCCTTTAACCTCAAGGCCATCAGAAGAGATCCTAATATGTGATAAAACCTTTGCTGCTGTCTGTGCTCAGATTGATGCCATTCATTTATTCCATGTTGGCCTGGAGCCACCCAACAGATGGCAATGACTTTTAGATGAAGCAGGGTAATTTTGAACTAGTGACCCAAAAGGTGAAAGGTTTTGTAGCCCACTGCTTGTCCTCTGGCCCTAACATCTGTGAACTTGCCCTTTTCAAATACACTCAGAATAGTGCTTCAGGCACTGAAAAATACACATACAGCGTTACCACTTGGTTTAATTTTCTCCCACTTCTCATAGCCTTCAAAATACAGTACTATTATGCCCCACTCCAACAGCTCACCTAACTATATCTTGCCATTATGTCAACAAATAAAGAGTACAATTTTGAACATCTGCTTGTCATCTTGTCTCTCAAGCACCTTTGCAATTTCTGCCATGCTACCTCTTCACGAATTGAGGAAAGTCTAGTCAAATTCTGTTATCTTTCCCTCATGTCTTAGGATACAGTTTACTGCAATGCATAAAACACTGCAGTCTACAGTTTGGGTTTGGTCTTTCACTTCTATAACCTTGTTTCATCTATGTATGATTTACCCAATAATGTTATTGTTTCTACAGCTCTGTCTTTGTTCAGATAGTGACTAAAATGTAACATATAACAAAAGGTCAAAATTTGTGGATACGAGTACACTGCAAAGTACCTGAAGAACCCAAAAGCCTCTATGCACACATTTTTTCCCCCTACGTACGATACCCGACTTCATCCCTGAAAAAGCACACATCCTCCTGTATGGCCTACCTTCTGTGTTACTCTCTGTGTTTTGGGTTTGGTCTTTTCCCCCTTTTTCTTCTATTGCAGGCTATGTCAGATTTCAAAGGTCTTTTCTTTCATGTACTTCATCCTCAAGACCATGTCTCACAGCAGTTGGTTCTGAGGCCAAAAAGCAAAAGAAGTTGTGCTCTTTTCCGAACCAGTGAGATCTTTCTCAGGATTCAGATGAAGATCCACTCTTTCAGGAGCAGAACAAAGAAAAGCAACCCTTCTGGTCCTAAGAAACTGTCAATTGAATTTCTAAATTACATACGGTTTTGATGACCCTGCTCAAAAAGCAGTTCATCAGAGAGATACAGCACGAATCGAACTAATAGAGTAACAGGACTGGAGTGCTTCCATTGCACTGAAGGGCAAAACTCTGAATGTGCCAAGAGAATGACAGCAAAGGAAAGGAGTAATAGAGGAAAAAAAAAAACAACAAAAACCCCAACAAACCACTAAAACAAACCCCAACAAATTTAACATATTTGTCATCATGTTTTGTGAAGCAGTAAAACAGACATGTGGAAAAGGCTGCAGTTTCTGCATAACTATCCCATCTGTAGACATTTCCAACTCCACCATTAATCAATGCTGCTTCTCCTCCACAGTACTCCTAACAAACCCCAACCGCTAAATCCCAGTGTAAATCCTGCTATCGGTCTCAGAGTGTGAAGCAGACAGTTGACTTTAGGATTCTTCTTTATGTTCAGAAACATGAATAAATCACACACCATCAAGTTTATCATTTTTTCTCCTCAGAGGAATATGAAATATTATAGATCATCTTCAGTACATCAGTTTCTTACACTCCATTAGCAAGCATTGTCTATTTCTCATGTAATTTACCAAACCACTGGCCTAATTTCTTTTATTTCTTTTGGAGCAGGAAACATATACAGAGCATGTTCTCCTGTTACACATCACCCACAACCAACCTTCCTGTCTTTCATTCCAGGGTTACAAAACATTGTTGGAATTGGCTAGCAGCTCTAGGTGATCCTGATCTTAGGTTTCTTTTCAGAGATGCTATGAAAAAAGCTGACTATCAGAAATAAAACCTATCATCAGATAAATAACTTAAGATATTTCAGGCTAGATGCTCAGAATATTCCAAAACACTAACCAGCTCTGAAGGGTTAGCAGGTTTTGTGGTGTGTATGTGTGTGTAAGAGAGGAAAGGTTACCAGTGGGTTTCTGAAATGGTGTTGTGCCCTCATGATCTTACGTCACAGAGAAACAGATTCCTCAGTATACTGGAAATATACCCTGCAAAAAATCCAAACCCCCAAAACAACAAAAACCCCACAGACCAGAAAGCACTCTCAAAATCCCCAAGAACTTCTCTCTCTGTTTCAAAAAATACCTCTGATAGTTCATCGCCTCAACAGACAGACTGAGGGTACAACGGGAACATACCATGACATAATGGTCTCTTTGAGACTGTCCCTCCAAGGTCCAATGAAAGTCAGGGCAGCAGAACAGAGCGCTTTCCACTGCCGTGCTGGAACCACTCTGAGGACATCAGTCTCCAAGGCCACCAGTTTGGTATTTTCACCAAGACCATAAGAGTAGCTATTATAAAAAAATGGTAGTGGAAGTTATAGATAAGATGGTGCAGTCTTTCCTTACAACAAAATCCTCTTATTAAACACTTTCTGCCGAAGGTGGATATGGTGTCCCTTGGTCAGAACAGGACAGAAAGAAATAGGTTGGACTACGGCCAAAATAAAAGGAGTCAAGAGACAGAGGCCTCATCTTTTCCCCCTGCAAGTCTGTAAGGGGAATAAATTACCAAAACCTGCAGTATGTTAAAATCCCCCCACCCTTTTTTTTTTCCCCAAAAAAAAGATTTCAATTTCCCTGGAGCAGCAAGTAGGAGAGAGGCTGACAAGTTTTCACACTGAACCACTGCAAGAATCACCACAATTCCTTCCCTACCAACTGAAGGTTGAAAGGTGCGAGTCCATACCTGGGCAAGGGGAAGGAGGTGGTGTTCAATTTTCCAGTACCTGCATGTTGCCTGCAAGAAAGGCAGGGGAGGAGAAATGCATTGGAAGATCTGCAGATGGAGGAAATCCTCTAAAGTCATGGCTGCAATAAGAAGTGCTACTAGTGAAAAACAATATCTTAAGAGGGTTGCTGTGTATGGATGCTGAAAAAACAAATACACATGCAAAAAGCAAATACAAAGCTCCAAAACCTCAGAATTATCTTCTTCATAAAGCCAAACTGAGGCCCAGCTCTAAGTGCAGACAAAGTAGATTATAAGGTAAATTACAATGGTAAACTGGGGATGGCACTGCTGCCTCTCTTGCATAGGCCAGAAAAATCAAGTTGGCAGCTGCCAGCTCCTGGAGGGACTGGTGTGCTATTATTGGTGAAGCCTTGCCTCAGCTACAAAAGAACCATTGTCTTTCTTCTCAGGGCTTCTACTACTAATAAACCGCAAATCTTCCATTTCTTTCCTCCTCCATTCAGACTGATGTCCAAGGGCAGTTTCACAGGTGGATCCTGGTGGCTTTAAAACTGCCACCCGGTCACGCATGCTGAAAACAGCAGAAAAAGCATTCGCTGCTTATAACCTCTAAATGTGACCAGTCACGCTGGATCTGGAACCAAGGGCCCCTCCGGCTTCTTTGTGGGTTTAATCCACTTCAGCGGGATATGCAAAAGCAGCAGAGCACCACGGCAAAATAAAATACATGAGGGCAGTGCCTTGCATTAAAACATTACGGGTCCAACGACTGCTCAGGGTCAGATGGGGTTGTAGCAACCCGAGTTATATTCTCAGGATTTTTTCACTAATAATTTCCAGTTCTCCTGAACTGATGACTCTCAAAATTGTTTAGTAGCATGAGTCTTTTGCTCCTTCTTTGCACAGGCACAACCAGACCATAACATAAAGCATTTATTCGTGAGCCAAACGTATTCAAAACATTAGCTCCAGCAAAAGAAACAATCAGACACAAGAACTTTCTGTTCCATTCCCAACAGTACACTTAGTAAGAAGAGAACGACTTTATCAACAAGCAGTAAAAACCTTAGTTTCCCATGTCTGAAAGAGATTTCATTAAATGCTTCCCTTCACTAGGTGCAGATCATTATATTTCTCATAGACTGTAAGCAATGTGAGCCTGTGTCTGCACAACGAGGCCTGAGCCCTGATTGACAGCTCTAGGAATTACAATAAATACTGCAGGAACACAAGCAGTGCTTTCATAGGAGTCCACTGGCAAATGGAGTGCTTTCTTACAGAAAAAAAACCAAAAAACGCAACAAAAGCCCAAACCTGGTGAAGCTCTATTTAATGCTGTTTCTCAGAAAAGAGTTTTAAGAAAAATACTCATCTAGGAAAGACACTTCCCACTTACCTATCACTGCAGCATTCAGTCTCTGCCGCAGCATCTGGCCTGACCTGAGGGCATGCTCCCTGCCACCAGCCACAGGTATATCTGCCCACAGCCTCTGAAGGCTTGTCACCTTTGGCAATTCATCCTTAGGCCAGCAAGGATGCAACAATGGGAGGTCCCTGTCTGACTGGGCCAACCCCGAGACCCGTGCTTCCCCTGCCTGCCAGACCAACCCAATCCTCTCGCAACAAAGGCATATATTTCAAATACCTGCCAAATCCCTCCTCACACTGGTGATGGGAAGCTGCCTGAGATTTCTCAAAGGGTTCGGCTGTATTATTCATGCACTGACGGACTCCTTGGCAGTGATAAAGGCCACAGTGATGGTGAAAAAAGCTAATTCACAGCCTAAGAAGGATTAATCTTGCAACTGTAAAATGTCTTGGCTACAGTGAGAGTTAGCCACTCATGGGACAGATGTAAGCCAGAATTAAGCCAAGTACATGCAGAAAATTATGCTTTTCTTGCAAAGACAGAAGAGGACAAATAACTTCAAGGCAGTCTGTTGAACTACATTCTTTGCTTAGAGATCAGTGACACCCCGAAAGGTGTGAGGGTCATACTTTACCCTTCCTGCTCCATCTCCTTCCACACTCAAAACTGCTCAGAGCAGTAACCACAGTCCTGATTCAGGCAATGAAACTGCAACATTCAGAGTAAGCAAGGAAAACCTACCTCCAACTCCAGTACTAATGAAAATTGTCTTAAAACGCAAGAGTCAATCTTTTCCAACCCATTTGTATTTCTCATCTGCAGATTAGTCAGTCACTAATAGATAAGACCACTTTCTGCTACACCTACAACATGGCTATCTCACGATAGCTCCCTCCTGACTGAAAAGCTGCAGTCACGCCCAGTGGATCAGGGAACATCATCCAGCACTGGAGTACAACTCAAACACAATCTACCACTATTTTGACCAAGAGACCATGTTATAGCTCACATTCATGTAGCACATAGGAGAGCCTACACACTTAACCACTTGCACTCAGTTTCCAAAAAAAGGTACATAAACCAGCAAAAAGCAACTTGCAAACTTCTGTTCAATTCCTAATTTCTTCACAGTCCTGGCCCTTAATAAGGCAGCGTGTCCTTTAGAAAAGAATGTGGATATTACAGGTATGGCAGGGAAAGGACCAGCAGGACACTGGCATAAGGAGGCTGAAGTCTATCAGTAGAGGTTTGTAGGCTCCCAGAACCAGATCAACAGAAGGAAATGCAGATGCACCAGCACAGCTAGAATCCTTTTGTATTTTAGCTTTTTTCTTTCATTCCTTAAGGCACGTTTAAATACTATCTCTGAATAAACACTAGTAAAAGTTGTATGTCTGCATGAAGGAAAAGCTATATCCCTTTCTTTGATGCCAGCCAGCACCACTAAAACATTCCACAGACACCCACATTTTAAGAGGAAGGAAAGCAAATGGAAAATAGTTCCATACTGAAATACTGTGAGTGATCCACTCAGAGGCTCTTAATGCTACTGCTCTGATTGCCCTTATACACTAGTAGAGACAAAGGAATGCAATTTGATTGTGCATTTGTAAGACGAAATTATATTCCCTTCTTTCTTTCTTAAGCATTTGCAGTTTTTCAGAAAATGCCATCAACAGTATAAATCTCCTGGGCCTAATACAATGGACAAAGTCAGAGTAATCAATTCTTATTTATTAATCAGCCTCTATCATGATGTTCCATAATCATTATACTACAGTTTAGACACAATAATAATGAAGCTAACAGAACTAATGCGATTTGCGGTGAGTAAGATGTTGGCAGGCAATGGCAATAACATTTCTTGATAATAATACAGTAAGGCAAATAGGTCTTGGTCATAAGAAACGGTACTAAAATGGACAAAAACACACCAGAGAAAGGAGGTTTTAGATGTACATATTTTCAAGTTATTAATTTTTTTTTAAATATGAAGATAACAACATTAGAGAACCAATCTGCATCATCAGAAATGAACGCTTTAGGGTTATATAAAATCACTTTTACTTTCAAGAAGGCACAGTAACAGCATTTGAACACCCTCACAGAATCTAAATGCACAGTGAGGTTAGAAGAGTCAGGTGAAGGAAAAAAATGAACATTTCTCTTGGAAGAAAATTCTTTAATTACAAAGTAGTCTGCCTGGGATTGTGCCATGGAAAGCCTGCAAATCCTGGCTATTTGTACACACTAAAATCAAGAGCCACCCCCTAAAACTCTTTGCTACTTGGTTCTCCTTGCCTGCGCGAATAGAAGAGCTTAAAAAATGGGTAAGGGAAAAAAGCACAAAGCAAGGAATGGTACTTAGATCCTTGGAAGCAAAGTCTACTGCAAACGACACATTGCTGGGGGTGCTTTCAGTTCTCAAAAACATCCTTGTTCCTATGATCAGAGGAATTTCTGGGTGAGAGGGATCACTGCACCACAGAAGACACAGTTCAAAGGGACAGCAAGCCACACAGAATAATTCTGTGGCAATATGACCCCTTGAAATGCTCAGAGGAGCATAGACCTGCACCTTAAAAATCTCAACTACTAAAAAAGACAGGGTGGGAAAAAAAAGGAAAAGAAAGAAAAAAAAAAACTTGTTTATAATAAAGACTACATTCTGTAGCAATTTCCTAGATTCCTGGGGTTAGAAATCTAGATTGCCAATGGATAAGTGAGCCTTAAAATCACATCCCTGCTGACAAAAATTCATTTCTTATAACCGTCTCCATTTACCGGAATGTTGAATCTTTCCCATGGGGAAGGAACAAATGAAAATGTTATTTCTCTGCTCATGAACTCATACCTTTCTGTCTGCTTTTCACTGTTGGCAATTTCATTCTCTTCCAAATTTGACTAAAGCCCGTGACCTGGGGGAAATAATGTCTATATAATAATCTTCTGAAACTCTAATTCTGAGTCATGTTTTTTTGGATGTTGCCTCGCACTTTATGAAAATTGCACTGAGCTATGAAATGTAAGTGATGTGATGTCTCTGCCTTAACATAATCATTTTGTCTGGTGAACATGTTGCAAATAATAATAATAATAATAAAAAGGGAGTCTCCTTTGAAAGCAACAAAAATAAAATAAAATTAGAAAAAAATCCATGCCTAACGGCAAAAAAGATGTTGTGGCACCCTGTTCCATAGGTTTTATTTCCACTGCCCCATGGAAACAACTATTCACAACTGGCAGCAAATTAATGGTGTGAGAGAGGCAAGCAGAAACATCATGGCACTGTGGCTGAGCAGCTTAATAGCCCTAAAGTTCCCTTGACTGTGTGCTTCAGGGGACCTTACTAAATCCTGGCACAAAGTGTCACATCAGCACTTTGCTCCCAGTGCCTTGATCTGGCTGAAACCCCACATTTGCATATGGGGAGAAATCAGAAACAAGTTCATAAAACACCAAATGCCTGGAAAGCATAATTATTGGCTAGGGTCTCTTGAGCAGCTTGCTGAGCAAACTCAGCAGTGGGGATGTTTGCAGTTGATCAACTCTTCCCCCAAAAGCAGAAATAACCACAGTATCTGTTTATTGGATCCACAGCCACACACCGGCTGCATCCCTTCCCAGCTCTATAAATCTACACAAACAAAGCTGTACATTACCAGATGTTTATTTTATTTTTTTATCCACACTGAACCATAAAATCTACAATACAGTAGATCAAGCGGTGGAAATCATTAAAGACTTGCTCTAAACAAAATTGGTACTGCCATATGTTTTGGCCCTTCCTCCATGCGAAGCTCCGCAGGTGTAAATCTAGAATAACTCCATTTAGATCAACAGTTATTCCACTCTGATGTTTCCGGGATGAATAAAATGCCCTTTTTTTTTTTTTATACATCCAACCGAGAAATGCAAAACAAGTGAGGAATGTTTTATTGGTTGCAAAATACAAGCCTGGCAAAGACAACCTGAGAAATTTTCAACTAATATACTTGAACATTAGACTTGAAGTGAATTGAATCACACAGCAATGCATGTTTGCTGCCAGGCAAATACCCCATAAGTAAGATTTTTACAGTGCGTCCTAAATCTGCAAATTGGTAGCCATAAAGCGCATCTTGAACCATGAAAAACAGGGGAAACGGACAGCCCAGACCTCAGACAGCAAACAACATATTCCAGTGTCATGTGAAAATTCATTTTGTCACTTTGACACCATCTGAAAAAAAATTATCTCTCAGAGGTACGTCCCACATGAACTCAGATAGACTGCGATCTTAGTGGGAACTCAGAATGCTGCCTCATCTACCTTTCAGGTTTTACAAGCTGCCCCGTTTTTCTGTGGCTATCTTGTAATGAATTAAAGCACTTAATGTACCTGCACTTCTGTTAGTAGCCTAAGATTATCAGCATGGAAAGCATGTGTATATGTATGAGTGTGTGTATGTGTGTGTCCATATATGAATGAGGGAAAGAAAAAGCATGACAGAGTGGGTGTCTCTTGGGACATAAAAAGCAATGAAAGATGATGATGTAATAGATACTGAAGGAGGACCCTCATCCTTGGTCCACTGCATGATAGCACTGAGTTCAAATGTAAGTCCTGAACCAAAAGAGCAGGTCACCGAACTGCCACAGAGCTCCACAGAGAAATCAGTCCGATTCCTGCAAAACAAACCTTGCAGCAGTGAATATCCTCCAAATACAGGACACCACAAGTCCTGCACATCACTCAAAGCGCTCAGGCAGAGGGTGACGACTGCACAGGGTCTCTCCAGGCAGATGAATCCACTTCACAACCTAATCCCACAGCCACTGAAGAAACACAAACAACACCACCGACTTAGGCAGACCTGGGGATAGTGTATCTGAGTCGAAGCTAGTTACACTAATGAATGTTTTACTATTGACTTCTGCAGTTTTCAGTCAGGCCTAGCATGAATAACAGTTTTGTGGCCTTATACTAATCATCTCCTCCATTTGCCTTCCGCACTCAAAAAGTTTAATTGTGAATTTTTTCCTAAAGCACCTTTAGATCCTCGGATAAAATCTGTTTGAGAAGTGCACACTCTTAATTTGTTGTTGTTGTTAATAGTGATGCTGTAGTGTATTTTTAAAAAAAAAACTCTACAACTTTTTTACATGACAATGGTAAAAGGTTCATTTTAAATAATCAAGAAAGAAATAATTTCCATTAGATAAAGCAGTCAATAGCATCAGAAACGTGGCTGCAATTACTTGTTGCACTTTACAATGAAATGCTTGTAGTATAATAACCACAAGATGATGAAACACATTTTGTCTCCATTTCACATGACTGACCCCAATTTTGCCAAGGACATCTGAACACATTTAACATACTGAAATCTTCCATTAGGATAATGAAAAAACACATTATTGAATTCTGTATTTGCTTTGTAGTGCTACAAATAGCAAATTCAATCTTTCTTACTTTTGGTGGAGACTACACCTGCATAATTGTTCGCATTTCTCAGAGGCTGAAATAAGCTACAAAAAGAAGAAAGAGGAAGATGTGGACCCCACAATCCATTATGCAGCATTTACGTGATTTTATTTGCTATATGTGTTTAGTAAAAAGACTGTGTATAACCTAGCAACCTACAAAAGTTATACAACTATCCTCCACAACCTAAACTAAAACAAATAAACCATGATGTACTGCGCATAGTTAACAACAGGTGCTGGAGTGCTCCCTAGTAAGGGAGCAACTGCCAGAGTTTATAGCCATGGAGTGAAATTCAGCTTTGCTTTGACGTACAAATGTGTTGCTTAAAAATCACTATGTCATCCACAAGCCTAGTATGGAAACACACGGTCAGCCTTTTTGCTCTCCTTTTTAAGAGGGGAAACGTCAGTCACGGAAAACTCCTATCAAAGTCAGTCACAGCTTTTACCTGTTAAGTGCTGATGACACTTACCCTGTATTTGGTCCCATGCCTGTCTTTGCTTTGCATACAGCAATTTGCTTTAGCGTAGACCTTGGAAGATGTTTTCATCTCTTTTCTTATCCATAGATCTCAAATCACTGAAATTGAAGCCCCACAACTGATATGCTCAAGGCAACACTGAGAATTGATTTATGTCAGAGAAAAAAAAAATCCAGTCCTTCAGGCTTCTGGTTGAATACAGTAAAGATGAGGCCTTTAGACCACTGGATATGATAAATATTTCTGAGTCTTATTTTAAGCCAGTGGCTCAGTATTTTCTTTTCATTAGCTTTAAACTTCACTGCAGTGCTAGGATCGTGTGTCATACTTGCAGAGTCCCTAATGTTTCATTTGGCTTCTATTTCAGCGGCTTGTACTCAGATACCAGGAGATATCAACTAAAATAGCCCGCCATCACCCCGCTCTTCTCCAGAAGCAATGCTTCAGGTGTAGTCACTTTTTCTTATTCAAAACTAAGAAGCCAATCATGGATCACAGCTTTCATCTGTTAAACTCTGTTCAATATAATCTTCTGAGACATTCACATGTTATGTATTCACCAGTCATTGCTCAAAACAATGTATTAAGTCTGGGTGGCAATGAAATTTGGATCATTAACATCAACTCCCCTCCACAAAAGTGTGTCCCCGTCTCTGTCTCCCCACCACAATTTTAGAATCTCAAACAATGGCTCACATTGCTCTGCGAATATGAGGAATTTCATCTCAGACAATTTTTAAAGTCTGTTCTCATACACAGAAAACTCAGATGTTGAAAATTACAACACAAGTCAACAGCAAAGACATTCAGCACTCTGATTGCAATCCCAACATCTTTCTGCTGTGCTTTGCTGAAAGATGAGTATGAACTGGCAATGAAATTCACAACCCAAAGAGGAAGCCAGAGTTTCCAAAATTCCAGATAACCATTCTGTAAATTGCTAGCCCAGGTCTGGTAAAACTACTGCAATGTAACCAGGAAGGAGTGATGTTAAAAGATGTTGCAGCCTCTGGATTCAAGGCAACTCCATACCAGCCAAACTTCCTCTAGATCAGCTGATGGGTCAGTCTAATTTGGATATGTACCAACAATGCAAAAGGACCAATAAGGCATATATAGATCAGCAGTGTGCACAGAAGTTTTGACATAAGCCGTGTCTCTTCTTGTGGCAGCTGGAGGCACAGCACGCTATATACACTAATAATTCAGTGTACTCCTACGACAAGATCTTCTAGATGCTGCTCTACTTTAGAGCAATTTTTTCTGCGCATAGCAATAGAAGAGATGGAAAGGACAAAAATGTACCGCTCATGACTTACAGCCTCTCCTAAAGATAGTAGATTTCACTGTTGTTTATCTATACTGCACGACTTTGACCTTGTGCAACGACATGGCACTATACCAGCAACAGGGAGGCAGTGAAAAATAAGAACTTCCTCACAGAGTCTAATGTTTTGTAGTTATCACAGACAAATGTGTAATTGCAAACATCTGAACACAAAGCACTGAAGACCTTGGAAAGCAAATTGCCTTCATTTATGTTTATGCGTGTTTTGAATCTCACTATCTGATCTCTAATGCAACCATTCAGCTTTATTTTAAAAGAAAAACTGTCACTGCATATTCCAGTCTGGAAGATCTATTAAAACTTACAGACTCTGGTTTTCTGGCTTTCATCAGAGTGCCAAATTTACCTCCATCTACTTCATCTGAAAGAAGCTGAGTTAGAACAGTGATACATTTGGAGAAGATCCTCTCAAGGCAAAAACCTGTTCCATAAAACACAGAATCTGAGCTGCGACTTAAATGCTGGCTGGATTTCTGAAACCATTCAAGTTAAATGGATTGATTAAAGAATAATTTCCACTAGGGAAATTCAAGTTAGAATGGTTCTGTAGCAGTCACTTTGAGTGATAAGGGACGTATTCTCCGTGCCATTACACTACTTTTACTCCAGTGCAGTTCTATCTATTTCAGTGTTTACTCATTCCAGTTCAAGGGAGGTGATCAAAATTAGAGTCAATTGAGTCTGATATAAAGTTCTCAGATTTCTCCACTCCATTAACATCAATTTCTGCACTACATTAACACCAGTTTTATTCTGGTGTAACTACACTGATTTCAAAGGAGTTACGCCACCCTGCCGTTGGTGTTAAAGAAACAGAAAATCAGACCCTATTTCTTCAATAATTTTTTTCCGGAAAATATTGCTTCCCTCAGACAATTAATGCAAAAGTGATACAGCAAGAAACACACAAATATACTTGTAAAATTTAATAGCTGAATAATCTAGCAGATAAGAACTGTATTTAGGTTCTGCCCCAAAGCTTACTGAAGTCAGTGACTTTTACATCAGACCCTTTACTCACTCTTTAACCAAAATTAATATACCCAGCAACAAGGATGCTGCAAGTTGCCAACAGCAGCATTGCCCTGCAGTGCTAAATGGATTGACCGTTGAACTCCAGTTGCTGAAAATAATTGAATTGAGAAAGACACGTCAGCTATTTCCACTGTTGTCCATTTTACACTAAGCTAGTAGTTCCCACATAAATTGGATTCAAAGATGAGGAACTCCATAGTACAACAATCTATGACAGTATGCAAAATTTTATGTAAGCGTATGCACGAACGCACATTCATGCAGACACATAAATATCAACTACATGTATCACAGAAGATGATCTGGTCTATTAACTTCAAATCATTGAGAATTATATGTACTGAGATCAAACAAAGAATGTGCACTGACTTCAATATGCTTTAAAACAGGCCTAAAATAAAGAGATCGGTAGGACTGAAGTACGGTAGCCTCTTACATATTTCAAACACTAGAGTTTAACAGAATGAAAATGTGCTATAGTAGTGCCATTCCTAGAAAACACACACACCAGCCTATATGCATATGGCTGTGAATAAACAGTTGACATTCTCTGCATTCACTCTGAAGCAATTGCTTACATAAAAAATTTGTCTGTGACATAAATAATCCAGCAGGGTAAATTCCCAAAAGTGTCAGCTTTTGTATTATTGATGCCTAATATTTTAAAATAAAATAAAGTATGATTAATCTTCTTGTATAACTATAACGAGTGGAAAGAAATCACTGGCAGAATGTGTTAGTGGTTACCAAAACCAATCAACTGCAGTTTCCACATTCAACAAAAATGAGTAGATGATACTAGTGGAAAGATTAAATGGAAAACTGGTCAGAAGATATGGAAGCATCTCTGTATTGTTAATGGAAATACACATGAAAATATCATTACAACTACGTTGCTAAGTATGCAGTACTGATGTTGCTGAACCAAAATCCAAAATACATTGGTATTAAAATGCTTGACAAAAAAAAAAAAAAAAAAAAGAAACCACCTTGAAATGGGTTTGATGGTTTACTTTGAGCTCTAGTTCTATCAAATCTTGAAAAAAAATTAATCATCTAACTCTGATTCCATCCATTCCCACTAGGGTCTAATATTCTATATACTCTGAGTAGAGCACTGGCCCTTCAGTCTTAATTAGGGAGTACAGGGCTCCTACAACGAAAGTAAATGCATATCGTAATCACCATGAGATGGTTCTCAATCAAACACTGCCACAGAACGAAAACAGTGCATTGTTTCTGAGGTCAAATAATGTTTTTTAGAGAGCCTGACTATGCAAAGCTTTACCTAGGTCCCTAATGTAATGTATTCTGCGTGGTCTCATTGAAGTGAACAAACCTGCTTGCAATGTTGTGCAAGACTGATTTCTTATCCACTTGCTTTCTGTTGTTGTGGCTATATTTTAAGCAACCTCTCTTAAGCACATAACCCTCCAAAAGAATGCAAGGTAGAATAGCTGCTGAGAATGTAATTCAGTGGCTGACCAATACTACAAAGCCATAGTCTGTAACTGGTTAGGAAAAGAAACAGGCATGACCACATACAACTGCAGTAATCAAGCTCATTTGGAGAAAAATGTTCAGGTGATTGTGACTAAGTAACTGCCAACTCACTTCAGTCTGTTCAACATGAAATGAAATGTCTTTCTGTCAGATGGGTTGACCAGCTTAAATTCACAACCAGACAGGATTACAAACCAGTTTAAGTAATACAGATTAACTAACTATGCACAAAAGTTACCAGGTTTGAATATGAAAGTACAGGTCTTCCAAGATTGTATAAATACTCAAAAAAAAAAGCATGCTCCTTGTCCAGTAGAAAAAAAGTTTTAAATGAAAGTAAATGCTTAATTCACATAGAAATGTAAAATCCATGGGATTAGATTCAGCAGTATTATATCAGGAATGCAAAAGTTGTGTTTCAGTATTGATTAATGCCAGCAAGGCTTGAATTTGCATGTAATTTACAATCACTTCCTTCAACAAATGTCTTCATTTAGTATTATTATGAGTTTGGCATGACAAGATTATTACAAATCACTCTCTATCAGGAAGAATCACTAAGAAACCCACCATTTATTTGGAAATACTGCAAAAGACATGATTGGGTGAGCAGATATAAACATGGTTTATGTAGAGTGTGTTGTACATTACTCAAGTGTACTAGTGTCACATGCAGATTAGGAAAATTATTAGTTCTGTTCTGATAGTGTTCACAATATGCTGCACCCAAATACATGGAAGATGTAGTCCCTCCTCTCAAGATTACAGTCTAAATTGATTCTCTTGTACTGGACGAGCGATAAAGCCAGGCGAGCATTGGACAGCACTGAAGGGAGGTCAGGTAGCAGCATATGAGCCAGCCAGCTTTGCAAACAGCAGTAAGCTTCACAAGCCAGGCTGTCAAGAAAGGGACTAAGAGCTCTTATTTGCATGCAGTGATAGATTAAAATCAGACAGCCAAAGTAGTTACCATCCCCTACACCATCTACTCCATTCCCCTGATGGCAGTTGTCATCCCGCCACAGCAGAGACAACTGAATGGCTCATGAAGCAGCTTCTGGAGTGCTCAAGTTTTCAGCTTGGAGTATTATGTCTCCAATTTGAGTTTAACTTAATATGCTTTAGAAGCTATTCATTGATCTGCCTTGCAGAGGAGGTAATCTCCATCACAAGGGCAGGACAGACAGCTTGAGGGCCATAACCTCTTCAGCTGTTTTTCGCCTTTAATTTGCCACAGCTTGCAAGTCAGGGACCTCAGGCAGGACCTAAGTCATATGGCTGGCTTTCAACAAAGCACTTAGGACCAATGAAATCTGTGGAAGAACCGGTGATTAAAGTCAAGCAGGTGCCTAAATGCTTAGCCGGACTGAGATCATTTAACCTAGATCAAGAAGCTGGACTTATCTTTACAGCTCAGTTGATGAAATTCATCCATCGGCTGAATACAGTGCTGCCTGTACCAGCCTGTATATTAATTATTAATGTTTACTTGAATAATTTTATATTCTCATATAGAAGTGTTAGTCTGAAAGAAAAACTTTAACAACAAATATTGCAAAGATCAGACATTTCCACTAAACAGGCCGGGACTGTAAATGCAACATAAATCAGAAGAGAATGTAGAATTCTTCCAGCCTTCATCATCCACACTAAATTTGCAAACTGCAGATCATGGCAGATACTGAAACATTTTCTCATTTTGAAAGAAGTCCATGCAAGTACCACATGCTGTGAAATACTACCTTAAGGGAGTTGTTTTGATAAAAACAAATGGCCAATCCTAAAGATTAATGCTTCATATGATGTATGCAGGTTATTAATCCCACCTTCTTCTTTCCACTAGCCCCGGTAGTGAATGTTTTCTGGAAAACTGCATGGAGCCAGATGGTTAACTATTGGAAATCTATACTAAAAAGATTAATGTTACCCCCTGACAGGGATCAGTCATTTGTAGAGATTTCCTAATACAAATGGTGACATTTGTTTAGTCAGACTGGCTGGATGAGCCATACTCTGAGGAGAGCCTAATTAGTTCTCAAAGATTTTTAAAACATTGGGTCCCAGCTGCTGAACTGCAGTTCAACATCTGAAAGAAAATTACATGCGTAAACAGATATACAAGTAACACAGACATCCAGACAGACAGACATGAGTGACTGCTCTTCAAGCTGCCTTTGAGTTGTTAATTCTAAACACAGTATGTGGAAAGATGTCAGTACCCTGAGTGAGTTAAGTACTTACAAGTGGCCACTGGAAAGACTCCAGTGACAGTCGCAGTGATTAAATATTGCAGCCCTGGGTGCTATTACTCTTTAGACAGAAGAGCTGTGCATAGCCATAGTCTGAACACCTACCTACACCGATCAGTCTCAACACCAACCCACTCTAATGCACGGTAACAAATTCCAACCATCTTCGTATCGTGCTTTTATGTGTAAACTAAACATACTGCAAGGAAGATGAATATGAAAGTAACAACTGTTTTACACAAAAGTTTCAAAGTGTGAACAGCACTTACTAAATTTCACAGTAGCCCTTTTTCCAGATGGATAAAAGAACCAATATGTCCAAGGCCACTGTAATTTCCAAAGCACTTAGATTAAACCCCCCTGTATTCAGTAAAGCACATGCTTTAAAGTGAAGCACACACTTAAATCCCATTGACTTCAGTTATGCATGTGTGCTTACATGCTCTCCTGAATAAAATGGATGTAAGCATGTGTTTAAACTTGAACCTATGCTTTGTTGAGATGAGACTGTGAAGAGAGGAGAGTGAATTTTAAACTGATGTGAGAAACGCTACTTTTATCACTAAGCAACAAGGCTTTTCCATCAGCAGAGAACATATCTAGGTGTTTTGGGAGAAAAAAAATCTACATGCAAGTGCTTTTCTTTTTCTTCAAAAGGACATAAAAACCAAAAAGCAAAGCCATTTGCAAAAAAGCAAAAGAAAAGCCATCAAAATTGAATGTTTTCATATAAACCATACAAATGCTCAATTCATCAATATGAAAACACTGACAATCTTGAGATTGAGGCCAGGACAGATGTTAACTTTATAAACAGCTGTTGCAGTTGAAGACATTGCAAACCCCCTATTGGTTGTTATTGCTCCCCCGTCAGAAGTTACCACATGTACAGTGCAGCCAGAGGAAGGGATCATGTGAGCACACCTTCATCCACCACAGACAAAATCAAACACATTAGCTCAACAAAGCAAAATTAGTACTAGAGTTGTGGTTAAATCTATTCAATGCTGACTGGTGAAGTAGGTGCAGGAGCTCTCATGGTATAGGCAGGAGACTTCAGATGACGAGGAGCAACTACGGCTGACACGGCTAAAGGACAGGTCCACAAGATTCACATGCAAGCTCCATGCTTCATAGTAATATATAATGATTTCTTTCAAAAATTAGCACCTGACAAATAGGACCAGTTCAAAAATGGTGTGTCTCAAGAATAATTACAATTATTTGGATCATTTTTTTGTTGTAAAGAAAGGTCAACTGTAATGGGCTAGGCTAAGAAACAAATTTAAGACCACATGAAACATCAGTTTTGCTGTGTATAAACTCCTAGAGCAAAACAAGCAAAAAATAAACCACCACGACCAACAAAAAAGAAGTACTCTCCTAGGAAGTTACACAGAAAAATATGATTTGTGAACTATGTCAGTCCCTACACATCTAGTGACTGCATTATTACATGCTAAGTAAGACAGACCAGGTCATCAGCTGGAGTAACCTGGCACAGCTCTGGTGAAGCCAATGGAACTAGACTGGTCAACACAAAACTTGAAACTCGGGTACTAGACCTGTACCATTTTTCTTTATAATCCTGTGCCTTTTCACATCCATAAACACATTGACTAATGGCTATGGACAGCAACTGTGAACTGGCTTCTGATTTTTAAGATCACTTAGTTGTTTACACATAATATTTTTATGTGACATCTTTTCCTCTCCAATGGTTTATTTGTTTTCATCTCAAACTTCAAAGTTAACTTCAGTTATGAGCTTTCTGAGACAGGGACTGTTAATATACATATATAGAAACTAATGAAAGGAACTCTCAGCCTCTTGCTGAGATCCTGCCATAGTACCAAAATAGAAATCATTCTGGTACTATATAGAAATTTAAACCAATATGTTTTGCACATCATCCCAAAATCACCTCCCCTTTGATCCTGTATCAACTATGCCATATGCGTGATTCATGATGCAGGAAAATATTTTCTTCCAATGTATATGCAAAAGCTTCATGAAACAAAGTGTGATTAACTAAAGTTAAATCAAGTCACCTTAATTCAGAGAAGTATGAGCTTTAAAAATAGGTATTTATTAAGAAACTGAATTTCTAAGTAGTATCCCTCTTGTTGGTATAAATATCCAACGTAGAATTAATCAAGAGAGCATCTTGGAGAAAATATTAAAGTAGCATACAATTTGATACCACTGCAAAAAAGCAATCAAAGCAGAGCATGGCAATAAATTAATAGAAAAAGTTATATATCCAAACCAGAATAAAAGTAATTTTGTAAGTCAGCAGTAAAAAGTTAAATAAACAGTAATTTAATCTGTTTTAGATGCAGCAGTCAATAGATGAAATATTTTACTGCTCTCTAGCTATATGAACACAGTCAGCTGACACAAAAATTGAAAAAAGAAAGAAGGGCATTCAGGCCCTAAGCACTGTGGAAAGCATGAGCACAGAAACACGGGAGAGAAACAGACCTCCTGGGTCAGGGAAGCTGTTTTTCAAGGGAAAACTGCAAAAGGGAGTTTTGATGCAATGACCTCCAGATAATGGTTGCAACCTATTTTTACCGTGCTGCCTTTCTATGCACTTTTAGGCAGCACAATCATCCTTTTATACAGAAGAAGCATTTCACATTCCTCTGGGGTATGCATAGAAAGGAAATGATTAGTTCCTCCAAAGAGGTATCCTATATCAGAAGCAACAAATTTCCTGGCAATGTGGAGTGAGGAAGAGAAAGATGGAAGAAACAGAACAGGGTGTCAGTGGACTTTCTAGGGATTGCCACTTCTCAAGAAACCCTGTGTTTCACTTGTTCACATTTCATATTCATCATTAACATCAGGTGGAGGACTCCATTCACGAAGGTCCCTAGAGAGGACCTGGAGAAGTTTCAGGAAACAAGGCTACCAATAGCAAAAGAATAATATGATTAATTTCATATCTGAAATTATACATGCACGTGAGCGTATGACAGCATGAGTATCATAGCTATCTCATATGCTGTCTGAAGCTTTCTTTATCTTTTTAAACAAGTTGCAGCAAACGTACCTCCAGATAAACATCCTAGATGATATTTTCAAGAAATAATAAAGAGGACTTAGTTATTATCACTCCAGGCATTTGTGTTGCAGATCTGCAAGAAAAAGGACTTTATGACTGAGCAGAGAAATGAATGAAGAGCAAACTCATAGCAGGTTTATGAAAATCAGACAATGATAGCAAAGCAGAGGAAAGAAGAAACAAACACTGGGAAATGAACTGCAAAAATGAAAGCAAGACGCAATGACTAACGACGATGCAACCAACAAAATTAATAAACTTGGGCTTTGACTCTGAAAGGTACCTAAGCAAGTGCCTGTTGTTTAAGACATCTCACTGAGCTCCCTATGCCTAAATCCAGGCACAAACTTGATGAAACTGTTAGCAGGTCAACTAAACAACAGCGTTCTTCAAATCCTTCCTTTAAATAAATGAATGTAGACATTTGGATGCTGATGGTTTTCTAGTTAAATAAAACAAAACTTCTACTGATTCAATCAGAACAAAGTCCTTTGAACCAATGAAGTACTCTAGAAGAAAGAATATGGTGATCAGGGGGCTGCTAAGTGGCCTCTTGATATGAATTCATAATGATGATGTCCTTTTATTTACTGTTTCTATACCACAGGTAATTTAAGTAAGCAATATGTACTTAAACCAAAACCATAAAATAACCTGCAAACTACTGGAAAACACTGGGCAAACAAATGATGCTAGGGATGAATGAGGAAGGCTATTAAGAAACAGAGTGGGAATCACAAGGAAGGCTGTTTCTTTTCCTTCCTCAGGGTCAAGGAGTGCTTCTACCACAGAAGAAAATACAGTGTCATCAGGTGTCATTACATTAATACATCAGAGAGCCTTCAAGGAAGACACTCTGCTCTTGCTATCATTGGAGGACCTTTTTTTTTTTTTAAAACAACATTAAATTTGCATTAGCTTGGATGGGGAAAAAGGATGGCATATAAAGGGAGAGAGGGCTGAATTAATATTCGTAAGCAACATACCGGAAGAATGCAGAAGGGGTGATTTGAGGGAGCTTGGAAAGGGAAAGGAGAGACAGCCATTAGTACCAGAGACCTCCTGCATAACACACTCTGCTCTCAAGCAAGAATTGCAATGTCTCTTCCCCATCCACACTAAATATCGCCCTGCTCTGAACAGCTTTTGGATTCCCCACTCCAGGGCACTCCGGGGAGGAAACTGTTTTGGCTGAAGTTCGGCAGGAGCAGGTGGCATTCACCAGCTGCAAGTAATTTTGCTCTTGTTGGCACCACAGCAGTTCTTGGACTTCTCACAGTTTGTGTTCAGTGGGGAAGGGGGAATGGGGAGGGAGCAAACAAGTCCTCGGTGGTGTTTAACAGCATCCCAGGCTTCACGGCTGCCTTTTCCAAGCTGGCAACTCTAAGCACACAGCAGAAGACGTAGTGTTTTCAGAAGGTGCCTGCATGGATTTGCCAGCATGGGGTTCAGGTTTGCTTGTGCTTCCGTTCTCTGCTGTGAGAGCACATCGCCTCTGACACAGCTGCCACTTCAAGGTGGAAACAATCCTGCAAGCCAGATGTTAATATTGCGGGGGAGGCAGGAAGAGAGAAGAAGAGCATGGCTTATCACCAGGTGTAAGTGATCTCTCTGCAGATGGACTAGCTAGCATCAGAACCCTTCAGAGATCCCCAAAACACATTCCTTTTCCCAGCATCTGTGCTGCCAATTCTCCAACCTCTGTGTGTGCATGTGCTTGTCTACAGAAACAGGGGATGCAGTTGGAAAATTTCTGGGGCTACTGCTACTACTGTGCAAAAGCACAGTAGTACAAATACTTCAATTACTACCTTTAATGCCGTATGTCATCAAAGAAAAGAAAGCGGAATCTGGATACCATAAGCGTGGCAATGCCATTAAACTGTTTGTCTGAACTTAGTTATTTCCATCTTCAGAGGTCATCTGAGAAATCAAAAGGTAAGCATAGGAGCAGGAGAAGAGGCAGCAGTTCCCTTCCCCATTTTGTCATCACAGCAGAGGGAACTCGAAATTGCAAGAGCATCTCGTCTAGTATAATTTTTTTAAAGTGTTTTAAAAACCTTAAATCCCTCTCTTCTCTTGCTACCTTTTCTTTCAGCTGTGCACCATGAAAAACCTTCCATCTGGCATCAGAAATGATTCCTTGAAACTGCAACATATTCCTCTTGCATTCACCCAACAGTCCAGCCCTTCGTTTGAAAGGTTTCTTTCATTTCCAAATGGCACAAGTGTCATCATGTGCTATAGTGATGCCACTCCAAACACCAACACCACTCTCTGAACCAGCCTAGCACACGCACTTGCGCAGGGTAGAACAGTCATTTTTTCCCCTCCAAGCTCATCTCTCATCACCATCCCTGACAAGCACATCCTCCCTGGCAAAGATTAACATTTTGCCAATGCAGTTATCTCATGATCTTTTATTATAGCCGCTGTCTATTCTGCCATTTGACAACAACCTCTTTTCATCTGCTAAGGTGGAACAATTAGTCAATGCTATTAATATTAAGAAGTTCTATTACAGTAATAGCTAGAAATCTATTTATCCAATGTACTACACAAATGCACAGGTAGGCACTGCCTCTATGCTGAACAGCACTGTTATATAGGTCACTGAATAAAATGAACAGCTAAAACATTCATAATAAATACTCATATAAATTACTTTCTCTTCACTCACAAGCAAGTGATTTTCACAGATTTTCCTAGAAATTCTTTTACAGTGATGCTACACAATATGGCCAACTCCACTGATACTATATGCCAACCTTGAGTTTGTACCAAAAGCATAGTCAGTAATGCAGAGAGGGCTGTTGGAGAACCCTCTAGCATGAGTGAATGGTTGCCATCTTGCAGCAAAGCTAGACAGCAAGCTCCTCAGTAATGAAAATGCACTGATCTGACTGCATGAGTCAAAGGACTACTCATCATGATGCAAGATGGCTTGAAACAATAGCATTTGCTAGAGCAAATGGTGGATGTGGCATCCACGTCTCTCTGTGGGAGGGAGAGTTCAGAACATCAAGTGAGATGAGATTTCAGGAGGTGAATAAGCTATTTCAGCTGAATGCACATTAACCCTCAGGTGTAGCAAAGAAGAAAACATTTGCCCTGTTTTTTTTTTTTTAAAAAAACAGATTTACTAAAGGAAAAGCTGTCAAAAAACCTTCACTTCCTAATGGTCTGAGAACAGCAATAACCTAATAATGTTTTTCTTATGGACAAAGTACCCCCAAATATTTATAACGAACCATTACAGCATGCATTGCAACTTTACAAGCCTTCATCTAATTACTTCCACTGAAACAAACACACAAATTTTCCAGCTCCATGCTGACACACACATAGACTCTCCAAGCACCAAGCCTTCAGCAACCTTCCTCCGATGGACACTTTTTTGTTCAGGAAATGACACAGTGACATAGGTAAAAGGTGATTTAGATAGACTGCTGTGTCACAAATTGTCAGGATCTGATTTAAAGACCTTGCCTTTGTCAAGAAAGACAGTTGGGTGTCTGCTTTAAAGAAGTACTGGGAATATTTTTGTCAAAGGTTTGAATTGAAAAACAGTGGGAGGTAAATATCTGAGATGTTGCCAAGAAAGACCGCTATATCCGTGCAATTACCATTAACAGGGGACAGCAGTGGTTCAATGAAGTAATTCAATCTGGTGTCCTACATTTTATCAGACAGCAATTTTGAGTTCTGACATAAAAGGCTGAGAAAGAGGATTGGACTCTTTTCTGTAAAATTCAGCCTTAATTCTTGCAATCAGGAGATGTGTTCTCTGCTTCAGGTACAATCCTACTATCCCTCCAAGTGACTCAAAAGAAGAATATACTAGTAATCGCCATAACACGAATCATTCACGTAGGAACAAGTCATACTTTGGGCAAGTTTTGGAACTGAGTGCCTGCAGTATTAAGGGAGTGTTTTCCCTATTTAACTAAACCAGTATTTCCTTACTTGTAAGTTTAGCAGGAGGAAAAGGATCTATTGTTTAAAAGAGTAAATAATATGATGTAGCCTAAATTAGTAAATGTATTCTTCCAAAATATGAGCAAGTGAGGGAGAGACAGCATTTCTTCAGAAAAAGGCAAAATGAAAAGTCTGTGGAAGCTCACATCAAAATAATAGCATCACATGGCTTCTCCTCAGCATTAATCCATCCATATTGCATACTCCTATTTCCTTAGAGGCTTTTGCACTTTCTTTCTCCAGACTAATCCTATCACTTAGTCAAATGACAGTACTGGTGATTTCCAAGGTCACCAAGTTTGCACAGCAGCTCTGCATTTCAACTCTGCATAGCAGAGCTGAATAGCGCACAGCTCCCATGCTTGACCGTAGGATGAACTTTCACGCCATCTCAGCACAGCACTCAACATTTTGGTGTCTCCAGCACAGCGCCGACCCAAACAATCACCACCACAAACCCTTTTTTCAGGGAACTCATCAGATTTTATCCTTTTAAGTCCTTTCTACCAGAATACTTTTTGCCATAATCCCTTCTTTTTGCACAAGAGTGTGCTATTCTACAAATTCTCAAGTTACATAATGGAGAAATCTTGCAAGGTTTTCTATTTATTTTAAATGCACATAGGAGAAAATGTTCATTTTATATTTTCCTGAGTAAAATCTCACCACAAACAATAACACCAGCAGATAATTTGCATCAGAAACAGTCCAGTGTTGCTCTTTCCACTTGGGTTACAAAAAAAATTCCATCAAATTCAAAACTTCAGTAACAAGAACAAACTGGCTCTTGTTTCGTACAGAACATGGTCAACACCTTTAAATATGATACAAACCCAGGACTATCAATGAAGCACTCTACTCAAGGACTGCATACCCCTTTTCTTTTCATGAAATTATATAGAATCTCCTCTAGAGACCCAACACTACCTTTCCTCCAAAATATTAAACATACAATAAATACATTCAATGATATTGAGCATTCTCTTTTAATGATATGAAACTGAGACCCTTGGAAGATGAAGGCTTTGTATATGACAGCTTAACTGCTTGCAATCAAACTAATTTGCAGTACGATGACCTGAAATGAGTTTAAAAGCACCATAATGCATGTTTAGCAATCAGTGAAGCAATTCTTTATTATTCAGGCTCACATTTGCAATTTGTGTCACATGTTACGGGAAAGAGGAAAAGAAAAAGAGGGGGAACACAAAAAATTATTTTGCTTTGCAAGAGCTGATGAGCAAAACATGAGCTACATGTAACACGGGGCACTAGAGACCAAATTTAGACTGAGCAAATCTTAAGTCTTTCTGCTACTTATATAAATCTTATAATATCCAGAAGAGGAAATTATAAAATTAAAAATTTGCTTATAAATGATCATGTCTTCATTTTTCTGAATTGATTTGTGTTGGAAAAAGATGATTAAGTAAGTTCACCTGAAATACCATCAAAAGTATGTACTGAGTATGCCTCAAGGTTTTTAAACTGCAAATGAAGCTATCTACCAACCACTTGCAACACTCCTCTCTTCTGCTGGTAACAAAAGTTAGAGACCCTTCTGGCAAACAATGGAGATTTTCATATCACCCCTTCAAATACATAACATTTCTTATTTCTTTCCTTTCTCCCTTTCTTTCTTTCTTCCTCCCTTCCTTCTTTCCTTTCTTTACGCCATCTCTGTTCATCAGATTTGTTAGCCTTGGGGAAAAAGATGGCTCCAACAAGGTAAGCGGAGAACCATACATAGAAGCAGAAGGAGAAGGGACTAACAAGCTCAAAGCATTTGGTGAAGAAACACAGAGCACTAAATGTAACATCATGCCAGAAAAAAAGCCACAGGAACCACATGAAAGGGCAAAACCGAGTCAAAGATATTACACAGATAGCACAGAACTGCTCAATTCTAGTAACTAAAGCAGGACTAGGCTTGGGCAAGAAGGAGAGTGAAGGCCTCCCAAGACAGCCAAGAAGCACACTCTAGCTCAGCACTGCTCAATCATAAGTGGTAACTCTTTGGAGACATCGTCTTCTGAATCACCAAATATATCTGGGGTCTGTCCTAAAGAAATTAATCATTGCACTGTTCAGACAGAGGATGAAAATCGGTTTCAGCAATGAGGGGGCAAACCTGAAAGACCTGAAATGCTGAAATCTGATCTCAGTTCTGCTTAGCTGGGTAAGAAACTGCTGCTGTGCCCTGCTTTCCTTGTTTAAGATTTGGACAATACAGTTTCACCCAATTCAAAGAAGAACTGTAAGGATTAATATTTTAAATTCAAAGCATTTTATTCAAAAAGCACGAGCACGCATTAGGGCAGGGTTCTACAATGTATGAGGAAATACCATTCAGAAGGGCTGCAAAAATAACTCATACCTTCATCATCTCTGTTCAAAATGATCTGAGTAGAGACCTGCCTTGACCAAATTCCAGCCCAGGTCATTTATTCTGCTTGCCTAAACATTCCTCAAATATTGAGTTCACAGTATGTGTTTTTCTTAATCTCTAGAAAAATACACATTTTTGTTCTCCAAAAACAGTTGTTTTGCTCCAGCTATTCTCATCATGATTAGTAGGATGCTGGAAATACACATACGCCTGCTTGTGCTGTTCTTCTTGCTTTGATGGTCATGTTGTTAGCACACTCATTATGAGTCTCAGTTCTCCCTAGGAACAGTACTACAGTTTATAAATGCTAAAATTAATAGACCCGGGGTAGATTTTATTACACGTAATGTATTTAGTTGGCAATGATGATGCCTCCCTTACAGCAGCTGTTACAATAAACTGCATTTTCAATGGCTCCTGGAAAACAAAAGACAACACCTAGAAGATTTCAGATAAAGAAACACCAGGGTTTCCAGGTCTCACTGCTCCACACCAAACCTGCTCCACCGAGGTCTACAAATACTAATAGGTAATTACGACCCACAGAGAGATTTCTACTGGGGATCTTGTCCACTTTTCTTGAATCTGAATTTACTATCAGAAGATTCATAACCTCTGTTGTCAGCTTCACTTCTGCAAAGAATGGGCACACGGAGATTTTAAAGTGGCGCTAAAATGGATTTCAGCATACCCTTCACAATAATAGTTGGTAAAACTAATTACAGTGAGAAAATTGGAGATCATTCATTACCCTACTAAGCAAATTAGGATTTGTTAACAATGATTTATAGTGCCAAACACAGGGTAACAAGGATTGTCTTTTCAACTGTATTCACAGGGGACATGACAGTAACTAAGTGTGGCGCCATCCAAACAGCCACTGCTGTAGTGCTTTTGTAGACCTCACAGTATTTCAGATGGATACACACTTCTACATAAGCAAAATACATTTAAATGTTTGGCTTCTAAAAATAACTGAGCAACTTAACCTACTTGCAAGAACAACAACTCTTTATTTACCAACATCACTGTGTACATGATGCGGAGTAAAGTATTATATCCCTTCTGTAACATTAGCTGGTTGAATTTCTTAAATCTCTTTAAAATTATACTTTTGATCTGTTTGTTTCTCTCCTGTGGAAACTAACGGGTCTTACTGTACTCTCCTAGCGTGGAGTCCCTTAACACACTCCCACCTGAAGAAAGTCAACAACATCGTGAATTTGACCACCTCAAAGAACAAAACATAGGCTACTTAGAATCGCTGCCATTGCATATGGACCAGACAACGAAGGAAAATCTACTGGTTTTAAGGGCTCTATCTGAGAATATGCACCCGGAGAATGTGCTGGTATAACTAATTCCACATTTCTTCTGCAAGGTAACGTCTTGGGTGAAAATCAGTCCTATTGCATAGTGAAATAGCTGGCCTTATCTAGGCCAAATACCGGTTTTCCATCATCTCTATACTAATACCACTGGTGCTCCACTTATTCTCCTTGGGATGAGTTTTTAGAGCTCTGAGTAACGTAATGCAACATTGCACAACACAGTGTCCCAGTGGCATGCTGTAACTACGCAAACATCTGCTGAACTGAACCCACTCAGGGCCAAATTGGATAGCACAACTGATTAGCTAGAGCCTTTGGGAATATGCTCACAATTTATGTTTGTCTGAGTCACCAGCCCATGTGCAAATCACATTTTTCGTTTTATTTCCTTTTTTTAAGGTGGAGAAAGAGCATTGTTTGGAAAAGTGGTGTCACAGGAGTTTCCTTCTCCCTTCCAACTCCCCAATACTGTTTCTGTCACCAGCTTATTACCAAATTCTATCCAGCTCTGAAAAACCCACAAACTGTGCTTTTTGGGGAAAAAAACTGCTAATCAAAAATAAGCATTAAAAAAAAGGATCACAAAACCCTCAGAAATTGCCACAAAGACTTGAGACGCAGACCAGTGGAAAAAATGAAAACAAGTTGCCATAAACAAAGAAACTGTACAATTGCCAAAGAACCTGACAATCTTGGGAATTGGAATTGTTGTTTAAAAATAAATTACTCCATTATTTAGGTTTTGATTTCTGTTCTGTTTTGTGTGGCAAACCAATGAACCACCTGTATCCTTTAACGTGAATTTGGCTGGATGCGAGACACAAAGAAAACTAGCAAAAAGCATTCTTTGTAGTCAGATAAGAGAAAAAGCTTTTACTATTACTAAAACTCCAATCATATTCTAAAACATCTCTCTCAACCTCCTCAAATCATAGACAGCTGGACAATGTTAAAAATTCACATAATTCAAATTCAAACAACTTTTAAAGCTAAAAAGGTGGGTTTTTTCCCTAAAATTCTAACTACTTTCCAATTATCTGATCTGACTTCTCAATGAGATGGAACCTATCTTATAATCTATCTTTGATGAGAGATAATGACAATTTGCAATGCAAAAAATATCAAAAACAACTGGGAGATTTTCCAGGAAGTATTTAGTTATGATTTCTTAGGGTGCACCAAAATTAACAACATGTTCAAATCTTTTTTTAACATGCACCAACCATAAACTGGACTGACCCCACTGAAGTCAGGCCAGTACAAAAGGCTTATAGGAGAATTAGAATCATTTTTACCTGTCTCCTCTTTTCTGACTACTGGTTTAATAATATGTAAAAAGGATAGGAAAGTGTCCACTCTGACAAGGAGTGCCAAGACAGGTGAAACAGATTCCAGCAACAATGAAAATGGCTTTTCAACAAAATATACTAAACATACTAGCACTTGTGAAAGAAGTGGAAGATAAGTTGTTCCTAACTGAAAAAAAAACTTGTAGAGGTACTTGGAACTCCTCAACAACTTTGCATCTTTAACACTCATTTGGTGGTTACTCGCACATGTCCCGTTTTGCTGAAGGCACCTAATTAGAAAGTCTGTTTAATCAGTGGCAGTTCTGATCATCCCGGTTAGGTATGAGTTAGGCTGAATCACTTGATGGAGACTCCCAACCCTCTCCATTGACTTCATAGCAAAGGTGGGTTGTCAAAGCAGGCAGTATGAATGCCCTCCCCAGAGCATGTGAATTTTTCCTTTACCTACAGCTTTTCAAGAAGCACTAACGTAGAGGCAACAAGAACATAAGAATCCAGTCTCCAACTTCGCCATTCAGAAACTTACCTAGTTATAGCAAAAAACTAGGTAAGATTTCAGCCTTTACTACTACTACTGGAAGTACATAATGAATTACTAGTCTGGAACTATCATGCAGATATTAGATAAATTACTTTTTTTTACTGGGAAGTGTCAGGTTTATAAACATTTTTCCTTAAACACTCAGTGACCTCAGGAGGCTCTCTATAGAATAAAAGAATCCAAAAGTAATTTTTGCTTTGCTGTAGCATGCACAGCATTCACAAACATTGCAGTCACATGACCCTCCACCCATCAAACTCAAGTGCCTGGCATAAGCATGGTTCTTAAAGGAGATTCCAAGTCCAACAAGTATTATCTCCATTACGTACATGCTAGGTAACATGGCCTAAACACACAAAGATTCCATTAACACTTGGATTTAAACAGCAAATATAAGCTACTTAATCCATACCTCAGTGTTCATTCATTTCTGAATAAAACCTGCTTCCATCTGTGTTTCTGCTTTCTGTAGTAGATGTGCTTGGACAGCGAATCTACCATTAGTCCATTTTAACTTACCTGGTTGCCTGTGTTTCCTTTGGTGTGCTACAGTATGTGATATTTTGTAGTCCAAAGTACAACATACATTGATCGATAATTTCCACAGGCAAAAGCTTTATTATTATCTATTAAACTAAAAATTATTGTTGTTTTATTTGAGACCAATGACCCTTGTTTTGATATTCTGGGTTAAGACTAAACACAAAAACTAACAGTCTTTTCTAGTTAAAAGCTTTGGAAAAAAGAAGTCAATTCAAGTGCATATTCTTTTGCACTTTGATAATACAATAATTACATTTATCAGAAACACATGCTAATTGGATCATTCTGGAGCATTTTTCTCATTGTCTGGTACCGCAAAACACATCTGGGTTTTATTTGCCCCATGTAAGTTAATAAGGGTACGGACTTTTTTAAAACAATAAGCAAGATAATCCTAAAAACAATTTTCCGAAGTGAAAAGGGAGGAAAAAATCCTCCACGTTTCATCCAAGACTACGTAAGTGTAAAAATGACTTTAAGATAGAAACTGAAGGACGTTTTCTATCTACTCAGCTATTAAAGAAAGAAAAAGCAAGTTAAAGAAATCTTACTACTATGACTATACATAAGAAACAGTGCAGTTAAATATATCATATTAATAGAACCTAGTAAGGGATGTCTCCCCCACCTACACAGATCCAAATTAGTATGATTTAAAGTGCCAGTACATTGGCACTAGAAGATGTCAAGCTTCTTCTTGTTACTAAATCCCTAACTCGGGAGAACTGGAAACTTTCAAGCTTTTTGCTGGAGCATAGGGGATGTTGACACCTTCCAGATTTCACTTTACTGGACCAACCCACAGACAGTATGGTGCAAGGGAACAGCAGATGGCTTTTCTTCTGTTACCTCTGCTTCCTAAAGATGAAGCTGAACATTGTTCTTAAACCATGCATATTCAGCTCCCGCTATAAGGAGAACAAGGCTTATTTATATATGTTAAAGCCTTCCATCCCATATTATATTTGTCCCACTCCAGAGCATGTCTGTGCATGTTCATATGATTTGAATTTTAAGTGCCCAGACAAAGAAAAGCAATTCGCTCTGAACTATGGAAAGACATTCAAGTTTTGGTCTTAATGCAAAATAAACGTTGAGCCATTTGATATTATTTTTCCCTTCATCCCCTCCCTCTTAAAAATACATATGACACAAAACAGGGGAAGTGCTGAAAAAAAGGAACCATTTTTTTCCTCTTTCACAACTTACCTTACACTGATTTGGGCTTTGGTATAATTAGAAAAACTACCACAAAACTTTTTTCAACTGATAATGCTCTTTTCAGACCTTACCACTGGCAGAAGTACGAACATTCAGTTTGTGCAGAAGTCCAATGTAAATCCAGCAGGACACGGCATTTCTCCAGGTGTTAAGCAACTTTTGTGCTTGCATTTTACATTTTACATGTAAGGTCACACGTACACAGTTTAATCCCATAACTTTCTTATAGGATCACAGACCTCTATGAAAAAAGACTAAATTTCACCAGGTACTAATGGAAGAAAATTACTCTCTGGGAATCTGACAAGAGAGCAACAAAGTTCTTCCATCATGTAATCGAATACTATATAGTTTTCTTTTTCCCAGAGTTTGATGAAAAGATAGAAGCAGGCTTTGATTACACTATTAACTATACAGAACAATGCTATAGAAAAAGTCTCACTACATTTTACCCACCTGTTTTTGGACATAGATAATGCTCTATTTCTCCTACAGATATTATAAAGGCAGAAAGGACATGCGTGGAGAATATAGCGTAAGTTACAAGTGAAACAGGGTATGAGCAATTTAAATACAAATCTTGGAGGAAAATAAACAGTGCATTGGATTGACTGGAAAACATTTTTCACTCCCAAACTTATCTGTGCAAGTAAAAGGTATATTGATGAATGTGGGAATAAACAGATAGAAAGGTATGAATATAGACTGTTAAATCAACAAAGGGGCATGCAAATAAATAACAAAAAAAGACTGATCAATTATCAAACCAGCTGGGGCTTGATCCTCTTCTCATGACGTAAAATGTAAATCTAGCACACATACAACTACAGTTGCGTTTTCCAAGGTCATCTGTGAGACATGGGGCTTTAAACCAACATGTAGAAATCACTGTGTCATGTTCTCTGAACTGTGGTACACCCAAGATGAGACAAGACTGCCGTAATGGGCTCTTTAAAGTCTATGAATCAATGAGAATTGGTACAAGGGGAAATCAAGATCCCTCCATCTCACATCAGAGACCTGGTAAGACCATGGTTCATTTTATTTGCTATAATTGTGTAAATTAAATGCTGTTGGAATTTACGTAGTAATTAACATGACACGATTAGTTCAGGAAAACATTGACCACCATGTCTGAAATATTACTTACAATGCATTCATGGAGGAGGAAATAGAAGAAGAAAAGTTAACCTATTGGGCAGACTGAGATTGGTTATTTATGCTTGTTTCCATATAATAAGGCACTTTCGTTTCAGGAGTAATGCTATGCTGTTCAGAGGCACATGTGTTAAAGTTGAGATACACTTACAAAGTAGCCTGTTCCCAAGCTGGAAGGAGCTGAGCTCTGCAATAAAACACAAAGACAAAGTGGAAAGTCAGTGATGGTTTTTAACATGTTCCAATCCACATAGCTCATTACCAGCCCTTTCCAAGCTTTTCATCACTACATCACAGCACCAATGTGCTGCCCCTTGTCATCTGCTACTGAAACAAACACGGTGTTGCTTAATTTTTCCCTTTACATCTCTCAACGACTCTGAGATGGTAACGTGCTATTTACTGAATTCCAAGCTTCTGCGGTGGATGTAATTGCCAATTTATTTGACAGGCAGCTGGGTAATGAATTAATGATGGCATTTCTCCCTGCACTGAGACTAAACAGACACTCATCAACCAGCCTCCCTGACATGCTGACATTCAATGCCCTGGACTCCAGCTACTCAGCTTTGTGGCCACAAAGGGGCAGGCGGGAGGGGGAAAAGAAAAAAACATAGACTGACTTCAAAACAAAAAGCCCGGTGGGTTTGGATGACTTTTTCAGTGTATGACCTGTTTGCCAATTTATTCCCGAAAGGCCCTGGTTAGTACACACATAGTGCTTTTCTAAAATGAGACATTTTGTAAACATAATTAGTAGTCTGAAATGTAAAGAACGCGTGGGCACAGAGAAGCCGCTTCAGTCAATGCATCATTTCCTGGAGAACGCAGTCACTACAATTTCCCATTTGGATGTCCACATTGTTTGACAAACCAAGGATTTAAAAAGAAAAGAAAAAACAAACAACAAATATCTACAGTGTGAAATAGATTTCAAAACTCAAACCCATAAAAACAATTAAAACTAATATTACTACCATGGAAAATCATCAAAAGGTTTAAATGCTTAAAAAAATGCATCATGAAATTCAGTTTAAGTGGGACACGATCACAACCTCTACATTCACAGGAATTAAGGAGATAAAGGGTTTTGTTTCATTAGTTTTTCATCTAAGCAATGGGGATTACACAGCAGGTTCTTTTAGAGACATGGTGAGAGACCTAAACATCTCAGTCCTAATCCAGGTCACTGGCTGTCACATTAAAGGGTGAACAGTTCCCAATGCTACAGCCCTATCGCCTGAAACACTTCAAGCCAGGCTAGTCCATGGACTAGGAAGCAAAACGCAGAGCATAATTCTCTGGTGAGCAGTGGGTAGTCCAGATGAGCAGTCTTTAACTCCTGCTTCTCAATTTCTGTCTCTGTTCCTTAGCACAAGCTCACTTTCAGTAATGACACAGCTCAGTGATGACCAGGAACTGCACAGGGGCCCCAACCAGCCTTGGCAAACCACTGGAAACACACAGAATTTGCATCACTCTCATCCCTGTTCTGAGACACTATTGCAGGGAACCCTAACAGCAATTTCTCTCTATCTCTGATCATGGAGTGCGGCACTGACATAAAAGAAAATAAACCCCCACAAGGGGCTTATGGTATCTTTTTACTGAACTCGGCACGGCAGAAATAGATTGTGCCAAGAAATTTAAAATTAACAACAAAATTCATCACAAATAATCAGAATATTACTGTGTGTTCACCAAAGCACTACTAAAAAGGGAGGTTTAGAGAGGTTACGTACATATAGGGGAAGGCCTTCTGGTTTAAGACTTTAGAAGTTAAAAGACTTAGCATGAGGAAATCGCCTCGGTAGTCATAAGGGTACCAATATCATAAAATCAACAAACTCTGTTGGGACATCTTATATGAACAAACAAAACTGCTATGGAAATTTGGAAAGTATGTGGTTCCTGCCCCTTAATGTTCTCTATCTTATATGTTGCAGCTACTGAAGGACTCGAGATCTGCAGTCTACAGTTTTGGTTATCAGCATGCAAGGGGAGCTCCACAAAAGTAAATACGTTCCTAAGTCCTTCTGGCCCCACTCTTGCTGCTTGGGGGCCTCAAGCTTCCTCTGCCACCATCATCCACAGCAAGACCCACCTGGTCCCAGCGATGATGTCCCTGAAAGTGCCTCTGCAGCACTGTGGTGCAGAGGAATGGGCAGTACAGATTTGGGAACACATGGCCGTGGGGCCCCTGGGCTCAGCCCAACTGCTCTGCTTTCCTCTACATCCCCATGACCATGCAGCTGGGAATAACCTGGTAACCGCCACAGCCCCAGTCGTCACACAGCCCAGCTACTGTTTCCAGCTAGAAATTCCCCTTCATGGGCCACACACAATGGTTTTGTGAGCCACTGTGGCCTGTAGACTGCAGCTCTGCAACACCTGGTAGAAAGCACATTTCAGCACACTCTGGTTTAGTATCTAATGCATTTACTTTCCTGGTAAAGCACATCATATATACTGCCTTTCACTTTACTCATTCTGCTTTCTTCTTCATGCCATTTAAATTCTTTTAATTTAAGCTAGACATCTACCCACAAAGTACAACACGTGCATTCATTATAACCGCTTTTGTTTAAGCTATGTATAGATGCCAATCAAGTCCCATTCTTTCACTCATAATTTTTAAAACTTACTTTACAGGCTGAAAGCTCCAAAGTTTGCATTCTGCATCTGTGTGTAGTTTTTGTCTGCTTTTTATTCCAAGTTTTGGAAGGATCAAGTATCAAAACAAAACAATAAAAAGGAAGAAAAAAGAATAAGCAAACAAAATATTTCCCACTGAATATTTCCATTCCTTCAAAAGCAATGCTGCAATGGCTATGGGAGGACAGTCGAAACATAGCAGTCAAATGACTTTCACTGAAAAGAAACAACTGTGCATTTTCAGGGAATTTGAGTTTGCTGGATGGAAATATAGCCCTTCACACATTGCATGCTGCATATGGATAGTACAGTTTGCAAACTTTTTAATTGAAGTAAGAAAGACTGTATTGCACATGCATGAATGACTAAGTCAGCTGTGTTGTGAACTGTGTGTTGACAGAGCATATAGGCTGAAGCAAGGGCTATGCAAGAAGACAGCTTCTCACCTTTTTTGATAACTCCCAATAGCGAAAGGATCCTACTACCCAGTGCCCAGCCTTGGTACCAACTGATGAATGTGATACTGTGTATGCAGCATCTTTACAAGCCCATGCTGAGTCGTGATCCTGCACTGGATGGTTCTACATCTCTTATATAAAGTGTGCCTATAATAGAGGTAATGGTTTCACTTTCCAAAACCCTTCGCAAAATTCGACATTAGATATACTATTTGATATTCACACAACCACCAGCAGAAGCCTGCATCAGGTGCCCATCAGTAAAACGCAAGTCACTTGCTTAAAATTAACAGGGTTTTGGTTTTGTTATTTTCCTTCTGCTTTTTTTTTCCCCCCACTTTTTTTTTTCCCCCTTCCTTTCTTAAAAAGAAGAACTTTTGGCCCAGGAGCAAAAATGTAGTAACCCTCATGTAAGCATTAGTTTATTGTGTACCAAAGAAAATTACATCCTTGAGGTCTTGGAAGGCAGAGTTATACCCATTTTGCATACATATTGTGCATTACTTGGGGAGCTGGGTGGGGAGAAAGACTGTGTTGTACATATTTGTTCTGGCTATTGTTTATGCAGGTCTGACTGAATGAAGGAACAGTGGGTATCATTTCAATTTCTGATGTCAACATCAAATTACTTATTTAATTTCATGCCTGGCGAAGCATTGTATAGCTACACGCAGAATCATTTCACTTCATTTGTTATGCTGTGTTTTCTTGGCGATTGGCTTGCCTTCCAACTGACAGCTTTAATTACGACATGAATTTGATTGCACTGCCGAGGAATTAACATAATGCAACAAAGCATTTAAGCACCCAACCTTAGACACACAAACACACACATACACAACCTCGCATACACACACACAAAGAAGCAGCCACTGCAGCTGATCACCTTCTGGCACACACACACAAACACACGCAGAGCTTTGCTCATGTTATTCCACTTTAGATACAGCCAAGATTACCGGGGATATTCTGGAGAAGGAAAAGTACTAAGAATTTCAGAGCACATAACTCAAAGATTGTTCCTCAATGTGTCTTTCTTTGAGATCAGTACGCAGGTGGGAGGAATGGGAGACACAGAATTGAAAATATCCCATATTTGAAGCCAAAACTGTGAGCTGTCCACAGGATTACACTGCTGGCGGTGTAGACATCTTTCTTCCCAAAGCAGACAGCAACAGACCTGGTGGGCAGGGCACCTCATTTGATACCTCACTGTAACCTATTCCCAAGTGCAAGGTACGCAATGCAGTAAGAGCACCCAGCTACAAAGCACTGGGGAAAGGGAGGCACTCATGAAGGAGTGTGTCAGCTTTGCTGAGAGCCAAAGACGAGACCTTTCATGTAGGGGACAAATGGAAAGATCCCTGTCCCACTCCCCATTCAATAATTGGAACAATATTCCAGACAGAAAGATGCCAGCGGTATTTCTCCCGGCTTGTGATTCCTTGTTCAGCAAAAGCAAGCAGAGGCCAGGCAGTCCACGCTTCTGTTGTGCGGCAAGAGTGGGAGACCTGTGCTGCCTCCCAGCCAATGACCACATGTGAGAGGCTTTTGCTATTCACCCCCTCACTGAAAGCCTGCAACCAACACCAAAAGCAGCAGGCAGGGCTGAGGGTGCCCAAAGCAGCTTGTCAGCCCTCTCCCATCAGTGCAGGCTAGCACTGCCACTGCATTGCCATTACTGAAACGATGAACAAGGTTTGTTTCACAGACATCAGATTTTAACAGGACTAGCAATGACTTTAGAGCTGAGTGTGAGCCTCAGTTCTGTGGTAGATCAGGAATTTAGGAATGTGCACCAAAGAAATCAGTTTTTTTGTTTGTTTTTGGTTAGCAAACAGGTGGCTCAACCCCTAAATACTCTGTGCATTCACCATCCAGGTTAGCTGTAATTCTCACATTTTCCTCAGGTAATCTCCTGGCTACTTTGTAAAACATGGCTAAAAAGTACCCCATGTATTCCAAAGTGGGAAGACTCAATTAAAAATAAATACATACAGAAAGGTAAGGAAAAGAAGTTGACTGAGCTCCAAGCTGGGGAAAAGAGAAAGCACTGCCATCTTGACTCCAAGCAAAATCTCAACAAAATGAATTCTACTACTGGCAAGATTTTGATGAGATTAAATTGACTACAGCACCCTATATATAAAGGAGGAGCAGCTCTCCAATTTCTCTTTTAGGCCCCTGGAGCTACCTCTGCCCATAAAGGAAAAAACAAGTTGTCATTCCAAAAAATCCTATACAGGGGAGAAAGGCAGAGAGAAATGGGTTTATGAAATTCAAACTGGGAGATGTATTAGGGCACTGTCAAATGCTTGCAACGGAGCATTCGAGCAATCATTATCCCTAATCTAGCAGAGGTCAAGTTCTCTGCTAATTATGTTCTCTCACAGAGGGGTGTGTGCATGTGTGTACACGTGTGCGAGATGAGGACAAAGAAAGGAGTTGATGGAAATCAGTCTCACTGCATTACATCTGACAAGAACATAGGATATTCCTCTTCCTACTGTCTGAGGCTATTTCAAGCCTCATTATGAGAAAAGTCTCCTGTTTAACACGGTCTTTTCATTGAATTATCTTCTTTTCATTTTTGACCACCTCTCTCGCAAATGCTGCAAATTACCTGCTTGGATCTCATTAGCCTGGAAAGGAGTCATCCCTTGTAAACACACTTTGAATCAATCTGTGTTATTCAAGGACTGTAGGTACATTTACAATATGCAGAGTTGAAAGATATCTGACAGGAGAGGGAATGAAGCCACTGACACGTCAGTTTGCAACTGGATATTCATTATACTATCTCCCCCATTCTGCACCTGTCACTAAGCTATCACTTAGGCTCTGCATTAAAGCTCATGAAGCTAACATTTCTGTTTCAACAGCTTACTTACAACTAGGGATTTGAAAATTGATCATCCACCTACAGTATATGCACTTCATTCATTATACATATTTCCATGCAGTAGCCATGCTTAATCTTACAATGCTGTCAGGCTACATCAGTGGAGATTCATTATATTTCATGTCCAAAATTTGCTTTCTGACCTCAGGGTTAATCTGCCTGCGATATTTTATATTTTTATCTTCTATTGAGTACACAACTTTTTGTGTATTTCTTCTGAGAAAATAGTGTTAAAATCAGAAAAGGATCTTCAGAGAAAACTTACTCTTCTGTCTGTAGTTTTTTCTGGACAGTAATTGGTAGATATCATTAGACAACTCACTCCTTCAAAAGGTATTATTTAAAATAACCTTATTAAGTTCTTGACGCACCTTTGTGCATAAGAGGACAGTTCAAGGTGGGCTCACCCGTAACTGGAAGTATCGCTACCACTTTGTAAGGCCCTGTCATTTAAAAACATGGGGTGTTTGTCTTTGGGAGAGAGAGCAATGCAGAACGGTATTTACATCTCTTAACTGAAAGAGTCTGGGAAAGGCCACCACACACTCAGGCAAGATCAGAGTTCTCTCGTGCATGTTTTTCAAATCTCAGCTGAACTGGCAACACCAGACCAGAGAGAGACATGCTTGTATTGCAATGATCTGCAATGATCGAAGCATAAAGGAACTTACTTATTAAGCAACACATAAATTATGTATAATGATTTTAAAATATACATCTTCACATATATTTACATAACATTCCTTTTGAGCAACCTGTGAATCCCTATGTCCTCTCTCAGGTGCACTAGGAAAGTTGTATTTGATCTCCACTTCCTTTTAACTCACCACAGTGCCAAGACAAAGGGAAAGTATTGTAAAAACATCAGAGAAGAACTGTATTTGATTGGTGGAAGGGGAACCAGGCCTCTGCTCTCACTGCCAGGTCTGGCACTGCAACGCTGTGAGCTGCTGGGAAGCTCAAATAAGCCTCAGAACTCTCCACTCAGTACATTGCAAGGGAGTGACAAGTCTAAATTAAAACCATGTTTGTAAGGAGCTGTGAAATTTTTTGCTGGAAGGTGCTGTGTAATTGGGAAGTTCATTGCAGTGACTTCTCAGCTGCCACAGGGCTCAGAGCAAGCTAGGATGGCAACGGTGACAGGCTGACGGTCAGCTGCCATCCACTGCTACCTATACAGGGCATTTACTTACTATCTCCTCTGGTTTCACTCTCCTCTTCCAAAGATATCTTACAGCCCTGAGATTGACCTCACCTGACGGCTATGAAGGGCTGGCTCTGAAGTGTCTAACTGAATATACCCATAAAGGTTGGCTCTGGGGGGAGGAATGGATCTCTAAAATAATGTGACAAAGGGATGAGGAAAGAGAGTGCTACAGATTTCACACCTTCACAGAAAAAAAAAAAAAAAATCAGGCAGCTGTTCCAGTGATACGCACAATTCAGCAAAAATTGCTAGCTGTGTGCCTTCAGGCTTAAATTCGCACAACAAAATGTATCCTTTACAAAGGTATTTCTTTTAATGTCTGCTCAATTCAGTTTTATTGGATTGGCCTATAGAGGACACCATCTGGTATCTGTCATCCAAATCTACATGGACATGCTATCGGTAAAATCCCCATTTCCAAAATGTGGGTTAGTTAAAAGTAGGGCCAGATTGCTGGCTGATACAAATAGGTCTGACTGATGTAGCTATCCATGCTTTTACCAGCAAAGGATCTGACCTACAAAATCCCCAATTTAGATACTCTTTTGGGACAGGACTGTCTTTATACTGTGTGTTGTAAAGCATGTAGCACTGAGGACCCAGAGCCATGAATAAAACACTCAAGGATTGTGATGGTACACATAATAAATAATAACATAATTGCAGCAACAGAAAGATTTCTGTAGTCATTCCTATGCCGGAATAATTCATGCATATCATTCAGTGAATGGCCAGCATTCTTCAATGGAGAAAAACATTCTCCACAGAGCTGCCATCTTAGGACCTTCCACAGCAGTTTAGGTAGAGCAATAAAGGCAGAGCTTATGCTATTGTTGGCCATGTTATATCAATTCATTATATATAAATTATCTGAGTCTCTCTAGACACTCTAATACTTTTCATAAAGACAATATTTAGCCCAAAGAAATGCATTCTTTTCCTTCCCCACTTGGGGTAAAAAGAGGCCATCTCACTTCTCAACTATGCAGGGCATTTTAACTTCATTAAATGGCCTTCAACTATTTCAAAACAAATGGGTGTTTTCACACAGACAGACATTGTACCAAACTTTAAGAAGTTTACTGAACTGGGGCAGGAGACCTAAGTTACCTCTTCCTCTCCCAACCCCCCAAAGGGAAGGGGATTTCAGCAACAAACCATCCCAGAGACTAAATCCTGTTATGACTTACACCCCTCAGAAAACTGCACAAGGGGTTAATCAGAGTAGTATTTGGCTGCAGGAGTTTTACTTACGTCACTGAGTCTTTCCCGAGAGCTACTTCGATGGAAACCTTTCGATTCCCCACTGGCGCTTTCACTGTCACTGTCTCGGCAACTGTTTTGACCTGGCTTGAGCTGCAAGAGAGAGAAAAAACAAAGAGAGCAAGAGTTTAGCCTGGTTCAAGTAAGTCCACTTGTCCACTGCTGTTCTTTAACCCATCCCCACATCTACACAAAGTAGCATTTACGTGGTGCTTGAAGCACTGCCACTGGCACGGTGCAGCCTTGGTGCCAAGGCAGCATCTCAGCAAGACCATGAATGCAGAGAGCAAGCAAGCCCACATGCACGACAGCTCGCGTGTGGGCTGAGACCCTGCAGGTAGAGGGAGGCAACATTCATGTCCCAAGGAAATCACAATTTAAGACCTTCATTTTGGGAACTTTTAGACTTTTCAAGTTATTTATGCCATAGATGCAGTTTTTAAAGTTACCATCACATCGAAGCATGCGCAGAATCAATCCCTCCCTCATTACAGCTTAGAAGTTTGAGGATCTAAGAACAATGGAAATCTCCCCAGGGGAAGGTGCAGCCATCACTCCAGGGAGGCTTTTTGCTGGACTAGCCCCTAACAACATTGCCTGGTACTATAAAAAATTCTTGACTAACCTCAATGTTCATAAAACAACATGATCTACTTAATAGGCATCAGATTGGTTTTGCCTTTCAAACCAGCTGTAATGAACTTTACTGGCATTCTAATAAATAAAAAATATTAAAAAAAATTACAAACTGTATTTTCAATACAACTGAGAACACATCTGCTTTCTCTTACGCTGTGGATTGTGCAGGTCAACATGTTACAACAGCAGCATACTGAAATGAACATTTACGATATACATACATTACACACATGTCCACAAGCACATAGACATATATACAGCAAGCGGGAGATATGAACTACATCTACTGCAATACTGAAAGTGTATATATTTGTTTTAACGTCTCTTTCCCAATATTTTGCTTGAATGTGTTAAAATTTCAGTTTAGCCTTGTTACTGCTTCGTTTGAACTGACTTCCTGTGAAGACTGGTTACTCCTGAGGTTAATACTGGCAAAAAGTCAATTTCAGAAATTTAGATTTAAAATCACATACATAAATACTGGCAGCAGACATAAATGCAGAAAAAATACTTGGCGAGGTACCTGATGAAGTATTTTATGAGACACCTACTACACTTACCGGTATTCATATAACAAATACCAAACAACTCCTCCTAATGTATTCTAATTATTAATACATTCATAGTAATTTATATTCAGACTGTACAGAAATGGATAATCACACTCATCTCCATTTCATGACTGGAGACCAGAAGTTCCTTCTTCATGAACTCTCTCCACCAACTTTTTCCCCCCTTTCTTCTATCTCTCCTCATTTTTATCCAGTTCTCCCAGAAACATGCTGCACAAGCACACACAAAAATTCACACACATTCTCTTTTATAGGCGCACGCACACAAGACATACATTTCTGCTCTATTTCCCAGATATACACTCCCACCCGTATACACTGCTCACCCATATACACTGCTGTTCTCTCCCGGGTTCACTAAAGGAGTGCACGAAGCATCCTCACCCTAACAGTTATCATCAGTTTCTCCCTACCACTGCAAGAGCAAATCGCATCTGCAAGTTTGTTAAGTGTGTGCTGCTTTATCTGCACCCCTTATCCCCCTCATTAGTAAAAGGCAGTTTTGGGTGCTCTCTATCAGTCAAAAGAAAGAAAGGAGAGAGTACATAAAACTACAGGCTCAGACACACAATTGAGTTGCAATGCATGAGCACAACTGCAAAAAACAGCACAGGTGTACTCTCAGCTCTAAGGAAACGTAACATAAGAACTAGAGCTATTTGTCAAACACTTAAAATTTAATAAATAAACTAAATATTCCACAGCTCAGCCAGAAAATCTCAAGTAAAAAGGTTTTTATTTTAAATGGAATGGTTTATCAGTCAGATCGAATAGATCTAGGTAGCATTTTTTGGAGGCGGAGGGGAGGATAACAAATTCAAGAAGTCTTATACTTCATATATAACTCAAGATCTTATCTAGGACCACTGTGTACTGTAATTTTATGGTCCCAAGTTTAAAATTTAACCACCCAAAGGAAAATGGATCAAGTTTCCCTGACTCAGTCTTTTGTCAACATCCGTTCAATGATGGAAAAACTCTTATTGTAACTGGGGCCTGAAGAATTTCTTCCAGTCTCAAATTTTATTTTTAGAACCTCAATTTATTTTGTACACAATTTTCACACATTAGTTATTTGCTAAGTAATCATAACGGCTCATTTTTATAATTCAACATTGCGAATTCCAGCTATTTACAGAGAAGAAAAACCCAGCAGGTGTCATTTTTCTAGACACAATTTACAAGGAATAAGAGAATATGACGAAGACATCTGAGCCTGAAACTCTGTAGGAACAAAGCGAACTGCATAGACTAGACAGCAAACTCAGAAGTAAGTCCAAGTTAAGATTTATAAGGTTTCCATATTTTCCTTTCTTTTTTTCCAAGTTGAGTTTCTCCATGTGCCAAACTGTTGAGGGTTTACATTTTATTCCAAAACCCATCAATCTGTGTTAAATTAAAAAAATGAAGCATGGAAATGTGCCCATTGTCTTCTTTTAAGAACCTAAAGTTACACACAAACGCACATGAGAACACTTAATGTGGATAGGCAATGGTTCATTTCGATCTACTTGCACAGATTCAACCACTTAAAATGACGTTGAAATAACACAGCGCTGCTAAAAAAGGTCTGCAAATAAAAGACTGGATCTTTAGTTACACTGAATGCATTTGGTGCATTACTCTGGGGCACATGGGAACCCTAAAATCAGCTTCCCCTCGAAAATGCAATTGTCCTCCTTGGAAAACAAAGTGCCACACTGACAACTCTTGTTCCTGTGTCATTCCTGTCAGGGTACCCTACGCAAAAAGCAAAGCCAGCATGAAATTCCCATGATGTCTACCAAAGTGTCTCATTGAGGAGTCTCTTGCATTAACACAGACATTACTCTTCTAATTTGCACTGCGCAGGGAACGAAGAAGGGTTTGCAAAAAGCGCATTTGACTCCACGTTTTCATTGTACAGTGGGAGTGACTTTATCCATGTAGGGATCCATCTACAGGGTCTCACAAAGAGGAAATACAGACATTTTCTAGATTGAAAGCACAAACCCCTAAAAATGCAGTGTCACTAACTCACAACGAACTTGCACAGCCTCAAGGACTCCCCAAGTGTGAGAGATGGGGTACATGCAAAAAAAGTGATAATCAGTGACCTGAGACCGCTTGCCTAGTCTGAATGGCATGGGACTGGGACCCTGGTGCACACCCACGTCTCCAAAACTTCACTGGGAGTTTTTGGTCATTCTTAGCATCATCACGTCGTATTTCTGGAAATCGTTTATTGCGCTACAGAACCTATTATTTTGTAATGCCTTTAAATCTATTGGAGGATACTGAAAGTCAAGCAGAACTGGATAACTAGAGAACTGCACTTCTTCTATTAAAAGTAAGAAAGGAAAAGGTAAAAAAAAGATCTGGAAGGATGGCTGCTGGGTGAAGCACTGGGCTGGGACTCAGCAGCAGATTTTATTTCTGATTCTTCACCACATCTGATTGCCTTCCCAAAAAGTGAGAATAACGACAGGTTTTCCCCACTCTCCAAAATTGGTCTGTTTGGAGGGGTTTTTTTAGCAGGGACAGTTTCCCACCAGGTGACTGCAGAGGTCATTGCACACTACACGACCTGATAATCCCACTCACTGCTCTGGGGCTACTGTGGTAACGACGACGATTTCTAATGGTGAGGTGGCTCCACTGCCAAAGTGTATTAAAAAAAAACCCAAAAAACCCAACCCTGAAAACACCCGCACTCACCTGGGTTTTCATTCTTCCCTTTCGTACAGACATGAGTTGTATGAAGCCTGTGTGCTTTAGCTATCCCTGCCTAGCCGTGGGCAGCGGGACTGCAGGAGCCTCTGTGAGGAGAGGCCGGCGCTGCCGCTGCTGGTTCCCGCCGGTTCCCGCCGGCTCCGCAGCAGCCCCCCACCACAGCCACAGCTGAGCCCGTCACCGCAGCTGGTGGTGCCTCTGTGAAAGCGCATTTAAGGAAGGGCAAAAATACCAGAGCCCTGAGGAGCGAGGGGGGAAAAAGTGAGAGCGCGCCCTGCGAACAGTCGGGTCAGGGATGAAGGAGAGGGAGGAGGTGCTCCAGGAGCCGGAGCAGAGATTCCCCTGCAGCCCGCAGGGAGACCCCAGGGGAGTGGGTGGATATTCCCTGAAGGAATCGTGTCCCCTGGAGAGCTCATGCTGGAGCAGATTTTTCCTCAAGGAATTGTCACCCGTGGGAGGGACACACGCCGGAGCAGGGGAAAGGAGCAGCAGAGAGAAGCTGTTACAAACTGACCACAACCCTCCATCCCCCTGCACCACTCGGGGGGACGCAGAGGAATAAAGGAGTGAAGCTGAGCTGGGGGGGAGAAGGTGGTGTTTCAATTTTTGTTTTGTTTCTCACTATCCAAGTCTATTTTAATTGGCGATAAATTAAATTAGTTTTCCCCAAGTCGAGGCTGTTTTGCCCATGACAGTAATTGGTGATCTCCCTGTCTTTATCTGAACTCACAAGCTTTTTCATCTTATTTTCTCCCCCTGCTCTGTTGAGGAGGGGGAGTGTGAGAGAGCGGCTGGGTGGGAGTTTGGCCCTTAGCCAAGGTAAACTCACCACACCATGGCTTGGTGAAAACCACTCAGCTGCTCATAAACTAAGTCAAAAAAACTTCAGACATATCACTCTGTGCTGCCCTGCAGAGTAATGCAAAATAGATGCAGAGCTGGAACTGCCACGAGGGACATGAAGAGTGAGAAAGTTACAGAGATAGCACGGGGAGGAGAGAAGGAGAGGCGTAAGATATGCAACACTAAGAGTGACCATTTGCGATGAAGAAGAGAGAGAGAGACTAGCTCAGGCCTAAAGGTCACAAAGAAACTGGCCAGAAACTGCTAAGATTATGAATAAACAAAAAAAGATGCAAAAACATCAACATGAAACGGCTGTAATAATAAGCACTAAGAGCAACTCTTCTTTCAGGGCAGGGAGAGCTTTTCAGGTGACTTGAAATCTAATGCAACTATTTTTGCACCAGGGAAATATTCGGCCCTATTCTGTGACAGCGAAAGTGCAAACAATATTCAGCTGTGTCCAGGGGAAGTAGCTCTCTGCTATGCTTCCTTCTGCCATTTAAAGTTAAAGGGTAAAGTAGACCTAAATATACAGGCTTAGGAGTAGGATAGATCTACAGGAATAGTGCTATAGTTACTACATTAGTCAGGACATTTCTGTGAAACAAAAGGATGGGGGGCATAAGCCATAAAACACTCCTAAGGATAACCCATAACAACATGGCTCTGTGTTGCCTTTTGTCTCAGAAAGGAAAAGAATGAAGGACAGAGATAGTCGATCATGTTAAGAGGTGTAAGGGAGGATGAAAGGGCAGCTGAGCCCCAGACTACAGGGAGCATCATCCTCTCGGGACCACAGTTTGCTTTGCTGGATCCCTAAGCCACTTTAGATAATTCCATAGTAGCGGTGCCTGGTTAGCAAGTAACAAAAAGCAAAATAAATCAACCTACCGAGAATTTAGCAAAAGCCTTTTTCACAGAGCTTATATATCATGTCAAAAACACCCTAATGCAGCTCTACTGAGCTCTTTTTTTTTTTTTAAATATATTTTAATTTAAAACCCCATACCATTTGGCAGCAGTAAATCTAAGCTATGGTATAGTTTCGAGGCGCCTGAGTTTCCACACCATATGGAATTAAAGGATTATTTCACTACATTATACTTTAAAGTTATGAATACTAACACTTTTCCCTATTATAGCACAGCCAGCAGGCTAAGCCTTTACCAGAGCCCTAGAGGAAGGGGACACCTGCTCCCCAAGGGATGGCATAACCCTACTGCGGGGAGGGGAATTTTAGGCTTTCAGTTCTGCCTGTCATTACTTATTTATACAGCTTTTGCAAGGGCAAGACAGTCCAAAACTCTTCTAATTCAGCTCCTATCTGGGTGAATATATTCTCTATCTCAGATCAGCTGGTGAACAGACTGGTACACGCTCTGTTAGCAATGCTTCCTGACTCCAGAAAGCCTGAACAGGTACAACCCAGTCCCAAACCCATGACAGTGGTTCATCCTGACCAGGGCAACAGCCCTACACAGTACAAAGACATTTCTACCTGCTCCTTCACATACACAGAGCTTGCCTGCACTTGCTCTCTGGGCTTTTCTCAGCAGCCCAGACTCAAGCCAGGCTCTGAAGATGTGAATTTTTGTCGCTACTGGCAGTCGCATACTTTTCCCAAATGCTGCACACATGGATCTAGGCAGAAGCACTGGCAAATCAGGCAGTTGCTGATGACTGCAGGCTGCTCCGGGTGGCCAGAGGCCAGGGAGCAATGGCCAGCTCAGCCTGTCAGAAAAAAGAAAGCCCAGCTGAACCCAGTGAGATCCTAGTTAATAGGTTGGACCACCTCAGCCTGATTTATCATGAATCTATCACTGTTTCTTCAGGGCTCGGCAAACAGTAGGAGTTTGGCTCACAGCACACAAGCAGGAGGAAGGGTGTCGGGGGGTTGGGAGAGCCTGCGCCCACTCCCATCCCACATGGTCACAGGGAGGGAGATGGGCTCCTTGGCACTGTGTCGCGCTGCGTCCTCACAGCTCCCAGCAATGGTGTGTGAGCCATAGGTCCGGGGAGGGAGCCAGAGCGGTGGGCACTCCCATATGCTGGTGTGAGGTGGGGGAACAGGCAAGGGATGGACCACTGAAGCCTTTTTAGCATCAGATGCCTCTGAAGTTGATGCATGGTTCAGCACTGGGAACTTCTCCAGCACCTGACCATGGAGCTGACTCAACTGACTCCCTGACTGATTTTACGCATTTATTTTTTTTCCAACACGAATGTCACCACATGCTCTGAGGAGACAGCTTTTGATGTGCTCTTAGGGCCAAAAAGCTAAGTGCAGTTCCCACTAACGCACTCAGCAGCGTGGAAAAATCATCAGCAAATTAAAATATGTATTGTAGTATCATTTTGCACTTAAATGAAACATTTTTCACTTCAAAATCTATTAACTTTGATTTCAAAATATGAAAATTCATGTTGAAGCATAATTGATTCTAAACAACAGAATAATTGAGTATAAAAATCAGAAGTATAACATCAGTGGATTAAAGGGTGATGCGTTAAACATTGTTCAGTTAAAGGGTGCTGCTTTTTAAATTATACCTAGAATAAATAAGAAAACATCTTTACTTTTCTGGTCAGCTCAGCTTTCATACACATACATCACAACAGCACTGAACTACAGCCTTGTCTGTGCTACTGTGGTACGCAGACCCACGGCAGTAACACCCACTTTGCAAGTACTGCACAAACACAACCTAAGGAGCTGGTCCCTGCCCTACCCAAGCAAACACACACACGTAAAGTGTCTTCCGTAAGTCAGAAAAAAGCAACAGCAGATTTCATGTAGGACTGAATATTTGGTTGCAAATAAAACGTATTTTATCAATGATTGAGAACAAATCTGGCTGTATGAAAACAAATAAAAGGAGAACTGCATAGCAAGAAAAAAACAACAATGTAAATCAAGGCTTGTTACTTGTGATTTAAATCATGATTAACTGCTGTCATTTAAATACTTTCTTTTAAATGTATCTTGCTACTGACATAAGTTAGACAAATACTAGTTATACAGCACTTACATGTCACCCAAAGCTTTAAAGATGGTTCAACACAACAGCCATGGGTCTGGAGCAAGACCTCTATACTGCATTTCTAACAAAGCCATGTTCACCACCATGACATCTGCCTGACTAACTCAACAGATGAGCAGCACAAGGAAAGCAAATCAGAGGTGAGATAATGAGGAGGAAGAATATTTACAATACACAAGTTTAGGCAGTAAATATAGAAAAAGAATTCACACTGTGTGTGGACTCTGAACAGTATTAATACAAAGACATTTTCACACCAGGGAAGAAAAATCTTGTTACCTAAGAGATACAATATAACATTAGGAGAGGCTCTCTGTGTATATCTTGATATTTAATCTTACAGCAACCAATGCACATGCTCCAAGAAATTGTCTGCTGCTGAGGATCAGGGCCTACATGCCATCATCCTGGGATTTGACATCCCTGCCAGAATATGAAGCTTTATTTTGCATACCTGTATGGTAAAAGTGAGGTAAACCAACAAAGACAAGATTTTATCTTCTGTTGTTTCCTTCCTGCCTCTACTGAGAAGAAAAAGTAAGTCTCCTGTTCAAAAATTCTTCTTATGAAAAACAAGAATAAACACACATATATATTTTTCCAATTTCCTGTTGACAAAAAGAATCTAAATCCAATAGAACTTGAACACATAACTATAAACAATTACCTAATTAGCTCTATGATACAGAACAAGGGTGTCTTTAACTTACTTATTCTACATTTCCTGCTGCCTGTGAGCTGATCCAGAGTCTGCTGCTGCACTTGATCAACACACTGGAGTAGAGGAACTCATCCTCTACCGCCTTAAATGGGGGAGATCCTGCTGAAAGAAACAGAGCTACACCCCTCTTCTCCTGGGGAGAATTTGGCTATTTAGCATTGTTATTACAGAAACACCAAGTGATTGTGTTCTGCTCACAGTAGCAACAGCAGAAGCAACATAGGCTTAGAATAAATAGCAACCTTGCCAAAGCAGGGGTGGGGGATAAAGAGAACGGGCATTTATTTCCAGATCCTCTTCTCCTTCATTATATGCTTGGGCAACCTTAGATATATAGCTCACAGAAGGTACTCTGAAGTAGCTCTGTAGCTCTATTTTATCTAAGTTACACAGAGAATGCAGCCCATCATTTTTTCTGCACTGTTTATACAGAAATCAAAGATAAATTTGGCATAAACTCATCACACTCCAGAACCATACATACATTATACAACATATAAAGTGTAACAGACTTGCTCTGTTCCCCAGCTCCTGTTAAGAGTGGTATGAAACAGCAAGCTGTTGGCAATTGCAACAAATGAAGCGTATTTCAGCACACTTTAAAAGCTGAATTGCAAAAAAATACAGGCTTTTTCTGACCCTTTGCATTTTGATGGTTGCACAGTGAGAAATATGGCCTTTAAAATTACACCTTGCAAAGCACTCCATTGTACCAATCAATCTCCCCAAGCAGCTTCCACAGCACAGACTCGCGCAGCAGAGAGGGATAAAGAGCGAGGGTCCGGCCGGTCTGCTCAGAGGCAGCCAGAGCGGTGGCAATCAGGGTGGAATCGATCTGCCCCTCCCAATGTTTACTCAGTCCCGCTGCTGGGCTTGTTTTATCCCACCCTGGATTTCCAGGGCTCTCCCTGGGCTCTGTGCCAGGGAAACTAGCCTTTGTACCGCTAAAAATCACCTCTGAAACACAGCTGCTTTAGTGCCTATTCCTGCCTGGTACAAGTGTACCATCCTTGTCCGCATGGATATACATCCGTTCCCATTCTGATCCATATATGGCACAAGTCCCACGTGTTATTCAGCCGTGATGCCCATTTACGCCGTCTACGCTTCTTGCTTCTGCATTGTATGTCCCAAAACCAGATTTTAAGTTCTATGGGCATAGACATAATCTGTTAATACAGTTGCATATCCCCCCCCCGGCCCCGAGCCCTGGGAATACCCTACAAGGAGCAGTGTATGCGTATTCACTGCAACAGTTTCCACCAGGGACTGTTTTTTTGTGGTTCCATTTAGGCTTGCTCATTTAAAAAACAGAGAACCAAGCCAGCAGTTTTAGCCCAACATGCTGCGTAAGAATAGCCTATTTCAGAGCACTTGGCAATCATGACTTTCAAGATCCTTCTTGTTAGACCGTTACCAGCTCTTGCTTCAGTGGTGACAGGCACAGGGTCCAGCCTGTGGCCTCAGGGACTCTGTCCCAATCTCAGCCCTGGACCTGTGAGGAGTTCTTGTTTCTGTTGTACGGGAAAGGTCAGGTGAGGTAGGAAAGCAGAGGCAACCACCACCTTTACTCTGAATCTCCAGAAAGGGGAGAGGAGAACAGAAATATTATCCCATTTAGCCTGGAGTGTCTGACATCCAACCTCCTAAGGACTCCGTTTGGCCTCTGGTTGACTTTGAAATGTATAACTTACTGGAAGAATACTTAAGTAAGAAGATAAAATGAATCACATGATGGAACAAAAAGCAAACAGGCCAGGTCAAAAAATCTTAGCACTGCAGCTCTACAGCTCTCTGCGAATTCAGCTAAAGAGCCTCCATCTGTTTTAATGAGAGGAAACATAAAACCAAGGTAGTTTCTGTAGAATTTCACTTGTTTCAAGTCCACGGGATGGTTGCTCCTCATGTGTAAAGGAGATGCAAGATGGGATGAGACCTTTTGGGAACATCTAAAGATGTGAAGCAGCTCCATGAAGCAAGCCTGAAGAAGGCTGGAGTGACAGTACTCGCTCGCTTGAATTAAGTCACAGCTACCATCATCCTTTTTTTCGTCAATGTAGACCACTAACCTGACACCCAGTTAACATTACAGAAGTAAATAAATGTCTTGAAGGAGGAAATATCAGTATTCACGGATGGACCTCAAGATGCTTGCTGCTGTTTACATAAAAGAGCCCTGTTGTTTCATAGTTTGATATAAGTCCGGAATAAATATTTGATAACTTGGTTGCATAAATAATGATTTGAAGGTTGAGCTATTGGCTTAAAAATATAATACTATTTTAAGCCATTTAACTGGCCAGCTATATAAATTATTCAAGATTTAAAAGTCATCCTGTGGTCTCTGTACAAGGAGAAAACTAGGAAGTTGTAACTATAATGACAAAAGCAGGGCAAGATCAATCAAACCACATGATCGCTAACACAAACAAGCAGCAATTAAGCAGCAATCAAGACCAATATGACTGTGGTTGATGTCCTTTTATGCCAATACTCACAGTCCAGAGAGCAAAACTTAATAATGTTTTGCAATTTATCAAGGGAACCATAACTCTGCTCTCTGTGACTTGGCCAAGAGGCTATTATGACAGTATTTCTCTATAATTTAATAATGCGAAGGAAAGGGGGAGGAGGGGGAGTAAAAGCATTTTGACATGCAACTTACGTCTATACATATTGTATTTTCCCCTTGCTTGAATGATAGAGGCAAAAGTCATAATAATATACCTCAATACCAACCTGTTAGCAGGAAAGGGGAGCTGAAGTATCTGGCAAAGAAAATCTATTTGAAGAAACACAGAAGGGAAGGGAATGAACCATCTAAATTCATTAGCAGCTGTCATTGATGTGGAGATGAGTTTAGAGATGAAGAGAAGCTAGTCATCACAAATAACTCAGGAGAGAAGCAAAGAGAGGAACTGTTGTTTAAGTTGTTTAAATCTGGATTAGCTTCTGATAGATGGCAAGTTGCCACTTAGAGGAACCTTTCTGTTAAACACTCCACCCTCTTTGAACAAAATAAGGTATTTCAGCATTTCGGGCTGTGCACAGGTTGCCAGCAGTGCTGGGTGCTGCTCTGTAACGCCGGCCTGTTGGGCACTAACAAGTCACAATTTTCCTGTACCTGAGGCTGTAGTCTCACAGCACCTCTTCTGCTCAAGGAGCCTGACCCTGCTGTTACCCACTCGCTCCTAGCGGCTTTTCCCCAGACCCCTGAGACTCCCGGGGTTATACAGCTGCAGCTGACCCTGGGGCTTTGCAGGGAACTGTGCCAGGTTAGAAACAACCAGGTTATTTTTTTTCTTCTTCGTTTCATGGATTGCTTCTAACCCCTATGAGTTCTTCAGTTTGGCACGATGAAGGAGGCGATGGTGGGAAAGGGTGACAAGGACTCAGGCACTACCAGGAAAAGAAATACTGAAGAATTACATCCTTAAACCACAGTTTGACTTCATGTCTTAAATCTTGTTGAATTTTTGCCCTGGACTAACATAATAAGAGCTACAGCTGGTTTGAAAAATTCAGAATGCCTTCAAACTCCTAACAATACCAGCTTGTTGTTGGTTTTTTGGCTTTGCTCTACATTGGTTTTGGATTTTTTTTTTTCTTTCTGCTTACCTCTCTTCCTCTCTCATCCTGAGAAACATAGTAAAATAAATTGCAGCACTGTGCTTTCACCTTGGACTACTTTTTCCAATTGAAATAATGAGTCCTCCTATTTGCAAATATCAAAAAAATCTCCTGGTACATCTTGGAGTCTGTCCCTTATCAACAGTGACCAAATGCGATTTAATGTTTGATAGATTTAATGAGCTGGTTGCCTCAGTCCAAGTCCAAAACCAGCTTCATATCCAGAAAATCATTCTGCCAGGTGGTGTTATTAGCCCTTGTGTTGGCAGCCTCAACAGAGAGGCAAGGAATCAGGGCAAGATCCAGTACCCGCTGAAATCAAGGGGAACATTTCCACTGACTGCAAGGGATACAGAATCCATTTAGGGCACTGGGTGTCCACTATAATTACTCAACAGACTATTTCTGTACCCTATACTGATAAAAAAAAACAATTCAACTTCCCTTTCATATGCTTTAAAAGTGTACCAAACTTACCCGTCTTGAAAATACAATCATATACTAGGTAAGCGGAGTTTTATTATTGTTTTAAGATAAGTGCACAAAACCTCTAACACAGGACTCCTATCAAATTATGGTTACTTGAATTAATCCTCATTCTGGCATTTAATAATTTTTAAAGTGCTTATTCAGGAAAAGGTCAAAAATCACTTGGAAAGATATGTTAATGGCTCTCTAATGTTTAGACTTACTGAATAAATTTTCACGCTTAAGTCACGTATAAGAAGCATTACAAAATGTATTATAAATTGTGCTCTTCACAATGGAGAGCCGTGTATACATACATGTTATGGCCTCCCCACAAGACAGCACTTAAGCACTTAGTTAAATTCATCTCAGCTGAGGAAAAAAATAAGTATATCTTCACTGTTATGCTGGAATTATATTTGATGTATGTTCTCACAAAGAGGAATATTTACCTGAATCAGGACCTGGAAGAAGCCCATTATTGTTCATCTACGTGATTAAAAAAACCTAACACAAATGAAAACCCAAAAAACTGTCAAAAAGACCCCAACTCCCCCAAAACTCAATCCTTACCAAAAAAAAAGAAAAATAGTTGTAAATAATTGGAAATGAAGGAAGACAAAGCCCTGTGCTGATGCTACATGGAACCCCTTCTATGCTTTGAAATATTTGGGCTTTAAAATGACCCACAAGACTTAAAAATTAAGTATCAGCATGTGAAAATGTACCATGTTACAGTTTAAATCAACCATTATACAGGCTCAGCAAGAATCAGCACACTCCTTCTATGCACTAAAAAACGTCAACTTCTCCTTGGTGAATAATAATTTGTGAAATAAAGCAGGCATGCAAAATATGGGTGGCAGGCAGCAAATGCCGATATTTGGGGCACCAAGGTGTTTTAAAATTGTTTTTCACTTTTGCATCCAGCATCCACTGAAATCTCAACAGATCAAAGTTTTGCAGACAAGGAAAAAAAAAGCCCACAAAATTAATAACTATTTAAGTATTCTGTTTCATCATGATAACAAACAGATGGTTTTAATATTCTAGAGGCTAATTTCTGAACAATTAAAAACACAGCAAGACATTAACATCTAATGAAACATTTTAACTACCAGTATATGCATCTGCCATTAATTTCCACACAGTAAGGTCTTGGTTCTCTTCAATCTGTTCTTTATTAAGGAAAGTTTTTCCACTCTGAATTTAGTGAAGTAGAGAATTAACAACTGTTTTCAATCAGCAATCAGCATGATATTTCGCCAGTGTGCATTGAAACCGTCCACACTATCAGACATAAATTTACTCCTATGATGGCTTTGATCTGCACGCTGAGTAGAGATGTTAGAAGGGAATTCATTTTCTAATTCCATTTTCATTTAGAACATACGAATTAACCCCTCACAGATCTCATGTCCCTTTTTATCTACTTTAGATAAAGGACACCTACTTAAAATGTTATGGCTTACGCATTACTTACAGTCTAGCCAAAAACAAATTCATTTTTTGAAACCAACAAAAGCATTCTCATGCAAACTGTACTGAAATAAAGTTCTTCAAAGGCAACAAGAATCCTGTATTTATGAGCTTCTAATTTTTATTTCCGTAGCTCATTTGTGATAAGAACATAGGGTAGCATTCATCAAAGCTGTACCCATGCAAAAACTACTTGCTAAAAAAAAAATCTTTACACCACAGACACCAAGCTATCTAATTCATGTGTTCCCTAATCAGATGTGCAGCTTAGAACTACTGATGAATTTTCTGCAGGTCTTCACCAATTTGGCAGGTTATTGTTTAAATTAAGCCGAGGCAAGTCATTCTCATTGTTCCCAGGGTACGGCAAAAGGCTGATGTTATTCAATATTTGTTGTCATCACCTAGCTACTGTATGAATGAACCCTGTAAATAAATACCTTCGGGAATAAATTCAAACACCCTCCCCGATGGGTTTGAATAGCATGTTTGCTGTTCATTAAACCTGTAGGCAGCTCAGTAAGTGTCTCTGGTTTTCAAAAGGGTTAAGTTAGCAAATAACTTGGAATGATTTTAACAGGAACCATATTCTGTCCAGGTTCCTGTTTTGCTTTTAATCATGTCATTTATGTAAACATTGAATTTCAAGGCTAAACTAATAAACATTAAAAAAAGCCTTGACAAAACATAGGTTTAGGGAAGGAGTCAGCTGCAGGACTCTGCCTCTCGGATTCATTTTGTGGTGTTCAGTGCGGATTTCATGGTGCACCAAGAAATGTCTGTATTGCAACTATGTAGAATAAGAGAGACCCACATTCTAGTTATTGCTTCAAGTCAGGAGAAACAGGGTCATGAACCTGAGTCTTCTACCTGCCAATTGATGCCCTACCAATGGGGCATTAGCTGTTCCAAGACATCTCCCTCCCTCTAATTATGCCAGAAATAACATGCTGGGCTCAACATACTTCCAACAATAGCTATGTATTTCCATAGATCCTTCCATAACAGACCACCTACAATAAAAACACATCACATCCTCGTCACGCCCTACTCTATGTGCTTGTATCCGTCTCAAAGGCTCAGCCTGAACAAAGCAGTCTCTTTGCCTCAATACTTGATTTTTTCCTTTGTTGAAATTGGTTATTACAGGTTAAGGGCCAGATCCAGAAAGGCTGAGAACACCCACAAACCCATTTGGAATTCAGGTTTCCAAAATCTGGAACCAGAACAGTAGTTAGGTATGAAAGGACATGAAAGATTAATCATTCGACTTCAAGCGCTGTCATCACTATGAATTTCAAGGATTAGGGTTGGGAGTTTCAGATGTGCCTAGCAGAGGCAGGAACGTAACCCCACTGAAAGACAGTGAGCTTTTGGCTCATTTTATATCCACTTTTGGTTCAATGAAATATGGCTGAAGTGGTGTCCCTGGGGATGCCATATGGGATTTAAAGAGACCTTTCCAGCCAGTCATATCTGGTTCAGAGAAATGTGCGCACTAAAATGAATGTACTGGGAGTTTGCCATGTAACCATTAGCCGCATAACCACCATTAATATACCGTGGAGACATTGCCTTAATTTTTTATGTGTCAGACAGTTTCAGACTAACATTGTACTTAGTGAGGATAGCACAATATTAAAATGTGACTTTCATACTTTTTATGCTCCAAGTGCCTGGATCTACTCTTGGCACACTGCAAAAATAATACTTTTATGATTCATTTTTTCCATGAAATATTTATAATACAACTATTGAGTGATGGAAGTGCCAGAATATTACTATCGCTATACTTGAATTCCTGGAGGTTGTAAGCTTTTGTTTGGTCTAGCAGCGTGAAGGAAAAGCATTCTGCTAAACATCTGTCTCCCACTGGGGAACCACATGGGAAATAAAGACTTTGGGGCAGCATCGTCTGAAGTATTTGAGTACTCATCTTACCTACTGCAGTCTATGAGCGCCAAGGAGTCTCAGCATTATAAAAATCACAGAAAACCAGAGAAACATGCAGACTCAAGCAGTCCCATAGCCCATCCCTCTGAGCCCAGGAAGGACCAGCTGTACCTGCATCATTCGTGACATGCAGACAACTGGCTAACCCAGCCCAAACTGTTGCTGAAGACACCCAGCGACCTCTACAACCACTGCAGGTGAATTAGTGCAGTGTTTGACTGTCTTTACCTTTAAAAAGCTATCTTCGCATCTCAGCTGCATCTCCTACCTGCAGCATGACCTTGTCCCATTTATCATGGATATGCAGAACAGATTTTTCCCTTCCTCTTTGTAGCAATCTTCCTGTGTTTGAAGACTGTTATCGCTATCTCCACTCCATTTTCTCTTTTTAAAACTAAATTGCCCCAATTCTTTCAAGCTTATCTTGAAGGCCATTGGTGCTTCTCACCAATTATTTCCTATTCTGAAGGAAAGCACCTGCAATATCCATTAGGAATTATATAATCATGCAATCATACTGGGATGAAATGGGTGTTAAATAAAATGCATAAGGACAAAATGTGCATTGAAAGCTGTGGTCTGTGTTTAGACAACTGCCTACTCAGGCAGGCTTACCTTTGGGTGCCAGTCTTAAGACACCTGAAAGTATCTGAAGTGATCACCTGAAGTGTTCACAACATAAACCTTTTGAATTTATGCTACTCTTCTTCTCGTGAAAGTGCTGTTAACTCATTGTATAAATAATATTAGATCTGTAAAAGATACTTCCTGAACAAGAGAGAAATAACTACAAGCCGACACAAGCTGCTTATAGAAGAAAGGTTCGGGAGAGGCTTTGTTAAATTCACTGCAGCTTGATTTAGATATCTCCTCATTGAAAACCTTACCTGAAGCAAGTCTTCTGCTAAACAGTAAGACTTTTCAATAGAAACTTTATTTCTTAATAGGGTTTTTCTGAGTTGGAGCTCCAAGGACAAAGTGCAACTCCTCATGGTGCTTCCACAGCTGGAACTCATTTGCTATGAGAAGCTATCGCTGAAGTGATCTGGAGAAACACTTCTCGAATCCATTTTAACAGCTTTCAAAGATTGCTCAAAGATGCCCAACAGCCCTGTTTTCCTTGCCAGGCCCTTCTTCCTCACTGCCGCCTTTAGTTACAGCAGGAGCACTGGAGTAAAATAAAACTTGTTTTGCTGTTAAGCGTCCTGGTTAGGCGAGCTGGAACTGTGCAGGTTTTTCTGGTGTTCATAAACCTATTTTACAACAACTAAGACAAGGAATGATAAAAGGAGATGCTGACATCTCTGCGACAGACTAAGGACTGACTTTAACAGCTCTACAAGAAAACAGGAGGAAAGAGCGAGTCATGGAAGGAGCCGTTGGGGTGGGTGAAAGGGACAGTTATTACGTTCTTTTTAAGACCACAGAAATGCCATGCTGTCAACCTCTGGCATCCCACAGCAAACCATGGCAACAGCTGCCTGGCTCTGTAGTAATAAACTGAACCAATTTAATAGCTTTTATTGTTCTGCTGTGATGTTTGAGCGCAACCACTTCTTTCCTCCTAGGACTCCTGAGCCCACAAGGGCAGCAATGAGAGAAGATCTCATTTACCTAAAAGCGCTTATAAATTTTTAATTTGCTTTAACAAGTAAATTAACAAGTCCCTCATTCAGGCAAGTTTTATGGCCTCTTGCCACTTGGGGAGGGCCATAAAAATTTTATAGATAATCCAGAGCTACCGAGATTGCTCATAATAAATTGTCTGTTTCCTGTTATTTTATCAAACCACTGGGCTTCTAATGACTTAAAGTCACAGCTTCCTTATATCTACGCTTTTTATGAGCCCGTATTTATAAACTGTAAAGAATATCTTAAATTATACTGGGCCCCTGCTAATCATTACAAAGCTAGGTTTTTATTGGAGCCAACCTTTTTGCTCACGCCCACCTAATAAATTCTAAGGGATTTAAGAGGAAAAAAAAAAAAAAATCTTTTTTGAGATAGCACGCTGATTCTGCATTCTATTTTTAAGACGTTGCTTTAGCCAAAGTTTCATTAACAAATACTTTGAAGTGCCTGGAACTCCCTACTCTGATTTCTAACAGTTCTTGAAGAAGTTCTCAGGATAGTAAGCACGTCAGGCAACACTGGCCAGCCTGGCTCTGGGATTCAGGCTTGGGAGGAGCCAGCACTTATTGGAAAAACACAATCTCTTCTCAAAGGGAAAATGCTACCTCCAATGGGTGCTTACTGTCTACCCTCTGGAGCACCACTGATGATACTTACACAGAAGAACCCTAAACACGAAGATGTCCTTACCATTTGGTGCTGTGAGTAGTCGCGCTGAAATCAGTGATGGTACTCACGGCAAGTATACTTCAGCACGTTGAAATCACGGCCCCATCGGGTCCAGCAACAACCGAGCACTTTTTCCGCTGAAGTTACAATGCTGTGTCTAGTTATGGCTTCAAAATATTCACAATGCCTAACCTTGGGCATCCAATTTAGTAGGTTGGTCCTCCTATATAGAAATGAGAAATCACTCCAGAGGGAGCAGGCACCAAAATTGAGTGGCCATAATAATTCTGTGCAAGTTTGGTTTTTATCTCATTGACTACACAGCGCTTAGGGGGACTAGAGTCGTAAAAGAGAGGCTTGTCTTTAAGCGAGAGGATCTCACCATCTTTCCCTCGATTTCTGCTATGGGAATAACATGACAAAACTATAGGGAAAATCACTGGGGTCATGTTTACTGATGTAATATATTTGAGGTGGAGGGGAAAGGGGAAGTGAAGGAATAAAGCCGCTTCAGATTCTGTCCTCCAGAGATCTGAATGCCATGCCTGGATTAAAGCCTAACTTTGCTCTGAAGTTTAGGCTGGTACAAAGCTGCAACAGAAGGGCACTGGGATAATAATACAGTATAGGTGAAGATAATCAGTATTTTCTGTAAACACACAGTGTTATGAAAACCTAAAACTCCTTCAACGAAACAGTAGAACGTTGAACTTTACTAAAAAATTCCCCATTACCTTTCTGTGAAATACAAGTCTGTGGAACTGGAAAGTCCATTTACCCTGAAGGAGGAAAACACTGCAAGATGAGAATATCAGCCTTTGTTCAGCAGAGTTTTCCTGCTAAATAGGAAATTCCAGCAGGACAGGCAAGTTTTAAAAGCTCAAGATGCTATTTTTGAGACAGATGAAAGAGCTGGTGCTAAATCCTGGAATATGCCCATTATCTGAAGTGTTGAGAGTGCTTGAAGTTTTATTTATTGATTTTTCAGTTGGAAAGTGCCACAGATTCATATCTCTCAATATCACCCCAGATTAAGATCCATTGTGTAATTACAACTGTGCTCATGTACCTTCATTCTCTGGTGTTATGGTTACCATAGTCCACTAAAAATAGGCTGTTAAAGTGGATGAACTTGTCCAGGTATCATTGTACATTAAATAAGAACTTGTTCAATTGAATCTGGCAGTAACTGTAAGTACAGTGGAAATGAAATACCAAATGACGATTATCTTGTGTTTCCTCATAAATACATACACAAACAAGGATATCCACAATTACAGGCACATGCCATACACCAAATTCAGGTTCTGCTCCTGCAAGTTCAGAAATCCTTGAGATGGGATGGAAACAACTGCAGAGCATCCCAGGGATCACATTTTTCCAATTCTCTGAAGTCCTTTTGGATGACTGAAAAGCCTAACTAATGCCATCTAACTTATTTAAGAAACAGAACTTTTGACTTAACTGTGTACGTATAAATTGGATTAAAAGAATACCTCTTTTCTCCCTACCACAGCAAAACCAATGTCCCACCCTGAAGATGCATCTCCCTGCATCAAGCATCATCTATTGCTTCATCACGCAGTAACAAGAGTCTTAAAGAAACAAGGAGAGTCATACAAAGAAGATAAAGAAACAATATCTAAAGAAAATGAATAGCACATATCCTTATATTATAAGGACCCCCCGGACCCAAATTCCTGTTATCTGCTCCCAAAGATAAGAAATCATAAGGGTTGTGGTAAGCAGAGAAAAAAGAGGAAAATAAGTTCTGTGAGCAATGTAAAAGATTAAGAGTGACCCGAAGGAGACAAACACATCTTTCACAGTGACTCTGTCTGAACCACATTTACCCAAGTTGGAGTATTAGAAACCTGTCATATGCCATCCTTTCCAATGGCCATGAAATCGTGAAAGCAAGCAGGTGTATATATAGCCAAGATGAAACTTTGTCAGACTGGCATAAGCTTAAGTAGAAAAGCCTGACTCTGCCAGTGTATTTGAATTTGCAGGTAAAGATAAGGATATGAAAATAGAACTTCTGCTGACAAAGAGCCACATATATTGTCTTCACCATTATTTACTAAGAATGGACAAAAAGATCATACCTCAAAGGAAAGGGTTATATTTTTTCCCCTGCAGCTCTATCAGAAGTGATAGTAGATGTTCTGCCCTGTCTTTAAAAAATAAATCTCCTAATGGATATAAATGGAAGCAGAAGTGAGAAATAAAAATGCAGCAGAAGCACTTTTGCCAGAAATCTCTGGAAAAACAATGACTGCGTATGATTTCCAGACTTTCTTTGACAACAGTTACAAGTCTCTGACTCTGAGGAGCATCCAAACTGTCAGAAACTCATCTTGAGGGAATTACCATGCTTTCAAGATTCACCTACCTTGAGCCCTGGCTGTGGCTCTTACTTCTATATAAATACACACACATTACTTTTCTAATCAAATCCTTGCAAAAACACTTGCCCGCCTTTGTTACAAGACAGAAGATATTTCCATTACAAGTAAGCAAACTCATCTCTGGTGCACCTACATCTTGCAGATCTCCTAAGTTTCAGTTCACATTTCAGGTTAATCTTTTCCTTTCCTAAAGAACAGAACATCCTTTTTCCTGATCTCCCCAAGGGCTCAGTATTTGCAACATCAAACAGAACATACAAACCATCGCGCCCCCTCAAAAGCCTATTATACTGTCAACTGGCTTCCTAACTGCAACCAGGGGAGAAAGCTTATATACTGACTCCAGAGCTCTTTTACTGCTGGAAAGCGTCCATGATTTCTTCAAGCTACTGCTGCATTTCATTTCTCTAAAGAACTCATAATAAGATGGGCAAAGTTCCAAGAAAGAAAAAAGAAACCCGACCAACTAACTGAACTAACCGTGCAGTTCCGCCCCCCCCATTACTTTTAGTTGGTGGCAAAGGCCAAAGCCACAAGGCTCTCGTGCAATACTACCAGTGACCCTCCTTAATAAATCAGATACTAAAATACAGTCACATGAATTAGGCTGGAAAGGAAGAGCAGGGCAAATGTCTGCTACTGAAGATAACAGTGTACCTTGTGGTGTATTATATATTCACAAAGCATTAAAAGAAGCGAGAGACTAGGAGGAAAGTCCTTATGGAGGCCACACTACAAGCTACTCGAATCCAAAAGAAGTCATTGTATATTTATTAATTTTGCAATGAGAGACCAAGTTGTTATTTACCAGGAGGAAGGCCCATGCGATGGCTGTGACTGGGCTGGGATCCGGGTCTCAGCTTCCACAGCTCAATAAATGAACGTTTGCAAGGCACAATACAAACCTCAGCGGGAAGCTGTTGTTGGAGAGTCACATGCTATTACTCTAATTAAAAAAAAAAAAAAAAAAAAAGGGCAGTAAGACAATGTAATTCAAGAACAAGGGTGTCTGCTGCATTTGAAAAAACTGTTTTGATGTTGACAGGTTTTATTAGCTATTTACGTGTTTTCTTTCATTCTGTTCAAAGAGTTCATATCCGGTTTGGCAGACTATTCACTGGCCCCAAGCCTGGGATAACAGAAGAGGGGTCTCCTCTTCTGCTGAGCACATCTTCAGGGACGTATCCCCGGAGAGGCACCGACTTCTTTCCCGCTGGCCTGTGCGGCGGCTTCTCTCTCCAAGCCCTTGACAGAGGCAACCCCTGAACAAACCTGCACAACCCATCCGGTAACTCACAAAAAGCGTGCTGCAGCTCTCACACAGAGGTTGTCGGACAGAGTGGTACTAAATATAACTTCCAGCCAGACAGCCAGTACCACCCACAACTCTTATCTCTAATTTTTCAGTTAATGACTCATGGTAAACCATAGCTGACAGTGGCCACAGGTCTGACGGGTGATATTTAGAGCTGAAGTTCTATAAAGTCAGGAGGTTATGTCAAGCTGCAGCATCCAAGTGAGTGTAAATGGAGCCCTGCACAGCGAGGAAATGGCTGGAGATTGGTTATAGCCAGGAGTAATTGATCTGTCTGAAAATATGGCCCAGGAATCATAGGATTAATGCTCAAATTCCAGCTGTGTTGCATTGTTCCCTTCCCTCCAGCTCTCCAACAACAAAGACATGCCTCCTCCTCTGGAGACCAGAAAAGTTTTATTAAAATCTTCATACAACTGTTGCAGCGGAGGCCCTGTTAAAAGCATCATAGGAAAAAAATGCAGGATTCATAAAGAAACCATCCTACAATTTCCTTTCGATCTGGCATTGATTTCAAAGTGGCTACCTTCGCCAAGTGGCTTTGGCCTGCTCTCCTCCCCGGGCAGGCGTGGGGCAGGGGGTGAGGAGCCGAGCCCGTCTGGCTGGACGCATGAGCACGTGCGTGCACGTGCACGCCCGGCCGCGCACAGAGAGCAAGCGAGAGAGCGAGCGCTAGAAAACTGAGAAGGGAAAAAAAAATGAAATAAAATGGGAGCACTTCCAAAACTGCAGCTGTGCTGGCCCATTAAAAAGCTGAAACTCATTCTACTGTTCGACCTCATGCTTATCACCACATAACTATTCATCAAAGAAATTTCAGTGCAATTAATTAAATTATTCCCCTGTCTGTGCCACGGAGTCGTTATTCCAATATCAGCTTTCACTTGCACTCTCTTAAGCTCGTGTCTGTATGCCAAGTGACATCTCTAGGGTTGTCCGGTCTCAATAAAGCTCTGCTCCTCACCACTCACAGAGGCTATCATTTCTCTTTTTTATTGCCATTTATTTTCCACTAGGATTTTGCTGCCAGTATATTGGCAGGACTTCCAGTATATGGATGTAATGAAATCTACCACAGACACTTAACATCGGGTCAGGCTTGAGCTCAGCTCATGTGAAGCTGTAATATGATAAACAAATGCTTCCAGGAGGAGGATTTTATCTGCTCAAAAACAGAACATGGACTCCTTTGGTACCCAGGCAAGAACTAGGAGGGAGTCATTTGAAAATCCTTATGATAATTAGCTTTATAGCTAAAACGCGCTCAACCTGAGAAACCTGAGTTACAACATAGGTTCCTCTGAATCTGTCAGGACCAAATTCTCTTATTAAAAAAAAAAAAAAACACCAAAGGGTCACAGTTTGCATCTTCCTCTCTCCTCTTCTTTTTTTTTTTTTTTTTTTTAACAGCAGTGTTAATATAATTCCACTGGTTCAATACACACCAAAGCATGGGTGATTTGGTGGCTACTTTAGGGCTTCTGAGCTGACCTACCAACAACAAAAAGTAAATGCCCTGATGTTCAATCTTCCTCAGCTCTTCTGGAAATTATGCAGGACCTGATGGCTCTGAACGTGGTCTGTCTGTATCTACTGCCACAATAATTCATGTGATGGCACCAAAGCATCGTATCTGCATGTCTCTCAGTACAGGTCAGGACTGTGGCCAACAGGATTAGACTCTCAAAATGTGTATTACACAAGATATTGGTAGTCATGTCTCAGGCATCTCTAAGGGACTTGTGGCTGGAGATGAGAGACAAAAGAAACACAAAAGGAAAATAAAATGTAATTTTTAAAAGGGGAAGGAAAAATCAAACCTTAGAACAGCTTGTATCTGGCCCCAGTAAGTCTTCCCCAACCTGGAAGACTTTAAATCAATAACGGAGCCTTTCTATCAGAGACCATTTATTTCAAATGCAAGTTAATGGACATAAATCTCTACAGGCAATGAATGTGAAACATCAGACAATGATCAAAGGGTTGTTTTCCTTCCTGGTAAAAAGAGTTTGTTTTCCTGTCTAAAATAAACTTCTCCCCAGAGAAATGGAATTTTGCTGTTCTTCCAGGGAGACAGGAAAGTCAGGTGTCTTCATCAGCAACTGTCCTGATGCCTTGTCAGCTTTCCAGCTAATGCATTGGTTACAATAATTTGCAGCATCTGTATAAAGGGAGCATAACCTAAGTGTTGCAAGTTAATTATGGGGAACCTAGAACTATTATGGTAAAACAGAGAAATTATGCTTGAATAGTGCCTATCTTTATATATGCTTGAAAAGTTTTATTTATGTACACATTAAAAAGTATACACTTTGCCTACTTGCTTTGAATGAAGGCAAATAAAAGCTAAATTGCTGGCTCAAACCAGGTTTGAACTAAACCTTACGCATTCTCTACCTCACCCTGCTACTATCCAATAGTCTAGGTTGTCTCCAAACACGCAGCCTTTTATTTTGCGGTTTTCTTGCTAAAACAATCAGAGAGACCCCACCATGATTAATCTGCAAAATGTGCATTTCAAAATGAATTTTACAGATGTTTGGTCCCTATGTCTCCCAATGCCTCTGGCCCAAAGTGCCTACACACTGAGCCCCTAAGGGCACAGCAAAGCACCAAAATGGTGCCTCACGATACCCAAGGTGGGATCCATAACAAAATAGACTGTAGTATCAGGATTTAATATGAGATAAATATCAGGGATACCAAATATACAATCTCTCATTCACTTAACTAAGAGAGGGAGGGTGAAAGTCAATACCAAAACCAGAAACAGCTCATAAAAACACTTCGAGAAAGTAGAGCCCTGAACTCACTTGCTTCAAATGCTTCAGGTGCCAATTCAGGTACAACAGGAACCTCAAGCTGATCGCACAAACAGGCTCATCCCCAGATTGTCAGTTACAGTCAATGCACCATCTCAAATGGATACCTGTGTGGTCGTGTGCACCCCACTAACCCAAAGTAACTCAAGGGAACTATCTACTCATATTTCCTGAGTTGCCAAGAATAGCGTATAATAGATCAAAATGATATTACAACAGAAGCTGCTTGGAAATATAGTTGCTAAAAATTATAGTTAACATGACAGTCTATCTGCCACCTATTCAAGGAAAAGAAATTTGACAAAGTAGAGTGGAAAACCAATAAACTACCACAATGTTACCCAGTATGAATCCTCATCATTAAAGCTGATTAAAGCTCAGCAGGCTCAGTTAAATTACAGCATTCAGAAGAGCTGCAGACAAGCCTCAACAATAAGGGAAAGGTTGTCTAAAGATTTCTTCTCCTACTTAGCCATGGCCATGAAGGCTGAATTTTCTAATGCACTCAGAAGTACATTTATGTTTTCAAAGAGTGGGGGTGAGTGTACAGATGTACAATTTATTGTATGTAAAAAGGGACCGCTGCGTATACGGACGGCCAGCCACACCGCCCTGCTTTGTGGTTCACCCTCCGATCCTCCAACCCTTCAAACACAGTCAGTGGTCAAGCGTGACCTAAGGGACAAAGAACGTCTGTTATTTCACACTGTCCCTCCTACCACATCACGGAAGATGGGAGGGAAAGGGGACTGACGGGACGTTGTCCCAGCAATGGCACGTGGCTGAAAAGAGACCTGCAGTGGTGTTACCGACTGACTCAGCTGAGAATCCAGGCTAACGATGGGGTTCATTAAAGGACTAAAATTAGAACGGGCAATACCTCGCATTCAAAACTTAGAGACAAAAAACCAAGGCTCGGAAGACCACAACAGGTATTTTGTCATTCAGTAAAACGAGATCTGGATTTGGCCCCCCAAGCACACACCGATACTTTCCAAATGAATGCAGTCTAGTCTTTGGAGCTGCAATTTCCTTGTATGCTTCATTACAACAGTTCCATTCTTTTTCAAAAATAAGTAAATGCTTCTGGTCTGAAACTATGGCACATTACTCTGCAAACTGTGAACATCAGTAAAATAGTCCGGTCTATCAGGAGACTAAGTGAAAAATCCAACATGAACAGCATGGGTCAAGGTAGCAGCACTGTGAAGCTTTCTGGCCCACGCCCTACATCAATAATTTAACTGTAAATATATATTAACTATTGCATTCAAAAAAAAGAATAGGATTCAAATTTCAAATGTCACAGATATTTAAGGAAGTTTGAACGGCACTTTACAAAAATCATAAAAGATATGCTTTATCTCAGTTTCTTTTATTTTTTTTTGAAACATTTAATTCCTTTCCAAAAGCTATTACAGCATTTTCTTACCTCTTAGAGTCTTCTAGTTTCATGTTTGTTATCTACCCTAATTTGAATATGGCAAATAGACCATATTTATTTAGCACGGTGTCCTGTGCTACACAATCCAGTGTAGGACTTAACCTGTGTCCTTCAATACCAAGCAACAAGCTTTCAAGTATTTTAATAAAAGAAGTAACTGTGTAACAAATATAACTGTAGATAGCTCTTACCTTCTGTGTAACAAGCTCATCTGAGTGCATGTAGTTTTATATTTTTTTAATTTTATTTTACTTTTTAATAGGAAAAGCGTAAAATTAATATCTCATGTCAGCAAATCCAATTACCTGCTCCCACTGAATAATCTCCTTCACCCTTAGCGCACACTCCAGCTGGACAGTGGTTCATACCAAGCTCCTTTGGACAGGAATTGGGCCAGGTCTCGAGATGTGGGAGAATGACGCCTTCAGGAAGCCACCCCTGGCCCATCCCAGGCGTGGGTGGCACTACAGGGCATGGCCTGTTCTCACGCCCATGCTAACTTTCTGTAATTTCTTCTCATTAGCATTAAGACCACCATTAAGACCAACAAGTCCCTTGTTGTAGACCTACAGGTAAGGTCCACGGCTCAATCTGGGCTCATGCTGCAGGCTTCCCCAGATGGTCAAGGCTGCAAAACGGGATCTGGTCATTCAGGCTGCTAAGAAAGGCAACTGAAGGCTATGCCAGTCACATCAGCTCTTCGACAGTCAACAGGAACTGCAGTGCCTGGATTATCCAAGGCACATAAATGCCACCAGACCTCTGATGTAACAGGTTTTGCACCTTTTATCATAAAAAGCAACATTGGTCTAACAGCCTAAGTAAAATACCAGTAGAGAGGACGTCCATCACTGTGCTGCGCTTGGTGTGAAAAGCCTGTAACACATTCAGTTGACAAACAATTCTGCCAAGTGGCTCTTCTGTAAGTTGCTCATGTCAACAAAATTAATGTGACATTTACAACTATTTTGAGGATAAAATGAAGTTGCTTAAATTACTCTGCAGAAGCAGCGTGAGAAAGAATTATTCAGTTGACAAAATCTAATTAGGTGTAAATTATTTCAGGTTATATGAATTATAAAACCTTTCACAGAGAACTCAAACTCAAGGCTCAATGTGATATGGTGAATTAATATGCCAGGCATCTGTTTTCCAGAGCTAGGTTTCAATTTGGGACAAAGTCGCACAGGTAATTAATTTCTTCTTTCCACCAGCTAGCCTGTGCTCAGGTAGGAAGAGGAAGGCATGTCATATAGAATATACATTTTACTAAAGTTGAAAGGCTTTTTTCTCACAGAAGATAGGAAGAATTTAAGAAGTGGACAGAAGATGCAAAAAGAAGCTCTTAGTCTAAATCCTGAGACAGAGCTGAAGCTCCTGATGCCTGATGACAGCAAGAAGGGAAATATTTTGGCAGCAAGGTCTCCTTGAAGCCTGGTGTCCAGCTTCATCCTTCATCTAGAAGGTTTCTGAGTAGTGACACCGAGAAACATTTCAGTGCCTGTTTAAGTTTAATAATCACCCTCACTTTTAAGCCTGTGCTTTTATGCTTTGCTCAGGCAGGATTAGCATGTTCAGAAACCTGCCTAATTACCGCAGTGTTTATTTCTCCTGCTAGGTTTAATTTTTGCTGTTCGGATGCAAAAACGTGACCATTAACTTCTACAAAGCCAAGCAGGGCATCTTTGAAACCAAACTATCAGTGCTTTTAACGTCTGAAAAGCAGGATACTGAGACGTTTCAAGGATGCCACGGTGCCTTGTGCTGCTGCTATGGAGGAGGAAGGAATGACGAGCAGCTGTGTAATTAGGTATTTTGGGGGGAGAAGACAAGCGCTTTATGAGCTGAGGATCAGCTTTGCCCACTTGCTGTCAGTCTGTTGCAGTTGGAGAGTTTGGGCATTGTGGGAAAAAAGCAGTTTCAGTTCCCATGGGAGGTTCAGAAATACATACTGGGTTTTGATATATCCTTATTTTCCATTTAAATGCACCCCAATTCAGTACGGATTGGTAGATCTCATGAGCTCAAACTACCTTTTCACACTTCTTGCCAACTCCATGAACAACACGTCGCAAGGAGATGCAGATTATTCACCATCCCTTCATACCCCCCCTGTAAGGATCAAAGAAAGTTACTGGAAGCAAAACACAATATTTGGTCAAAAAGTCTAGAGAGGAGGCACATGAAAACCCCACAGCCCTAATTTTCTCCTTCTCTTTGGAAAAGTTCAGCTATGTTCCTAAGCTCCAGCTGGGGACTTTCTCAATGGATACATACTGCAGCTTAGTTAAAAATGATATGTAACGCTATCAGCTGCTCTCTTATTCAATTTCTATATAGAATGCATTTCTTACACACTATTGATCACATTTCCTTGAAAAGACTGGTGAGAATTTTATATTTTAAATGCCACCTTTTTCTGCTACCTCAAACAAAAGACATTAGCATGTGAATTGGAAAAAACCCACGGTTAAAAACCAGAAAAAAAGAAACTAAAGTCATCTCACTGGAAGTTTCAGTGGGCAAAGCACATTTAATCTTGTACTCACGGTTGTCCAGAAACCTTCCCCAACCTTCCCCGAGTGCAGAACCCAGGTCCACTTTGTGCTGCTGTTGTGAACTGAAAGAGGGACGTGGCAGCAACGACGTGCCAGCCGCGTTGCTTCTGCCCCGGCCGCTCTTGGAAAAACGTGACAGAACATGGAGAATGCACGTGTACATCAAATGTTTAGCAATTATTTGCACACACTGACTCCCTTCATGAGCTCTTCACTTCTCAGAGAGATTTAGTAAATAAAGCTTGATTCTTTGCCATTTCATGCTACCTGCAACCAACTGAGCGCACTATGCCATTCCCAGGCAGTCAGGGAGACACAGGCATTTTATACCGAGGCGTGGCATGGACCTCACGTCAGTAAATCAGATTGGCTTTCCTGAGTCTTCTGAGGTCCCAACATTGCCAATTTTCTAACTTAAGGCTTAACTGCAAAGAGGTTAGAAATACCAAGAATGGCCAGAGATACGTCTAAACATTTATGCAGCGTCCAGTACCTCTACGTGTGCAGCTAAGCTGCACATTCAAGAATAGAATAGAGAATAGAATAGAATATTTCATTTGGAGGGGACCTACAACAATCATCTAGTCCAACTGCCATGGACCTTCTCCTCCTCCTTCCCCCACTATATATATATACACACACACACATATGTTTTTTTGGTTTTTTTTTTTAAATAATCAAGTCCTAGTCCTACACCGAGATGACAGGGAAGATAAAGTCAAGGCAAGATAAATCCACCACACTATGTTTCTATCTTTGTAACAAGAGCTGGTGGCAGTGACAGAGATCTGAGGATAAATACAAATCTGCTATGGTTCACTAACCTTCACTCTGCGGTGATTGATAACTGTATTTTTAAGTGGCTGCAGGTATCCGGCTCAGCTTTGGGCTCTGTATCTCTCTCTCCACCCCCTTTGTAAGAATAAGTTGCAATATGCAGTGGCTATAGGACTGAGGGACCAGCCAGCTTCTCCAAGAGAGCCCGTGTTCATGCAAGGACTGGAGATGCCGATGGAAGAGGCAAACATCTCAAACCAATTTCCCTGCCTTAGCAAAAGCAGCAAAGCTGATGAGGACAAGAGGTCTAAAAGTAGAGGAAATTAAACCCAAAACAAAGCACAGAGCAGGAAAGGGCATTTGTAACTACAAAATGATTCCCTCGCTTTCGTCAACGTTCACTCCCAATTCTGTAAGAGTTAAAGGCCGCCAAGTAATAGGCACTGTAGAGTTTTCCCCTGGGTTGCAGCCAAGGCCACTAACCCTGCTATTAGAGGCCTGACAAGCTTTGTCAATGCAATCTACTGAATGCCGTGAGTGACAAGCGATCAATATTCTCCACTCTCATGGGTCATCACAGGTGACAGAGGCCTAAGTAATAAAACAGCCCTGGCTGCCTCCTCTAACTTAAATGCTTCCCCAGCCACAATATTTCTTTTTTGTCTAAGCGCCTCTAGCTAAATTTCTCATAGATCGAACCATCTGATGGGGTAGAGGTTCTGAGGAATTGCAATGTGTCTGAATTGATGCTAGCCAGCGAAAGCTCAGTAGACTGGAGAAACAGGTTCAAATAAATCGAAAATGACTAGCTACAGAGTTGTAATCTGCCAGCATCAGGCCCTGTAGCAACAAGGCAATATGAGGAAGGCATGCTGACAATGCAGCGGCGCCAAGCCACCTGCCAGCCGAAAATCAGCTTCCCGGTTTCTAGCGTTCTGAAGACATTCTCCGTGAAGTTCCTTTTTTTCCCTTCTTTTTTTCTTTTTTGTGAACTGTTACAAGAATTACTGGGAGCAACTATATAAAACTGCATTATGGTGTTAATAGAAAAGAAAGAAGGGCTGCTCTGCTGTAAATTTGAAGGAAATACTGATGGGACTGGAGTTCACGGGGGATGTCGAAGCAGTCAGAAACACTGACCAGGCAGTTCTTTAGAGCATGAAAAAACCCCTCCTCCTTTCTAAACGTAAAACATTGGAAATGAGTACGTAAATTTTAAGGGAATCAGCTGCTCTGTTGCAATTGCCCCCCCTCACTCCTACCATGATGCAAGGTACCTTCGGGTGGAAGCAGGGTAAGCTAGCCTGTATCTATTGTAAAACCACACACACCGCCAACAACCACAGAGAATCTCCTATTTTTCTAAATCCACATACTAGCTTCCCGCTAAATAATTTGTTCATACAGCTGTATGCTAAGTAAGAGCTTAGACAGGCTTCAAAAAAAGCAGCGATTTACAGTTCAGTACCCAAATTTAAGACAGACGAGGAAAAAAAACCATGTTTCAGCCCTTATGAAAATCCTGCCCCAATTCCTGCTGTCAATAACCTTTATGGACACAAGCCATTGATGTCCATCTGGGATCTGAATGTTGTCCAGTTTTTTTTTCAGATGTTTAGAACCAGGTTTTATTGGGAATAATCCCTTTAACCAAACAGCTTTGCAAACACTGAGTTTCACTACGTTCCTGTGAGACAGGCAACCAATACACACCGATTTATTGGTGAATAAGCTAAGATTCAAGGGAGAGCTAGAGGCACAACTGGACACAAAACCCAATGGGTATGTAATTTCACACTTCAAACTTTGAACATCAAATATGTCCTGGAAGAGAGTCTCTTCTAGGGGATGACTGTCAGCTGTAAAATTCTGTTTAAACAGGTGGTAGGACGATGATGTGCTGTTTGGAAATAATTGGTGCACTGTTTACACACTACTCTCAGTGATCTAAGCCAGGATAAAAATAGACTATAATGCTCAAGATCTGTATTTTTGCATATCTTCATCCTCTTTCATTACAAAAAGCAAACCAAAAAGCTAATTCTACTTGAAACATGTATTTAGTGTGCCAGTTATTTATAATAATTACAAAACTTTTTGAAATTCAAAAAAAGGAACCCAATACACTTGTGCGAGCGTGTTTTTTTTATATATGCGTGGAGATTTTTTTATATATGCATGGGGCATTTGATCTAGAATGGCTTGAAACAGAAAAAATAAGCCAGTATATACGATTGTGTCAGAATCCTTTAAAGGTTACCAAATAAATCATCTTCTGTCCAAGAGATGCTGGGATCTTTTCATGGCAAAGGCTAATACATGGAGACAGGAACTCTGTGGCAACATCTTTTGGAATATGCAAAAACAGATGAGGGAGCACATTTCATGAAGGAAAACTGCCCTAACTCTTAGGATGAAATTAGATGTCTAATAAAGAAAAGGTCAATATTCTAACGTAGGATTTGGTTCTCCAACACACTTGACTACTGGCCAACTAAACCAGCTGGATAAGCAATGGAGAACAGCATGTGGGAAGGATATATTTCAGACCCAAGTAATCTTTTTAGTCACTAAATACAGCTGATTTTCTAAATGATTAGATGAAGGCTTGGCCATTCCCGTATCAATGCTGAGGAAAGGCTGTAGGACAAGAGTTGTATTAAGATGTGAACTAGCAGATAAACACATAACCAGCCTGGAGAGGGTCCATGGCGTTCATAGGGACAGTATGATGAGTGGTTGCAGTGAAAGCAAAGTCAGATTAAGAACAAAACAACAAACCCAACACTTTTTGGCAAGCGCCAATGACCGACCAAGACCTGCCCGGGGAGCAGGTCAGCTGTAAGAGAATGTTACCAGCAGGTTATAGAAGGGAGAGCCATGTTTTACTGCCCAGCTGCCCTCTTGGCTCCTGTTGTTATTAAAATGCCCATTTTACGCTGCACTTCATAAGTTTGCCTAACTCCGTACTGCACATCCTCTCCATTGTTCAGGAATATGTTCCTCATCATACTTGAGTTTAGATGCAGATACAATACATAAAAATAGGGTGAGAAAGAAATAAAAAATGTGAAGCTTTATCTCTTCTCTCCAGAAGTTTATTGCTATTCTCTCCCAGTCAGCCATCCAGCCTTTTTTTCCCCTCTGGCCTCAGAGGCTTTTGACTTTCTCAAGATATGACTCCAGATTAATTTAAAAATAGAGAATGAAAGCAGTATGGCTACAATGATCTGATAGCATCACATACAGCTCTTAACAACCTAATTTATTACTGATGATGTAGTCATTAATGTACTCTGAACATGCACTATACACTCCTCTTTAATGAAAAAGTAACTGGGGAAGCTCATCCAACTTGCTTCAGAAAGTTGCGCCCCAAGAGACTTACATGTCATCTACCCTTAGATTTATCCAAGGCTGAAGGAGATATTTTAAAACATATCTTCTTGTTATTCTTTTAAAAGATAGTTCCCTCGATGCTGAGCCTTGAAAGTTTAGCAGTTCTTATTACCGAGAATGAACTAAACTAAAGCAATTGGTATAGTGGTTGTTACGCTATGGGTACAATTTGCTTGCCATGTTCTGTTCTCATCCACTTTCATCTCAACTGTTTATATGAGCATGAAAAGTTACTCTTATTTTTCTTCTCATCAGCAAGAAGAGAAATAATCTGGCAAAACTAGATTGGGGAAAGCAGAGGGAAACTATGGAAATAAAAGTCTTCGGGACCAATTCATATGGCACTCTGGGAAGATAAGAGAAACAGCAGAGACAGAAAGGCAACACGTAACCGATCCAAATTCCCAGCAAGGATGATCTATAATTGGCATAACACTGACTAACACTGGAAAGGAACTTTTTAAAAGCCATCACACCTGTCTCCTCGTGACCCCACCAATTTGCTGATGCCTCTGGCTACAGAAGTTCCCAGCACACACTGGGTCTGCAGGCTCAGCGTGCAGCCATGGCGGCTTGGATGATCCGGTCCTATAGAAATCAGCTCAGGAACTCGAAAGCTACTGCCCCCCAAAGCCACCAGAAGCAACTGCTTGGAAAGCATGAGGCTTCCTGGGGCATGAGATGGAGAGGACGTAAAAAAAAATAATATAACTAAAAAAAAAAAAGGCAAGAGAAATAGAAACTAAATATCCCAGTAACGATGGTAGATTATGCCTCAGTGTATAGTGGGAAGTGCTGTTTTCATGTATCAGGTGTATAAATCGTCCCTCTCCTGTTCTAGACACACGCTAGCAATACCTGTAGCAGAACCACAGCTCAAAACTCCCTGCAAAGGGAAGAGCAATAGAGATTATCTAGATACAATACTCACTTCTGCATGCTAATTATGGTGTTAAAAGGCCAGCAGAAATATTTAAGATGAAGGAAGTCGACACCTCTTCATTCTTGTCTGGTAAGCTGCTCTCTCATACTTACCACGCTTTATCACGTGTGTATCATTTATGTCCAGGAAGGTTAACCGCAGTGTAAGGTTTGTCAGCATTTCCATTCCTGTCCCCTTCTAAAGGATTTAAATACTCAAATCTAAAAATGCAACTCAAAGAGAGTTTTAACCTGCAGGATCGTAGGCTAGGAGCAACTTTTTTCCTTCTGTGGACTTATAGCAAATCCTTATTATTAATTTAGTCTAGCAGTTCATTTCTTTCTTTCAAGATACCATTTATAAGGGGGAAAAAGACAAAGATCAAGTTATTTTGAGTGTAGGAGCTTGAACACAATAACCATACAGCCAGACTCTCTACCTCTGTCTCGAGGCTAATTTTCCTTTGTTGAAACACTCTGATGTGACTGTTATTGTGGGAGCTTCAGGCTGGAGGGCAGCTTACAGGAGGCATCACTCTTGCTATAATTCTCTCTGCGTACACAAGAAGGACCATTAAAAGTGCTGTGTTAGTCTTCACTTTAAATGTCTTTCAAGTCCGTGTTTACCTAAGATAGCATTATTTGAACATATATATTTGTGATCCAATTCACCTGAAGCACAGTTCAATCCTATAGGAATAAGACAAGGACGTCCCATATGGTAGCAAGGTAGAAAATCTCCTCCAATGCAAACCACCTATGACCTCTGTGCTAATAAATTCTTCTGCAAATGACTGGGCAAAGTCCTGGAGACTGTGTGCAGTGAAGATAAACAGCCCTCTTTGTCCTCCGGGCCAGAAGTGGCCATTGTATAGAGCTTGCCCACAGGATTAGCGCTGCCATTATTATTTGTGTTATATGAGCTATTTCAGGAGCTAATTGACCCCAGCACAAAAGCCGGGTGAGAAAGGCTTTTGTATCTAATAGAATGAGCAATACAGAAAAGGGTAAGGTTCTTTGAGCAATTGGGCCACAGTATACAGACACTGACTCAGTTTTAGCTGACAGCATCAAGCAGGGCAATCTAATCTCCCCAGTTAGCACTAAATCAGCCTAGTATAAATGAGCCCATGACAGAACACGGAGAAATGGGACTTGCTAAAAGGATAACTGAGGATAACTGCCTTGTGAAGCATAAATATTGAAGATGTTCAGAATCTTTCATTCCTCGAGCTAAGCATGCCTAGCAAGAGCTGTACAGGCAGAGCCATTTAATGCTTGAATCTCTGTTCAGTTTTTGAGGGTACAGTGGTAAATGTCAGTATGTACATAAGGTATTCTAAAATTATACATATATATTCCCTCCCTCCCTCAAGTACTTAATGGTGGGGGAAGGTACTGACACTGAGAAACTCTGACAGGATGCTCTTCACCATTAAAGGGTTTGATACAACAACAACAAAATGTGAAGCCATTTTCTCTAGGATGACGGACATTTGAGAAGGAGGACATACAAAGGCTGTAGTATAAGATCATCCAAACTACTCATCTCCAAATTCACTTGTGAAAAATGATATGTTTAGGGGGAAAAAGTGAAGCTGAACTTAGAACGGAACTTTTTTTTTTTTGGCATTTAGTCACCACTCAGCAAAGCTGGTTCTATCTCAAAGTCAGAGCAAAACAAACATAAACGATATAGTGAAAAAATTAACTCACGCTGACCTTTCTGAAGCCACTGAAAAAGCTGCTGCAACATAATTCATTACAAATTCTGCACTAAATATGGTGCACAAAAGAATACAACCTTTTAAATATGCAAACAAAAGAGAAATAATCATATTCCTCATTTATTTATTGAACCTACATGGACTCCTCATTGCATTATCTGAGGCTATCACAAGCATAAAGGAATTACACAGCACAAAATCCTGGTAAGGAAAAGCAGCAGAATTTACAGGTGCTTCACAAATGGGGTAATGAGGCAGAGAAAAGAGAAGGTCTCTGTGGTCAGACTGAGCCTAAAACAGAAACAAAGTCAAGTCTGTATCTCATAGAATCATAGAATCATAGAATCATTGAGGTTGGAAAAGACCTCTAAGATCATCGAGTCCAACCGTCAACCCAACACCACCATGCCCACTAAACCATGTCCCTAAGCGCCTCATCTACACGTCTTTTAAATACCTCCAGGGATGGGGACTCCACCACTTCCCTGGGCAGCCTGTTCCAATGTTTCACCACTCTTTCAGTAAAGAAATTTTTCCTTACATCCAATCTCCTGAGCTGATACACTTTCAGTGTAAGATTATTATTCCCTTCATATGCTTCAGCAGAGTTTTAGCGTCCCTGACAAGGAGGAGCTCCCTGCCCAAAAATGTCCTAGCCTTTCCACAAAGGAAAAGGCTTCTAAGACCTTTCTGCAAGTCTTGCAGTATCACCCTGTGAATCAGCGTTAAGGATACATGAGAACATGCAAGTAAGGACGTGGCAGCCCCAGCAGCTTTCACAACACGGTGCACTTCACTGCGATCTGCAGTATGCTTCCCGCTTACTCTGAAAGACCTTTAGCGCAAAATACCCTACCGTGGGGCGTTTCAGCAGTTTTCACTGGGGAGACACATTCATCTCAAAGGTATGCATCTACAATTCCGAGCCAGCAAATGGATGTTCTGATTATACGCAACACTAATACATACATATATGTGGCACACGCACTAGAGGTCCTACACTTCTGAACATGTCCTCCTGAATCTGCAGAACTGGGGAGTGCGTTGAACACCACCTCACCACCTGTCTTAAGTCATGTAGCTCGGCACGAAGCCCACAGCAACCATCACACCAACACACCCCAAATGCTGTTTCTGGCAAAGCTAGTTTGCGCTCACAATTATTTTTAATCGCCTGGGACAGGATGGTTGGTTCTGACTGAAAGCGATCTAAAAGACGGTAATGTGCTTGGTGTGCATGCCTACCTTAGCACACACGAGCTACGCTGACCTTAACACCCTCTGTTCCCTAGGACAAAGGGTACTGGCAGATGGAAAGGGTTAAAGGCGGTTATTGTTCCTGGGTCTCTTCACACAATGCAAACCTACTTAGCGGAGGTAATTTTTTAAGCACACTTATTTCCATGAAGCAAATCCAGTGTGTAATTCCAGGATTAGTCCGGAAACTAAGAAGCTTTCTGCTTTCAGCAAAGTTAGTTTCCATTTCAAAGTTTAGTTAAACCAACTGAAGTTAATCAAAACACGTAATTTTGCAGTTTCACATATGGGTACACTTATTATAAGCAGACAGATCAACAAAATAAAATACATTCAATTGTAATGCTGAGAGAGAATTCTTTATTATTTCCTTTTTACTCAAATGGGTGAGAAAAAGGAAGAGGAAAGGAGGAATTAGTACTAGAAGGTGCACTCCTCTCTAACGTCACCAGTGACACTGCAATCCTTGCAGGAGAGATTTTACAGGCTCACAATGCCCAGGCCATGTGATTTGTAAAGATCTATGTAGATCTATAAATATCTATATCTAATGCCTCTACAGGCATTAGACGATAATGCCAAAATTTGACGAGACTCCTACAGAGCACCGACTTGTGTATGTGCCTCAAACTTTCAGAATGGATAAGGGAAAGAACCAAAATTGGATTTATCTGAAACTGGATATGCACCAAGAAATATCACAGTTATTTAAAACAAAAATGTCTCAGATCTGCTGTTAAAGTTAGCACATTCATAAAAATCAAGGCTCTGCTTTTTTGTGTACCCTTCCATAACCAAAACCTCAACTTTTAAAAGAATAACACAGACATGAGCACGTGTCTTCTGTTAGATTAAACTGTTCACAATTCTAGCAGAAGGCACTGGGATACGATGTCTAGATTTAAAAAAAAAAAAGTATTGATGTGGTTTTCTACACACCCAAAACAATTGAATCACTAGTTACAACCCTATTTTAAACAAAGAAATAAATAACACTCAAGACCATTTTTTCCTCCCAATAGTAGTATTATAATAAATTTTAAGCAACTAACAAATACTTGGCAATCGTAACTCTCCAAATATCCCCACTGAAGTTTCATCTATAAAATAAACTACAGCTCCTTTCCTGCACAATATCTGGTTCATCGGTTGGAGCGATGCAAGACAGTAGGAATGCGTAAACCCTGGGATTTCTCAATGCCTGTCTCCGCAGCATGAGGCAGGTCGCAGAGTGAACCCCTTTGACGTGTGTCTGCTGGAGGACACAGAGCGGCGGCGGCCTCCTGGCCTCTCCTTCAGAGGCACTCCAGGATGCCGGGGACAGGAGCACATCTGCGGGAGGTCCAAGAAAGGCAGGACCATTGGTACTTGGGGCTACAGGCTCCACGCTCCAGAGACTGCGTTTTATAAAAGGTTACTACGGCATATATAATAGATAGGATGGCAATACAAATATTACAGATGGGATTTTCACTAGGGTGGAAGTTTCTTGTAGTCATGCTTCTAAATTGCTCACGTACTTTTAAACATCCCATCCTACACAGTGATAAAATGATCAGTGAAGAGAGTGAAGCAATTAAAAAAAAAAAGGAAGAAAATCAGAATCTACTCACTTTTGAGTCATTTATTGATGCTCTAGATATGATTTCCATGGTGGAATTCACAGTCTAGAGAACAAAACAGCTTTGAACTCAAAACTTGCTCAGAAAATTTGCTGACCCAAAACTCCCCAAAGGAGCAGATCTGTCAGTGAAAGGGGCCAACTGCTACTGCTCCCCCTGCACCAACTGAGGAGCTCAGCCATGTTCCACCACCGATATTAATGTTCCTTTGCTTGAAAGGTCTCCCTGGAAGCTGCAAAGGACCTTGCTCATTTCAGGTTGCAAACACTGTAAGAAATTTGGGAAATGCCTTTTTAGTCATTGTTACGGTCTGCAGGCTACCCCACTGTAAAGCACTCTACACTCAATTTTTCTCTGCATTAGGGTGACTGGTTTCTGAGAAGCTCAAGACCTTAATGGTAGGTTACGCAAGGTTACTTAAGGATTTTCCAACCTCCTTCCAGCTGTCTTAAGTCTACAGGATAAAGCTCCCTTGGCCCAAAGGAATGCTAGTTCATACTAACTTTTAATCATGGTCTGTACAATGCACAGCTTCGCTGCGTTACTGACTGCTCACTGCATGCCTCTAAAATCAAAGGTATAAATGCACACTACACGGAATGGCTTACATTAGTGCCATTAATTCCTACTTTCAGCATAATCCTTCATCTGGGAGTTATTCCAAAACATAGGAGTTAATGACACTAATATAAACCATCCCAATGTAGCATGTGTTTCTTTAGCTTTTATTCCCATGACTAAATGTCTTTTTAATGCACTTTTATTTACCATGATGGAAATAGTTTTTCCTGCTTTACTCTATCAGAAGTCTGGGTCTGTCACATTAAGCCTTTTCTGGGCAAAGCTCTATAGACGTATTTCCCATTACGACTCCAAAATTAAAACCTTATGCTGACATTCCAGCAGTGAACTACAGCCCTTTCAAGTGCTGAAAGACCTAATGGAAACCCTGCAAAGGAGGGATGTTAATTGCCTGAGTAGGTTAAGGAATCTCCCGGTGACACGGCGTACAGTGCTCAGCCAGGCTAGGAAATGAAAGCCTGGGACTTAACGGCTTTGGGAGTCGAGGAGCAAAACAGAGCTGCAGAGAGGCTTTGTCCTTCTGGTGCAGAACAGCTTTCGGTTATATTCCCTGACGACACTTTTAACCAACTGACGAGGGGTAGGGAATGGAGTGCCTTCATATTTTCTCAGAGGTGTGAAATATGGGTAGAGGGGGGAAGTGGATTAGAGGGATGGAGAAAAATACTGCCATTCCCCAAAGAAGGCACAGAGAAATTCCTGATGAAAAAATGCTCCTTCATTGGAGGAAGTGGTCAAGGAGGAAAAAAAGCCCATAAAAGGAGTAATGGAAAGAAAGCAAAATATATGTTGTTTTGTCTCCATGCTGCTTTCCCCACCGCCCCAATTCCCTGAAGCAGAGCCAATCCTGTATTGGGCCTTTTAAGCATGTTGTAACTTTAATCTGCTCTCCTCTCCCTCCCAGTCTATAATTCCCTTACAGCCTGGCATTTACAAGAATTAAATACCTGCATCCACAGTAAAGGAGATTAACTGCTTGTAGACAACCCTCGAGACTGTGCTTTAGCCAAAACCCACGCTTCCCTCCTGACCTACCCAGAGGAGAGGGCAATTTGAGCTCCTCTGCCTTAGAAAAAGACACTGCCAACATGTGCGACCCATGCCCTCGTAGTTCATTGATGCCAACGGGCAGTGGGTCTTCAGCACACGTGTGTACCTGCACATCTTAGTTGGCTGAATCAACAGTTTAATTCATCGTGTTCTGACTTTTCTCTTGCATCTAGAAGATAAAGCAAGATCTGAAGAAAGGCAGCTTTGGACATACATACCAGGGCTTGAATTTTCAGCTGTTTGGTACAGACACCAACTTTTTTTAACCCTGTCATATTCTCACAATCTTACATCTTCCTTCACTGCTGTTGAGTGTAGGGCAGGTGAGGAAGAGCAGGTATGAGAGGAAGGATTGGAACGAAGGATGAAAAATAAAACAAAAGCAATTTGCCTCTGAACACTACAGTAAGAAAACAAGTTTAAACATTCTGAAGTTTTCACTTCTCCCTCCCAATTTACCTAATGGTGCTCAATAAGCAATCGGCAATCTCTTTGCAAAGCCTTTTAAGAGAAATATATAGAGCCATCATTAAACTATGCTTGGTGTTTTTCTAAAATGCATCCATGAAGGAAATACCTTTATGCAGTAACATTGCACTTCATTAACCTAGCAATTCAGTGGACAGTGTTTCTACCAAGTTATATACTATATAAATATACGGCATATGAGCAGCATAAACATGGGACAGTTGCCAAAATAAAATTCTGTTTCGTAAATCTGAGACTATATCTGAGATTTTCAAAGAGACATAAATAATACAGCGGACCAGCTGCCCCCAGAAGTCAACAGACTTGGGCCTAATAGATGGATTTCAATAAATTTAGGCTAAATCCTTACTGCAGAAGATGTCTATTGATACCTTCTGCTAAGACTTCAAAAAGCACAAAAGTGGTTTGAGGCTCTCCGTTTTTATTATTGGAGAGATCTATTTCAAAAATTTCTCTATTAAGTAAATTCCTGCATCTGATTAGTTTCTTACAGTAAAGATCACTTACCCTTTGGGTTTAGATTTGGAGCGTAAGAGGTTGAGCCTGAGATTTTTTGGGGGAACAGGGAGATTAAGAAGAAGTAAGTTTTTAATTTAAATAGAAAATGTTTTTAATATTAACTGGTTGATCTGAAGGTTCAACGATGAGTGCCGTAGGCAAAGAGCTTGTTCTTTGGCACGGACGCCCCTTAGGGGAGGGGGAACTCAGAGGGAGGGCAAGAATGCAAACCTCTAAACATCACAGATCTGTCATCACAACCACCAGAAAATCAGTTATCATCAGTACGATGATACAGAGATAATAAAGCCACAGCAAGGGTGAAAGTAGTGAATTCTGACAGAAAATGAGAGGGAGAAAGAATAAGATGCGAAAGTAAATCTAGCTCTTCTAGTAAACTATGCTTAGCTACAGAAGTTAATGATAAAAACACGCATTTCTACTTAAGCAGTTTTCTCTTACCCATTATAAGTTATAAAGGAACTTACTCAAAAGAAACAGACTTTGTTAAGAACATCACATTATGAACATTCACATGCATTTAGCTTCAATAAAGCCCCCCTGATTTATACTGGGCTCTGGAGCTTCAAGGTCTATTCTTTATTCAAGGTAAGACTGGCAGAGGTGAAAGGCAGCACTTCTTCAGCTACGGTGCCTGGCCTTTGTTGGCAACTCTTTGTACGAGGCAGAAGTGCAAGTGAAAAGAGCCATAATAAAAAACAGCTTTGAATTATTCTAGCACAAGATATTATCTCTCCTTACAACCCTTGCCACATTATATCCTTGGATAACTGCAGCGCAAACAATATAACTACTTGCGTTATGCATCCGGGCACTCTGCTGATGTGCCTTTACCTACGATGGGCAGAAAGACAAAACCAACTGATTACCAGAGCTGCCAGCATGGAAGACGGAAGAGAGCCTGCAAGTAGCCAGGCTGTATTTTTTATTAGTAGCAATTCTTTTTTTTTTTCTTTTTTTTTCTTTTTTTTTGAGACCATGGAAGTAGAATGAAGAATTTAAAACCACCATGAAGTCATGGTTTATTTAACCTTGGGCAGCGTAGCAACACTTGAGCCGCTGGGGTTCTAGGCAGACAGAGACAACTCCCTTTCTTTGTGTGCAAAATGCATTTCTGACTCCTTATGACCACCTCAGTTCTCCCAGCTCTCTTTGTTGTTGCAATCTGAGAATTTGCAGTGCTTCCTTTCCAAGAACTATTTGGGAGAAATATAAGTGGTGACATTCTTAGGAAGGAAGATGCAACCTGAAGCAAGGGTCTCAGTAACTTCCAGTGGGGACATGTGCTCACAAGCCCCTGTGGGACACTGGAAACCTCCACCTTAAATCCACAAAGAACCTCGTGGGGTTGTGGGGTGAATTCCTTTTCTTGGACTCTTGGGGCCACAGTTCTGAACTTTTCAGAAAGAAAAACTTTCAGAAGAATGAACGAAAAGGCTCAATTAAAAATCCTGCAAGCACTCTTTTTTTCTTCAGGGGCCAACACATTAGAATCAAGTTTGTATATGCCTGCTAACAACCAGGAATTGTTTGCAAGAGGAAAGAAACAGACTGCTAGCTTGCCAGAATACCATGTGCTACGGATAAGGAATATTCTCTAGGTTTTACCCACAACGGAGTATTTTCTCTGGAGGGTGCACTTTCAGCAATGACTTCCAGCTTTTACATTGCTGTTTATGTGACTACCAAAGTGTTACACCAGGTACGTATGGATCCCTAAAGCGACCAGAAAATGGAGATTTATGAGTCTGCTACTACTTCAAATAATACATCCAGTCCTTGATCAAGCAGTACAGAGTCACACTTGAAGAGCTAGAAATCTTGGATCTATTATCTTCCCAGGTGTAACTCCACCCAGGGAACTGTTACCTACATAGCTGTCTGTCTTTAAATCCCTCTCATTACCTGTCCCCTCTCTTCATATCTTCTTCGAAGTCACACTTGACTTGGAAGTGGAGTACAGTAGACTTGTATGACACAGTATGTAAATTGATCCCTTTTTTGGTTTTGTTTTGTTTCTGTTGTTTCTTTGTGGTAGCACTCACAATGTGATGTCTCATTTCCAGACGTTCAAGGAAGCACAGCCCCTGCTTCTAAGGACCTTATAATCAAAAGAGAGACAGGTGGCTAGGTAAAAAAAGAAAAAAAAGTTAGGAAAGAGAAACAACGGTGGTAGAAAGGAAACTGGTCGTCGTCTTCTCCCTATTGTCACTAACACCACTTTATAGACAAGATAAAAAGCAGCCCATGAAAAGCCCTACTATTCATTTTCATTGGTACTGAGATCACAAGAAACCTGGGTTGTTTTTTTTTCTAAAAAGGCATACCAGTAACCTTTAAAAAAAAAAACCAACCAAAAACCTAAAAAAAAAACCCAAGAAGAAGGAGGAGATGGAATTGCTTTAGGCTTCTCAAGGATTTCCTGCAGGAAGCGGGTTGGAAAATGATGGCAATGACAACATGTGCTTTTTAAAATATAATGTCTTGATGGATGCTGATATTTTACACACCACACATGTTCTAAAAATAGATGACAAAAAAACCTAAACTTAAAAAAAAATAAAGAAAAAAAAAAGACAAAAACCCCCCAAAATTCCTGCAGTCTTCTCTCTAGCAAACAGTAAGTGCACAGTCTATCTTTCTTAAGTGCAATATACTCCACTATCAATTTGTGCACTGGACCATTTTTCCTGAAAGCAATATCCCCAAACATAATACAGTGTTTAGTTAGCTCTACAATTGCATTACAAGTGTTTCAGAGTTTAAAACAAAATGAAGACAAATCAAGAGACCTTGGTAAAAGAGGAAAAAAGCGTATTACATCAGATTCAGGAAGGCTACACGAGATGGCAGGAAGCGCAAGGGACCAGGTTTTGCATCCGAAGAGGCGAGACATGCGAAAGGACAAAAGAAAAGGCCGACCCAAGATGTGCAGGCACAGACTGAGGCATCTATTACTACGAAAACACATGGACTTCTGGTTCTCCATATGGCAACTCTGCTTTTCTAAGAACTCTACCTGTTTGCAGATGAGAGATCCTGCTGTTTACATCTGACGCAGGAGAGAAGTGGAGCTGCATCCTTTGTCTCAGGAGCACAGCGAATGGTTTGATGCAGAGTGGGGGAACGACTATGTAACTCACACAGGTGTTTGCTTGATCAAAGCTTCGCTCACCAAAGAGATCTCTCTGTTTTACACATGGGAAAAACTGATACTCATACAGCAAATTAGAATCAGGTTTAGAGTTTAGAGCTAATCCTCTAGATCTTGTCATTTTATGGATAAATTCTGCAGCCATCCAGTGCTTTAGTTTGACTGTCTATGGAGCTACAAATCTCGTAGCTTGAATTTTCCCCACTGGTTGGCACAATTTACACTTTCTTTGAAAAGTAAGTTTAAATGCAGTGAACAATTCTTTTAAATGAGGGAAAACGAAGTAAGAACAGCATATATGATTGCTTTCTCATACCACCAAACCTGAGCTCCACCCAAGAACACTGCAACAGAAATTACCAATAATGCTAATAATAAACCAGAGCTTCTGTGCATAAGCTGTCTAAAGCCCAAAATAAACCAAAGGCATGCTGAAACTGTTAAGTTATAGCAAGTTTATTGGTTTTGCATTGCGTGTCTCACTAGACAATTTCATTCATTAAATAGACTTATGCTAAACTTCACTTTTAATTTATGTATGACCTAACATCCCTTATTAGGTTTTAAGAATGGCTTTTTCTAATTATGGCTACTATCTTAAGCTCACTTTACATATGCAAAAGAAGTCCTTTACAAAGTTTGCTTATAGGTCTTCAGAGGTTTAAATCCATTAATATTGCAAGGATTATGTTCACCTGGAGGACAGGTTTGCTTCTCCACAAAGCAAACCTGCATGTAATTAAAGAATACCTACTTCACTCTTGCCTAACATAGATGAACCAGGCATCAGATACACAAGGGTTAGTACGCAACAGTAATTGATAGAGCTACTGAAAAATAGCATTTGGCGTAGGAAACTGAAGCCCTACAATGCAATTAGACTTATTAATGGTATTACCCACAAGGATGCCAACTGTGATGATGCTCTCTGTCATACGAGCACCCTTGTCCTCATGTGATACGCATCCTTTTACAAATGCGAATGACAGCTCCATGAAAACATGGAAAGCTACTTCCTAGGCTTTGAGTCTGCATTTCTATTTATCAGCAGCAACGTATGTACTTGAAGCAGAAGCCCTCTCATTTGCTAACTCCCCTGTTTTAACCCGGCTATTCCCTTCTCACTGCTGTACCACTGTTGGCTGAATCCTTTCAAATAGAAATGACACCCAGGAAACATCTTGCATCTCAGCTCAGAAAGTCAGCCATCACTTTAGAAGACTACGTACTTCTCCTTATCCTACCCATGTGTACACTAAGAGGTGTCCTCCTGTTACCTCCCACCCTGATCTGCTGGGATTTTCAAAGATTTGACCCACCTCATCAGATAAAGTCCATTTCAACGCTGAGAGGAACCACCAGTACTGTTGCATATCCTTGATGCACCAGATCATGCATCTCCCATGTCATCTCTTGAAAGTATTAGTTGCCCAAAGTGAGGCTCGTATCTCTGTTGGTCTCTTGAAAATGTATCAAGTGATCTAAATGACTGAGCTCACTTGGCACTGGGTACCAGCTCTCCAGAGCACCACCGGTGCCTGCACACTTGTCTCCGGCCAGCTGGCACACTGCTCCGAGTGCGCCTTCCCCAAAACACATGAGTGCTAGCAGCAAAACAAAGGCAGTCGCTGGAAAAAGAGACACACAAATGAGCTTCACGGTGTGTGCACATGCAGTGCTTGCCTTCAGCAAAGCAGCTTCCAGCCAAGCTGCCCGCCGGGCAGGGGAGCACAGGGAGCGGAACAGATGCCGGCAGGGCAGCAGGCAGCCCAACTGCAACGGCAGGAGCAGTTGTACGACTGCAGCGATGGTGCCAGCAATTTCTGTCCACGCTGACACCATGCAAGTGAGCACTAGCAAGTCTTGCTTGAAGCATACCTAATCCAAATTGCAGTGTGAAAGTCTGGAAGCCTACCTGGGCATTTTTATATAGAGACATTAGGCATGATGAAAGCATGGTGGAAGGACAACGCAGGAGAAAACTTGCCAAATTCTGCAAGTACAGACATGGCCTTAAACTTGTATTGGCCAGGAAAAAACAAACTGTCACCTTTCTAATAAGCCCTGCTCAAAGCACATCCTTTTGTATAAAACAAGCTGGCCAGACACTTATCCTGGCCAGGGCAGAGATGACTTTATTTTTGATGGAAGTTGGCAGGAAGGGAACCAAGGAGGCTGAGCTGCTACGTGTTTGTAATGAAAGACGAGAAACCAAGCATTCTATAGTTTAACAGAGGAGGAACGCTGCATCGTTCATTTGTAAGTCAGGGCACAGACATACTTTCCCACACTACAGCTCAAGGCCCATAGATCATTTTTAGCTGAAAATTGTTTCCCAGAGCCTGGAAGATCTCAGAACTTTGGAGCAATTAAAATTCACTCCATTTCCTTCACCTGTTCTGTTGTATTGTCCAAAAAATCTGTGCACAGTTTATTCAGTGTGGCTTACACGTCTTAAACACGGAAAGGAGCTGTACAAACAAATCCCTCTAAGGAAATCTATGGGTTTTAAAATACTGAACTACACTAAACTCTGGAATAGAACAGCGATCTCTGTAAACTCTTACACTTAGAAAGTAATTAAGACTAAGTAAATGAGAAATGCTCCAAGAGCTTGGTACTTCCAGCAGCCAGGCCTTCTTTTTGGCATGAATTCTCCCTTTTTTCAGCCCTTCTATGTGAATACTGCACTTGGAGGATTTGAGGGACTGGAATGGGTTACAGAAGAGGTGGGGGATGCTATTAGCACGTTGGTGCAGACCAGGTAACCCCTCCATAAGAGAAGTCCTCCCCTCCATAACAGAAAGCCAGGATGGAGATGCTGCTATGCCACGACATTGGCGGCCACACTGTTTGACCCACCTCCCTCCCCAACGCCTGCCTATCAATCTGCTTCCCCCCCTCCACCGTGGTTTTGTGGATTGACTGATTATATTTATCACACTTGTAGTTCACAGGGCAATGGTTTAAATTTCATTCAATACACTCCATCTGGGAGCGCTTTTAAAACACACCCACAAGCACATTTCTCCCTCTCACCCCGCACCCCCGCAGCGATCAGCCATCTGTACTCGGGAAACAAATCCTAAAAAATTATTCTAAATTAAAAACTCATTTTAGAAGAAAAGTAGTATTAAACTGTTTTATAAACATAATAAACCACAGTAAGCCTTGGTTGCAATAAATATCCAACTCTTGCCTACAGCTATTAGAATCCACAAGCGTATTTTTAAGTTTGCTAGCAAACAGTGTATTTATTCTGACCATGATTTGTCTTCTGTGGTTTAATGCTCTCTCATGTTTCTTTCATATGTTTACAGAGGTGGGGGGAGAGAAAAGAGAGAGAAAGCAGGCTGTCCTGAAATATGTTACAGATTCCTGTAAGCTATAATGGTTCTCTGAAGGACTGCCACTTCTTCGCAACAGGGTCTGGCTCGGCCTCGGGACAACAATATCAAATAGACACGTACTGTTCTCCTCCCCTGCTTCGTTTACAATTGATTAAATTTCGTCAAATTAGTCAAGGAAAAAAATTAAAAGGATAACAAAAGCAAGTTGTAGCACATAATGCAGATTGTGGAGAGGCACCACAATGGGAATTTGCTGCCCCTGGCAGAGGTGCGTACCTACAAAAAAAAGGGTATTCATGGGAGGTTGTGGAGGGGAAAGGATGGAGGAAGGTGAGAGAGGAGATGGGAGAGGTAGATCAGGGGCAAATGGTGACTGAAGACAGAGGCAGCCACAGTAAGAAAATTAACATTAAATAATATGGTCGTATGTCGGGGAGAGGTGGTTTAGCCCAGTGGCACTGAGAGAACACCCACGTGCTACTCCATAGCTGCAAAGAAATCAGGACACTGATTAACTTCTTTTGTGTGGGAAAAAATAGCCAGTTTTAACATCCCAAAGGATTTATAATACAGTAGACGTTTTGGTTCACTAGTAAATTCAGATGACTGTTAGGGGAAAAAATACCATTCACCCCAGGTTGCGATGTTAACCCAGCAGAAAGAGGTATCTCGTAGGGACAGATGCCAGCAGTGCCTTGGCCCAGTGATGGGTGGGCAAGGGTCAGCATCAGAGCTACACCACCGCAGTGCCTTAATGGGAGCCTCAGCAGCCAGCCAGAAATTAAGAGGATGTGAAACTATCTTACCCAGCACATTCACAGGGCACAGACAGAAGGGGAGACACCTGCATCCTCTCCCCAGCCACCGATTTAGTCACTTCCATTACGGCTCCATAGATGTATGTCAAAAAGCTCTGCATATGGCCATGCGATGATTTCAGAGAAGAAGTACAGTTGATTTTTATCAGATGTTTTAGGCTACAGTTTTATAAACAGATGGAACATGCTTCATCTAGAGCCGCTAAGAAGTCCTGTTGACTTCAGAAGTTACGTGCAGATGTATTGCTTTTGCAAGACCTCATATGGAAAACCTGCGCTATACTGCCCGCCTACCTTGTGCTTTGTGCCTCGTGAAATCATCAGATTTTAATTTTATTTAATTATTACTAGTTATCTTACCTAGACGTGATCTGACCAAAACAAAGTTGGCCCACTCCAGGGTATCCAAAAAGGAGGACACCTTCTGTGCAAGAACAGCACCAGGGTTTGTTTGATTAGATACTTTGAAAGTTTCTTCATGTGCATTGAAAAGAAAATTAATGCAATAAGGTTAACTAAAAAGCTATTCCTTCCCATTTTCAAGACAATTATATCTCATGATGTGTGAATAACTAATATAAGTTAGGTTTTTACTGACTGGAGTTTATAATGCTACCAAGTGTTACCCAAAAAAGAGGAAAAGGGAAGTGAAGGAGGGCAAAGATGTCATAAGAGAAGCCTGCACTAAAGAATTTACAAGCAAGAAGAACAAACATCCTCTTTGGGAATTACTCTAGGCAACACAGCAAAGAATTATAGCACATAAACTAAGGTTACGTAAACAGTCTAATAAAATCCTGGGACTGATTTATGGAGGAGAGACATCTTGTAGTGTATTTCCATGGATAGCAGTTTCCGTTCGGAAGAGCAACCATGTTGTAATTAGTAAAAACCAACTGAGCATCCCATCTAAGAGGGGACAATAATAAAAGCCAAACATATAAATAAATAACCCAAAACAATGAAATCAGTCAAACTTTTCTTCCTATAAGCAGATACATAAAGTAAGGACTGGAAAACTTCGATCTTCCCTGAAAAATAACCTCTGTAAATGAGTGCAAACACAGATTTACCTAATTTTTAATGCAAAATTTCAGTTCCCTAGAAGTAGTGACCTCTGAAACAAAACAGGGGGCAGAATTACGCCCAGCGATGCCTGATATGCCATAGATCAGCACGTCATATGGGATGGAGCACAACTTTTCCCAATCACAGGGTTGATACCTGCTTTCCATACGATGTTTTATTCAGGTTTGTGACAAACCTGGTTTTGGTACAAAGGTCAGAAGACAACAGCTCAGCGTATAAAGCCAACAGGAGAAAAACTTCAGTCCCTCCGCCTAGCAGTCAGGCAGACCAGCCTTTCAAGCCCTACAGGCCACCCTTTCACGTTGCTCCGCTCAGCAGCCACTTCAGCTAAGTACCTTATTGACACGTATTTATTGACACGTATTACTGTTCCCCTCATCCCGCCCAGCCCAATCACCAGGACGGCTGCAGAAGCGAGTCCTTTGTGCAATCTGTCCTACAATTATGGTCAACAGCATCTCAGAGAGAGGGGGGTGGGAAGACACGCAACGGCAACGTGCACAGAGAGTTCCTGCTGGTTTGCATGACAAAATTCATGTCATCCCATGCAATCATGGCTCTTTTGCAGTGAATCTGGTTTAAACATAAGCCTGATTCATGCAGATACAATGCAACCAGCGCCACAGCCCTTTGTGATGGCTCATTTAGCTTGTAGTAGCTATTTTTCTCCCCTCCATGTTATAGAAAGGCTATGAAACTGGTAGTGACGTTTGTCATCATTGCTTTTTAATTATCTCAGGTAACTGACTGAAACACCACGATGGGGCTCTAATACACTAAGTGGGACAGGATTGGTAAAATCAAGGTGTCCACGAGCATGGAAGGGTTCCCTTTCCCTCCTGTGGATTAGGGAAACCAGAAACGTACTGGAGGAACTGGGTTCCAGGCGGGCTTCCTGGAGGGGTCAGTGCTGCTGATACAGGAGCAGAAGGAAAAACCCAATTGAATTTGTGCAGAAGCATGACCAGTCTGTCACTTGGGCTCACCAAGGCCTTGCAGGACCCGTGTGCCACCGCTGGCTCCCTCCCCGAGTCAATGGCCTTTTACAAGCTTTCATGAAGCCTCATGGAGAATAGGGCTGGGAAATCGGTGAGGCTTGTTTAAAACAGATTCTCCCACAGAAACTTCCAGAAGGAGAGGGCTTGAAACAGAACTAAAGAGTGCCATCTGCTGCAAAAAGCCGGAGAAACCTCAAACCCTGCGAGAGAGATGCCAGGGCAGCGGCGAGCACTGGATGTGGCACTGAGCTCTGGGCGGGCGTAAAGCTCGCAGGGCTGCCTGCGGAGGAAGGGCCACTGTTTCACGTGCGGGTTATCTGCTCCCCTTGTGCTGTCTCTAGCGTTTGCACTCCCATTCCCCGTGTGGCCGTGGGGTTTGGGAGCCGGCCGCAGCCCTGCACGGGGATGTGGTGGAGTCTGAAGGCACTGAGCTGCAAGCATCGCGGCCAGGCCCCCATGGCCCTGCCTGTACCTGGAGATGCCTCTGGTCTCGCTGGAGCAAAGCGGGGATGGAGAAAACAGTACAACTTCGTCTCCTGACAGGAATATGCTCATATTGTCTTTTACTCCAGCATATGATGTGATACCTCAGAGGACGCTTGCTTAAGAGAGACTAAAAGCGCGAGGTTTAAACTTCAGAGGGTTTTCTCAGCACACAGAGAAAAAAGTCTCGAGTAAAGCACAGCTTAGAGCTAATTTATCTATTTGGGACAGCAAAGGGATGTGTTGGCTCAGGGAAGAGGAACAGGTCTGAGGGTTAAGGACAAATTCCAGGCACTGTCCTGACCTCCATCTCCAGGCAGCAAAGTCCTGGCACAGCAGCGTGTCACCACGCGTCCACCTGTAGCCCTGGGAAGTGCCACCAGCTCCACGGGTTTCCCTCCTGCCCCAGGCACGGCACTGCTGCGGGATGCGAAAGCACCCACTGAAAACCCTAAACAACCGACCGCTTGCACTGGCACAGCCGTGCCTGATTTTGCATTTCTTCCAGGTGCCTTTTGTCCCTCATTTTCCCTGCAAGTGCAGGACTTGAGCTCCAGCGCTGCAGCGTGCGGCGCCTGTCCTGGTTAGCAGCCTGCAGATGGTGCTACCGACCAGCTTTTCCCCAGCTCCAAAATTGTTTCCCTTCAATCTAAGGAGAAAAAGCCATGTACGGTCTGAAAAACACACACCAAAAGGAGTTGCTCACTTCCATCTCATGTTTTCTCAAGCCTTCTGTACACCATACTATAACGCTGCAGTATCCAACTGCCTGGGATGTGGCAGTAATCGTCCAGAGCAATTAAGCAAGTTTTGTAAAAAGCAATTCACGACGGTACAAACAGCAGCGGCCTCGGTGGAGCTATAGGCCAAATGATAATGGTGCTTGCAGGCGTTTTCCTCACCCAGGCAGAAATCCACCCCCACGCAGAGGCCCAGAGCAAGGCCAAGGAGTCCCTGACGTGCAGCACGCTTGCTGCAGCGGCCTCGCGCACCGCGTTGCCTGCACTCACTGCTGACCACCTGCTGCAACCTCCCCATCCTTCTTCATCTCAGGAAGCTCGACTGGTACAAGTAAAAGTGCTAACCCAGAGCTTTTCATGTTGCGTCTCTCTCTATTAAAAGTAGGATGTAATCCTTTATTGGTTCAGTTTTGAGGTGTTTTTGTAACTTTGTAAGATAGAACAATGCTGCATTTGTTTCACTCCTCACCATCACTGCAACTTTTTTTTTAATGACTCTGACTCATAACCCAAAATGTATTCTAGGTAAAACAGGTGCCAAAAAACCCCCCACCAACACACAAACAAACCCTCCCCCCCACCCCCACCCTCTTGGGTTACAAATTTCAAAACTGTCACCAGATCACATACTCTGATGTTCACAAAAGAAAAGGAAAAAAGCTTGATTCTAATCTAAGGGAAGAAAATTCTTCAAACTTCCAGCACTTAGACGTTGTATTTATGTGAAAATCCTCCACCATTTTATTTAAAAAGTTAAATATTTATACTTCCCCTGAAGTATATAACCAAAACGTAGGTTCCACAAGCACAACTGAAATACCTACACAGCAGCAGCCAACATAGTGGATTCTCCAGAAGCAAAGAAAATCACTATATTTAGAAATCCTCTTAAAACCAATGACGGCTGAAGAAGCTGAGCTGCCTTAATAAACTGGGCTGCTTTTATGGCATTATCCTGCAAGATGCCAAGTATTCCTGCTCCAGTTCAGCACGATCCTCCAGGACAAGCTTAACTTTAAATACAGGGAGAGTTTTGTTGAAGCTAATGGTGCTGCCCAAGAGCTTAAGATTAAAACATGCTTAAGCACTTTGCTAGACCTGGACCACTACTTACAAAGATCAAGCTCTTAAATTTTAGAGCCTGAGTGTACGTTTAATTGTTTATGTTGGGACTGTCAAACTTTTTGGCTTCTGATTATTACTGCAAGAGAAATACTATACAAGACATAAAATCCTGACTAGTTACTGGTTTAGAAAACCTAAAGATAGGGTGTACTGGAAGCAGAGACCTGTTTACAGTAAATAGAAATTTAACAAAAAAGATTTTTTTAAAAAATTCCTATGGCAACTTCATAAATAAACCCAAGTTCTGAGTCTTCCTGCCCACGTTAATGTTTCACAGGGGGAGAGGGGGACCGAGAGCTTTGGTAAACTCCAGCTCTAACAGAGCTGTACTGCTGGGCTCAGAAGAAAAGAGTAGCCCAGCCTCAAGGCCAAAGGACGACTGAGGGATCTCACTTTAAGGAAATCTATAGGCTCAGGCAACTACAAGCTTAGGACACCGTAGTTAACACTTACCGTGACAAGAGGACAGTTTCATACTTTCCTCCTCCTCCATCTCTTCCTTCCATCCTCCTCCTCCCTCTGCACCAAGACTGCTTTTCTGCTTTTCGCTTTCAACCTGTATCACAAGCTTTGAGGACGCAGCAGTCTTGTAAAAGAAGTTTATGCGATACTTTGTGTAATAGGGCTAAAATCTGAGAGGAGCTCTTAGGAAATGCTGAAGGAAGAACACTGAATTGCTGTTAATCGACCTGGATAAAGTGAGATACTTGTGCTAATTAAACTGGCACTGGTTTCCTTGCCTCCTTTTAAAACATTTTTTTCTTAATTAATTTCTCTTAACCTCTAATGTTTTTGTCCAATGTACTGAAAAAGTAGGAAAATGCTATCTGTTTATTAACATTTTTATTTCAGTATCACAGTGACCTTGTATTAATGTTAATTTATAAACTTAAAAAGGGGAATATAAGATCTGATACAGCAAAACCTGTAAGTACATTCTGAACTGCAAACAGAAAGTATGTCCTAACCGTAAAGAGAAAAGATGTCCAGCTTACCTAATATGAATAACCAAAGCCTGAATAACCAAAATATTTTGGGGCTGGGGTTGACATTCTTAGCATCTTTCCTGATTGAATAGATACAATAATAAAAGGTCCCAGAAAACAATTTCATTTTATGGGGGTTATAGGTTTTTCAAAAATTATTTTTCATAAATCAGGCGTCAGATTTATGGGCAGGATACAGGACGGGACTCTGAGCCACTTCAGCTATTGATACATAGAAGATCACAATCAATTTTATATAAATTATTTACATTGAACCAAACTGCTACACTAAAGGCATAAATCCTTTCACCATCGGAAGTGACAAATATAAACGAGGTTTGACGCTTTCCAATCTCTTCATCTCAAACCCTGTTCTTTAAAGCCATGCCAGAAGCACACTGCTGGTCAGCATCGAGGGGATGGCAGAGAACAAGTTTTTTCTCTGCAGCTCAGTCAACCCGGTGCATTTCATAAACCACAGTTGTCTCTACAAGCCAAGCATACTGAATTCCCAAGTATTAACATGCTTTTTGTAACGCCAATTACTAGCAAGGGTCAAACCTGCACATCAGCTTTTGCAAGCGCACTTTGCACCTCAAAACACATGAGTTTTCACACATACAGAAGAGACTGTTTTGCTGAGAAACAACTCCTGAGTCAGCCACAGTATCTTGAAGAAAAGCTTTGTATCACCGTACTGGAAAACAGGCAAGACATCAGTAATCTCAGCAAGAGGCTAAACCAAGGACATCCCTGGAAACGCCGTAATTCCACTCCCATGACTTTGTCTCACAGGAGAAGGTCTCTAATTATCTAAGCATGTAGAAACACTTTCTTTAAATGCAACTGTCCTGAGGCTTCATTCTCAATGAACTAGACAAAATGAACTCGCCTAACTTTAAAAAAAAAAAGTGGGGGGGGGGGGAGGGAGAGCAAGAAAGAGAATTAAAGGTATGTGAGAAAATGTTTCTCAGGCTCTTTATGGCTGATTGAGCTAATTTACTGTGGAATGGGCAGCAGACTATCTTTAGATAAATGCTAATGAGGACGTTAGTGCTTTTTTCAGTCTGGCTGCTACTATTATGCTGAAAGGGAAGGTCAACAGCTAATAAACCCAGTTAACAAGCCATTCTGAACTTCACTTTAGCTTAACACTCTTCAAAGTTGCAGTCATTAAATCCATAGGCTATTAGGAGCTGCCCTCCTGTTTTCACTATGAGTGAAGGCAAACTTTCAATGTAGTCATTAATTGAATTAACAGACTCTAATCCAGTTTGACGTAGTGTAAATTGAAATGCACATAAGAGCAAAGATGTGCGTAGAGGAGTTTCCCCTTTTCAGGCAGCTTTGTGTCAATCTACTTTTGGTATCATTTCTACACGCCTCCCATGGAGGGTGCTCTCATGTGTATAACCCTTAACATCAGCTAGTCTTTGATATGAATATAGTTTGCTATCAGAAGAGAGAGGCTGGCAAGACAAAAATATGTCTTACAGCTTATTAAACTCCTCAGCTTTAGTGAGAGGCAAAGTGGTAAGCAAGGATCTCAAAATATATTGCCACCATTACATTGTGTTACACTCCTTTGAAGTAGAAAAATATCACACACACACTTAGCAGGCAGGGAACCTTGGGTAGGGAGATGTTAAGTGAAGGATGTTAGGTGGTAGACAAGCAGGAAAAGAGAAGCCTGAGCGTCTTGTTTGCCAGCAAGTGCAACAGCTGTCCTTTAAGCAGTGTGAATTTGAACCTATACTGTGCACAGCAGCCTTTGTCCACCAGAAAACAGCTGATGGAAAGCCATACAATCATCAAAAATTTCTGTATAAAATCTATTTTTAAAAGGGCAAGAAGTGCATCACTTTGTAAAGTCATGCATTTCAGTCTTTGAAAGTGTAATGGGCACTGTGCAAGGGAGTCCTGTCTGCTCAGCCAGCCACCCCAGCTCCGACTGTGAACGTGGCGTATAACAAACAAACGGCTCAAAAATACAGAGCTTTCAATCCCTGAGTGCTAGCTGTAGGCAGGGAGATAACGTCTTAAACACAAAGCAGGGCAACCGCCTGGTGTTGAAGCAGGACAGCACTTCCCTGTGACTGCCACTGGACTTAACTCAGTGTTTCAACACTGGGAAATCAATGAATTTTCCCAGTTTAGACAAGGTATAGGAAGCTGTAGAATGATTCCACGCGGGACACCTTGCATTTCCCGCATGAACTGGCAATATGAACTCTTAAGCCACCCAAAATCCAGTACACTGTGCTCATTTTAACATATCACCATTTATTTGCCTATGAGGGCGAATAAAGCACCACTGTTGCAAATTTAACAGAGAATTCAATCCTAGAGGACAAGAACTTCTCCAGTCTCTTACAGAAAGGACTGTATTACAGGGACTTGAAAATATCTAGGTTACTCATTAATCCAAATAAAACACAAAGACAAGGAAGCTAAGACAGTTATCCACACACAAAGTACTGGCAAGAGTGGGATTAGAGCTATTCTAAGCCTACAGAGACCATTTATAATATTTCTTTAATGTTGACCTGCATAATCGGCCTTCTCACACACTACCGGTGAAGAAATCCAAGCTTCCATTATCGCAGATATGAAGATATAAAACCACATTCAAGATGCAATAGGACATCTGGAGAGGAAAATGCATGCATATCCAAATCATTGTGTTCTTTCAGAAACAGAAAAATACAATGGAGCTTTAGAAATAACTAAATATAGTAATTTTAGTCCGACTGTAATTAAGGAAGAAAAAAGCATGACTTCCCCCATCCTTTTAAGAGTCATTGTTCAATGTCACAGCGATATTCAATTATTCCATATAAAGAGTATTTACTTTCTTTTCTGCATTATTATTATATTATCCACTATTTGTATTACTACAGAATGAGTAGTAATACAGGCCCCCAGCTGAGACTGACAGCCCCCCTCTGCTTGCCACTGTGAAGACATATGGCACAAAAGCATCCCTGAACAGCTTTGTATTAGCACAGATAAAGTCGGAAAGAAAGGGGAGGTTGGTATTTTTATTTCATGAGTGGAGAAATGAAGGCAAACTGAAAAAAAAAGACCCAAGAACTTTATAAATTATTTCACACAAGATTGGTTCCGTCTACTGTCTGCAGGCAGGTCTTTGTGGTTTTCATGGACACGTTTACAATGCTTAAGCAGGAATTTTAAGCACACATCAGACAGCGCTCACCAAAAGTTAGTTTTGACCACAGGCCCCAACCAGGGACCAGCCTAGATACAGCGCAAAGATACCCCCACCCCCGAGCCTGCGCGGGCACTGGGTGCTCAGGACCAACCTTTTTACTGTACTCCTATAGCATGGACTACGAATGCAAAGGTAACTACGGATGGCTGCAGAGGGAGCCGAGGCCCCCCGGTTCAGGGCCAGGCAGTAGGTGCTGCAAATCCCCCTCTTGTCCATAAAACAAATGAAATATCAAAACACAAAGAGCAAAACCCCAAGCTTTTGCAGCTACATTGGTGTGTATCGACTGGACCATGTGTTTTTATTTACTGACTCGAGCCATATTTCAACTGTCACTGCCAAGAAAAGCCCAACATGTACCTTTAAAATGTGAATATTCTGTCACGTATCATAATGCCTCTTTTCCACAGACAGTTTTATCAGGAAGATCGCAACAAGAAAAAGTACTTTAAAAGGCTAAAGTGACAATGGTGGCAGGAACAGACACCGAGAAAGCATGTTCATTTAAAAATCCAGTGAAAACTTGCAGGGGAAAAAAATCTCTGCAGCCTTTGCCCAGTTCCAGCACACACTGACACCGAGTCAAACAGGAATCAAGATGTCCATCTTACTGAGCAGCTACACCTGCTGATAAGCAAAAGCCCTCCAAAGTCAACATTGCCATCTGATGTCCAGAAAGCTTTCCAGCTCATCACGGCAAAACCCTCCCAGCCTGTCTGGTGCCTCTGCAAAGAGGTAACGAGCCAAGGCCCGGCTGAACCCACGCTGGCGTGCTGCACGGGGCACCGTCTTCAAGGAGAGCATCAGTGCCAAAAGAGCATTTTGCTTGCAAAAACTCAGCTAACCAGCTATATCTGGAAACGATATCAAGAGGTTAGCGTCTGTTTGGTTTAGGGTTTACTTACACACTGCCTTCACCATGTCTGATTTATGGGGAGTCTGTAGAGCTCCCAAGAAGCAGGAAGAAAGCAAGGAGCAGATGCTTTCAAATCCATCTGCCAATGTGTTTCTGGATAATTTCAGGTCATGAAGAGAAAGAAATCCAGGTACCATCCAGATCTGATAAAGTACAACACAGGCCTTTGTTAAGGTCAATACTTTTTTTTAACAGAGTAAATTTGATAAAAACGTACATTTTAAAGCATTTGGTGTACAGAATCTGGTTCTGTCCTCTTTCGAACATTCAGTTTTAGAACAGGGTTGTTAGCATAGGAGCCTCTGTAATTGCCAACCACCAAATAACATCCCAATACATAAGGAGGCCATAAAATGGCTAGTGATGAACATCGCTTTCTTCTTTCCCAATCATCGTTGTTGTTGCTGTACAACATGCAACTACTAAATTTGTACGCGACCATTTCTAAGGAAGAAGGAGGAAATGCAGAGTGACAACGGAGCTAATTTTGCTGATACCTGCAAATCTCACTGTGGGATAAGGCTGTGACTCCCCCAGATGCACAACGACAGACATTCAACCCTTAACTATCAGCGAGGGAGTTTTAATTCCCCCACAGAGTTGTCAGGTGTCAGTCCTAGAAAAATAGTATCAATATTAACAGAAGACAAAAGGATGAGAGAAGCCCTGCTGGGTGTACGCTGCCAGGAGGTACAAAAGCTCACACTGCGAAAACAGAGATAATTAATGGATCTTTTTGAATTTTGTGTATTGTAGCAATTTTCACCCTAGAATCTTAAAATACATTTCAAATGTAGTCCAACCTCAGGAAAAAACCACAACAAAAACGTATTAATGCAGCATTGTTCCATGTATATGGAAGTGAAAACAAAAATGGAAATGAAGAAAACCATGGAACAATACTCGAACAGTGGGCTCTCTTGTTTTTCAGAGAAAGGCATAATAAAATTCAGTGGCTGCAAGCAGAAGTTAGAAAAAAAATCAGGCTATAAATAGGATGCTAATTTTTAACCGTGAGGGTAATTAACCACTAGAACAACTTCCCAAGGACTGCAGTGGATTCTCAATTACTGGTAATTTTAAAGTGAAGACCAGATATATTTATTTTAAAGATATGCTCCATCAGGAATTAATTACATCAACTCCTGCTGCCTGTGTTGTACAGAAGCTCAGTGAAAATGATCCAAATGGTCCCGTCTGGCATTCTGGTCTCTGATCAGACCAGACAGCAATCCAGAAGAAATGGGGGAACTCGCAAGGAAATACAATTACAATTGCACCGGTGCTGGCAATGAGACACCATCACTGCTCTTAAAAAGGTCAACATTCCAACTCAGCATCAACGCAATGAAAATAGTGCTTGGATAATAATACATCAATTCAGGACGTAGTCTATTCAAACTCAGCTTTACAGTAATAGAGAATAGAAATTAGATGGGGCAGCACCAACTTAAAATGTATTTCTTTTGTAAAAGGTATAGACATAAAAAAAAACTTTTAGCATACAAGATGCGTATGAGGCTCTTCACCCATTTGGGGGGTGGTTTTCTACCACATTTTGGTTTTTGCTCGGTTTCCTATTCCCACACGCAGCTATTAGTCTTCTCCCAGCTCTCCAAATGTTTTTAACTTGTAGACCCAATTTCACCTAGATACAGCAGAACACAGGGAATTATCAAAGAACTTATATCTTCTGGGAAAAGGAATAACTGGGTAAAAGCTGGAGTTCAGCAAATGGCCAAACTACGGTTGTAAGCCCATGCTGGAGATTCCAGGGAAAAGAGGGAGGGAGACAGAAATAAAACAGGTCCAGAACAATAATGCCACTGAGGGAGGTGGAGGGAGAACAGGAGCAACATGTATTGCGCCCTTTACTCTCCCATCCCATGGTGGCAGCAGCAGACACCCCGCTTTCCATGACGATGGTGAGCGGGTACAGTAGGTGTGTTTGGTTGTTTGGTTGTTTTTATTAAATAATAATAACAACTACTTTATTAATAGTGTTCAAACAGCAGCAGGACAGACCAGGGCATCTCCCGGCTGGATGCGGCTGACATACCCAGTAGGCAAACTGCAGACTACAAAATCAGTTGAACCCCAAAGCATCTGAAACTTTTTCAATTCAAAACAATTCTCTCCAGCTCATCCAGTGCTTTTACAGACTCCGTAACGGCCCAGTGATTGATGCCCTTACACCACCTCCCCGCCAAGCCAGGCAACAGCTGAAAAGCTCTAGAACAACATGCCAAGGCATTCTGTTTGCAGTTTCATTGTAATTTGATGTAATAAGTGTTGATCTCAATTCACTAAACATTTGTGTCAATTTGCCACCCGGTTTGGTTTAGTTTTAAGGCATTTCTGTTGCATAAAAAACCGGCATTAAACTATAAATTAATTAGTTGTTTTACAAGCTTAAGGTACATTATTATCCTTCCAGCTATCTTCTGAACTGCATCTTCACATTTTTTCAGTGATGTGCGAGGAAGAATTTTCATCATTAAAATGAAACTTTCAAGAGCTCTAACAGGAAAGCCCACTGGTGCCGGTAGGTGGTGGAGCATTCCTAAGTGCATTATGAACTGTATTTATAGGAGCTGTCTAGCCATTTTAATGGGTTCTTGAGTGATTTGCTTAGGTGTTTACTTTTACTAAAAGCAGTTTATAACCTCTGCTCTCATCTCTGAAGTTCCTCTTAAATCATTCCGTAAATATATCACAGGGCAATGAGAGAGAAGGACTCGAGTTTTCTACCTTGGGCCGTCTTTTCTGCTTACCCTCAGGGATCTGTCGTCTCCCTGTTGTCATAGAAATAGGGCATGGCTGACCTCAATATGATGCAGCGTAATACCCAGACGGATTCAGCTCAGCGCCTTAATCCCCAGTGGAGACACTTTCACTGTGTTCATTATTTCCTGGGGATTCTAACAAGGAAACCCCTCCTGGCACCTGATGGCGTCGTAGCAACGACAAACGCCCAGGCTGCCCAGCACAGCGCGCTCCCAGCTTCCACAGAAGTCAACAAAAACACATTTTGCAACAGGCACTCCCGAGATGCACAGGTATCTCTTGCAACATATATACACAATCACGTATCTCTGTTTCAGAAGTTTGGACTGTACAGAAAAATCATTAAGCAAAGTCTAATACTGGCTATTTGCTCCCACCAATGTCCAACGGATGCTTTACCAGCAATGCGTTCTGGATGTGGCAGCAAGAAGAGTTTGGGGATGCTCCTCTTCCCACCTCCCTCTCCCCCATACATTAAGAGTGAGAATCTGGCAAAGACACTGCTGCCTCTGTAATCTATCGCCTCGAGGCCCTTACATATATCAATGTTTGACTGCTTTCTATGTAAAACAGGTCATTAAGTTAATCAGAAATTGACTACTACTACAAACACCTTTTGAATAAGGTCAAATTAAGATAAAAGTCCTTGCTCTTTTCGTCTCTCAGCAACAAAGACTATAACCAAGCTGCTAAACCTGCCATTAATGTCAGTGTGCAGATTAAATGTCATTAAAGGCAATTTGTCACTTACATACACACTTATCTCCATCTAATAATTAGCAAAAGGTCAGGCAGATAAACCTGTATATTTCAATCCACAATAAATTTCAGCTGCAGGAAATGACAAAGTACAAGTTTAACCATATATACATGTATTTGTGTTTGAAATATATAATTAAATCCAGCAAAACAGAATAATCTATTTAAAAGACCTAACTGGTATCAAGCCTTACTCTGACACTTTACTTAAGCTGCGAGGAAGCCAAGTGCATAATCATGGATCAAAGTAATACCCCCAGAGGAGCGAGCACAGCAGACCTCGCTTCATGGTGTGAAAACCCCTGTGAAATGGGTCAGCAGGCACTAGCCAAATTCCGTAACTAGTATCACAACTGACACTCACTGGCACTCAGCTGGACAGTCTCAGCCAAGACGTGAAGCACGGATGAATAAACCATGGGGACTGAATTAGCTTCTGACCTTACTAGGTGACTCCTTAACTTCAAGTGTCCAGCACGCTGACTCCGTGTGTCAGGAGGCAGATGGTAACAACACCCGAGTGAGAAAGCAGCTGAGGATAAAGCAAAACCTTTAATTCTTTGGCCTGCCATCTCCACATCTCTTGCAAGGCTCACATGTGCTTCAGAAGATGCCTAACTGCAGCTCTGTGTAGGCAAGGAAGAGACCAGGGTGCCCCACAGTTGGGCCTCCTTTCCCCCCTCAGTTTTCATAAGGAAGATTTTGCAAGCCAAAATTTCCTGATGAAACTCAAGCTCTACGCAAACTGTAGAAAATGGAATTGCTGCATCTTTATTTTAGAAATCATGGAAAATCTCCTTTAAATGACACTGTGGTAACGTGGCTGGCGGGTTTGTTTGCTTTAATGAGAAACAGGAGAGCAAGGCTCAGAGCACGCAATGAATTCTGCACGGTCAGTCCCACCGAAGGCAACAGCAAACCCGCTCCCAGTGGCGCACCTACCTGTGTGCTCCTGCACAGACCTGGCTGCAAAACGTGGCACCAGAAAGCATTTCTATTAAAGGCGACCAATTCCGGTGTGTGTAATGTGGGATATGGGATCATGGGATATTCTTTTGTGGAAAAGTATAAAGCTTCAAATGTCTCAACATTCATCAGCCAAAAAAAAAAAATCATAACATTACATGCCTTTGTCTCCAAAACAAGATAGCTGAGGCCTCATTGCTGTTTGGATCCTCTTCATCTTTTTTCCACCCAGATGTACAAATTCCTAAGTTCAAACCCCGTTCACAGATCATGCTTCCCTTAAATGCTTCAGACTCTCCTTACTCTAATGACCATTAACAGTACATTTTCAGTTCCCTCCTGTGAGGATACAGCTGTGATACGGATATTAATAACTAAATAACATATGGAGATTTCGAGCAGTAAAGAACGAGGTTTTTTTGAAGCCGTTTCAAATGATTCTGTTCATGTTTTGTTTGGTTTTTTGCATATTGGCAGCACTTAACCCGTCTTCAGTGTCTAAACAGCTACTTCATATGGCAGTGCAATGGCAAATTGTCAACATTCAGCCTTTACCTCTGCTTCTAACACAGCGGGGGACAGTTAGTTAACTCCACAGTGATGTGGTGTTGTTTTAATAGTTTATAGCAAAGAAAGATGGTTTCAAGGAGTCAGACAATTTACCCAGCTTCTTGTCACAGAGGTACATCATGATTAGTGGAAAGTATACGTGTGAAACAAGTTTATATTACAGCAAGACAGAATTTTTATGCCTCTTAGTTGGAGAAATTGTTGGATACCTTATTTAAAAAAAAAAAAAAACACAGCAAGCATCAGCTTTAAAAGCAATGACAAATTCTTCTCAGCATGGGTTTTTAAAGCTTTTTTTTGTTGGTTTTTTTTTTGTTTAAAAAGTTTACTTAGGGGTGGGACATAGCCTTAAAGAAGAACCCAACCTAATGTTTACCAAGAGAGCTGTTGCTGTTATTGTCTGAAGGTCATCAGTCAAGACCAAGGCCTTGCTGGGTTGAAAACTGTGCTTATACATTATTCACATACTGTACCATACAGTCCCAAAAGGTAAACAATTAAAATAAAAAATACAAAGGATGGTAGGGGAAGGAAACAACTTCATCTTCACATTACAAGATAGGAATCTGGGGGACAAAGAGTAAGTAGGAAGGGTATAGGAGATCTGTGGAAGAGCTGAGAACATACCTAGAATATATATAGGCCTGCCTGCTGGCTAACGAGAGCAGGGAATAGATCTGGTAACAAACTATGTCCACAGGTGAGCTCTCATCTAAAGTCTTCTTCACGTCAGCTATACAGATTGATTATTTTTATAGAGCATCACAGAAAAATATCCCCCAATACTTCTAAGTAGAAGAAAAATGCAATTTTAAAAGAATGAACTACAAACACAGCTGCTTGAACACCATCTAGTCCATTTAACGTAAAGCTTTGTCCACGTTGTAGAAAGTAAACCCATCTGTCACACCCCCTCACTGCCTGACAGAGAGGCTTCTTTTGGCACCCCATCTTCTAGACAGCTGCAAGCTGCAGGAGGAGGTCTTGGTTTTCAAGAGAAGCCGGTGATGTTGGACTTCTCAGGTTTTTGGTACATCTTATTAGAGGATGGACCTCAGCATCAACACTACAAGTCAATGCAAACATCTGAAGGAGACTGTACTCAAAGTCCCTAGCGGCTCTTGAAAATTTAGGCTGCAAGTTTGTTTAAAATGTCTATTTCCTGCTTTTTTCATTATGCAAGTGCATTAGCTTTTACCACAGGTACAAAACTGATCTGTAGGAGACTGATTTGAGGAAGCATGAGTAATTTTTTCTGGTGTTTGGTTTTCAAGATCATATACAGGCTGTATATTCTACCACTGTGATCTCAGTGCCCTATAATACTTGTCTTGGTGGGGAACGTATGCACATATCAGTATTCCCTCTGTGCCCAAACATGTGTCTTCCAGAGATTCTCACGTTTCCTGCTAATATAAAGAAAAACCAAAACAAGCATTGCCTAGAGGCTTACATGTTGACATAGCAAGACTTGGGAAAAGATTAACCCTTCAGCCTGAGGTCCTAAATATGCACCACAGGCTAGCAAAGAGTTTTTCCACTGCTGTGAATAGAGGCGGATCAAGGGTTATTTCATGACCCTTCATAATGAAATGTTCTATCCCAGCACAGATACGAGGACGCACTGTACCAAATGCAACCACTGGCATTACAGCTTGCTCACCACAGGTCTATATCCACAAGGTACAAATTTTTTTCTCCCCTCTAAACCAGTGGAAGAAAGTGAAGGTCAGACTGAAGCAGCTTTGACTCACTGCTATGCTCATACTCCTCTGCCTGAGAGTCCCAGCGCCCTTGGAAGGACAAAAGTCTGCGTGTACAATGTGCTACCCTGCAGCTGTGGTCAGGACTGCTATGCTTAAAGGTTACAGTGATTAAGCACGGTGATTAATTTAGTCTCAGCAGAATCAATTCCACTCAACTACAAATCTAATTTACATACTGGAGAGGACTCTGCTGTTCCCTGGTCAGCGTGGGTTTGAATTTAGATTCATTTTTCTCTCAGATGTGTGTTTTGAGGGATCACGCTGCAATTAACAAATGTTTTGACAAAGCTAATGGGACAGTCCTATCTGTGTGTCACTGCTTCCCTGGCTTGCTGTCATCTGCCCTTTCATAAAAGGATATCCAGTTCCCAAACCTCTTGAACATGAAATCTATATCAAAGGATCACCTACACAGGAACATGTTCAGCATAGCTATCCCACTGTAATCGTACTATGGTAGGGAAACCAACACCCATAATGTCGCATTTTCCCTTAGGTGAACATGATCCCTCTGAAGAGATCTACTTCTGAACAAGAAGAAAGGTAAGTGAGACTCAGAAAAGTTATGGAGATTACACAGGGGGTGCATAAGCAGCAAATGCAGGACCAGGGTAGGTAACTGGGTCTACACAAGCAGGATTACGATAGCCACAGAGAGAAAGAAGAGATACATAGTGAATTCCCATTAAAAACAAACCATGGGACTATACATACCATTATGTATTGACTAATAGGCAAATTATATCAAAATCATGATCGATTCTGAAAAATCACAGCCTCAGCTAGGGATGACTGCACGACAGATCTTAATCCCATTTGGGCAAACCTTTAAGCTGAAAGAACTTCAGCTCTCTGGATTTGCAGGGACCTGCAGTCTTGAGAGAAACCCCATTCAGGAGACAATACAAAGAAATTACTTTAATGGCTATTTTTTGGTCAGCAGCGTATGACTGGAAGTCACTGGAACATGTATACCTGCTAATTTCTAGTTTTTTCTTTCTGAATAGTGATTTTCAAAATTTGGGAAGAACTTGATTCCTTGAGAGGAGCACAGGAATGGCAGCCAAAGGAAACCACATGAGCTTTTTCTCTGAACAGACCAAGGGGAGAAAATGATTGCTTCCTAAACCTAAAATGGATTTTCTCCACAACAATTTATATAGCATTAGGATACCTGCAGCCAGCGTAACCTGAACCCTCACAAAACGCACCTGCTGAGCCACCTTTACTGTTACCTCCTTCACCTTACACTAGCAATATCTTAAATTATAAATACATCACAGAAATCTGACCTGCAACACCCCCGGCACATCCTGATCCCTATCACGTACTTCTCCCTTTCAGCCCAAGCACTCCAGTGCTGTGTTTTGTCAATACCAGCCTACTACAGCTTCAAATATTTAGCTTAACTTCATCTTCCAAACTGCAGAAGAGAAAAGGCAGATTCTCCTAACACCATTTGCTGAACAAACAATTGATCCCAGCAGAGGACAGTGGCGGCGTCCTCCCGCCCCCCGGCCGGCCTGGCTGCATGCTCGCGTACCGGGAGCCGTGACAGATGCCAGGAGTGACAGCTTTGTTTTGCCGAGGCTGTGCATGGCCGTCAGTTGGCAGGCGAAGCCGTGGCAGAGATGACAGCTTCTCTGATTCTTTCATCAACCGATGTGACTGAGTGACCTTTTCCAGTCTTAGCAGCTGCCTCCCTTCTTTATTCAATCATGGCAGAAAATAAGTCCCTTTGGGTAAATCTTGCCCTTTTCGTAATTTTAAATGACCGCAATTGTCATTAGGCTTGTTCGCTAAATATGGTCGTGAGTGGTGGCGTACTCTTTGGCGAGAGGCACAAATGGGAGCACTTGTGTGCATGCCATAGCGGGGAAACCTATATTCTCCTTTGAAAGACTTCAAAACGCTCAAGAATTCCTCATCAAGATTAACGCTTGCTTACGCTCACAGGGGGTTTCACAACAGCTGCGAGAGACCCTGGGTCATCATTCAGGGGAACGTACCCGCTTACCTCTAGGTTTTTGGCAAGCAGAAGGAAGGAACTGTAGCAACATGAAAAACCGAACGTATTCATGCAGCTTTGCAGATACAATTTGTTCTTCACGGTGGGAAAGGAGAAATGCTCTTAATTAATAACAGTGACAAAGTAAGGGGTTTTTGAGTAGCTTTGCCATGAGCCTGCTTTGCATCCCTGCTCATTTACTGTGCTCACTGTAGCTGCAGAAGAGGCGAGACTGCAATTGCCCTCATTGCACCCCGGCGATTAGAGATGGCAAATAATGCCAAAAAAAAAAAAGAAAAAAAGAAAAAGTTCCACGCAATAAGCAGTCTGTTTGAAATTGAAATGAGTCTGCTTTGGCTCAGCATTTGTCTGCTTTGTGTTTGCTTTCTGCATACATTTGAGCAACTGAGTTTTACGAGCACAAATGTTCAAGAAAAGTGAATTTCAAAGTTGTACGAGGTATTAACAGAATCATTATTTAAATCCTCACAGAATTACTTTTGCTGAGAAATCATATCTACACAGCTAATCACAATACAGATTTATTTTTAGCACAAAGACTGCCTGTCTTTAGCTATTACCGTGGCTTCCATTATTGCAGCATGTGAGCCCCTTCCACCTAAAATAAACTGTAACAATAAGCTTCCTCAGGGGCTGCCTCTTATGCTGTGCTTGTATAATGCCTGCACAATCAGATGGATGACTCTCAGAGCTCCTACATAACAACACACCTACATGACAAGTCAAATTTTAATGTTTGTGATAAACCCACAGATAAAAAAAATAATTATAAACCAAAAAGTTCAAGCAACAAGCAGGAAATCACAATCTCTTCATAAATACTCAAGCTCACAGAAGGGAAAAAAAAAAAGAGACTAAAATTATTCAATATATTCTTCCTGTAAGTCATTTATTCCACTCTAGCAGAGAAAACAACTCTGTTTAGGTAATGTAGGAACAGGGCAGGTAATTGCAGGTCCGCAGGAATAAGATGGAAGATCACGACAGTGGCAGAGGGAGAGAAGAGACAGAGTAACGTACAGTATCCAGGCTCTTCCCTGGCCAAAGTGTACTCAGTCATTACTCTAAATACTGTAGTTTCAGGTGCCCCAAGAAATTCAGTCTACTTTCTGCTGAAAGCTGGTTTCTCAAAAGCATGATTTGTTTTCATGTCTTTTAGCCAATAAATACATATCCTTTCATGCTTTTGAGATAATATTGGCAAACGGTACATAATGACTAGTGTCTACTGAGGATGTATGTATGGAGGCTGGGTTTGGTTTTGTTTTAAGCTGGTTCAGTAGTCATTTCTGCCCGAACTACAGAATTCTAAGAACCATCAGGTTACTTCACAGGATAACAGATTGAAGCTTCAGTGGCCCAAATTACAGGAAAAGATGAGAGATGAACCATACTGGCACTCAGGCGGAAAACCGGATGAAAATTTCACAGCGTACTAAATGCTGATGGGTGCTCTGCCGATGCTCGAAACCTTTGCTGTACCTTGCCGTTATTGAGGGATTACAGGACCTTCTGTACAACTGCTGAGGCTGCCAAGTCCTACGAATGCTAACCAAAATCCCACACAAGTTGCTAAAATCTTCAGGGGGTTTTACAAGACAAATTTCAATAATCCCTTTAAGTGCTTCTTTAGAATTGAGCATGCATTTGCCAAATCCAGGGTAGCTTATTCTTCTTAAATTCGTAACACAACTAACTAGTGCTATCTGCATTACAAGAAAGTCTGAGTGCTCACTTGAATAAATGCTGTAGAGTTTTAATATTTCCAAACTACTCAATGTAAGAAACTGGGCTGGAAACCTTGGGATCAAAGACAGCATGAGCGGTACCGTAGTTCCTGACTTTGATCAAAACAGACAAAACAAGGATATTGATGAACAAGGATAACACTCAAATTCAGTGTTCCCACCTTTTCATGGAAACCATTAGCACTGATTAACTTTGCAGACCAGAAAAGTCTAGAAATACCAGAAAAACAGTTCTCCGTAAGGTGAACATTTTTTCTCTAATTCTATCCCAAAGTAACAAATGCAAGGGTAGGGGCAAAAGGAAAATACCATTTCATCAGGCACCAGGAAGAATACTTGAACAGATGAAAGAGAGCAGAGACCCAGAAAACTAAGGTGGAACAAAAAGGGAGGCAAGGAAAAAAAGAAAGAAAAATTAGTTGACGCAAAAGGAATTATAAAATTTTAAGCTGAGAGGGAGAAAGTTAAAGGAAAGTAGTTGAAAGGAAATAGATACAAAACAAAGAGACAGGAAAGACCAACAAAAGTATTAAATGGAAGCAGCAGAACATGGAGAAACCAGAATTTCATGCTCGATGACCATGATGAAGGCCATGATGTCCAGTGGCTCGTCTGCTTTGGCTTCCACTTTCCAAAGTGGAAAGCGTGCCCGATACACCTCTGAATAACAAACAGTGCCTAAACACAGCGACCGATAAAATGCTGAGCCTTGGAAAGACATTCTCTAAAAATGAAGACATCCGAAGTTAATAGTCACTCCTGAAAATCCCCATCCACATCCATTTGTCAAGTATTTAGAGCCATATAGAATCACAGAATCACTGAGGTTGGAAAAGACCTCTAAGATCATCGAGTCCAACCAGCAACCCAACACCACCACCCACTAAACCATGTCCCTAAGCACCTCATCTACACGTCTTTTAAATACCTCCAGGGATGGGGACTCCACCACTTCCCTGGGCAGCCTGGTCCAATGTTTCACCACTCTTTCAGTAAAGAAATTTTTCCTCACATCCAATCTAAACCTCCCCTGGCGCAACTTGAGGCCGTTTCCTCTCGTCCTATCGCTTGTTACTTGGGAGAAGAGACCAACACCCACCTCGCTACAACCTCCTTTCAGGTGGTTGTAGAGAGCGATGAGGTCTCCCCTCAGCCTCCTTTTCTCCAGGCTAAACAACCCCAGGTCCCTCAGCCGCTCCTCATCAGACTTGTTCTCCAGACCCCTCACCAGCCTCGTTGCCCTTCTCTGGACACGCTCCAGCACCTCAACGTCCTTCTTGTAGTGAGGGGCCCAAAACTGAACACAGTATTCGAGGTGCGGCCTCACCAGTGCCGAGTACAGGGGAACGATCCCTCCCCTACTCCTGCTGGCCACACTATTTCTGATACAGGCCAGGATGCCATTGGCCTTCTTGGCCGCCTGGGCACACTGCCGGCTCATGTTCAGCCGGCTGTCGACCAGCACCCCCAGGTCCTTTTCCGACAGGCAGCTTTCCAGCCACTCTTCCCCAAGCCTGTAGCGCTGCATGGGGTTGTTAATTGCACCTTCTCGGACACTGAGACCAGTGGAATACATGTTCCCCTATACACCAAACCTTAGAGCACGTAACTCTACGTGCCCTCCCTATTTACAGCTGCATCCCTGCCTCCTTGCCCCCCTGCTGCCAACGTACACACGCACACACACACACGTGTGTGTTTTATACAGCATAAGGCAAATAGGGGCTGAACCTTTGAAGTCTAGTGCAGAATAATTTATAGCACAGATCCATATTTCTTTGAAGGTGAAGTTTGATTTAAGGTAACGGTATAGGCCTTAAACTAGACACTGAATCCCCAACAGGAGGTCTTGATAGGCACTGACACACTCCCCAGGGCAGATATACTGCATTTGCCCAAGGTGAGATTTCTTTTCCATTTGCCCTCCGGATACAGCTTGCCCGACTCACTATTTCCATCCTGTCTGTCCTTACTGAAACAGCTGGGATTGGAATCTGCCTCCCCCTATCACATTTCCAACTCAGGGAAAAAAAAAAGGGTGGATTGGATCACAAAAAAAAAAAAAAAGAAAAAAAAAAAAAAACAAACATAAGGAGGGAGCCCCGTGGGTCTTCTAAGAAGGCAACCACAGTTGTGATCTGGAGGTGGGAAGCAAAGGGGATGTTTCAGAGTGCTCCAGCTTTGAGCTTGCTAATGCCATCGTGAACCTGACCCTGCGGGGTTCACAAAGCTCTAATTTTCCTGCTGACAGTTGGAGATTACAGCACTGGTAGCTGAACTGAGAAAATGTGCTCTAGAAGGTCTCCAAGACAGAGACAAAGAGAAAATAAACAATGAGCCCCATGGTGTTACTTTTACAGTCACTTTTCTGACAGCAGCCACACTTTTATACATGGCACTTAGAGTAAACAATTTAAAGCAAATGTTTTTTCGGCTGTGGGAAGAGGATGCTCTTCTCAGATATGCTACAGCACAGACAAACACAACGCAAAGGCAAACAAAGAGCATAAAACAGGATGGCTCATTACTACCTGTCGTCTTCCAATTACACCCATTACTCTTGAGGTGACGGGACCAATGAATGTGCAGCATGGTGCCAATAAAAACAACAAATATTCACTGTCTTACAGTGTTTTCTGAGAGAAATATAGAAACATCAAAAGCACCACAGGACAAACAACACTCATGGGATAAAATGGGCTCAACCCCATAAATCACAGACTCCACTGTCAAAAGGACATTGCCATGGTCCCCATCACGTTAATTCAGTGTATTGATACCTGTGAAACTGGGCTTCTATTATTTCATTTCCAATTTTACATCTATTAATTTTAATGCGTTATTCCCTTGTCAACAAAGTTTCGAAGATGCTCCGCAACAAAGGAACAAATTTTGATCTCTGACTTACACTGCTGAAAATGGATTTGAACGCACTTGCACCGGCTACTGGTACGGACACCCCATCTCTCAACCCCCAGTCAGAGCACACACAGTCACATTTCAGCAGCACGGTGGTTCAGGACTAATTAATCTTACTAATTATTCCCACCTTTGACAATACCTTTGTGTTGTGCTATGCTAACATTTTAACTCTGCGAGATGGAACTTGAGAGCAAAGTCTGCTGTACAAGAGAAATCACACCAAGTGCTCACCTTCAATTTGCTTCTCGTTGATTAATGCAGAGCCTGTTTTGCCAGTCCATTCGAGGAAGGAAGGGGATGTAATGGTATCTGCTCATTTTCAGCTTCGAGACCTCCAGATATGTTCAGCAAGCCTACAAAGCTTTTAATCTTTAGCATTACAGAACCATCAGAAGGGCAATTTTCCAACACTGGAAAGCAGGTGGAAATCAATTGGAATAAAGTAATTACGAGTTTTAAGTACAGCCATTTTATGAGATATAGAAGTCATACCCATTTCTTTCCACATGTAATTGTAATTGCATTGAAATTAGTTATAGCAGGCCAGGTTTTAATTCCAGGAATACAAAGCAAAAATGTACTTTTGTACTACAGAACCATGCTAGAAGGGGATAAAAAACCTCAAATAACTGCAAAGTTGCAGCAAATTCACACAAACAGAGGAATCCTACAAAATCACAGCACTGATACTCCGGAATCCCTTAGACAAGAATACAGAAGGCTTTTGGAAACATTTGTAACTGTAGCTCCACAGTATATTTTCAAAGCATGTCAGAACACAAGAAGAGGATTAAGTTCCTTTTACTGCCACCTCCTTCTCCCTCTTATAGGGATGACACCGCTAACAGGATAAAGTGAGTGACAGGGTTATATGATCATTACATAAAGGTAGTACACATGCAAAATCTTCAGAACACGGAAAAAAAAAATCATCAAAGAGGTTGCACCATCTGTCTGTGGAGAAAAAAACAACAGCTGGTGCAAGAAGCCGCAAGATGCCAGCCTTACAAGTGACAAGATGGGAAATGACAGGAAACAGCTTTTCACTCTTCTAACAGCAAAAGAAACGTACAGCCCGTGTTCTCGTGTTTGAAAACCTCCAGATGCTGCCTTCTTCTCACATTTCCATATCTTTGTTCATGCAACATCTGAAAACTTTTCTATTTTTACAGAGGGAGGGGAAAAAAGCACAAAGCCATCAAATGTATATATATCTTTTTTCCCTGCGAGAGGATGTTGAATGAATTTTAATCATGATCATAAGGAAAAAGAAAAAGAAAAATCAGCAGTATTTGATGTGAGCAACCTTTGAAACTTTCTCCTTCTCAGAGGAAATTGCAATGTGTTTGGCTTTTATAAAGGTTGTGTATGATAAATATTAGCTTATTCTGAGACTGATTAGGCCTTTGGATTGATTCAAGGCAATGCTAAGGTTCACCATAAATGTTTTGTAAAGGTAGCAGGCTTCCCTTGAACAAGATAACATATCCCTTGTGCCAGGGTTTCCAAACATCTCAGGCTTTAGGGGTTGTTCAAGCACTAGACGTGACCCCTGGGCTGAATGTCCCGACCTCCCCTGTTTCTGGAAAGCGTATTGCTAAGGCTGCAAAACCAAGTCGCATATTCAAAGAAAAGAAGCCACCTGAAACCATTCCACAAAATCTGGCAAGCACAGCTTCACAAGAGGTGTCCCGGCTATACAGAAAGCTTGATATTGAGCAAATGATACTGGGAGCTGCCTGTCAAATATGACCCCATGTGACCCTACAAACTGGATGTTATTAACAACTGATACATACTTCACAATAGAAAACATACTGAAAAGTCAATGTCCCATAAAGAAATGGTCTTGCTAGGGGATGTAACCCAAAGGCAGAGGCACATGGGATGGGGTCCTGTGTACACCAAAGCCAGACAGAGCAGGGAGTGTACATTTCCAGCACAAGGTTCAGGGAAAGCTCAGCTTGAAGACAACACTGATCTGCGGATCAGGGGAAGGATCTGGACAGCCTAAGACTTATGATTTCTACCTCCCCCAGACAGATTAGTCCTTGGTTCATCCAAGTGTTTTGCAGCTAGAAGATAAACTAGGATTATTTACTCCAGACAGAAGTGAGCAAAGGGAAAGGTGTCTTCCCATAGCAAAGCAATATTCTGATGCCAGACCTGAGCAGGAATCACATCTTTATCTTACAACTACCCTGGAAGGCCGCTCAACGGCCAACACCGGGATCCGCCTTTCACCCTTCACCATGAACAAAATGCTGCCTTCCTGTTTTTTTTTTTTTATGCTGATAGAAATCAGAGATCTCTGCTGAGATTTTTTGTTATTGCATGCCAAAAAGGTTATGTTAGAGTCTAGACTAAGACAGCAATGCACAGCTAATTGAGATAACACCCCCAATTGCTGGTGGGAAATCAAGGTGGAGCAGGTTAAAGAACATCACTCAAGGTCAGGCAGGATGGGTGTGGAAGAAGCAGAGAACCAGCCTTGTTTTCCGTATCTGAGCCTTGAGCTTTTTCCAGCTAATCCTTCATACAGTAGCGGTTGGTCTTTTGAGACAGAAGCGAGGTTTCTGAAAGCCATCCTTACTGCATTAGCACCAGCCTACGCAGAGCAAGTGGAATCATAAAAAACCACTTTAAGCATCATCAAGCAAGCCAGCTTAGAGAGAATTTACTAGGTGCTGTTTATTTCTACCTTTGATTCTCTACATGGTCTCTACAGATCAGAGTACTTAGAAAACATAATTATTTTAATTAGGAGTAATTCAATTAGAATATCTCATTGCCAATAACAACTTCACTAATAAGAAATGAACACACTTGACTTTTTTTTTTTTAATCTTACCTTTGGGGACTCTCTGAATACTTTCCCAGATGTGGAAATATTTCTTTGATGTTGCATGCCTAATTCTCTCCTGTAGGGTCTGATTCTGTGTATTACTTAAGTCCACTGAAGTCTTTCCTTTGCTTCCAGAGGACACTGGATTGTGCTTTTCTACATTGCTGTATGCCAGGAGGAACAAAGTTAACTCCAGGGCTGGTGAACAGTACAATCAGTACCCTGTCCATGAAAATGATGATGCCAAGTAGGACTGGTAGGGTAACTAAATCAGTTAAAGGGTAAACAACACAGTGACCACAGTGGAGATACTTTGCTGATGAGTCTTTGCTAATACTTTCAGCACAAGAATGTACTTTAGGCCTCTTCAATAAGTCTATCGTAAGTGAGTGGCAAGAGTAATAACAGTATTTTCCTCTAATAGCACAAGCTAGGTAATTTTTGAAACGTGCATTCTGTAGTATGCAATCCTCGTGCAAGAAATTTGCTAAAAAGGATACAAAAGTCACTGGAAGTGACTGGAGCACCACTGGAGTCACGGGGCAGCACGCAGCGATTTCTAGCTTTAATCCAAGCTGGGTTTCAGCAAGGGAGACAGGTACTCTTGAGTCATGTAACTCGTCTGCACCCTCTCACTGGGGCAGTCTGGCTGTTTTGGCAATCTGGAAAACATCATTCCAGTACACAGGTGACCTTCCAGTGACACAGACTGATTTAGGGGCTCACCCAGCTTGTGTTCGCTATTCCCACAGCTGAGGTAGCATGGGGAAAAGGTACGGCGGGGGGCACCCTACCTAATGTTCATCTTGGGCTGGTATGCAACCGCCTGGGGCAACCGCAGTCTGGTGTAAATTACAGTGATTGGGAATCATCAGCTAAGAAAGAAGCAATTTAAGATCTGTGCTCACATGTTTGTATGCCCTTAACATCAATAGAAACCACATGGATGTAAAATATTTTACTTTTTCTATCCATTTGCTCTCTGATCCTACCGGTAGGACTGTGAGAAACTTGCCTCAGTTGAAATGTGGACAATTAGCTACTTCACCCAGTTCATTCTCTCCTCCTCTCAACTAGCAGCTGAAGAATATTTTAATGCTGATCTGTCTCAGCCTTAATTGTGATACTACCCCAGCACAGTACAGCTTGTTTTGGTTCGTATCTAACAATAAAGGGTCCCATTATCCAAGGGTGGTACTTGAAAGCATACCTGCAAGAACAGATCTCATGATTTTAATTAAAAGCTTCCACATATTATTTTCTAAGCTAACAAATATGGCCATAGTTGTAATTATGGAATCACCAAATATAGACTCAAGTTCTTGTTAATAATGATATCCTTTTTAAAATCTCATAATCTTAAAAAAAAAGTTGCAATTAAGTCACCAAGAAACTATATTTGTCTCCATGAAATAAAGCCAAATCTACAGATAATTGCAAATAACTCATTTCCCAGTGGATTTTTTTTTTTTTTTGTATGCCAATTAGGCTCACAAATCTCAAGCTGTCACCTTCATGTCCAGACATGCAGCCGGCTGATAGCACAGCTATAAACAAAGCAGCCCGACTGCCTCTCATTCCCTGACTAAGAAAGAAAATGAAGTTACCAACACACATTTGTAGATGTCAGCCCCCAGAGAACAGAAAAGGGAAAAAAAATAATCCTTGGGTATACAACAATTAAAATACTTCTTCTAGCTTTTGAGAAGAGTGTTCTGGGACAGCTCCCAAGAGACTTCTGTGATTGCGATTCTTTGGTTAACAGCTGCCTCATGACTCAAATCCACACGCACAATCTACCAGCCACGACATCCCTAGCTGTTGATGTTTTTTCCTCTCTAAAATGCCACGAGTCCTGGGAGCCCCTGTCAACGAATCTCAGTTAGCCACATGCACCTATCGTGTCTGTCACACACTCATCTAATTACACCTGGGGGGCTCGCAAGCTTGAAACAGTGACTTGGCAAAACCACGGAATTGGCAGGAGCAATAGCTGAACATGCTGTTGCCTTCACCTGTGACAACTGGTGATCTTGGAAGGCCTCAGGTGCAAAACTGCTGTTAAAACATCCATTCTCAAGCATCTGCACAAGCACCTCCTGCAATCCCTCACTATTTCCTCTCCTCTTCTACAGTGTCCACCAGAATATGGCTGCTGTGAGCTGCTTAAACCTGCTTAGGGAATATTTAGGAGCAGTCAGAAGCGATCATCTCAATGGAGTGATTTCTTCAGAATATATAACCAAGACTAAGCAATGGCCCCAATCAAATCAATAAACCAGCTTTATAACCTGAAAAATTCCAAAGTGTTTTGCAACAAGTACTTAGATGCAAGGGAGTCACTTTGCCACCGCTGCTGCAGAACCTCCCGCACTCAGCACATGCAACCTTCCACAACAGCTCATTGATGGCAGAAGTAACTGTACAGAAGCACAAATTCAGAGTATATGGAAGATTATACACTCACAGAAAAAGGACACAACTCTATTACAAGTCCATATTTCAAAAAATACGACATAAAATTCACAAAACTTGAAATGAAGTTGAACCATCAAGATGTGAGATGGTGGCCCAGACTGAACGCACCTAACTTCAACCTCTGCTCCTCGGCCAAGTGTTTCCTCCTGGACAGGTGTCCCAAAGCCTCGAACCAACCAAAGTGAACATATGGGAAACCTGGGCTGAGGCTGATGGTAGCACAGACACAGGGGTTGCTTTGACTCACTTGAGTTCCCTGGAGTGAAGATTGAATGGTTCCTCCCCAAATTCCCAAGCCTGACAAGCAACCAAAGCATTTCCCATCAACACTATGACTCTTCCCATCCTCAAGGTACCTAGGATTCCCCTCACCGCATGCAACTTCAGTCTTTTCCCATTCCTTTCAAAAAATCCCTGACTTCACTACTGGAGGTGAAGAGTATGCCGGGTAACCTGGACCTCTGCCATCTCCTTTCTGTTTCTCTTTATTTGAAACATCCGACTTTTCCATGCTTTTAACTGTTCAACCCATCCTTTGCACACCGAGCTGGATGAGGACGTTGCCATAACCGTGGCACTATATATATTGCCATAACCATGGCCCTGTATTCAGTTTGGAAGGAGGAGAGGCTGAATCTTGGGAGGTTCCGCACTTACAGTTCAAGATTTTTGCTATTTTGAAACTGGAAAACACCCCCCCGATTAGTCCCGGCATTCATGCCAGAGTGTGTTACAAGGAAGGAGGTGAGCATGGCTAAAAGCCTAATGCATTTATGTCACAAGGCACTATTTTTAAGGAACAGCTTAAAAATTGCACAGAAAGAAAAAAAAATAAATGCTGTGGAAATTAAAATGCCTAAGATAGTGCATCTAAATCCATAATCAATCAAATTTTCAGAAATGCTGATTAATCCCAGCAGCCATAAAGCATGGGAGTAACAGTTCTGTCGCATTTCTGAAACCCAGGCCACTAAGTACCTTTGTGAAGATCCACGTAGCTAACTTCAAACAACAGTCTGAAAAGCAGACTTCCTCTCCTTTTCCAGCATCATTTTAGGAAAAAAACCCCACAAAACAAACAAACAGAAAGCGTTTGTAACAAAGCACACTGACAGTCAGGTAGATATTTCATTTTTTTTCCTTCCTGAATTTAACAAAAGCCTGGATCTACCACTCAAATTAAACAGTGTGCAGTAAAGCATTAAGTCTGTATTCAACAAGTTTAATTACTGTGTAAATGAAAGAAATTATTATTCATTCATGACATTTATTTCAGTTCCAGTGCTAGTTGCTTTTATAAAACTGGGATTGGGGGGGTGCGGGGGGGAGGAGGAGGCTGGGTGTATAATTACTACTATATTTCTTTGCCAAACATTAGTGAACTTAAACAAAAAGTGCTTGTTTTCGCTGAAGAGGAAAAAGCATGTGAGCTATCAATGATGAATCTTAAGGACGCCCACAGCCTTGACTCGGTGCCAGGCTCTGATAGGTATACCAATATTTGGGAGGCCAACAACAGAGAGCTTATTGAAGCCCTAAGACCGGCTCAGGACTCTTGCGGGTCAAAAGCCACCCAAACTATGGGAATAATCCAAGCCGGCAGCCCCTGGGGAATAAGGGGAGCCACCACACGACATGAAAGATAAAGTGGCAGCTGATGCTATCAGGGACTATCCAACAATGCATCTTTTCTAATGGATTTTCACAGGGCTTAAACTTCAAACAAAGGAAAGGGAAAATAAAAACCCTTAAGCTGATTCAGATCAGGCATTTTTGAAAGTCTGAAGGAGAAGGCGAGGGAGAGGCTGCAGAAGGAGGGTACATACGTGATACAAGCAAGTATGACACTCCGCAGTCTGTTTCATATTGCACATTGTGCTGATCCCAGGAGTATAGTTATTACCTGCTCTGATCCACCCAAAACATTTGAGTTTTCTGGAGAGCGCTGTAAACAAATCCTAGCAACAAATCAAAACATATCTTCCAAAGATATGCTCTTTCTGGAACAAGTCATTCCTGTACTTTCCTAGCCCTCCAACTACCAGCATTTAATTACTGTACTACAGGAGAGATTACGCTCTGGCAGAAGTGGCCTCAGTTTACTTTAAGGAAGGAAAAAAGAAAGAAAAAACAACACTGGGCCACACAAGTTGTATGTAAGAAGTTGCAGTTGATGCATTTAGATAAGTGGAAGGAGCAGGAATGATCCTGAAGGTCAGCGTAAGCAAGGGAATAACTGCAGTGGTGTTTCACATCCACATTTAGACATACCGCTTATCCCGTCGAGCTACCCAGAAAATATATCCTTTTTAAGAGATGCTCTGTGTGGCTGACTACCATAGCTAAGGCATTCAAGTGATCCTCTGAAAGCGTATGAAGTGCATGCACTCAATTACAGGAATAAACACGACTTTAATTTTTTTCATTTCAGAGTAATACATTTCAAAGCCCGTTCTGATCTCATTCCCGAATCATAATGAGTCGCTCTGAAGTTTGTTCCCAATTCCTTGCTGAACCAAATCAAGCCAAGTGGAACAAGCCATAATCCAAGCAGGATTCAATGAACTGCACCCATTAAGAAGGCTATTAAAGCTTGTTCTCAGGGTTTAAACAGGAGGAGATTTAAGGTGGAGAAGAGATTACCCCACATCTGCCTCCAAGACCTCCCTCTGCTGGCACCAGAACTGCCACTGTCAGATGGACCAGATGCCAGAATTGTGGATTTGAGACACTGACCTATTATCTCACGTCCTACAAGCCATTTACATTGGAGCTAATTTTTGCCCACTGACTGCATCTGTATCACCTCAAATTCTTGATTATGTTGAAATCTAAGGCTCAGAAATCTCAAGACTTTGCTGTTTTGGGCCACGCATATTGCAACTCCCATCGGTCTCGGAGCAGCCCACACTGCGGCTGATGAACCTGTTACAGCTTGATCCTCCCCCCTGATTAGACTGGAGGGTTTTCAGGCAGAAAGCACTACCTTGTGCCAAAACCTGATTACTGCTATACCCTAACAACCACAATGATAACAGGGCAGGTAATTACACCCAGAAATAGGTTAACACAGCACAGCCATGCCAAAGCCAAGTACTTTGGTTCACATTTGCACACGGTATCTGCATTTAGTTTTCCACTGTTGCTTAAAATAATTGTTGAATTTATGACATTAGTAACAGGACACCAACTGCCCCATCCTCTTTGGACTTTTCAACACCATTGAGAGATGAGGCACAAACATGGGCGGCATTCCTTGCAACACCCATCTGTGTGCTTCACCCGTGGTTAAGGAGGACAGCTGGTCTCTGTGCTCAGTGGAAATGTCAGCTGTTGAAACAGGCAAGGGAGGGCTGGGGTTGGTGTTCTGGAAGAGGTGAGGAGACACTACGCAAATCCAACTCCACTGACCCAACAGCTGAGGTATGATTGCAACAAGCAGAAGCAGATTGGGGAAAGAGAACCAGCCCATGTTACGTATGCCACCGAAGGGTCATTTCACCCTCCTCTTACATATCTGTACATGAGCTAGAAGACTCAAACCAACTCCTTAGGCACATTCAACATGAATAAGGAAAACACTTCTTTGCCACACTGCACACAGGTACGTTGTATGACTTTGCCCATACCCCTGAAGTCCTTATCTCAGCTCCCGCACTCAGCCAGTCCCCAGTTTTCAACTTCCCAAAGAAAGGAACGACCACAGAAATGGGGCAACGGATCCATTTATGCCAATCTGCCACGTGAGGCAGTAACATCAATGTCCTTTAATTCCCACTCCGGGGAAAAACAGGCAGGAAAAATTTCTTGTGCTGATAGTAACAGAGTGATTAATTTATTTTTTTTATTTCTTGCCTAGTGGCCTCGCATTTCTGTGCTTACCGATGCAGGATCTTCTCTGACCACAGAGACTTTACCATAGAGGGCAACAATATTCACCTGCCGGGAGGGGACTAGTGGTTAGCGAACACTTGATGGGGAAGAGCAAACTTCACCACTGGTGCAGGCCCTCACAGGCAATGGCCAACCGGTCTGGAAAGCGCACTCAGTCTGTCATTAGGCATTTCCACAGCCAGCTAAGACACACGAACAATTCATGTAAGGCAACACCAAAACCAAAGTTAATTACTTTAGGCTCATGATAAGAGAGATCTTTTTCTAAAGGCAACTTTGCAAGGTCACCTTTCTTGCTTTACTCTCTTTTTTTTTTTAAACAAATGACACTGAACTGATTTCAAAGCTTATCTAATCCTACCTCAGGGAAGGAAGGGGTTAAGACCTCAAAAAATACATGCAGATGAATAGAAAGCCAGGCTGGTAAGGCAATATTTAAAAAAAAGGAAAGGAAAAAGAAAGGTATTTTCTTACAGTCAAAACAAAACCACAACGCCAGTGTTTAAGGTCACTTCCTCTCTTCATAGCGCTGGGAGCAATCCTGTCAATCAGCTCTGCGTGCTGGTAGTCTCGGCTCACTCCGAGTACAGAAAGTGGCACAGCAGAAGAGTAACGTTTACCCACCGGGAAAGGGGGATGGAGGACACAGCTTTCAATTGATTCCAAAGGTCCTTTGGGAAAGATGGGGCCTCTGGTTTATTAGCACTGACATTCAGCTGTCAGAGTATCAGGCTGATACCTATTTAATTTAATGCCATTTTCCAGGATGGAAATCTGTTTGTCAGACTCTCAACAGGGAAGCCTAGCCAGCATCAACCCCACTTGCAGAGCTCTCACCCCGCCTGTAATTAAACACACTGGTGGGGCAGAACCTCTCCAGCACACGGCAGTGGCCGGGCTCAGCTGCGGGAATGTTTTCAGCTCCACCAAGAAAAGAGGGCCTTGTGCTCCAGGCTATTTGTTCCTGTGTTTGCTAAAACGGTGATCAGTGGAGGGGGAAAAAAAACCACCACTGTGTCTCTTTTGAGAGGAGAGTCTGCCTTGTACAGACACGTGAATTGTGTTAGACCAGACGAGGCAGTGCCGAGGTGAAACCCTGACCCCTCTGAAATGAAAGGCAAACCCGACCCGGCTAAACCCAGGCCAGAAACCTCACCCTCGTGTTCAGTTCACCACATTTCTTTGGGCAAGTCCCTCAGGCTCCTAGACTGGTGTTCTTACATGTAAAAGGAGGTGTTTGCTTCATTTTAGAGAGAAATTAATTGCATGACACGCTAGGGTCTTTCAGGATAAGATACCATTATTCTTCCCTTAAAAAGTCATCCTTAGACGATGGCATTGATCTGCAGCTGTCCAGTTGCTGCTATCTATATTATGCTGTGAGTGTACATTACGCTGGGATTGTATGTCGTGGTTGCAGGTGATCACACCACCAATAAACTGATAAAATGATGATGAGGTCTTGGGCAGACTCTGGAAAGATCTGGGAGGTGAAAAAGGCTTGGGTTCACTGATCAACACTTAAGTAGCATTTTTACAGTGCAGCCAGTGGAGCTATACAGAACCACCCCATTCTAGATCTCAAGTCAGGCATCAAAAGATGCAAATACATGCTTGGTGTGCTATTCAATATCACATAAGGAATCTGGACATCTGCTTCTCACTGACCCCCGTAATACAGGTGCTTAACTATTTCATCTACCTTGTGAAGCTGCAGGAAGGCACCGTCTATAACTGAACATACTGGTGAAGTTGCTCCACAATTTCTATCCAAGCTCTAATCCAGTCTAATGAAGATCTATGGAATTATACAAAATTTCCCTCTTTATCACAAAACAGAACTATATTTCACAAAAAGTCTCCATGAAATTCACAGATTGATATCTTGTCTTCCAGACTTCACAATGCTTATTAGACAGAGCGATGCAAGCACCCAACAGCACATTTTCTTCTATACACCTCAGTGAATTATTACAAAATGGAAAATTATTAGTTTATATATCAAAATCATAAAGATACAATCAATACTGTACCTCTGTTTGGTAATGTTTAAACCTCAAAGTATTGCAGGACTATAAACATGCACGCACACAGACACTTGCACACAAATCTTTCAGATGTTTTGACTATAGTCATGATAAAAATCAGTTTGCAACTCTGCAGGGACTCTTCCCAGGCCGGTACCGACCACTGACACTGTTCCACACAGTCTTCATACTTGGATAGAAACGTTTATGGAGACACAGGCTCTATTTTGACTTTTTTAACTGAAGAGGGTGAAAGAATTGATGTGAATGCAAAGGATATTTTGCAGTTGAGAGATATACACACACATTTCCTTGTATATTTATATCTCTGGTCTCAGAGATGCAAAGCAGACAGTGTTTTGCGAGCCAGTTTCCACTTATGTATTGAGTGCTAGGACTGCCCATTCCGAGTGCAGAGAGGGAGGGCAGGAAGGCACCCAGCATCATCCCGGTGGTCCATGGGTGACCTGCTGTCAGAGCCAGCTTTCCCGTTCCCTCCTCTGCGCAGCTTTGGATATCGAACCACACTTCCAAAAGTCACTTACATCCCTGAAAGACTTGCTGGGTTTATATTTGTTCAGTGTTTAGAACAGCCTTGTCCTGTAAGGCCCTTTTAGCAGACAAGCTCTCCAGGGCAGGCCTTGTTTTACTGCGCACGGTGCCAGGTGTTGCTACAGTCGGGCTCCGACTTTCCTGGGGTCCTGCAAGCGCTATTTTGGGTAAAAACAACATCTACAACTGTAAAGTTGCCAGTTTCATGGTCAAGGAACACCTGTAGGTGCTTGCTCGTTCTCATGAAAAAGGATTACTCAGAATATTTGAATAGACATTTCCTCCCTGCCTCACAGGCAGACGAGCCCATCTCCCCCTCTGAGAGTAGCCAAGCACCTCAGAGCCTCTAACGTTCAAAACCTGATCACCCTTCAGCGATGAAGAAATAAAAAAAATATTCCTTTTACACAGAGAGGAACTGTGGCACAGAGATGCAAGAGTTCACCTACCTTTTAACAAGTCTTTCAATGAAACAACTAAATTCGAGGCCTCTGCCAGGGCTGCTGTACTATCAAGGAAAATCGGGAACCTTCAGAAGTCATTCAGGCCTTGGAGTGGGCTCATTTGTCTCCTCCCAGACCCAGGGACCCTAAGGAGACGAGATTCCCAATTCAGACATCATACTTACATGCTTGAAGTTGGAGGAGGAAGGATCCAAGTCTGAGTTGCCCAAAATGAGAAGGGAAACTTTACCCTGCTTTTGAACCCATGAGCTTTTGAAATAGCTCTCACTATCCCTCCCCTTTCTGTTGCATGACCACACACAGGTCACTCACTACCTGATATCCTACAGCAATCGGCTGAAGCTGCTACTTAGTACCTTCCAAGGCAGACAGTCCCATCAAATGTCCATAACTAATTGTTTTAAAATATTTCTCATGATCTTGTAAGATATCCATATAATCAGTCCACTGCCTAGAGCCAGGAGATATGGGGATTTAACAAGAAGGTGACTTTGAAAGGACTGAGCTTTTATACTAACCCATGTCCCAGTCGTGTGCAAACCTACAAGATGAAGAAGAATGCAATACAAAATCTATGAGGTACTACGCCACGGCAATTTTTGGAACACTTTTTTGGTATATCTAATAATTTTTTAGCTTTATTAGAGATTTAGATTTATACCTTCTACTTTATTTAGAATTAGATTTATACCTTCTTCTGGTCTCAGAGGTGACTACTAGACAAGGTCACAAAAGCAGCATCTCTTTCAGTAATCACCTTCCACTGACAGTGGAAGGACCCACATCCCTGTTCATAATCCTCTGTCTGTGCTGAGAGAGAAATGGGATTTTGTACTCCCAATTTCTCTCACCAACGTGCCACAGTGATATCTGAGCACTGAACAAGCCCGTTTTCTGAGACCGAGCAACAAAACTTCAACCCGTACCTCCAGCCAAGGGGACAGATGATTTTGGTTTCCCTTTGGTTTCCCCTTTTTACATGGAAGGGAAGGAAAAAAAGGTTGGGAAGCTGGTGAGTACACAGCAGGAGCAGGGAATCAGCAGCAAGGGGTGGGCTGATGGCGCCGCTCTGCTGCAAAGTGCTGCTCTTCCTACAAGATTTCACACGATCTCCAGGAGCACAACCCTAACAGCACATCCAGAGCACTGATAACCACCGTCGGGGCCATACCCAAAATGTCAAAGCAGTTCTCTCCACCCACCACCCAGACACCTTATCACCGAGACCCACAGCACTGTACCCAGTGCCAATCCCTGACAAGAAGAGAGGACGCTTCCTCTGAGCGTAAGGCGTACGTAACACCTCCAACGTACCATATGGATGCCTCTCTCTTCAAATTTGCTAGCTTGACCCCTTTCCATTTCAGCATCCCACTCCTCATTTCCTTACTGCTGCAGAACGCAGTTTATTTCAGAAGGGGCGCCCATGGACACAGAAGCAGAGACCTTTTCTGAACACACCAGATGATGAACCTCAGTGACATCCAAGTTAGGAAATCCAAACCAGGTCAGAAAAAATTGAGGCAGAATGGAAACCAGCACAAAATTGTCTCTGAGAGGCAGTTGATCTTCTCTGTCCAGGCAGTGTCGTTAATGTATTCTAACACAGTTTCAGCTTTAACTCTCCTGGATTGACAACAGAATTGAATTACACTTCCAAATCTCTCTCTTTCAACTTGTCACAAGATGTTTTTAATCCAACAAGAAGCACTTCCTTGGCAGAGCTGCAATTGTTATATTTTTCCAGCTTTTCTGATTTAGGGATTTTAATCTTTTTAGCCATGAATTGACTTCTCTGTACTAGCACTCACAGGAAAAAAAATCAGCTATTGCTCGCCACGCAAGCTGCCAAGTTCCTGGGACCAGATGGAACGGATCCTAGGTTGTTAAAGGAGATCATTGACAATCAGACAGAATACACTAAACACAAGTAAAGTTTCAAGAAGGCTGGACAATGATTGATCGCAACACTGAAAAATTACAGAAGACTAAACAAGGAAATAGAAACACTATCTATTCATCTCTGACATCTGTATCATGTAGAACACTGGAAGCTACAAATACTGCTTGAATAAAGCTACAGAGTAATGCAACCCACATGCACCCCCCACCATTGCTCCCCAAGAACGGGGATGCACTGCCCCCTTCCGACACGGAGGTCAACCCTACCCACGTATGCGAGCTCAAGCTGGTTATAATTCATTTGCAGAAGTGCAGAGCAAAATGGAAAAATCAGCTATAGGGGAGAGCAAAAGGAGACATTTTAAAACATTGCTGAGACCTACAGATTAGATTTTTGCCTTGAAGCATAACTTTAACAAGGTATGTTAGAGCTGCCATCAAAGTCATGCAACGATGCCAACTGAAAAGGGTGGAAACAAAGACCAGCTACAGAGCTTTCAGAATATTTCTATCACTATCACTGAGTGATAGGTAGCAGTTGTACATAGGCAGATCTTAATTCACCTCCTTTAAATTCCTCTGTCTTCTTTCGCAGTTTATATTTGGATGTTCAAGAAAGGAAAGATTTGGTTACTGAACCCGAGTTTACGATACAGGCAGTGAAATTCTACCCCATCTTTTAAGCAGATTAGGATCTACACACAGACCTTTGAACCTGCTGTGTTACCATGTTAGCTTTCACAGCTCTTTCCCAAAGGAATAAAATGGCTCCATTTAATTAGACTCAAACTCTCATCTTCCCCAGAAGTTTCTTGTCACCTCATTCAATTGTGAATGTAATTTAGGCTTAAAGGTTTGTACTGATTTTTCACTGCAGTGCTAAAGAGCTCTGTAATGCAATAATTCACCCATCTTGAAACTTTTCTGGGGGCACTGCAACAGAAATGCTGCTTGCCTCCTCTTGGTACTGTATCTTGTCTTAATAGCTTCAAAGAAATGCACTGTAATTCTCCCAAAATACCACATAGATAATAATCCTGATAACATGCATGCATTCACACCCATTTTATGGGTGGAGAAAATGAAGCACATAGAATAGGGGAAATGAGATCTTCTTCCCAGTCCCAGAGCACTTTCAGCAGAAAATTAGGAATCCAGCTATTAATGCTAAGCTCTAATCACTACACGATATGCCTTCATTTTAAGGTAACAATCACAGTCAAATCCATAGCTGCTAAGCTTGGTGGGTGTTGAAGTACACCAGTTTTACAGAATACTCATTGTATAAAGAGAGGATGTTTCAGAATGAGCTGCCCCGGCACCATCAGCACAGAGGAACGGCTCTGTTGGGCCAGATCAAAGGCTCAGTTCGTGCAGAATCCTCTTTCCAACGGTGGCCATAAATGGATGTCCAAAGTAAGAGAACAAAAATAGGCTAAGTATATATAAAAACCCTGTCTTTATTTATATATGTACATCTTTCCCCCTTGCTTCCACCTCCAGTCATTTCCAGCTCACTGAGCTCCTGATGTGGTTTCTGCCTGCTCAGTGGCAATCAGTTGATTTCTCTTCCATTAATTTGTCCACTCTCCCAGAAGCGATGTAAACTTTTAACATCCACAGTTTCCTTCGACAACCGGTTGCACTGGTCAGCACCTTCACAAAGAACCACCTTCAGAACCACCACCAGATCTCCTTCAACCTGGCTCTTATCAACCTCCTTTGACGTCCCCAAGTTCTTGTGTCGGAAGGCAACGAACAATCCCCATCCTCCCTGTGTCCCACTTGATTTCACAGACCTCTGTCACATCTCCTTTACCTATTTACCCAGCTGAAGGGTTCTAGTTTGTTTAGCTCTTCGTCACACAGAGGTCATTCAACACCTCCGAACAACTTTGTGGCTCTTCTCTGAGCATGCAGACTTGCATGTCTGCAAGCCTTTGGAGAGGGGAGGACAAGAGCTGCACAACGCGTCCATGACGCAGGTAAATCAGGGATTTCTATTCCATCATAGCAAAGTTCCCTGTTCCATGTGTAGTACATTTCCTAATATCTTAGTTGGTTAGTCTTTTTTACTACTGCTGAGTGCCATGCTGATGTTTTGATGGAAATATCCATTATAACCCCAAGATGTCATTCTTGCATAGAAATGGAGTTAGAACCTCCCTGATTTCACTCTTGCATGGAAATCAGCTCAGAGTCCATCATTTCATACAGGGCGTTAGGCTTGTTTTAGGGGAGAGTCAACACAGCCCTTAAAAACAGCATAAGGTATACACGCTTTGGCACAGGCTTGCCACTACGGTGAACTCAGACACATGTACTTCCACTCTGAATCCCTTCTCCGACCCACACTCTATTCGTGCAGCTACGCCACACCGTAATAAAACATTATTTTAACATACCCAGTGCTGTTTCATACAACCAGTATCTTCAAATTTGCTAAAAGCACACATAAATATTTGATAAAGCAGGCAATGTTGCTCTCACATCCAATTGCAAACAAGATTATTTTTTCTCCCAAACAAATCCAATAACTTGATTATCTGATCTGGTCTGTTCTTATTCTTCTGCTTTACAATTTTCAAATATTTGCAGTTGTAAGTCTTTCAAAGCTTTAATTTGCTTAAAATGATTCACAAGCACCTTGTTAATCTTTTATCAGTTTTATTACAAACTGTAAACAAAACCCAGTTCCTAAATAATTAAAGGGCAGAACTAGCCCTCAGGCAAATGAAGTCTGGGGGGAGGAGTGGGGGGAATAAAAAATTAAAAAATCAGAGTAAGTCTGTAGATTATTTTTTTTCTTCCCATCTACAGAATTGGTGAATCTAGCTTCAAAACAGAAAATAATTCTAGTTGAACAGATTGCGTGTGACATACCCCCAGCCAGCCTCTCTCATCTACTGTGTCCTGAATATTAATCTATCAAGTACCTACATGTTACTGGTTACAGCGTTAAACATACCACAGGCTTACAAGTCAAAAACTGTGTCCCAAACAGCCGCTCAAAAGAATTCCTCTGCATTTATGTGTGTCCAGCCATGCTTGAGTCTGTTTCTTTACCAGCCCCAAAACAGTCCCTCCCAGACAGCAGAAGGTCTTACCACGATTCATCGCTCAAGAGAAGGTAGCTGGTGCACACTCTTCTGTCCTCCGGTGGCACTGACTCACCTTAGGTTAGACCTCACCTGGCACAGCACATTCCCAAGACTCAGAGAGCTCTTGCCCACATCACTCCAACCTGAAGCACGCTCCTGTGCCTGCCAGCTCTTGGCATAGCGGTGAAAGCACACCCCGTTTGGCCAAAGCCCCCAGAAACCATGAAGAATATCACTTTTTCAGATGTCTTCAATACTGAGGGTGTTGCTACAATTATTAGCAGTTTCATCGCATCACTGAGCAGAGGTCAGCAAGGTCCAGCCCAGCGGTGTGCAGGCAGATGCCAAATGGGAGCTGGAGTCTTGTAACAGAGGCAGCTTGGGAAGCAGAAATACAGAACAGAGATGCTGAAATTGAGGCAAAAGACTGCCGGTAGTGTCACCAACATCACGCCTCTTTGACTGGCAGCATCTCCAAGTCTGCTGCTCAATATCTACAGGCACACTTGGCCTCTAATTTGGAAAAAGAAAATACATTTTGTCCCTGACTTCCCGGAGGGTGGCTGGCCGGCAGGGAGACGTGCAGGTGAGGGCAGTATCTTGGTTTCAAATGAGGGCCCCCAGGCAGGAGACCTCATGTAGAAGACACGCAAAGAGTGATGACACCGCTGAGCTTGGTCACCCATAAAAAGGATACTGCTACATCCATGATCCACATGGTTGCTACAAAACTCACCTCTAATTACTGGGATTGAAAAGCGTTATTTAATGGAATTATTACTGCTAGTACAACCTAGTCTATCATCTACCAACTCTTCAGTCCAGCTGTGCTGAAGAACAGTGTTCACTGATACCAATCACTGTACAACCATTTTAGAAATTTTGATACCGTTTCCAGCTTTCTAATGTATTTAAAATTGTATTTCCTAATGTATTTAAAATTGTATTTCCTTCTTGTTACAAAAGAGACCACTTCTAATGAAGCTCTCCAAAGCATTGCAATCTGAAGAAAACCTAAGGAACTATGAAAGCAAGACTGTGCAAATTCTAATTACCTTTTGAAGGCTACACTGCCGTGCACACAAAAATGGATTTAAATGCATTACACACCTCAAAATGCGTAATGGATGCATTGCTAGCCTATTACATGCAGTTCATTGTGCAAAGTTTTTTGGTTGTATGTTTTGTGCGGTGAGCTGTAAAAGTTGCTTAACAGAAGAAAATAACATTTGATTAAAAATTTACATCAGAAGAATGTAACAGGGCTTTTTTTTTTCTTGCTATTTTACCTGCCACTGACTATTCCCATTAGTATGCAATTCTTCTTAGTCTCACAAATACATGCAAAAAAAACAGGACAAAGATGGAGAAGTTTCAGGTCTAGATGCCAAACCATATTAAAGACAAAGTTGTCCAGAAGCTGGCTCCAGTTGGAAAAAAAACCCCACATATTCCACTTATACATGGGAGGATCCTAAAATGACCGAGATGCTTAAACAGTTCTGCTCCAGTGACTCCCTTTGTGAGAAATTTCAAGGGGAAAATGGGTGGCGCTCGGACTTCCTAATGACTCGGCCATGCCGGGCTGCTGCGAGTCCCGCAGGGCTCCTGGCATCTGCCCAGGCAGGAGCAGCCCTTGAGTTGTCCTCATATGCAGGATGCAACAACTGCCCTGGATTCAAGGAAGAAAAAGTCCTTTAATTCTCTACCATATTCCCAGCAAAGCCAAACGAACCTATAGACCCTTCTGATTCTTCACTTCAAAATGTTACGGGTTAGCGATAACCACTTACAGCAAAAAGCAAACTGCAAATGTTCAGTTTGCAGAACTGAAAGATTTAAAATCCTACTTAAAATGCCCTTATCTAAAAACAAACAAGAGCTCTCCCAAGAACTGGTCCAACTACCAAGAATTGCCAGAATTGGAGAAAGATCCGTTTAAATCAAAATAAGTAAGTAAACATTACTTAGCCCAACAATCTTCAGCATTCCCCTCCAAATGCTTAGAAATCTGAGCTAACTTTATGACTGTGAGGACCAGGTGGAGAATATAACATACACAGAGATTAAGCAGCTTGCAGCCTGCACCCGTTTGCCAATTCGGTGACCCATCCACCACTTCTAATTTAATAGCGCAGAAATAAAGAGAGGGAGCCAGAGCAGAGCAGGGACTACACATAGCTCACGTTGCAGGAGGTTATTCCTCGCAGGAGGTTTGGCTGAACTTCACTCAGTCCTGCAGACCCAGGAGCAGAAGAAAACCGGGGGGCAGTTTCTGACGTGAGCACACATGCGGCTCACAGGGCTGAACAGTGCTGCCGTGAGGAGCCGACCTCCCATCCCTCTGGGGCTGGTGACTGCACAGCAATGGCATTTCTTCCTCTGGGTTTCAGCCCTGCCTACTTTTCACTGGGCACACAAGGCCATGGAGACACGAGCCTATGCTTACTGCTGGCGTGCCAGCCAAACCCAGCCCTTGAGGCCAAATTAAGGGGAAAAAAGTTGCTAAGATCCACTTGTCAGCCTCGAGCAAGGCGCAGCAGCAGTGCGGGCTGCATCCACCGTCAGCAAGTACCTCTCGTCCTTTGACACCTTTGTGTTCACAGAAATGCCAGATAAAATCATAGTGTGATAAGCAACAGCCAAAATATGAAGCAAGCCAATTCTCTGTGACAGGGTTATAATGGCAAACACAGGGTCATCCAGCAAACCAGGCGGGGGGTAAGCAGCTGAGTCAAAGTCAGGATGGGCTCCTGAGGCACCAGGGCATATTTGTAATAACCCATATTTACAGTTGAAGTAAATTAGTACATCTATTTTCCTGAGTTTGTTGCATAGACCCAGTATCTGTTCGCAAGCACACAGAACGACAAATCTCACTCATTTCCTTAAAACGCTGGCAGTCACGGTTGCAATACAATTTTAAAAAATGCAAGCTTTTACTATTCATAGGCAGGAAAGGAAAAATTTCAGCAGCTAAATGTGATAAAAATACTGAACCAGGTGTCTGTGCAGAGTAATCTGGAAAGACACAACCCTTTGCTCATCATCTCCATCAGTTTAAGGAGTAACACCTGATTTCACACCTGCAGAAATCCATCTACAAAGCAATGAGGAAAAGAAGTAGCAAAAATAAATAAATAAAATTAGCACAATTAGCTCCAGCAAACACTTTTGGAGAAAAACCAGGTGGGTTCCCACCTCCCAGGCACTAGCAAGGACGGTTTGAGTGCCGAGAGGACCAGCCTCCCTGGAAAAGGGAGTTGCTGTAGGAGCAGCCTGGTTAACTCCCTGCCCTTCCTCTGATGCCTCAGGGCATAGGTCTGACCCAAAAAGTCACCGACTGAAGCAGTTATCCCTGACTCGATCAAGCCCTGGGTACCGATTTCTGGGAGAGTTCATCATTCCAGTGAAAATTAATGTTTCAAGTGAGCTCAGGCCACCAGACTGATTTATCATCTTGGCTACCCGGCTCTTTTGAGCACCTGTGTTCTACAAACATTGTGCACATTTCAGCACCGGGTCCAAAATAAACATGGAATTCTGAAAATGTGTTCCCTACCCCAGCAAGGGGAGGAAATGGTCCTGAGATGAAAAACCTTTTTGCAGGGAGTAGGAGGGAAGAGAGGTTGTGCCACACAGGAGATAAATAACCAAATCTTTGTCAAATTACTGTTATAAAAGACAAGACAAATAACGAGCAAAGTCAGAGAAGAAAGAAAAAACCCTAGATTCTCTAAAAATACAGCCAACATATGAATCTCCAGCTGCAGAGCAGCCCTTTCAAGACGCAACTCTCGGTGCTTGTCAAGAAAGCTGCTTCCTGCCTCGATCCCCCCAGAAGAGCAACACAATCTAATGAAAGTCACATTTGATGTGCTATGTGCTGCTCAATACCAAGTGGCTGAATTACTGGGTGCAGGCCTCATCGTACTCTTAAAAAGCAATTTGGAATCAGGGCTTTGATTGAGATTGGCTTTATCCTTTATTTTCCAAGTATGACTGGTAATAATGTAGTCTGCGAGTTTAACATTTGAAACAGGGGTTCCATTTACCTCTTTGTACTTACTCAAGGAAAATGACTGTAATTGAAATCTTTCTGCTGGAAATGAAGCCCTTCGAACATTCAAAGTGGTTGCTTGTCCTTAAGCCTTTTTATTTCAGCTGTCAAAACTGAAACTGCCTTTCAGAGTAGTGGGAGTCTTACGATAGAGGAAGAAATGAATGTACCCTGTATCTATGTACTGGGTGTTTTAATCTCATTTTCCAGCTAGGAATACAGCACTTCTCTCCCTTGGGCACTGCTGGGAACAGGAAAATTAAGCTTCACTTCAGTTCAGCAATATCTATCAATGAACCTCAAACAAGGGACAGGGCTTTTCAAGGACAAAGCAAAACCTTTCAAGTCCTCCAACATCATCCATAAGCTCCTTCAGATACAAGTAGCAACACGTGAAGTCAGACTGCCCACTCATGCTGCCTCTCTCCACACATCTCCCACACTTTATAGAATTTCATAGATTTCCAAGAGCTTGCCTTTTTTTTTCCCCCCTCAGATCAAACTGATTTCCTAGTGTCAGCACTATTATTCATATGAAGCCGTTGAATTTTAATTACAGTGTAAATGCACCCAGACTGAATATGGGTATTATGTAAAAATGGCTTGTGTCCAAATGACCTTAAAATTAAATCTTTGAAAGGGTAAACATGAAAACTTTGGGTTTTTTCCAGTAGGCTCCCTTGAAGTTTATATAATGGAATGTTTGCAATTAACTTGATAATAGACTCAAGATGAAATTGTGCTGATTTCTACTTTAGTTAGTTTTATTATCTGATTATTTTAATCACAATTAAAATATGCTGCTATGAAATGGTTTTACAGTGTTTGTCTAACACAACATAAAATAACTGTTTGGATGACTTGAGCAAACTAACATGCCAAAGTACATTATCCAACATCTATCTCTTCTGTTTCCAGTTCCAGCATGTCTTTAGGATAAAAGGTGAACATCCAAAGACAGTTTAAGACCATTTCTCAGGCTTTCTGTTGCTGCCACAAAGGCATGGCCACTGATTTTTTCTCCTGCCAGTATAAGACAGCCACCGCACAAGCAGGCAGCCAACACAAGTTGACTGGCTAAGATATTTCAAGGTGCCAGGTGGATGTAATGAGTTTGGAAGCTCTCAGAAGAACTGTGAGGGTTGAATTTCCTTGAAGCTCAAGCAAGTTACATCACCAAAGCTCGGTTCGGGTCTACCTGCAGAGGCTGCAGATAACCCCGATGGGATGAGCAACGTTCAAACACAATCAAGAGAACAGTTTATAGCAGTAAGGCATAGTGATGCCAAGGGAATAAAACAGGTTGAGAATCTACATGTGAAGGAGTATTTTACAATATATAAGCTGCCTGCAGAGTTAGCTCTGACGTGTATATAAATATATATGCTTTATCACAGAGGGGTCTTCAGACAGCAAAATCTTCCAAAGCAAATCAAAGGCAAAAAAATATATATATTTGTGATGGCCAGAGGCAAGGATGTCAACTTCAGCGAAGCCATCCAGCTAATAAAAATGTCAATGAACTTCTTTACAACAGAATTAAGAGGGAGCGGTGCAATGTCAGTATTGTGGCACACAGGAAAAGCAGTTCTAGTTCTGATTTAACAAAGATATTGCACTGACATGAGAGCAGAGACCCAACCTTTCCCTAACCTAACGTGACCTCCCTTCAACAGAGATTATGTAACACTTCCAAATGAGGAGAGCAAACAAATTAATTTAGTTTTCACAGGCTGCTGCCAGAAGAGACATCACTGTCCTTTCTGCTCACCCTCAACCAGGTTATTTTCAGGTACATCCTTTATGGCTGTACATTTGGGGTAAACTGGGACACACACTGATCTGACTGAGAACGAAGCCAGCCCAAGAAAAGGAATAAAACCCGTTCAGTTCCAGTTGGATCAGCTCCCGGACGCATATCACCACGTGGCTGCACAGGCACTACCGCTGACAACGTGTAGCTGGGAGTGGGAACACTCGTTCCTGCAGCAGCCCACACTTATGGCAACTGGAAATGAGAAACCGCATCTCCAAGTGAGATTTTAAATCCATTTAGACAAACTGCTGTAAAAAGCTGGTTTGAGAATTTCAAGGTACTTAGCTCAGCTAACATAAAACCAATCTCTAACAAAAATTGGAGGAGTTGCAAAAGAAATTGACCTAATTTTTTAAACCGACATGGTTACAACTAACGCAGAAGCACTTGTTTCTTGGAGCGTGTACCCACAGTGTCCAGCCAAAGAACTGCACCGGTTTAATAAATTCAGCGTCAGTTCACACCTAAGTCATGCTCGCACAATTTTTACATGCAGACAAGACTTGAAGCTAATACAGAATAAGCCAAGCATCAACCGCAACAAGAACCTTGACACAAGATCCTGTGTTTCGCAAGGAGGTATATCCCTGCCTCGTAGCCAAGACCTAAATTTCTCCAGTGCCTTCCATTAGGAAACCCTGACTTCCACGCAAAGGACTAATGGTCTCTTATCACACACGAAACTCAGTAAAAGACCAGGCATGCACTTCAGTTTTTTACTTCCTGCATGTGTGCATTATGGTTTTGGGTTTGGTGGGGTTTTTTTCCTCCAACAGATGAACAGACTTGGCAACTTCCCTGGTGAATCAGAAGAAAATCTTGTAAGGCACAAGTAACTCTAGGAAGAATACAGATTAAATGGGTTTCCTGGATTTCATCCACGTTCAAATTTCCCAGGTTGTAGATCTCAAAAATATCTGTCTCTGACAAAACTGGTATGACAGGTTATGTAACACACACACAATCACCCGGTGACAGAAAAGCAGGAACATTATCTGCTCTGTTCGGGGACTCGAGGGCTTTCTGGTTGAACTGCAAGGAGTATTAAAAACAAAAAAAAAAAAAAAGAAGAAGAAGAAAAAGAAGAAGAAATTGAATCACAAAACGTAAAGATGAAAAAAAAAATTCCCTGGTATTTTAAATAGCTGACCTCACCCACTGGCAGATAACTACTGATTTCATTGCATTTTTCTTTCCAGGAAGAGTTTCATATGCTAAATACGCAGAGTCAATTTGTTTTGATGTAGATGTTTATAGGTCTGATATGACTTTAAATAACATAGAATTATTGCAGAGAAACATCAAGGAGATAAAATATAACTGCCTAATAAAGTAGATTTTGCAGTCAAATTGCCTTTGTAAGACCGCCCAAAACAAATGAAAATGGAATGGTTAAATCTGTGACTTTGTTAAATATGCTATTTGCAGCCTGGGATAAATGATAGGACAATCTTGTTAAAAGAAATATACAAGCTTCTTGTTAAATGAAATATATATGCTTTCACTGTGTGCAGTATAACTTGACGCACAAAGACAAGAAATAAATCAGTGTGGGACTATTTGCCAGAATAGAAAATTTCAGGCTAATGGCACATGCATGGGTTTTCCCCCTGCTTTAAGAATAACAAGTTGCTAGCTGCTCGAGGATGGCTGGGGAACAGATAGCGAGAATTCTTAGGATTTTCACAAAAACAGTTGTCTTGCTCTCTTCCCCATTTTGCTAGATTAAACAAAACAGCAATGCTACATCCAAATGCTCTGACTGAGGCTCAGAGTTACTGGCAACAAGATCAGTCTTTAACCTGCAGCAGGAAACCCTCCAGGGAGATATTCAGTGAAAACGCATCGCTGTCAAGCAGGTCCCCGCTGAAATCTTGGTCCATCCTCTAGCCATCCCTGTCCCTCTGTTTCCCCCATCTGGGTACCAAGGGACAGGCAAGATAAAGTGGAACACCAGTGTAAAAGGAAAATCCAACAGAAAGCACTGTGTTCTGCGCAATAGGAAATGCAGCAAGTTCCACAGTAAAACCTCCAGCAAACAGCCTTAGAATACATCTCACTACGTTTTGATCAATAAAACTTCTTTTTTCCAGTAATAATTCTAGACAATTAAATATTTACTTTGTTACTAAAGGAGAAGAAAAGAACTGACTTCCCTGCAGAAGTCACATCTCATAACCGGCTCTACAGAACAAGAAATATTCCTGCCTTTCAAGCTCAACACAAGAAAAACAAATACATCTCTACCACTGTTTTTTTTTTTACCAACACAGCACCATAGGAATTAGATCTGAGCTTTTCTTTTCTCTTCCACTTGCACCATGCTGAAGTTGCAGCTGTCACATTTCAAGCCCATACCCTGCACTGCACTGGCTTTCGGCACAGTGTTATCTATCAAGCCACGGAAAAACAAATTCACCAGCGAAACTTCTCAGAGGCGTTTGCTCCGCTGGTGGCCAGAGCTGCCTGTCAAGAGAAGGGGGCTGCAGGCAACCACGCGGCAATCCCTTGGGAAAGGCTGCAGGAGAAAACGTACCCACTTACCTTCTCCGCATACTTGAACTTGACGTAGAACCAACTTGACTTGATCATTGTCTCACCTCTTGCCCTCGTTAAAAAACAAAAAAGCAACCCAAACCTATCCTGCTGATGAAAAGCAGTGTGCCGGCACTCTTTCTGTCAGAGCCGGCAATTTTCCAAGGGGAGCACAGTGTTTGGGGGAAGCAAAGGGTGGGAGAAAGAAAAAAAAGGACAGACAGAAAAAACGATGCTTTCTTTCCGCAGTTGCAGTTTGTCCCCTCCTGCCCTCCCAACACTGAGCGCAATCTCGCTTGCTGCAACAGAGCTCGCCGAATGCCTTAGCTCCGCGTTTCGCTGTCAGCTTGGCTGCCTGACAAGAGAATTCCTCAAATGGACTTCAGCTGCATTCATCACAAATGGCACATGTCAGTAAAGCCAGGAGGCTGGCTCCAGCGCTGGCAGCCTCCCAGGACCATGACCTCCCCCAGTGGGATGAATAATGAATTCCAGCACTTCCCTCCAGACACAGATTAACACCTGGCTAAACATTATTCTGACAATGAGCTTGCCCATTCTGAGAACCCTACACCACCGCGTTAACCCCTCGCTCTCCCACCAAGCGGGGTGGCAATGCTTTGGAGGCTGTCCCACAGTGCCCTCCCCCATCTAAAGAAAGATTACAGAACTATATATAGTTTAGAAACAATAAAGCCTCTTAAGCATAAAGCAAATATCTCCTTTCCGATTCTGCAGCTGCAGTAACGCTACCATGTAACCAGAGCAAGTAATCAGGAGTCAGGCTCTCTTCTGCTCCCCCCCTTTCTCAGCCCTCCTTCTACATACCCACTTGTTAAGCTTTGATGCTGTCAGGCTAATGTTTTAAAATAATATCTGTAAAGACCTTTTTTTTAAAAAACCAACTACCACTATCAATATGAAACTAATGCATAAAAAATCCTGGGAATACTCCTATCAGACTATTTGTTCTTTTGTCCGTTCAGAAACACTGCCCAATTCCCTGTCTCTGGTTTAATGAGACACATTGATTTGGTTGCAGCTCGCTGCAAATCTCCCAGCTCCAAGCACGCCACAGAGCAGCGAATATCAAGTTGCAAAGTACAGGATGAATATAATCAGCCTACTGTATTTCCGCTGTATACAGAAAGTGCTGTACTGGAGCAGAGCTATCTGGCCTATGTCCAAACACTTTAAGATGCACAAGGAGACAATGTAAGAAATCTCAAGTCCAAAGATGTGCCCTCAGTAACACGTCTAATAACACAGGTGGACCTGAATTTGTCACTCAGGTAGTTGGACCTCTTTATGTTTCCATAAGATGCTGAACAAGGTTCAGAATTTCACTATATGCAGTAGGAGAAAGTCGTCTCATTTTGTTGTTTTTAACCAGCTGTCTGGTTATTTAAGTGGGAGTCTCGCAGTATCCTATCCTGCAAAAAAGAGAGTAATTTGCTTCTCATCATCTTCAGATCAGTTATGATTTTACAGATTTTTCTTGTCTCCCTTATATCACACCTTTTGGGGACTGGAGACTCCCAGACTATTACTTTTCTCCTTGTAGGGAAGCTATACATGTCTCTGCAGATCCTTTTCGTCATTCTCTGCACCTTGTCTAGGTCTAGGTATATTTTTCATAGGCAGAGTGAGATGGAACAAATACACGTACCACTGACTTACCACCTCCTACTATACGCACACACAGAGAGACACAGTGGATGAGACAAATCCTGAAACCTAGTTTGTCAATTACTCACCTAAAAAGTCTTATCAATACTGGTGATGGTGTCGGTGCATCGTATGAAAGCTGTAACTTTGAGAGCCTGGCTACTCATTCGCTTGCCAACAGAGGTTTTTAGAACTTTTCATAAACTAAGACTTATACAAGGGATCCAAATACCAATAATGACCAATAACAGTCACCTCATTTAATTGAAGGTATGGTTCTAACCTTCCTGTGTGGCTTTGCACATAGGAAGACGCCCTAGTCGTCCCCAGCTGCAGCAGCTGGAGATGAGGCTGCTCAGCCCCGCTCTGCAGTTAGATCCCTGCCCTCCCCTGCTCAGCCAGGGCATCGGGGCAAGCAAGTTCCTTCTAACCCCCCCCCCCGAATGCAACCTCAGCCGAGCTGGTTCAAATCACTGCTGTCCACACCCGTCGCTGTCAGAAATGGCTTTCCATTGATGCCATGGAAAAGTATTCCCACTCTCCCTTTAATTCTGCACTTCTGTGGGAGAATTAACCTGTGCGAAAGGGGTGGTAAAATGCCCCAGCCTTTTTCAGGTCTATGGAAACATCAGAAATCGTGTCTTGTAAAGATGACAGAAGGTCTCCTACAGGGAACACACATACAAAGAAAATTAAAACATTGATTTTTTATTAGCACCTTCTATTTTCTGCACTTAAAAAGCTGTTTTTTGAAGTAGCAAATGAATAAATAGGACAGATCTGGCTGTATGTTTGAATGAGATCAGGTCAGTGCAAGAGCCTCGCTTCCTTCCTAGCTGCCCCTCTGCCAAGGGCTCTGCTGTTACTCCGGTCCTTGCAGCAGGACACACTGCCTGGGACTTACTGCAGACACCAAATGTGAACCACGTAGGTGGTGTCGAGAGCATGACTCATCCTCAAGCTGCCGTGTCCACAGGGACACCACGCTCTCTTGTACCCAATTATAGGAAGTTTGCTCGCTGCATTGACCCAGGAGTCCCCGAGGGGACCTTGGGGCAATATCACAGGGCGCAGCCACTGAAGAAGCGAGCTTTGACACTGTGTACCAAACACAAACAGCTGTGGCTCAAAGCAATTACCAGGCCCTGGATGTTTTCCACTGGTTCATTAGCATCTGGCAGGACCTAAAGTTCCAGGGTCACAAAACACAGAGCTGTTATTTTATCTCAGGAAAATGCACAACGACATCCCTCGAGAGCTGTCCTTTTGTAATCAAAGGACAAGTGTAGCACGGGGAACGGAGATGCAGAATTTCCAGCCATCACATCCCCCAGCCAGGCAGGGAAGAGCCGATCACGCCACAGGATTGCTCATTTTTTGTCGCACTGTTGAAACCCCCAAGATCAGCATCCACAAACCCAGCAGAACCTGGTTATTTCTTGTAATACTAATAGCTGTTTAGGCTTGCATATGTACACGAAGTACACAACAGTTCAATTTTCAACACCGCGTTCATCTTTTCAGTTGAGCAAAATACACCATTTATTTCAAAACCTACAGTGTCAGCGCTTTGTCTGAAATGTATTTGAGTTTCATATTTCATAGAGTTATTGTCTATACGGTGCATCACGTAACAGCTTTGCTTCCGTTTTGCCAATTCATCTTCACTTTTTAGGGACATGCTACCAGACAAACAATACCTTGGATAGGAATTCATCCCTAAACATGCTGTGGCATTAACCTCCAAAACTCTCTTATCCCACACCGCCTCTTTCAAACACCCATCGATAACATGAAATAAGGTACTATTCAGATTCTAAGTTTGTACAGCCAAAATCCAGACTTGACTTTCTATACTCCCCTAAAGGGAACTATATTTCGATAGAATATTTGCAGTTCTCCCAGAATAAACACTTTAATTTATTCAGCAGGTTTTGTCATTCTCTAACATACTATTTCAAATGTGAGACAGTGTACAAAGGAATTGAAATAACCTCCTTTTTAACAGACCATTGCTTCTAAGCCTTTTAATACACCCTAATGTATGTTTAGATACCGATCCATGTTCATTTCAATTATCCCCCATGACAAAGCTAATCATACACTAATGCAAGCAAACCAAACAGTGAGTAGTACCAATTTGATTTTTAAGTCGCCTAAAAGCAGGGTATACCTCCTCTTCTTCTCTTTGCCTCCATATATGTTGTCAAGTCAGACCAACATTTTCTTGGTGCCACATGAGAGGGAGGGAAGGAGCAAACCAGGCACTATTTCACCTTGTACGTGCCGCAGTATAAACGCCCCGAAGAACCCACTTGCGAGGGCACACGGTGGAGCCAAGCTATGCTGATCCCGGAGTAAGCTAAAGAGCACTGACCCTTATCCCAAGCTAAATGAACTTCTGCGCGTGTATCTATGTGTGCAGGGAGGCTAAAGCAAGATGATGTATTTGCGGCAGGGACTACATCCAAGATTAATTACATCCATCCCTATCTCCTTGGCACTATGAGAGCAGAAAATCATCTCACTCCCTATTACCATAATAGCTTTCACACTTCCCAACCAACAGAGTGAAGTGTGGGGATGTTGAAAAAAAAAGGACATAAACAACATGCATAAACAAAGTTTAGATAAATAGGAAGATCCCAACTCCAGAAAATGTTTACAGCAATTTTTATAATTAGCCTGTGAAAAGAAAAAGGCAAATTGGAATGAGTATAAATAAAAAGGATTTTGAAATGTTTTTCACAGTTCAGAATGGCTCCTAATGTACCAGCCAAAGCAGTGATCCCTGGAAGATTTCTGAAGCTGAGAGCAAAGCCTGTGGGATCTGCAAGCCGACTAGAAGAGAAAGTTTTTCCCCAAGTTCAGAGAACTGCAGAGTAATAGTTCTTTATCGATGATCTGGATGAGGGGATCGAGTGCACCCTCAGCCAGTTTGCAGACGACACCAAGTTGGGCGGGAGTGTTGATCTGCTCGAGGGTAGGAAGGCTCTGCAGAGGGACCTGGACAGGCTGGATCGATGGGCCGAGGCCAACTGTATGAGGTTCAACAAGGCCAAGTGCCGGGTCCTGCACTTCGGCCACAACAACCCCATGCAGCGCTACAGGCTTGGGGAAGAGTGGCTGGAAAGCTGCCTGTCGGAAAAGGACCTAGGGGTGCTGGTCGACAGCCGGCTGACCATGAGCCGGCAGTGTGCCCAGGCGGCCAAGAAGGCCAATGGCATCCTGGCCTGTATCAGAAATGGTGTGGCCAGCAGGAGTAGGGGAGGGATCGTGCCCCTGTACTCGGCCCTGGTGAGGCCGCACCTCGAATACTGTGTTCAGTTTTGGGCCCCTCACTACAAGAAGGACGTTGAGGTGCTGGAGCGTGTCCAGAGAAGGGCAACGAGGCTGGTGAGGGGTCTGGAGAACAAGTCTGATGAGGAGCAGCTGAGGGAACTGGGGTTGTTTAGCCTGGAGAAAAGGAGGCTGAGGGGAGACCTCATCGCTCTCTACAACTCCCTGAAAGGAGGTTGTAGCGAGGTGGGGGTCGGTCTCTTCTCCCAAGTAACAAGCGATAGGACGAGAGGAAATGGCCTCAGGTTGCGCCAGGGGAGGTTTAGATTGGATGTGAGGAAAAATTTCTTTACTGAAAGAGTGGTGAAACATTGGACCAGGCTGCCCAGGGAAGGGGTTGAGTCCCCATCCCTGGAGGTATTTAAAAGACGCGTAGATGAGGCGCTTAGGGACATGGTTTAGTGGGCATGGTGGTGTTGGGTCGATGGTTGGACTCGATGATCTTAGAGGTCTTTTCCAACCTCAATGATTCTATGATTCTATGATTCTATGAATAGGGATTATTTTAAATGAAGTGCAAGTGCTGAAGCTCCGTCTGACTGCCTTCCAACATGCCCAGCACTTCCCGAGCTTTAAACTTGCAAATACCAGATTCGCTTCAAAGTACCCATATTCCATAACAGTATTTCTGGTTTAGAAGTAACCCAGAATTACACCAGCTCTGCCTTCAAACTCCTTTACACCCTAAAAGGCTGCCCAGGACATGGAAAGTGAGGAAAAGGGTCAGAATGACCAAACCCATACAAATCTATGGCTACACCTCAGAACCAACACGATGAACTAACGAGGTGTCCACAGCCTCCTGGGGCCAGCGTTACTGGACATTTCTGACTCGCATGAAGGCCGACAAGGAACTATCATGTTTCAGGCTAATAGAAAGCACTGTGGGATTTGCTGTCTTGTTATTAACATGATAACAATCCCATCTTGTACCTTATAACCCTGCTCTCCCATCAACACCATCTGCTCTTTCATCTTGAGTGCTGCCGAAAAGCTCATCATAAACATGCTGCTGTCAATTCGTACTTCTGTGCACGTTTTAAAAAGAAACTCTCTAGGTCACTGGTTTGAACCCCATGCGGGCTGGCAGTATCCGAGAGCTCTTATGCTTTAATATCCACTTACAGCAGGTACAGAATGAGCTGCAGCCCGTGTCCGGTGTATTGAAGTTCTCAGGTCTGGCACCATTTCAGACAGATGAGATGCAGGACAAAGCGGTCCAGGAGACCAACACCACCCCTACGGCCCTCCAGCAGCCTGCTTTATGGAAAGATTTTTTTTTGCAATGACTGAGAGGCGCAAGTGACATTTTTCTTGCCTGTTGTAAGACCTACCAGGTCTTACAGCTGTTTTTCCCTGGGAGTAGGATAAAACCTAATAAGTAAGGCTGCCTGATTCAAAGCGAAAGAGTACAGACTAACTTGAGAAAAGCAGTTTGAAGTACTATATCTCCCCCAGCAAAGTGCCAATTTGTAATGAGTTATGGTGAGCGATAACCCAGCTCGGGCATGTGCTCAGCTTTCTAGGTGAAATTATGGCTAGGAGGCACAACCACTGAAGCCTGAAAGGTTCGAAGACACCTCGATACAGTCCACAGAGGACAAGAAACAGACATTTGCTAGTGGTTTACAATCTGCAAGAGACAGGCTGAGACAGAAGAAGGACAGCCCATAAGCCTGGCACACAAGAGCTAGGCTCACGATGGCTCACAATATGTTACTTCTGCCACATTGAGTTATATCAGGTTACAATAAAGAAAGCTATTGATGTTATATGATATATGTATCATATAACTCTGCCGGGAAGTCACGTGCGAGTAACTTCAGCAATGGGAGGCAAAGGTTGCTTAAAATGTCTTTTTAACCTCTCTGAAAAAGAAGGTGCAGTGTTATAATCTGTAATTAAAAAAAATAACAATAATTGCCATCTGGACAAAATCGCTTATGAAATTAAAAGATCAAATGATGCTTTTGTAATCCTACACAATGCTTCTGCATTTTGTTCCCCAGCTTTCTGGTTTCTAGAGCTACAGCGGTATTTGACCAGGGTTTTATTACCTGGAGAAAAGTTCACTCTGAGAACACAGCAGTACTCAAAAGTGTTTGAAACGACACAATTCTCAAATGCAGAATGCAGTGATTTCTGTGACACTCCATCATTTCATCTTACTGGAATACATCTCTGCAATACATTGTCTAGTTGTCTGTATATATCTCCCTCATTTACACACAGAACAGGGATGAGGGAGCAAAAGTAAAGCAATGCATGAAAAAAATACCGCCTTTCCATGCAGTGTACGTATATACATTTAAGCACTAGCACAAGTTCCCTTTGAACATAAAAAGGGATTAGATGGCAGGGCACTAATGCCCACAGTTAAATCAAGTCCTATTCAGCAAAATGTTTAACTCTCAAAATCCATACCAGCATAGATAAGCCTGCAGTGCCAATAGCTCATGCATTCAGCAGTGGATACAGGGTAATTTACACCTCAGCAATAAGTACTGTAACCTACTTAACACTTACCAAGGCATAAGGCTGTGCACAGGGACAGTGATCAAGGACTAATGAAGGAGTAACTGTAAGGCCTTGTCCTCCCATACGCTGTGAGGTCCGTGCAGCCGTGCCCAGCAGTGTAGCACACCAGGAGGTCACAGATCTCAACCACGGCAGCCTCCAGGCAGTCCACTCACACTCTGCCATCGCAAGCATAACAACCTATAAACCTAATGTGATCCCTGCCATGGTTTTTGCATGATTCAAAATTCTTCTTGTGTTACACAGAATGAGTATCCCAGCACAGTTCAGGAAGGCAGAGACAAAGAAACAACCAGTATCTCCCCAAACATGGGGTTACCAGTCCCAGCTCCCCTTCACTCAACAGAAAACACCCTGAAAGGTCCTTATTTCTTTCAACTGCCAAGAGGTCTAGTGTGTTCATAACCCACTTCTCTGTGAAGTTCCCAGGACACTGGATATTACCCAACGGTTCCCATACACCACGCTGCTTTGATGACATCTGAGGATGCTTTGTACTCACCAGGCAGAAAAAAGACCCCAACTGAACCAGACTGGAGACCACAGCCCGTAAATGCGTGTTTATGCATGTGCATGTATACATAACTGAAAAACAACCAGTCGATTTGAACTTGCATTGCCATTTGATTTTCAAAGTAATTCTAATTCTTGTGAAGTTTCCCTTTAAAAATGAGATTTTGTTCTTTAATATTCATTGACTTCTTTTGCTTCCCACACACAACACATTATTTACTCTACAGTGGCTCGGTGCATCAATTATGGTAATAGTTTGTGAATAACATTTGCATTATGGGAAAATGAGCCCGGTTATTTAGCGGTAGCCAAGCCATCCCTCTGGAAAATTGTCACAAGCATACATATCATATGCCTCCACTTAAACAGATCTGTAATTACACTAGTTTATTAAGAAGAGCCATTTTTTTCCTCTTTTTTTTTTTCCCCCAAATCCTCTTTCTGAGAGCAGACTAACATCTGTATAACCCTCTCCCTTACTCAGACAGCCAAAGCTAAAGGCTAATGACTACTGTTACCATGGTCTGATGGCAGGGCTTACTTTACAATGAGATGTTAGGAGTGTAATGCATCTTCTACATTAGTTTACTTTAATGCAGAGAGTGTGGCTCAGTAATTGTGGCGTTTGATTAATGCTCCATTTCAGTCCCTTCGGCTAAATTCCAAGCACAGTTCAACTACTGTAAATTCTGATTAACATCTGTATTACATCAGCACATGGACTTTATATTCCATGAGCAGGACCGCACGATGCTAGCAACTGTACATGGAGAGCGACGCAGTCCTTGCCTTATCCAGGGTAACTGTATTGCTGCTAAAATTACCCTGGACCTTAGTGAGTTTAAAGTAGCAAATAAGGCATTACACTTTCTCAGTGCTTATGAATACCTGCCTAGAAACTTCTCAACTTTAAGCAGCTGAGAAGAGCTAAGAAATATTACAATGGGGTGTTCACAAAAAACACAACCCCCTCCCCCCAAAAAAAAAAACAACAGAAAAATGAACAGCTTTGTGCATTGAGGAGCTGTAGTACCAGCACCTCTGGGAAGAACTCATGGCATTTCTTATACTCAGACTGCAAAATTCTTGCAAATAAGCAGTTATGTTAGCGTATAGCAGTTGCTGGCTTGCTTTTATAGCATCCACTGTAAGTTCAGGTATATTTGGAGAAGTTAATCAAGGCTTAAACCTTTCTTAGAGTATTGGGGATTTCCATAGAGCACCTAACTTCATACATATGTATCTTCATACGTAAGAAACACACAGAACTGCCCCTTTGCATGAAAAGGAAGAGCAACACAGATAGAGCGATGCCAACACAGGTACTTGGCTCCTAAGGTCCTAAACTGTAACGTGGACAAATGAAGCTGTCAATGGCATCAGATCTCCACAGGCAATTCCACAACCAGAGCTAAACTTATGTAGGCAGAGTACACTATGAAGAGCCTTAAAACAAGTAAACTGAAACTGGAAAGAGAGTACTGTAGACCGTGCAACACAACAGTACCTGAGATTATGCATTGTGCGCTACACTTAACTGCAGCCGGCAATGCCGTGTGCCAGCAGTTCCTCTCCAGGCTGCTGGGCAAAGCGTGGTCCAGGTCAGTAATGAGATAAGGTAGTTGTTATTATTTAATGGCTCTTTCACAGCCCATGACTTAGAGGTCTCAGGCCAATTCAAAAGTTTCCAGCCAAGAAATCATCCTAATGAGCCATCTCAAAAAGCAGTCAAAGATTCCATAGGCTATTGACACTGAACTGCATCCTTGTTCTTCAGCCAGATATGAAAAAAATAATAATAATGTTGGACAAGTTTTAGTTTGCTCTACCTCTGTAAGACCTTCCACCCAGGTTCCCAACACATGGAAGGTACGAGGTATTGGTGCATGCAATACCAAACCATCTTTACACCAAGCACAGCATACCATGTGATTTTTCATCTGTAGTGACAAAATTGAAACTGGTCTTACTTATTCTGTAACAGCACGGGGTGTGTGCATTTGGAAGTTGCCCAAATGCTCATGCTCCCAGCTAGGGTATGAAAATCTCCATAGTAAAAGCTTCAGCAGTCCCACAACGCACAATGACAGCAAGCGCTGTATATTGTACCTCACACACAGGCTGGGAAATTAGCTCAGTCCAAAGCTGGGACTGCTGTGCCCATACGCTAAGCTGAGCAAGGACATCCAGCCATTTCATCAGATCAACACCTCCTCGGCAGTTTCTCTGTTTCTCTGGACGTGCTGTAAAGTTGAAATCAAGCTGGGAAGTAAACACAGGCAAGTAACTCTTGCTAGTTCTTAGGCGGTAATGTCAGTCACTCTCCCAGCTTAAGGGCACTTTTTATAACAGCATTCAAGTCTTTGGCTCCGTACAGCAAGACTGTACTTTGTACCCACCCCAGAAGCTGACTGTGACCATGACAGATTGTGTCATGTCCAGCAAGGACTGGCTATCGTTTTAAACTTCAAGGTAGAGATGTTAGTGACTGGATGTACAGAGATTTCAGAGACAGGAAAGAGTCTTACAATTAACCAGACATAACTTCCCACTTCAATTCAACATATCCAGGACACTAAAAATGCCACATCAGAAAATCACACTAATCGAGTCCGTCTGCATCCGGATGGCACTGTGTATTTGGAAATGTCAACTCCAATACACCGTATACTTTTCCAAGATAGGCGAGGATGGAGGTATAAAACAGAAATCAGTTATTCTTGTGATATACTTGAAATTTAAGTATTAACTTGTATTGAAGCTCTTGATCTAATGAAGTACCATTAAAAACCCCACAACAACCAAGCCCAAAAGCTTGCCCCATCCAATCTAGGCAATGTTACACCCACTACAGCAAGACCAAATCAAACCAAACCTTTTCCCTCAACTTTGGGCAACTAAAACCTACAGCATCATCTTTGCCACAAGACTCAAAAGTGATGCTTTTTGTTCTGTCTCAGTAGAAAAGGTGCGCTTGTTTTAACAATGAAGAGAACAGGTTGGCAGCTCTTGACAAGTCTGAATCAAAGCGTCTGCAAAGAGAATGGCAAAGGTCAGGCTGATGCTGAGAGCTGGCACTGCAGTGATGTGCCACAAGCTCCCATCTCTGCTGGAAAAATGTTCAGCTCTGTCTTTGACACACTCTCCCTTGCTACCGGTTTATCTTCCTGATCCTAAGAGAGGAAAGATTAAAAATAGACATGTAAAAAGGATGAGGAGAAGAAAGGAGGAAACTCTGCAGAATAGTCCCCTCCCTCATTTTAATTATTGATGCAGACAGCCTAAGCAATCTGTAAGCCATATACATAATGTATTTACGCGAAAATCCCAGCAAATCCACATGGTATTACAGTACAAACTACAAGCTGATCTGGGAGCACTGTCTTAAGAACTGGGTAAGCTGTCTCCATGTACTCAAAAATCTGTTTGACAAACGGAAAGATTAGATTAATGTTAATAATCCTAACATGCTCAGCAGCACTCTTCCTACCCTAGCAATGCAGTTCGGGTGTCCAGGGTCTTGCCTTGCATCCACACCAGATACTTTTTTCAGCACAGACTTGCTTGTTTAGAATGACAAAAGGCAAGACTGGCTTACATTCTTCAAGACCCCCGGTTTGATTATACACACCAGTGTTTAGGGATCAGCCAGAAAGCAGCAGATGTTTTACATTGCAAAAGACCGTGTTAAAAAAATCACTTCTTGAAACAGCTGCTTTTAGGTTTGGGGCTAAGAAGGGTGGATGGGGGAAAAAAGGAAATAGGGGCAAAGGATCAGACTTCAGCCTGACTTTGGTGAAAGATGTTGTGTCCTGCTCAGCTCTATCTATCATTGACTGGAACCACCTGGACAAGAAATACATTCATTAAAAATAATGTTCACTGCAGAGCTTAACAGACAGTGTAAGCAGCAGCAGGCAGCACCGTTTAATACAGGGTGAAAATGCAAAACCTGTTGCTCACTCAGCCATTCGTTGTGTTTCAATTTCAGAGTTTCTTCTCGCTCAGTAAGAAACCACGGACAGCCAACGCTTTCCACAGCTATGCTGCAGAGCACTAAATGAGCTTGCGGGCTACAACAGCAAGGAGGGAAGAGGACAGGGACTGTCATTGTCACCCCACAGCACCCTGGACGTAACACAGCGAGTCAGTCCCAAGGCACAGGCTGAGCTTTCGCTCCTGCTCCTGCACCCGCAGGCCCCGGTGAGCGTGGCTGGACCAGACGCCATACCTCTGCAACGCCCAGATGTCTGCGAGTCCCCTGCTGCAGGGCAGAGCCTGTTTGCAATTTTCTTCTCAACCACCAGTACGAAAACACAAACCTTCAGACAAACGGATCCTTCACTTCCTCCTAGCTGCTTTTAGTGGTTTCTTTAATCTTTTAAGCTTCTGGGTCTAATCCAGCAGCTGCCATCAAAAGTACTTATACAATTGCAGGGGAGGGAGGAGGGAAAGAATGGGATATACCAAATCATGAAACACATTTTCTGAGCTGCTTTGTTCTTACATACACACGCATGCAAGTGCATTTGGAAAATATTTGTTCACAGACCAAACAAACACATTTATGTACATACCACCTGTGATGTCCTGTACCGCCTTATCTATAAAAATATGCTTTAGAGAGATACTACCAAATAAATAAGATGACACATCTGAGATAGTATACTGCAGCACACACATGGACAATAAAATGGTGTATCTCGACTGTAAGTAGCTCATGCATGAACACTATATAAGCAGAGGGTTCCCAAGATGATAATTCCTGCTCTTTGTCTGAAACCTGAAAATATTTAGTGGTTTTCTTCAAGGAAGGCTCCTGGAGTCTGCAAGCATACAAGAATGCTTGTCTCATTTCAATAACAGAAAGCATGTTTCAGCTCTCCCAGTAGAAAAGTTTAAAACACAGTCTGAGCGCATAGTAAGAGTTCTAAATCCATAAACAAAGAGAACCCAAAATTGTTAAATTTCTTTTTTTAAAAAAACAAAACAAAACAAAAGGACTCTTGTCATTTTGAGCACCAGGATCTTGCAATTTCTGTAGGATGCCAACAGCTGTATATGTGCAAAAACACATGTTTAAAGGGGCTGGAGGGTTGGAGAGGCACCGGGTGGACAAATTCTCTGCCCTGCTTACGACAGTGCTTTTGCTCGTGGTATTCCCAGGACACATCACACAAAAATGCCCTGTTTATGCTGTGAAGTGAGTTTGCTGGTACATCCTTCTCTTCAAGCACAATCTCATGTCCCAGCATGCTGATATCTACATTACATTTCTAAAAATAGCATGTCCTTCTTACATAAACATGATATAAAGGAATTAGGTGACAGCTGACTAAAAGAATCCCTTTAAAGGCAAAATTTGCTGTGCACCAAATGTAACCAGTACTTATAAGCAGCGAAGCCTTTTCGTATTAATTGAAGAAGACAGAAGAAAGCTTCTAGATACAGTCACAGTTTGTCTGGAAAGGAAACGCATTTCCTCTACACACTGACTCAATTACTCCTATTCCCACTTATTTATAAGATAATGGAATTTCTCCAATGGATTTCTATTCCAGAGAAAGATCTGCTAAAAGCACCTTTCCAGGTGCAGGTCCCATAGGAGCTCCGCAATTCCCATTGCGATGGAGGATTTTGCCATTCGAAACCAGAGGTACCATTCAGGCTTTAAAATACAGTTTAAAAGAAAACTCACCTAGAGTTTTGTCGAAGGAAAAGCTTCTAGAGTTTCTAGAGTGCCTAGTCTTTTTAGATTACATGACAGCTGTCCAAATACAAACCAGAGCAGCATTAACTTCCTGCGTCTGCAGGCGGTTTCAATAATTCTTCAGTGCCTCATAGCTTATCCCTCCTAGCAACAGGATGAAGTTCACCAGAACCGAATCAGTAATGCACAAGAAAGTTAATATGCAAATCAGTCTGTGGGAAAAAAAAATAAATTGTTTTTGCATAACCTGGCTAATCCCTAAACCTCAGGTTACTGAATAATATATGAATTATTAGATCAGGATCCGTCTCTATGCCAATGTAGAACACGTCGCTGAGATACAGGGCACAGCCCAACACCGAACTGCCAGGAGGTCCCTGCTGTAGAACAGAAAGAGAATTAAATAACGACTCCAGAGACACACGTTTAAGAAAGCCAACACCAAACATTACTGACACAGGTCAAAAGGGAACTTTGTGCCATTTGCTGCTGAGTTAACAGGGAAAGTATGGACAGGCACAAACTCAGCTGTTTGGACTGGAGTCGGTAAGTCGCTGCCCATACCCCCGCACCGCTATGAAATGCTGTTTTGGCTCTCAACCGTATCTCACAAGGCTCCATTTCACCCCGGGGGTCCCCTCCAGATGTCATCGGCAGCACGGGGCCCCACAGGACATGGCTGCATGCACAGCCGTCACCCGGGGGTGCCCGCAGCACCCCATGGAGGGTTATGAGCGTGTTTTCCCTGGCAGCTGTCGCAGTGCAATTGAGCTCTGTATTAGAAGTCAGAGCTATGCCGAGGACAACCGCGTGTTTGTAGGTTCAAGTAATTTTCTGTTGATCCCAGTATCACACTCCATGTTGCCAGGTAACAGGGGCTGTAGGCAGGATTTTTTCCCCCCTGATGATGCACAACCTGCTGTGTGACGGCCGGGTAGACCCAACACCTACTCCCACGCTCCAGTTCATGTTTAACTATTCATTGGAATTTAAACAGCATCGACAGAGAAGACTGAGATGACTCCTGACTAAGGGGATGTCTAGACCACATTTCTTGGAAAAACTGGTTTGCAAGTCCCTGCAGAGGGAAATTAATTTACCTGGGTCTCCAACACACAGGTCGTCCCCCCCTGCCAACACATCCTTGCAGGCAGGAGAGTGGGACAGACAGCATCCTCTCTCCTGGTTTTGGTGTCCCAAAGAGCACCCTCCTCCATGCCATCTCCTCAAATCTCCTCAACGCCATTTAGACAAGACACAAAGTACAGTACGCAAATAGTAAGCTACTAAGCAAACAGCTACACCATCCTCTGAGGGCATGACCCCAAAATGCTCAGTGCTAGGACTCAAATGTCTCTCAGTGAAAGTAAGAAATGGAAACATGATTTTTGCCATCCTCGGTGAGCCACGCTGCTGGACTTGCTACTAATCTCCAGAATTTCCCAAATTCTCCCCATTGCTGAAATTCAACATCATCTAGCTTGATTTGTGAATGGCTTTGGGAGATATCAGAATCAGGTTTTTGGATAAGCTAGACCCTACAATAACTACAACTTTTAAAATGTCTTTTGAGCTTTGCTTCTCATATGTGCTGTTTCTGCAAGTGTAGAAGCCTTGAAAGCTGCAGTCCTTCAGACTGTACTCCTCTCCACACCTTCACAAACTCTGTGCCAAGAAACTAAACTACTTTTTTATTGTAGCAAAGCAAATACCAGCCCTTCCGTTGTAGGTTTTATTCTTGTGCACTATTTTCTGACGGATATTAAAAAAAACCCCTTAGTAGTTCCTATCTCCTACCCAGGACAGTCAATGCAACGGCAAGCTTTGCTGTCTATTCTTTTTCCGTAACAGAACACATTTAGACCCAGAAAAAAGGAATTCAGAAAAAGGACTGACGTGTTTCAACATTGCTACTGGCATTAGAGTCTTCTTCAGCCACCCAGCCTTGAAAAGCAGGCAGGCAAATAGCTCCTTACAAATGACTCTTGTTTCCCCCTGAATGTTTTTATTCATTGCCTTCAACACTGTTGCAAAGCACATGGGAGAGATGACCCAAAGTGACGGGGTAACATCCCCGCATAAGCTGCTGCTAATAAAAGCAGCATTCAACAGTATTACCACTTGCCGGTCACATTTTCCAAGGAAAAGACAAGAAAGAGAAACTGCAGTATGTGTAAGCTTGGGCTGCATGACACGCAACTTCGTACAAATTCATAAAGTAATTGGGTTTCGATAATCAGGCTCTTTGTTAAGGGCAACACATTTTGGGCACGTCTACACACTCGATCCACAGCACATATTGTATTAAACCAGCCAAGAAGTAAAATGAATTCTACCAGATATCTGTGGTGAAGTCCAGTGTGAAAATTACTGAATTACAGCTCCTTTTAAATTAAGAAAAAAGCAACGAGTCCTCTTACGGGTTATGCAGCAGGATTGCAGAGCTATAGTTGAATAAAGAAAGAAGCAAGGTGAATTACTGGACACTAACTTTAAAGCTAAACTAAAGAAAACAAAAGCCTTTTCTAATATAATTTCCTCCTTTTATCTCTCATTTTTATACAATTATGCACTGCTGAGTTTTAGCCAGATAGGAAAGATGATCTAGGTCAATGCTTCTCCACCTTTTTTCCACTGAAGGACCAAGCTGTTTTGGCAGGAAAAAAAAAATAATAATCCATATTGTATTCTATTTTTCACCCCCAGCTGGGAAGAAAAGGCTGCTACTGGAGCACCTATTGTTTCCTTAAACAGAACCATATTGTTTTACAAAACAGCAACCTTAGTCTTATAATTTCGTATATTTTAATTAGGCACCGGCAGCAAGCAAAGGCGCATAGCTGCACTTCTTCAGGAACGTGTCTGAGTGCACAGGGAGGGGGGTATTTATATTCTGTTTTTTAACCAGTTGTTTTGTGGAGCCCCTTTGTCATCTTAGAGACCTCAGGTTGAGCAAAGCTACTCTAGTAGAAAACAGACTGGGATTCAAGAAACTCGTTTGTCATGCTCAAGCCTAAGTTTCCCCAGCTTTAAGACCCTGCTTTTATTTAATTTTATTCAATTGTCTGACTGCTTTGACCATTAACGTTTGCACCGTGCTCCGAAATGCTCAGATAGCAACTCTACGGCAAAGCAAAGCGTTACGTCAGGCAGTGGGAGATTCCTATTAACCTGGCACAGGTCACTCCCCCTGATATCCCAGGACGCAGCTGTAGAATGAAAAAACTGAATACGCATACAGGCTTTAAAAATTAATGGATCTTCAATCACAGTTTTCACATTGTCTAAATGGTCTCTACAAGTAGTTGGTGAATCACGGTTTTGGTTTCCATTCACAGCAAAAAGGGAATAAGCACCTTTAGGACCCAGTATTGCTCAGAGCCTGATTTCTGGTCCTTGCACTCCCCACTGTCACGCATGGGGAGCAGAAGAAGGCACAAGATTGCTCTGCCCAGTAGAAGCAGTTGGATCTCGTAAAGAAGATACACGGTCTAGAAAAGCAGGGTGAGGCCAGAGGTATCAGTTTCATTAGCTCACAATGCCCTGCAGGAAGAATAAGAGGGAGATCTCCCAGACTCCTGTTTGCATTAGGAAAGTAAGTTAACATATAGCTCCCCTCCAGCAGCTTGAGCCGTGGCTCCCAACGGACCAGAACAGGGCTAGGGATTTACTTGCTGAAGCTCTGCATTGTGCAAAATCTGTGCCACTCAAATTTTCTTGTGAGTACTTTTCCTCTGGGAAAACTGTAACATATTCCCTCGGAGATTTGGAAATCCATAGCCTCGAAATGACTGTGGATTTGGGCTCAAACAATCAGGGAATAGAAGCATAGTCACGAGGTTGCAATGACACCTGCTGATGAGGAAGGCTATGAGAGGGAACATGTGAAAACAGTCAAGACCCAGAGTTCAGAAAGCAGAATTACATCTCACTGTGTACTTAGGGAAACACAAGTCTGTGGGTGGAGGAGAACATAAGGGGACGAAGGAAACGTTGGGAGGGGGGGAGTAAACTAGTCAAATACATTGTTTCTAAGTCCTATGAACACATACACAAGGGAGCAAAGCAAGGTACCTAAAAACCTGAGCAGGTGCACACAGTGTATAATGGCTTGCAAAAAACCCACTCCAGCAAAGAGTGTATTTTGCTGGAGTATTTTCCATGTATTTTGGCAATACTAGGAAAAGAAAATAAAAGCACGCACCATCTCTTTTCCCTGTGTGATGTGACAGAATACGAGTGTGAGATACTTCCTCTTCTTCCTTCCACACCCTCTGGTCATCTCCTCTAACTACGCACACAAGGAATCAAGGAAATGAGAGGCAGCATTTACCATTTTGACATGAGCAGACTGTCGCTCATATCATCTGCAGATATACTGGAGATAAAAACAGCGGTGTTGAGCAATAGCTCGACTCCATAATACAACAAGCAGACCCAAATTCAGACCAATGTGCTGCACATCTAGCAAGACAGTCTGTATTTATTCCCAAAATACCGGCTAGCATGCGTGGGATACTTAAACCCTTTGTGCTTCTTAAGGGTGGCTCTTGCTATCTTTGAGTGAAGAAGTCAAGACGTAGCTAACAGCTATTCTGTTTGCCCAGCAGCCCGCAAGCAACCAGGGGCTCTGTGAACAAAGAAGGTTAACAACAGCTGCTGCTTTGCAGTATTAAAGGATGCCATCCATAATGGCATTACACTATCCCTTTTACTTAATAAGCACCAAATTTAAAAATAAACCATAGATTTCCTTTGATTTGTGGAAGCTCTGGAGGCTGAGATGAAGGGTGAGGAGAAAGAAGGGAGAAAAATGAGTACTTTTGTTGGGCAGTGATTGCAGAGCAGTTGGCAGATGGACTGAAGACAATGAATCCCTGCAGAATGAATGGAAACCAATGTAACAAAACAGCAAAACCATCAAAGATGGGCAGATGACAAGTGCTTCACGGAATTAATTTTCTTTAAAAAAGTAAAACATAATAGTAATAAAAATCTGTACATCCAAAATACAAGCCATTTTCAGAAGACTCTCAGCAAGGCAATTTGCTCCAGACTCATGAACTCGAGCAAGCAAACATGAAAAGCTTTTCACACATATGCCATGCCGTGGCCCAGACTATTTTTCCCTCCCATTGCGCCACCTCCTCTTGTTCTCAAGTGAGGATCAAATAATACTGGAGAAGAGAGAAACTAAAGGTAATCGTTAACCCGTGAAAACTAGCAACAGTAAAACCAGCAAGTGCAGAAACCGAACTCCCCTGTTCCCGGTCCCGAATGGAAACCTGGCTTCTGGAGGCTTTGCTGCTTTGCGTTCGCCTTGAAGCTATCAATGTTTTAATAAGGTCAATATGTACAGAACCAGCTCTCTGACAATAATTCAATGCACTCGAGGCCTTTAAGCCCCCGTTTGCCTACTCATGAGTCTCTTGGTGGAGCAAGGAGGCAGTGGTGCCTGAGGAACAACCCTTCACCTTCCCTTCAAGCATCTCTTACCTGCAAACACTGGGAAATGCAAACAGACAATATAAACAAGAAAATAGGTCACACTTCACTGATTTCAAACGTCAAAAATATAGAAGGGACTCAATAAAGGAGCAGGGGAGATGACAGGAAAGTGTATCACACACTTCTGATGAATCCATTTGATCCTTTTACTGATCAGACTTTTTCAGTGAGATCACTTTCTATTTTATGCTTTTAAATGGAAAAAAAGACTTTGATCTTACCATTGAATTTATGCAGATAGATCCTTGAGACAATACTTCTATAGAAAACACCACTGAAGTGCAAAGACATTAAATTAATAATGCAAACATTGTATGTGTATCTAGAGTCATTCTGTGGATTCAGCAGCTGTCAAACCCTCCTGTAACCCCTGCTCTGTCATTTTTACTTCAGTAGTAATTGGAGATTTCCTTAAAACCTCCAGTCCAGGTGCCCTTATCCTTTCTGAAGAGGCTGTATTTAAGATGGACACGGTTTGCAGCGGGAGGTGTTAGCTGTCCCTTGCCACTCATCCTGCATTTGCAGAGGAAGACAGGCAGCCGGCAGAGCCGGCAAGCTGAGCCCGTCTCCACCTGACAGGCTCTGTGCTGTATTAGCTTGCTTCACACAATGCCTAAAATGTCAATGCGAAGGTTTGGTGGAATTAGGCTCACTGTTAGATTAGTTAACAGCTGTATAATTAGCCACGCTAAGCCTAGACGTTTCCCCTTGAAACCTAGTTTTTACAGTTATAAATAGCAGTGTTAATGATCTCCAGCATCACTGGTTACACTTGAAGGCTTCAGCCCCTCCCTGCCTGCACCGGCTCCGGTGTCACTCACTGAATGTCACATTCTCCTGACTTTCTTGCAACAGCTATAGAAGGAGACAAAAAAAGAACAGAAAAAGGCAGAAGCCAAAAATAAACCCCAAACAGAAGTGGACCAAGAAGGATTTTTTTTCCTTACACACTTTAAGACCTTAGCAAATAACAGCTGTAGCTTGTACTTAAACAGTATTTTCAAGCATTAACTTAATTACATTTCACGATAGCAGTAGGAGATGGTACCAGCATTTTATACACAGGTAAACTGAGACAAAAGAGTGAGATGGTCTGTTTGGAGTCACATAGCAAGATGATGAATGGGACTGAGAATGAAACCTGAGTGCCCAGCACATCATCATGCTATTTACCAAATGGTATAAAGCACCAGGGTACTCCAGCAGTGAGACGTCTTTCATAAATCTGTCATGGCACACTGCATGCTAATGAAGGTATATGAAGAGCATTTTTCTTTATTTTGAAGGTATTCAGTGCAGGAAATTTTCAAAAAATAGAGTTCACGCTCTTTAGATAAATTCGATTTGCCAAATCTATGAATGAGGCAGAACCCAGATTTGTCATCTCTGAAACCTGAAGTTCAGAAGATGCAATTCTTAAGTACCCCCCCATACTGTTAATTTACCTCCAGTAATACTACCACCTAACCAAAATAATCCGCCGCTTTCACCAAAGATTAAAAATATTTCTTTGTAAACATTTAATCTCAGCAGAGCTTTCTAAAACTCTGCAATGCGGCAACACAATTTCTGGAAATGTCCATAGCAGAGATTACAGACACAGTTACTGTAAAAAAAAAAAATGATAATACACAGATATTTTCATCTGTTCCAAATTTCTCACCATGACTAGCACCACATGTTTGAGAGAAAGAGCATCTTTGGAGGTAAAAAATAATCAAGTCAGAACTTTAAAGGCTGTTTCCAGGAAAACTGTTAGAGCTTTAATGGGGTTTAGAAATGAAAATGTGAGATAATACTACAAATTGAACACTGCTGCTCACAATTCCCTCTGCAGTTACAATCAGAGCTGGTCGTCTGCAATTTTCCACCCTGGGGTTTTGGGGGTATCTTCCCTCCAGCAGCATAAAACCCCAGAAACGATTTATACAGCTTGAAATTGCTCAGCACTTGGCTTGCTGAGGAGGGACGGCAGAGCTGAAGCGAAGTAATATCCTTCCATGATATTCCCTCCACAGTATATATACACACACCCCACAATATTCCCTGTATCCACTAATTGCTTTAATGCAGTGAGGAAACAAATCCCCAAACACCAAGGCTGAAGGGAGCTTCTGAGAGCAGTGCAGGGCTCCACCAGCATCAGGCCACGCTAAAATACGCATTATATGTACTTACACCTGCCGCTCCTCCTGAGTAGTTCTTAGGACACTTTCCACGGGAAGGAAATCTCATTATTGCTTTTCTTTCAGATGAGGAAAAAGCAGCACTGTAAAATGAAGTGGCTTCCCCAGATCACCCCGAGACACCGATCGCAATATCGCAGCCAGTGTGACCCCTGCCCTGAGCACTTCACACATGCTGCTTCATCCAGAGAGTAAACGTAAGCGCTGCATTCCCACCAGAATTAATAACCCAAGTGCCAAATTACTAAAATCTTTTACTCGTGTTACAGTGGCAGCAAGGAGCGGCAGCCGCTGAGCAGAACAGCACTGTGCTAAGTGTTCCTCCAACACAAAGCATAAAAAACCCTGCAATTTGCGAATATTTATCAGCACCCGTGCGAGGCAGGCTTCTCCTAGCCAGGAGATCTGCTCGGTTATTGATCAGCTGAATGAGAAGACAAGTCTTGATCAAACACCAGTAAAATATGAGAACACGTACTGCAGGAAAAACTCTGTAAGTAAAACATAAAAACCAGAATATATGCGTTCTGTATTTCAACCATTTGATCCCTTAACAAAACTGTGAAAATCTGAATGAAAAGCCCCCTTACCACAAAGTTACTGGCTCATGTTTTACAAACGTGGCTATTGATTTTGCTGTCTTTGTTTTCTGGGTTCCCTACTTCACACACACCCCATCCCAAACTGGAAACATTTTCAGACAGAGAACTGCTCCTCCTGGAGCCTCTTTCAAAGGGTCTCACCACAAGTTCCCACCAGTCCCTTAACAAAACTTTGCCTATTATTTTATAGTGAGTGGAAACTGGGCAACCATGCCCAGACAGTCCATGCATATTCCCAAATGAAAACAGTGTCTCTGATGAACAGAGACTGATTCTGTGAAGAAAAAAAAGGAAAAAAAAAATTAGGGGGAAAAAAGGCAATAGATTAGCTTCCTTAATGATTTGAAAGCCCTGGCAGTCCTGAGCAGGATGCAATAACCTCTGTGGACCTTACGCTTTGAATACAGCATTTTCTTCTCTCCTCCCAGCTCCAACCTTTTGCTGTTCCCCTCCCAGCTCTCACCATGCCACCCCAAAGCCAAGCAGGGAAATCACAGAGGAAAAGCCATTAGAGAGGCAGCAGGCCATTATACGTACCTGGTCAAGGGTAATTACCCTAATGAAAATATTGGTAGAGCTTGTAAATAGAAACAAGTGACTTGCAAAAAAAAAAAAAAACCCTACACCAAACAATCTCCAAACAAATCCTCTCTGTTCCCTCTTTCAACTTTTCATCTCGTAACTGGTAAGAGCAGGAGCACGCTGCTCAGGTGGTAGTAAGGAACTTTGGTTTCCTGGCACAGCAGTAATTCCCTGTACCCTCTGACCGTGCAGAGCCATCTGCACAGCACTGCCATGGAGAAGCTACTGCAGCCATGCTGGAGAAGGGGGCTACCAAATGAAAAAATACCCGAGTTCCTGGGACGTGGCTTAGCAAAGTACCAGTGGAAGAGAAAGTATGAGAGGGCCCAAGGGGTGAGAGGAATCGATTCATGCTTGTGTTCAGAGAAACCTGCTGTCCTCAGCAGCTTTGGGTGCTGCCTCATTTCAATCAGACCCCCACCACAGTCATGCTTTTGGTTGTATTTCAAACATCTGCATTGCCGGGGTAACTGAGGGGGAAACACCACCCTGAACAAATTCCTTTTGGAGTTTTTGCGCCGTGAAGTCGCAATGAAATGCCCATCTGCTCTGACAGGATCGGGGTTTCACACCCAAAGCCTCTCGGAAGGACCTGTGACTATCTGCATCGCTGAGATTTCACTTTGCTTTAGATCCCCTGCATGCTGTGTACCGTATAAACACAAGGCATTGCTTCTGCTCTGCAAAGCTTGCAAATCTCTGCAAGAAACACTACAGAAACTTGGCTGCCAACATATCGCATACGTTGTGCCTGCGAGAATTTCTGCACAAGTTTCTCCTCTCTCACGCGAAGGAAGGAGGAGTGGAGGGCTGTTTGCCTCGTGGCATCACTCCATCCTCTCTCAAAGCCTGCAAGGGTGTTGCTAAACAAGCCAGTGATCCAAGGTTGTAGCAGTATTTGGCAAAAGCATGCATCTGATGCTGCTCGAGCCAGAGAGAGAAAGGAAGGGACTGATGCACTATTAACATAAGGACCCAGACCCAGCAGAGACAGCTCTGATTTGTGGTTCCCGGGTAGCTGACGGTTCTAGGACAAAAACCTTTCATCGGGGAAAAATACATCTCCTCTTCTTTTCAAAGCTCACAGAGGGATGTTTTGTACTGGGAAAACAAGCAAAGAAGACGAGACGAAAATGGATTTGCTTGAAATCATCACCAGGCCAAACAAAATAACTGCGTCATCTGAAGTAGATCAGACACTCTTACAGTACACGTTAATGAGAGAGAAACTTCAACTGTTGGTGTCTTCAGTAAAGCTGTGCTACGGAAGAGGATAACTGCAAACTATTAGGCACGTAAAGCAAAGGGCAACAGGGAATCACGGGGCCTCCATCAGTCCAAGCGTCCAGAACTAAACCCCCAGCATTTACCATCAGCGCAGCACTGCAGAGGGGCTGGCGAGTGATGGATCACTGCTGCAGGGAGTTGCTGAGACACATCCAAAAAAGCATTTGTTAGGACACACAGGGACAAGGATCTGCGCAGAGATGTAATCCAATGCACTAGCATCTGGCTGGCACACAAACAAGGAATGCTTTCATCCCCCCATGGGCAGGGCTGGAATCACTGCTGTCTATTTTTAACATTTTTAATTACTCGCAAAGCCGAGGGGGCTGCAAGGAAGGGGTCAGCCCTTGCTCTCCACTGCTTCCCCAGTGCAGTGCCTGTGCCCAGTCATTGTCCCAAAACTATGAACCTCCTGGAGCCAAACTAACTCCAAGCCTCCAGCAGCACTGCTGATACACTGCAGAAATGCGTTATCATTCTGCAAGTGACTCCAGGGAACAGTCGGGAGGAGGGTAGTAGGTATGCTGGGATTTATAGAGGTAAGTACATGCAAAGTATTATCTTTCTCTAGGGACAATCCCCCTGGCATTTCCTAATTTCTGCCTGTGAGATACATTCAGGCCACTGAGCTGAGAATTCGCTTCATGCCATTTTGTCTCCCAGTTTGTTTTACCATTGCTGCCTTACACTGACACCTGTTGGGAGAGCAGCCGGGGTGGCGGGGAGAGCAAAATGCACAAATAGGGTATTTCTTTGTAAGAGGGAAGAAAATCAGTAGTCACTCCAAATGGACCACCGTTTGCTGGCATCTGTTACCATAATGAGTGGACAGTTTGAGCAATATCCTCTCCAAACTATGAAACAGTTGGTAGTATGAAAAAAGCTCTCAGACCACTTCATGTGTGAGAAGCATGCCCTGAAAAGAAATCAGTTTCTGCTCATAAAAACACTCCCCCAAAGTAGGAGGTGGCAGGAGCCTTGTACTAAACCACAGCAGCATAGCTCTGACTCACACCTATTGCTACGGAGGGACCAGCCACACTCTTTATAGTCCTAAAACACAGCTAACTGAACCAAGCTGCTGGGCACCACGGTCGGCCAGCAGTTACTCTGCAGACGTATGTGGGGAGCCATGCTATAGAAACGAAATTCTGGAACCACCAACATGTTAAGTTAAAAAAGTTAAACTGCATCAGAGCAGCTGTGTTACTCAACAGGGTTTTTTCCTACACATACCTGTGCTCCATCCTCTGCCACATGAAATTGCAAACAATTGTTTAAATACACTGGCATACATAAAGGGAACCCTCACTCGCGTCATATGAGATATCAGTTACTGATGAAGGATGCGGCTGATGCAAAAAAACCCAACCCCCCACCACTTACCATCAGAAATGTTTTTATACACTTGGTTTGGAAGAACACTGTGAGGTACAAACTGGCCTTGTCCCACTGATTTCAAAGCAAGTCATTCTCTATTTCACCAAGGACTGACCCACGATACTTTGCAGGGATGCTCTTCCCAAAGCGGATGAGTATTTGCACAATCAATAAAATGCACACATTCAATTTCTCCCCAAATTGGGGTCAATAACTGAAACAGATATTAAGTTAGAAGTCACTCCCACAACAACACAGAAAGGATTAAAACACTATTCTTTTTATCCCTGTATTCTTTTCCTTCTCACATCACAGCAAGTGACTCACCTTCAGAGACCAAAGGAGAATACAGATGCCAAGAGCAAAGGTCAGCCAGGATTTTGACTTTATAAATTCACAATATCGATAGCACTGCCCTTGCACGCAAGTCCAGGAGTTATGAGAAATGGGTTTCATAACCAACCACTACAGAAACTTTCTCTGAACTTTACACTCTAATATCTACAGTGAGTAGGAATAAGGGACCTGTATTAAAAGGAGAAGTTACAACTTAGGACTGTTAGTAAATATGAATCCGTAATAAAATGCCTGTGACAGCAGGTTCATTCACAACATCCATTTCTTTTGATCGTGATTTGAATATTCACACAAAATTGTTGGTTCCTAAAAAACAAAACGAGATGGACTTTCCTCTAGATCCTCCATATTTCCACTGTAGTCTGTTGTGAAATGCCACTATATAATTTTTTTCCAGAAATAAACCCTAATGAATCAAAACGGAGATCTTTCTGCATGCTACCACACTGACACGCTAAAGCAACATTTTAGTGTTTGCCAGCAGTAAACCACTATACCATCTTATTTAAGACGCTAAACCTATGAATTGAACACTTCTAGATTAATACCAACACATCCCACGCTTAATGTGCTACATTTTTTGTGCTATTAATAAAAGACTGTTTACTCATAGCATACAAATATGTTCTACATTATTTCACCTAAAACATCACTTTGGTGTTACAAATTGCTTCTCTTTTTAGAGCACAACTTCAAATCAGTGTGAAACAGAAGCAAGGATATGGAAACCACAGGACACGTTTGAGATATAAGGCAGAACAAATTGTAAACCTAGTTGTGTTTATCACAAAAATACATTATCTACTGCTGTAGCCATTGCCTTTCTCTTCATAGTTGGATACCTGGCTGGATGGCCGCGCCCAAAGACTTGCGGTGAATGGAGTTCAATCCAGTTGGCAGCCGGTCACAAGTGGTGTTCCCCAGGGCTCAGTTTTGGGGCCAGTTCTCTTTAATATCTTTACCAACAATCTGGATGAGGGGATCGAGTGCACCCTCAGTAAGTTTGCAGATGACACCAAGTTGGGCGGGAGTGCTGGTCTACTTGAGGGTAGGAAGGCTCCTCAGAGGGATCTGGACAGGCTGGATTGATGGGCCGAGGCCAACTGTATGAGGTTCAACAAGGCCAAGTGCCGGGTCCTGCACTTTGGCCACAACAACCCCATGCAGTGCTACAGGCTTGGGGAAGAGTGGCTGGAAAGCTGCCTGTCGGAAAAGGACCTGGGGGTGCTGGTCGACAGCCGGCTGAACATGAGCCGGCAGTGTGCCCAGGCGGCCAAGAAGGCCAATGGCATCCTGGCCTGGATCACAAATAGTGTGGCCAGCAGGAGTAGGGAAGTGATCGTGCCCCTGTACTCGGCACTGGTGAGGTCGCACCTCGAATACTGTGTTCAGTTTTGGGCCCCTCACTACAAGAAGGACGTTGAGGTGCTGGAGCGTGTCCAGAGAAGGGCAACGAAGCTGGTGAGGGGTCTGGAGCACAAGTCTTTTGAGGGGCAGCTGAGGGACCTGGGGTTGTTTAGCCTGGAGAAAAGGAGGCTGAGGGGAGACCCCATCGCTCTCTACAACCACCTGAAAGGAGGTTGTAGCGAGGGGGGTGTCGGTCTCTTCTCCCAAGTAACAGGCAATAGGACAAGAGGAAACGGCCTCAAGTTGCGCCAGGGGAGGTTTAGATTGGATCTATGATTCTATGATATTAGGAAAAACGTCTTCACCGAAAGGGTTGTCAAGCATTGGACCAGGCTGCCCAGGGAAGTGGTTGAGTCACCGTCCCCGGAAGTATTTAAAAGATGTGTAGATGTGGTGCTTAGGGACATGGTTTAGTGGTGGACTTGGCAGTGCTAGATTAACGGTTGGACTTGATGATCTTAAAGGACTTTTCCAACCTAAACGATTGTATGATTCTAAACTGACAGAGTACAGCACACGCTGGTCACAACTGTGCTAATATAGAAATTATTATTTCAAACCAATCTTTCAATGGAAAGCCCTGACCCATTTGTAAATTTATTTCTGATTATTCTGTTGGAAATTATGCTTTCCATAAATATCCATTTATATATGCGCCAGAGGGATACACACTATAGCTCATGTACAGTCTACATGACTGTAGCTTGCTACGGACAGAATTTTCTCATGTGTGCCTCGTAGTACGACACACCTACATACGTTTCCTCCAGATTTCCTAAAGTTAACATATATAAAAGGCCCAATGCATATACAAACATGCAACACTGCCTTTTTCAAGACAATGCTTCAATAACTTTGTTAGGAATATACATTAAACACTACCTCCCCTCTTATCAAATGACCACCACATTAAAAACCCTCATCTTTAATTAATCTAACACAATATGGGCATGGCAAATTATTTGTATATACGTTTTAAAGGCATGTTACAAAATCCTAACGTGACAGTTCACATTGCATGTTCCAAACTTAACTCCGAGCCACAAGACAAACTCTTTCAACATAATTACCACTAACATATGGGCATCTCTGTTATTGTAATGTTTCTAATTAGGATTGTATATGTTACACATGTTGAAAGAGTTTGCAAATATGTTTTGTGGTTGACAGTTAAGCTCAGTATTTGAAGTAATGTGAACTTTTGTATGTTTACATTACATTTTCTGTAACAAATACATCATGTGCATAATAAACATACATATGTGCACATATACATGCACACATACTATTTTGTTTTAGCAAAATAAACATAAAACAGGTGTCAAAAATAGTAAAACTCATAAATGGAATATACATTCACCAAAAATGTATTTCCAATGCACTTCTGCTCAGCTATTGGCTTCTAAAGACAGGATTCAGAAGTATTTCCACTTTATTAGTAAAATGCTTTCTTCATTGGATATACGTATTTACATATGTAATCTTGCATATGCTACTTAAAATATGTAATTAACTACTTCAAGAAGTTATCTCTATATCTATTTACACATAATTTTATCCACCAAAAGAATGGTATAAGCAATTTAAAGATAGAAAATAAAATTAAGTTAAAATCTTAGAACACTACAGCACAAAAGCCACTGGACTAGAGACATAGAAAGGCAAAGTATCAACAACACACAGGTAAAGAACAAAAGTCAATCCTTTACAGGTCCAAAGCCTGGGGCAATTAATTTTATTCCAAAACCTTATACAAATATGCCAGGCATGAAGATGCTGTCTGTGAATTGCAAACAGGGCTTTGGAACTCTGCTTTCAAAAATCATTATTTTATTAGATGTGTGTACATCTCCCTTTTGATTTGCAAGAGCCTTACAAGATGTAAGAGGAGTACACAGACGCATTTAATTGCTAATGATACTGTGCTGTGTTTCAAGTTTCAGCATTAGCATCTCAAGGTAGAAGGGCATTACAACCCTTTCAAAGCTTTAAAATCTACTTTTCACGTAAACACATTACTGTCTGAGTTTCCCTTTTGAGTCTTTTGTCTTGTGCTCACCCGTGAGTTCAAAGTAGTAAAATAACAAGATATTTCAATATTAAGATAGCTCATGGTACTGCCTTGAAGCAAGAGGGATAGCAAAGCACCACTCGCACTTCAATCTTTATCAATAAAACACAGATGCCTCCGGAGCATGACTCGCTTGCCTGCTCAGCGGTTTAATACACCACAATTTTCAGTTATACGAAGAGCCTTTTACTGCACTCAGGCATCTTGAAAATGGATGGAAACAGTTGTCTTAATATTCCTTGCCCAGGGAAAGCTACCAGAGGGTGGGTATAAGAGCTTTACATCATCTCTGCGCCCAGGGCAGAGTACTCCACCATCCATCTTGCTCCTGGGGATGTAACCGAGCATTAAACAGGGCAGCCCCATGGCCCTCCAACACACCTGGGAGCTCGAGGGGGTCAGGCTAACACAGGCAGCCAAAAGCCACTGGTATTCCTTTTCTTGCCCCAGAACAGAACTGGAGTGACCACAGCGCTTCAATGGAGAGCCGATGCAGTGAGCCCAGCTGAAGTCCAACTAGCAGGTCATCGACGCGCTACACAGAAACCGCAGCACTTCCAGAAGCAGAATCAACCCTTTCGTGTCCTGTCCTCGAGGTAGTACGATTAAGTACTGACACACATTTGAATGCATCAATTTCAGCCTACCAGTCTACCTGGAAGGCCTCCATTTCAATAGGCTGAAATGAAAAGCTCAGCCTAACAAATTAACTGTCAATCTCCAGGTTTTCAGCTCACCCACCCTAAAAAATTTAATGCAAGTTATATTGATTTTGCATTATAAAATTAATTGCAACTAGATTTGACTGATGAGTAGTGATCTCAGGTACTAGATGACTACTGAATCCGAAGCATCAAGATAGAGGAGAAGAGCATAAATTGTATCCACGGTAAGACAGACTGCAGCATAAGCTTATTCCTTATTAGACACCAGAGAATCCAACCAGAAGGTCAAAGTCTGTAGAAAGCCAGGCCGTACTGGATGTGTGTCAGGACTCTGCTCCTCATCAGTAAAGGGGGAATGGGGGAGAAAGATGTGAAACAGCTATTCTTCAGTTGCCATAATTATAGCAGGTTTACTAAAGAGAGATGTGCCCTTTACCAACTTTATGGCATTTCTCTAAATGCTTGCAAAGAAAGATAAAACCATTAATATACATCTTTTACTACACTCCGTATAAGTAGTTACTCCACTAGAAAAGACACATCATTTCTAACCTTCAATTTTATCCATATTTATAATGTAGATGTTATAATTAGTGGTATCCACCACTCCCATCCAGCCACACTGAAATGTTTCTGCACTTCTTAGACCATTAAAAAATAATCACGGCTGAATAATACATTAGTAAGGCTGATCACAGGCAAAATATAGTTTGTCAGTTCTCCTGCTACTAATTTGCTATGGCATTGTAAAGGCAGCAAAAACGGTAATATTTCACAGTATAGGACCCAGTAAAATTGTAGGTCCACATTTCAGCTGGTCATTCTGAAAGCTGGTATTTGAGGTGGTGACAACGGGGAGCTAGTGTTGCTTTTGTAAGCTTCAGCCACGTACAATAGCACCCATAGATGATTGTGAAGATGCTTAATGTGACCACATTCCCCCTGCAAATTCACTTGCTCTTCTGCAAATAGGTCTTACTAGCCAAAGCTCTCACAAGCTTCAGAGGAGGAGCCGGGGGACCCCAACAGCTTGCTGGGCTCTGCCAGCTTCCCGGGACTTCCCTGCTCCTTGATTTTTGTCATTTCCTGGCAGGGACCCCTCAGGGTGCCGAGACAGGCTGTCACTCGCACCAGACCTTGCAGATCTTCCAACACAAAACCCTTCCTCCACTCTTTTCCTCTTCCAGGAACAGGAAAGCAATTAACAGTATTGACATTTACACTCGCATTATTGGCCACATGACTTAGTGCCTAAAGGAAGAAGGGGGCGACACCTATAGAAATGTCATTTCTGGTTCTCCAAGAAAAGCTCCTATCACTATCTCAAAAATTTTAACCAATTTAGTGTTAACTAAAGTCTTACTGGAAGCGGGAGAAGGATTCATCTCGCATTCCGAGCCAGTTACAACCAAACTCAGTCTGAGCAGCCGGCAGAAAAGGGGGAGAGGCAGCTCCACAGGTCTGCTTTTCTCCCGCAGATTGTCTATTTTCAAATTGCCACGTAAAGCATGTTTAACTCTTAGCAAGTCACACCTTCAGCCTCTTGCCTGTCAATAAATATTTACACTTTCAATTCCAATCCTGCAATCAGACCTGTGTGAAGGCTCTGAATGTTTTCACATTCTCACCGACTTCAATGCATGGAGTCAAACAGCTGCTCTGCACAAGCAATGCTGATAAACGCCACAGCAAGGGCTGCAATATCTTTATCCTGCTTTGGTGAGATAAAAGAATAAACCTGGGATATTGTGGAAGTCCGATTCCCTGTCAACTGATCCTGTAACTGCCATTTGTATCTGTTTGCTTTTTCCTTTGCTTGTTCAGGTAGCAGGAGGCAGCCAGGGGAGACGAGTTAACATCTGTCTGATCAAAACTGGAATCTGCTACTTGCAGCATTCCTGCAACACCACTGAAAACAAAAACCAAACCCAAACCCTTCCCTAAATGAGCATACTTTGCCAAAGGGAATAAAAGGGGAAAGAAAAGAAAAGGGGGGAAAAAAAAAGGGGGGGGGGGAGGACCCAAAACACGAAAAAAACCTCCAGGGCTGGAAGGTTTTGGCCGCAGCCCGCAGGGCGAGGTGCGCTCCGAGCAGGGACCCCGCACTTTGCCGCTTCGGTCCGCAGAGGGAGCCACAGCCCTGCCGAGGAGGCGCCGCCGGAGCGGGCCCTCCGCCGCCGCGCAGCCAGGGAGCGGGGGGGAGCACCCCGCCAGCAAAGCAGACCAAGGCCAAAAGAAAACACGCCCACCTACCGTAAAATCGCCCTCTTTTTTATATATATATAATTTATATTTATAAAAATATATAAATATTTATATATATATATATATATTTAAACCGCTCTGAGTTCACTGAAAGACAAACCAATGCCATCATGCGCAATATATTGGTGTTAAAGAAGGAGCAGCAAGTGGGAAGGAGGAGCAGGTTACATGGAAGGACGAGCAAAGCCGTCCTAAGGAAGAGCTATCAACATCTACACTGCATCAGCTCCAGGCACGACTGGAGCACTACTGGTGGAGGTATTCTACCTGCAGTCCCTACGTGTGCCGCAAACACAGGTATTTGGAAGAAGGACAAGCAGAGGGAAAATCTGCTCCCCCCAAGTTCACGGGGCAACTGGCAGAGGCGACAGCAGCATGCTCAAAGCCAAAGAGCCGTGGCATTAAGGTCCCAGACTAGATTTCTTCAGTTGAAGGATCTTCTTTAAGTCATAGATTGCAAACCTATTTACCCCACTGAGACCAGAGGTCTAAAAATTACAGCACTCAAAGATTTGGTTAATCAACTTGGGGCAAAAATCACAGAAAGCTGGTCAATATCCATATTCCTAGATTTTCAGCAAAGACCATCTCAAGGGTGCAAGTTGTATTACTGATTAGGTTAGGACGTGAGAGAAGCGTTTCCCCTGCCTTACAAACCGGTTTTGACTACAAAAGTCACTACAAAATGTTACCAAGTGGAGATTACTTGGTGGTAGAGGAAGCTGGCTGCAATTCATTATACTCAGGGAGTTAATGTTAATGTCAAAGAAGCCAATTGCCCCAGCACAGTTACTAGTGGAAACGCATCCTCCTCCCTGCTCCAGAAGTCCACTGAAGCCCTGGGAAACTGCTTTCATTAGCACGAGCAAGCTGCACATCGATATGAAAAAGCTAGCAGCAATTTCCATAAGAGTTACAGTCTTGTGTAAAAATGAAAAATTAGGCTCTTCCAATCATAGATAAAAGGGCTCCAGATAAAACCCCCCTGACTGCCATTTACCTCCTTCTGACCCCAACCCATCCCTGTTAGCACAAAACTTCAATCAGGACATAAAAAAAAACAGAGAGGAAAGTCAAAGTCCTTAAAATTGAATACTCTAAGCATCGAAGTAATTCAAACAGATTAAAAATATTGTAAGCAATCAGAATTCTGGAGTGTACTGGATGAACAGAAATATCAAACGGCTGACTCCCCCTGCTCCCCACATGTGCAAACTCAACGCTATCCGCTGTCAGCAAAATCTTCCCAAACCACTCCTTTTTCTTAAAAAGCCTTTCTGGATAGAGAAGGAAAAAAAACTTCTTCATTTCGCCTAACAGGCTGTAGAAGTCCCAGTTCAAGGGTGAAAGGAAGGACAGAGAGAAAATTGCCTTTCCCCTCCCATCCAAGTCAAACATTTGAAATGTATTCAAAACAGCTTTTAATTACAGCTTGCATGTTGGTACTGCTGTACGTATTACAAGGCAACAAGAAAGCCTTTAAGAGTTTATCTCAATTCTGTGCTCACTCTACAACTGAACGGTAACTTAATGGGCAAAATCCTCAGCTGGCATAAAACACCCCAGCTCCCTTGAAGTCAGCAGAGCCGCGCTCGCCAGCCGCGTCACTGGACCAAGTATTTCTTTCAGCTGCACCTTCTCCCACAGCACTCCCATGCCGCACTTGGGGATGCTCCAGCCAGCGCACCCCATTGAACCGGGCTAGGATTTGAAGGAGAGCTGTGAGAAAAATCTGTGCGTCTCCGTTTCTCTTTGTTTCAGGAGAACCTTTTCGTTTCATTGTGCTTGGCTCCGAGTCACCAGTTTTATCTTGCATTTCACACTTAAGGAAACCCAGCCAGGCCTGCCAAGTACTGCAAGGTTTTCTGTCAAAACTTGGACAAGCTGAAAAGTTTTACATTCTTTTAACCGTAAACCTTAAAGCAACTCAGACTTTTATTTTACTCGCAGCTCAGGTTTGAGTGTTTCATGACATTTGGCCAACCTGGCTTGAGTTTTCTGTTTGAGGTTTCATTACAAAATCCTAATTCCAGAACAATGTAATTAATAATTTTATTAATAGTATCTGTAGTAAAAGATTATAGGACTTGGGAGGATGGCTCCAAGTGCATTTCGCTGCCCAGCAGACTACATGTACTCCAAAAAAGAGATCTGTCCTTTAATTCAACTTGCAAAAACTGTGTGCTAACAATAAAGCGAAGGCCTTTGGAGACCCAAATGCAGGGACCATTTCCCAAGCTGGCTTGAGTTGCTTGTTATACATATTACACTAGCAGCCCAATAGTAGACACCAAATAACTGTAATAAATGGCAGTTTCTGTTCCCAGAAAAGAAATTACTTGCTCAGTGCGACACACAACAGTTTTGGTTGGAGGGGCCCTCGGGGGTCACCTTGCCCAAGCCCCGCTCCAAGCAAGGCTGACTCAGCTCAGGAGAGATCAGGCTGCTATGGGGAGATGTGGAAATCTCCAAGGATGCAGATCCTACAGCCTCTGGACTGAAGGGACCTGCCTCTGTGGCAGATCTGAGGAGAGCACTTACGGGTCCTGATCTCACCAACTTTATGTTACTCTGTGCTCCTCAACACACTTCTGTTGGCATTGTAACACAACGGCCAACAGGCACCACACTGCACCGGTATGACAGACCACAACTTTCTGATTACAGATGCCAAATTTAGAAACAGTTCTAGTGTCCATTTCCCATATTTTCTAGTCTGTCCCAAAATATGAGCTTTAGAGTTTGAAGATTTAATACAACCATTTATAAGCTGTGCCACCTTCCAGGTCTGGGCAGCACAGAAAGTGCAGCAATGCTTTTGAAGGAGGAATTGCCAACGCTTTGCCAGTTGGGGTAAGATTGTGTAAACCCTCTCAGCAGGATTTCAGTGGGACTAGTAGGGTGAGGAACTGTTACACATGCTTGTTATGAAGCTCAAATGTTTTTATTAACATAAATGAGCAGAAGTTAGGTTAATAATCTGAACACACTGACAGATGTTCAACAAATACTTGGCATTGCTGCAGCCAGAACAAGAAAGAATTAAATGTTATCTTGGAACAGCCTGCAGAACAACACAACCCGAAGCAACAAAGCGCTTGTACCAGGTTAGACAAATACATATGCAGAAAAGTCAGGCTCTCTCCTAGCACAAACCCAAGTCGGACCACGATACAACTTAACATTGTGTACAGGCCTGAAAATTTTGCAACTCATTGCAGAAAAAGCGATTGCACTTTCAGTGCAAGTAGATACCACAACAGCTGGGGTGAGGGGTAGGCTGCTTCTGTAACTGAGGGAAGGAAAGGGGTTGTCCACTTCTTTACATTGGAAGAAACAAATTTAAGACATCTCCTGATTTTTTCTTATTGAATTCAAGTTTTGTTCAAGTTCAATCCAAGTGCAAGTTCTGAACACACCGATGGGCTCTTACTCCCCTCAAAACATCATTACTCCGTGAAGACACAGGATTAGTAAAAATTATAAATTTGGGGGAACTATGACACGAAGGCATTCTGGTCAGATAAAGCTAAGAACTATTAAAGTCTTATCCAACTGTTAATAGAAAAGCTTAGGGAACACCGTGTGTGAGAAGTTTCATCAGGAGCAGGGAACTGGGTACGGCTGGGCTGGCTGATCTGGGCAGCACTGATGTTCTTACCAATGGTTTCTGCAGAATTTTAGGTAGGTTTGAGGTACCTGTGTTGGAAAGTTTCAGATGAATACGTCGTTTGGGGTTTCTTTCTGTGTTCACACTATTCACAAGTATAAGGGAAACAGTTTGATCGCAAGCTTTTAAATGAGCTACAATCTAGGAGGAGCTAAAGATTAGAACAACGTATGTGAAGATTTGCCTCTCTTATTGCAAGAGGGTATTTGCAGCACTGTTAGTCCAAACACTTCTGCACTCCCTCCCCTCTTCTTTTTTAAGGGGCAGCAGACCTGGAGATGTTGAAAATGTAAAATATTATACAAATGAGAAACTGTGTGGTTTGTCCAGGTGATGTCTCGGCTCTCTTACCACGCACACGACTGCAACTCCAGTGCAGTCGGCATGGCTCGGCTGACTTTCCCTTCCTGAAGAGCAGTGTAAAATCAGTAAAAGAAAACCAGATTTTGTCTAAATGTCAATAGCCACAGAGGCAATCTAGACCCTAAATCCCACCAGTTTTTATTAAGGCACTGACTCCCAAGTACTTTGAGTCAGTTTGGCATTGGCACTTGGTTAATTGTGGTGCTGAGAAGCTTTGGAAGATGAAGCCCGTATTTCCAAAAGAGTCAAACTGGGGCAAGATAAAAGCCATGAAAGGGCTGATGGTGAATTACTTTCTGCAGGTTTCCTGATACGCTTGAGCATCTTGGAATTACTGATACATGAGAGGTTTCTTAGGATGCCACGCGAATACACCTTCAGCACTGTTCATCAATGTTCCTCAGTTCTTACTAAGACGCAAGCTTCACTCACCCAGAGGCACTGTATGTTTGTAACACGTTACAAAAAGATTGTCTCATATTTGACTCAGTTTATACTGTCCTGATGACTTTCCACAGAAAAAGACATTTTTTCATTCCATCATAAAGCTTTAAACTGCATAAAATAATTTAAAAACTATAAAAACCTGTGAGTGAGGAGCGGGCAAAAAGAGAAAGGCCATGACAGTGGTAAAACAAAGCCCCTGATGACTTTGGACTTGTAACCACTTTGTGTCAATAGCATCATTTTACAAGTTAAATATTTTTCTTAAAGTGCTAATCCAATCTAAACAAGGGTTTGATTCTAAATTAAACAAACTCCACTTTTATTGGTATTAACTAAAATATGCAATGCTAATTTCAGCAGACATGCACTAACAAGAGCAGCTATGCAGACTCTGCCGTTATCCAAGGCAAATAAGGAAGGACATTAACTTAAATTTTCTTTATAAGGAAAATGCACTGTATTACAAAATCCACAGCGAGGCTTATTAAAAAAACCCAGCAACAAAACAAAACAAACCTCAAAATTTCCTACACATCAATGCTTTTAAAGTCTTCAAAAAAAAAAAACTTTCATTGCATCTCCACTTCTGATTCAATTTACTGTCAAAGGTCATGAGCTAAAATATACAGTTTATGCTAAAAGCAGGAAGCGGGGTAAGTAATTGAATAACATCAGGAAATGGAAGAATACTGCCATTTTCCTAATGGATATAGTACAAGGTTTACTCTCTCCAAATTGAATTCTAGGAGCTCCTGTAGTAAGGGGTTTATTTTTCTTCAGCTAGAATTTTAGCCTACAAGGTTTAAAGAAAAATCCTCATGCAATCAAAAGGACAAAATACCACAGCAGCTTTATTTTCTAACAGACAAAGACGATCATTTCTGCAGGAAAGAGAAAACCCCCATCAACAGTGTCTTAAACAGAACTGGCGTAGCAGGTTGGCTGTTTAATATACATGGACTGGAAATAATTCTACTAAATCAGATCTCTGAATTATTCATGAAAAACAGATTTTCATGATTTAAATTAGAAAGACTTAAAATTACAAGCCTTGCAGTGGTATTGATAGGTAAGGCCTCTTTCCCCCAATGCGATGTTACAATCTCATACAGTTCTACCCCAGGAAATGCTTTATGACCACTCTAAAATAGTATGCAAGATGCCATGCCACTTATTGCTTCTGGAAACCACACACCCACTGGTAGCTACTGCAGAACAGTAACAGCACACCCGTAATAATTATATCAAAACATATCATTATTATGAAGCAGAAAGTTTGAGGGGGATGGTTTCAGTATTTATTGCATACTAAAGCACAGGTTCATTTAAAACATTGGAAGCGCAAGCCTTAATACTGAAATAATATCTTACCATCACCAAAAACACTGCAATTCTTACAGGAAACATCAGACCGCAAATTTCACTTCAAATCTTTCAAAAGCATTTTCTAATGATACACCTTCCACCCTCCCCCCTCTGTGTATTGTTACTAACTTATAAATACAATGCCACCAATAAACTAAAGGTTTTACATCGGTTCCTGACAGGTACCCTCCGGTCATTCAACACAGCACTGGTTTTTGACAAACTCCGCAGTCAGCTGTAATGGCTGCGGTGCTTTGTACTAGAAATTATTAATATTCATTTATCACACAGGTACCGTACCTTTCATCTGAAGATCTCCAAACACTGCACAAATTCTCTGATTAAACCTTTACGCCTTGATTAGGAATTGGTAGACAAGTTCTTTATGATTAAACACAATTTACATACAGGATGAACATGGGGAAATGAGGCTGTGACTTGCCAGAGACCACAGAGAGCACATCCGCGGCCGGAGGGTAGCGGTCCCGATCCTCAACTCCCACCCTGACACCGCTACCTAGTGCTCTCTTGCAGGGGGTTTATGGCTTGACATTGACTGACCGATTCAGATCTGAGTAGGTGGCAGTTTTATTCAGAGACAGCTAGAGGTTTTTTCCAAATTGTAAGAGCATTTTTTGTAAATCCCCAAACTGAGCTGCAGCTAACACATTAACGCAACAACGCTTGAACTAAATAGAGTACCTGCAGCTCAGGCCGGACCGGAGTCCAGCCCAGAACAAATGGAACAGCTAGGATAACCCGCGACCCAAAAGGCTAGTTTATAGTAACAGCTTTTGTGGGCTAAGGCAAAATCCCTGTTTCTTGAATCTTTTACTTTGGCACAAGAGGTATTGAAACTCAACTCCTTTTACAATTACGAGGATCAGTCCTCAGCACACAGTTCCCCTTTACCATCAAGAGAAGTGAAGACAACTAACATCAAACCTTGCAAACCGAGAGCAGCATGCCACCCAAATATAGCCTTTATTTGACAACACAACACTAAGTCATCAGTATCTTGTCATTTCCTTCTTCAGAACCAAAGCACAGAGCACTTGTCTGTATATTTATTTATTTTCTTAAACATATGAGCTATTTTCCTTCACCTAGCAAGCCTTATTGAACAAGTTCTATAATTAACATCAAAGCAATTTGAAAGCTGCTTGACTTGCTAAAAGCCGGTAAACAAGCAGGAAGCAATAAGGTGCTTTACAAGAGAAGAACATGTGTTAGGGGGAGGGGAGACTACAAAACATTAAACAGATTGATTAGTAATTTTAACAGAATTTCCATTTTTATTAACCCTCTGCCTGCTTTGGGCACTTGATTTTTATTTTTATTACAAAAGTACAAGATTTTTTTGTTCAACTAGATTAGAGTAAAACCTGTTCAGAAGGAAATAGTGAGCATAGTCGACAAAAATAAAAGAGTACCATGGAAAATTTTCAGGCACCAAATGTTTGCCGCTTCATATGGCTAGGATAAAGTCCACCTGCTTTATGATTTAAATATTTTTATTAAAATACTTAGACAAAGCCAACCTGAAATCTCTTAAACAAAAAGTAATAAACATCAGTTTCCGGTTCTACACCCATTCTCAGCTTTACTATTTTTATTAATTTAAGGACTTCTTTAGCCTTGGGAGAGGGTTAGCAGGGTGAGCTGGGCTTAGGCCTGACTGCCTTTTATGAGAAAACTTGGGGGTTTCTCTCTCTTGTTTCTCTGCTCCTGCAGAAAAGAGCTGCGTGAGAGGGAATTCGATTCTTCTTTGAACTCTATTCTTCTTTCTTAAGCATGCAGGTTCCTACGTCTATTTGTAACTCTACTAACTGGGAAGGCAAACGGGCATACAGCACACGGGAACTTCGAAGTCAGTGATTCAGCTCTCCGCTGTCAGAGACTTTAATGACATATAGCTCTTTCTTTTTATACAATCTAAATCAACTTGTGCCTGCAAACCAGTTATTTTCCTGCTTCCTCCTCCCACAATTTCTTGCAGGATCTCACTAGGCTTTGGGTTGAAAGCTTAACTTCCCGCTAACATTTATTTTATACCAGTTTTAACCCATGTCGTCTTTTGCGAAACTTTTCCTTTACCTTAAATAGATCTTGTGCCTCACGGATGTTCACACATGGGACAGATCTAGAAAGGCTATCATCCTATTTCTAAGTCTTCATTTTGTTGGACTACAGAGAGAACATTCTTCTGGTGTCTTCCATACTAGGAGGAACTGTGATTAAACTGTAGTAGCAATTCTTCTTTAACTGGAGAAAATGGAGAATTCAATTGTCTTGAAAGCGCGTCACAACAACTGCTCACAGAGATCAGCAGTGTAAGAAAAGAGACATCAGGAAAACAGCTATGGCTAGGAACATGCTTGTGCACTTTCCTCAGTAAGGGTGGACGTTGGTAGAAGTTTAGGACTTATTCAAGAAAGTCCATTCACGTTAGAGTGACACATTTGAATAATCTTTCCGATAGCTGATCCAATACAAAAGGATAAATCTGAAACTGATCCTACACTGACTATTAAAAAATGGAAAATCAGAAGCATCAGGAGTATGTATTTTGTCATAGCCTGTACGGCATTGCTGATATTAGAGGCAAACTTCCAACAGCACTGGAAATGCCAAACCACAGTAACTTTTGCAGTTGATCTTCTATTAATATATTTTTTTTTTTTTTAGCAACAGTAACTTACTGAAGGGTAACTCTTTCATTTTCACTCATATAACCTCACTGTATTTAATAGTGAGCAGAGAAAGCTGTTCCAGGGAAAGGTCAGGACAAAAGGACAAGTTTGTTTCGTCTGTCTTAGGAGTCATGGCCTTATGTAGTAATGGCCATACTGCGTTCTTTAACTTCAAAATATCCTTCTGAATTATTCAAGAGTACAGCAAGCTCAGTATAAAAAAATAAAGCCATGTCCCATTTTGCTAATAACAAAGGAGGCTTTCCTAGCGCATATAGTTCATACATTATGAAAAAGGGTTAAACATAGGAAATGGGGACTCATATTTAAAAGTTTGTTCCATTTCAGTGGGTTTAGGCACAAACAAAATTTAAAATGTCTTAATTTTATAGAAATGCAACATTCCGACTTGTGAAACCACACAAACTAGAGAATAACCTCCTCAAGGTTGAGGAAGATGACCAAGAATTTTCCTGAGCTTTATGCACAGGTCATTTTTGCTGAAATGAAATCAAAACCAGAAAGTTTAGCAATGCACACACATTTCTTTGAGGAATGCCATGGGAGCATGCAGCCTCTGGGGATGCAGGCGGCCTCTGGGGCTGGCCCCTCCATGGCCACTGCCAGGCTAAATCCAGGGAAGGCTCCAAAACTCCGCAGTGGCACCACAAAGCACTGCAAACCGTGAAAGCAATCGTGCAAGCTCAGTACCTGAATTTAACACTGGTTTAGCTTACCAGGCTGTGGTAACACTGCCACTCACACTGATGTTTACTTTCTGCTTCTAATAAATCCCAGACAAAAATGCAGCTGTTCAGACCTAGGGGAATCACAGCCTCCCTCCTCTTCAGAGGAGCTGTAACGAGTCAGCTACAGAAGCAGGAGTACTGCCTTTAGTTTACAAAGAGACAGGAAAATATCCCACTTACTGAATTCAAGGAATTGCCTCCTTTTCCCACCTGTCATCTTCCCCTTGGAAAAGCCAAACAAGGGAGCCTTCCACACTCCTTAGTAAGGGAACGGTTCCTCCAAGTGTTTTTCACTGATACTTTAACAGTGTTCCCACACACTTCTCAAGCACACGGCCTAGGTCCGTGGCCCTGAATCCACGGAGTTACGGCACTCAGGAGCTGGACCTAAGGTTACAAAAGCCTGACTAAGAGTCTAAGCATCACGCAGGAGCCTGACACGCTCCTGAGGCTGCTCTCCTGCTCCCATGGCTCTTCCCAAACCATGGTGCTTGCAGCGGGGTATCACAGCCTCCCTGTGCCTGCCTACCTGCCTGCCTGCCTGGGTGTTACAGCGGGAACAGCACCAACGCACAGACCCTTGCTCCCCGCGGCACCCGCTGGCAAGCCCTGCAACTAGAAAGATGCTGCACACCCACAAGTGCCCTGTTGGATGCTACAGCCACATTTAAATACATCGCTCTTACACCTCCTCCCTTTGTGAATACAGAGTTTGTGGAGGAAAAAAGAAGAATTAAGTAACATAGCTTCAACACTTCAATTTTTTTGTAAGAAATTTGAGGATGAACTGCTGTGCTTCCAGTTAATACACAGGCAAACCTATAGGTCATAAGTCTTGGCTTAGATTTAAGTTATTTGTAGAATACAAAAAAATTATTTTAAAAAGTGCTGGAAGATTTCTTTCTAATTCAATATGCTCACTTTATTATACTGTCTTATATCACTTAAGATAGAGCTTAACTTATCTCCAAGCAGCCTCAGTCAAAATTAATTTTTTGCCTAATTCCTTATTGGTAACAGGCCTAGGAACTTTGAAGACAGCAATTGATTGCATTGCACATTTAAAATATGGTTCACTTCCCAATACAGCACCTTTAATAATCATTTAAGTTTTCAATTAAAGTAGGATGCCAACATTAAAAGAAAAAAGATAATCCTGAGAGACAATAACTGTTCCATGCACAGTAATTTTTTTTTTTTTACTATTATTCTCAAGATACCTAATTGATTAACATAATTAGGTTAACCCAAAAGCCACTGTTTCTAATCTTTTTTCAGTTTGGAATTTGCTGGGAGTTTCTGTTACATTGGATGGAATGGGTGAGTGGTGCACACAGGGGCACTTTCTCCCAACAGCATTACCTGGTCTGCTGACAGGGTGGTGACATCTCTCTGGCAACTCCATTTCACAGCTGCATAAACTGGAGCCAAAAGACAAAGCGAGACGCAGCAGGGCAGACTGCAAAGCAGTGGCAAAGTTTGCATTAGAAATAAAACCATGCCAACATTACTCACTTTCGTACAAGCCTGATCACCTGCAACACAACAGCAATGGTAGGTGAAAGCAGAGGAGGCAGAGGAACCCTCCTTCTGCCACATCCCAGGTGCAATCAGCTCACACCATCGGCTTCAGAGAAATGTGGGAGATAGTAACATCCCACCATTCATTCCTGTTTCTAGATATGACCTAAGTTCTTCCACACTCTGCCTTGGCTGTACAAGCTCTACCATCTAGAAGTAACAGTATCACGATAATTACACTGGTCTCCATATCAGGTATGAACGCCCACGTTTGAGTCCTGGTTAAGAGGCTGGCCACACTGCCAAACAGCCGATATTTTAGCCAGAGTGGGAAAACACCAGATTGTAACAACATTTTAAGATTATATTCTTCTGTGTCTACGAAGGGGGACTCTCTGTGCCTACACTGGAGTCTGAAGATACAAGCCACTAATGCCCGTTAGCTCTCTAAGGAGGCTCTGAGCTGGGTGTTTAATGCAGAAGCATACAGACAGGTTCAAAATAGTAGTGTGTTATTAAACAATTATCACGGTACTGAGTCTAAGATACAGGCATTTTCTACTTCAGCTTCGATAAACAATACCTGGATAGTTTCTCTTACCTTTGAGCACATATGCTTATTCACAGGAGAGGGGCATGGCAAAACCAAGGCCCTTTTCTTCCAATTTCATCAGCCCTGCAAGCGAAGCTCTCCATGGGGAAGCCATTTTGAGTCCATGAGATTTCCCAATATGTATTTTTAACCTATCTAGCAGGGATAACATCCTTAGTAATCAATTTGACTCACGATTACTATTTCAAACAGAGGCTCGTACCCAGACGAAAAAAGCTCACTTTACATGGCAATATATACAGAACAATAACATTGCCAGATGGTATAATACTGAACAGAATTAATTTCACACATGATGTTTTCAAGGTGTTAAAATATGTCACAGCTTCTGCTAATAAAACATCTTTCTCTTCCCTCCTCCTTTTAAGAAAACGCTACATTCCCACCAGCCCGTATTTTACATTATATGTGTTTTCAATTCTGATAAGGGCAGCTGATTGCTTGCAAACCTAATTACAGTCAAATGAAAGTCTTTCAGAACCATCATTAGCAATTAGGACCCGCTGGATTTGCAGTGTATCATTTAGAGAGGTATAATTCAATAGCTTATTGAAAAATTGCAGGTGAAACTGGTGATTATAAGGGGGGGAAACGCCTGTGACACGTCACCACAGGCAAATCTTCAGCAAAGTGGCAGCTTCTACGAGCGGCTGATCAATGAATGCAGGTGTTTGCTTCAGCATGCCACGGAGCACAGCTCCTCGCCGCGCTTGGAAAAATGTTAGCTGCATCCTGTCATCGCGCCTGGTTTTGTGAATGGCTCTGGATTTCACATTATGTGCCTGTATTTGTGTGTGTTTTCAAGGAATCCAAAGGGCCTATTCAGGAACTTCATTAAACCTGGGGCGGATGTGCAGTGCAGAACAACAGACACACGAAGCAACACATCATTTTTCAGTCCTTTCTGCAGAGAACAACAATCTTTTCTGTGCCCATTGAGCTCAATTATATATTATCAGGGCCCAGAAGTTGTTTGGATGCTTTCGAGCAGCTGGGTGCCTTCACAGATGATGCACTGGATATGGTGACTACGGGTTAAGTGCAGCTGGAGATTTCTGTGGCCTCTGATCAGAAGCAAACAGCAGTTGAGAATCACAAAACGCTTGTAATTCAAGCACTGTTTGTCACCAGTGGCGATTTCTTAGAGGGAAACAAGAGGGGCAACTGAATAGCAGCCCAGCTTTTAGACACGCATTCTCTCACACATACAGAAATCCACATACTGTGCGTGTGTGCAAAATAAAGCGCGGTTCCCTTTCGAGGATGAAATTACCGACTGGCCAGCACAAAGCACTCAACGCTTTAAAAGCACGACAGTAGACTAGATAACGCTGAGCTGGACATCAGCAGGCACAGACGATGTTAGTTCACAACGGGCCCCCTCTTTGGGCACATCCCTCCATACGCACACCCTTGTGTAACATTTACCTCTCCGAAAAACCACGCTGCCCAGCCTGGACCTGCGCACAGCCCCATCACTTCACCCCTTCCTCACAGACATGCTCCTCCTTTTCCATCCTACAGAGGCTTCTCCAGGCCCAGATCTGCCTATCTCCCTTTACCACACAAGCATCTTCTTCCACAATATTATTACATCCACTCATGGTGTGATGTAACCTCAAAGCACAGTTACCTGTATATGGCCCTTTCTATACTTTCAGTGCTGTAATCTGATTTTTTCATAATTTCATAGTTTATTTTTCAAATTAAATGTTGTTAATAAGGTGTGGATTGACAAATAAATCCAAATAAACAATGCCCTTGAACGACAGGATACCAACACAGAGCAGACAACGTTCCATTAAACCAGTGCCCCCTGCAAAGTCCTGTTGCTTGCAACATTTGCCTGGGGTGACTTCAACCTTTTGGCAACACTTGCACATAATCAAACCATGCTGTGTAGGTTGCAACACAAACAGCAAACCTAGTCATTTCAAAGTGGTTGTGCTACTATTTTGAAATAAAGAAAAAAAAAACCGGCAAACAAACCCTCTCTCTTTACAAACAGAATGGAAGGAAACATTATCTCAATTTCCATCAATGCATGGCAGTATCACTGCTGACCCGATGCCTAGTTGGTACTACTCCTAAGGCGTGCAAGTTTGTCCCACGCTCTACGAGTCAATAGCAGTGTTTCCTTTAACTTCAGTCATACAGAGCCAGACCTCCAACAGTGCAAAACTACCCCAAACGCAGCCAGCACGGCTTGCAAACCCTTCTATTGTCCTGCCTGAGCTATTTTCATGGCCCAGATTCCTTGCTGATCTTCAGCAGTTTTACAGTCACTGAAATCCACTGGCTGCCAGTAAAGTAATCCCAAATCACAGCAGCTATGTAAAAGGAGATTCAAGCCTTTATCACTCATTATGGGTGTATGCATGTTGTATGCAGTATTTCCAAGGTGTCTGACCTCACACTGCACAAATATGTACACGTTTTTTCCCCTGCTGCTGCACAGAGCTACAAGTTGGGAGTCAAAGAAATTAAACAGTTCTCCATGGCTGCGTATAATACTTGTAGCCGCTATTGCACTCCCAAAGCCCACCCACAATTTCATTTTCAATTAACAGCTCTTAGAAAAGCAGTAATGAAAGCAGTTGCTAAAGAGCACTCAGATGTCATTGAGAGACTGCAAACCCAAACTGTAAATAGCACATTGTAAATCGCTTGTCACCACAGTCAGCTCTCACTGGAATCACACTGCCGGTGACAATCAAACCCATCTGCTCAGCTCCCCAACCAATGTCACCACAAACCATTCAGCTAACACCCACCTCCTGCTCCGCTCTCATTACCTGTCATGTACAGGCTTTTCTAAGAGCGTGCAAAAGCCATTCCTGACTGTAAGCATGATTAAATGCAGATCACACAACGGTTATTTCACCCTCCGCACCAGAGGTTTGCCACGCTGAAGCACACAAGCACCTCTGCACCAGACGACAAGTGTGCTATAACTAAATCTGCAACACAATTAACGACGTGATGTTCGCAAGCGACTGTGACAGGGGACAACAGCAGCCATCCAGACCAGCCAGCAAAAGCCTTAGCAGTCTCAAATTTAAGATGTATAGATTCAAGGCGAGACTGCCAAGGGGATCGTGGACTTAATTCTGAGAAGGAAAAGCTTCAATACTTCCCTCCCTCCCCTTTAATTGATTCATGTAATGGACTACGAGGTGAAAGCTAATAGTTTGTAATGCTTGTAGTTGATGACTGCCAGAGTCAGCGGTGTATCTTTTTTTGCTGTTCTTCCCATTCTTCCTTTATCTCATTAAAATTTACCTCCTAATTCATCTCTCCATCACAAGTTTTCTACCCTTTATTCATCATCTGCCCCTTATTTATTACCAGTTTGTCTCATTCCTTGCACTCACACGGTATCTGGGATTGGGATGTAATATTCTGCAAGTGTCTTTGGAATCAACCGGTTAAGGTAGAGCCCAGCAGCAGTTGGCTCTCGTATGTACATAAGCCAGTTAAGATACGACTTGTGCAGCATACAGATTGCTGTTTTAGAAGCATATGCCAAAGATGATCTTTTTCTGCAAGAAGGTGTATGAATCTCCCAGCAGATAAAGAAAACAATGAAGGAAATGGTAGAGGTAGCAAAAGTCAGTGTCTTCTGCTCTTTCCAAAACACACACCCACTGAATAAAGAGAAATGATCCTTCCCTCTCACTATCAAAATACTCTCAACACTCCTTCTGCAATGAAAACTCATTGTTTCCTAGTATGCCCCATTCTGCTCGAACCTTGAGGAATAAAAACTCATTAAAAACTATTTAAAAATTGTTGCCACCCTTTTACTAGTTTAAAAATGTTCACTTTAAGATTTCCAAATGATTTTTACAGAAAACACATAAAAACACGCCATCACCAATTATCGTAAAGGAAATTAAATTTGAAACGCTGGAGAAATATTCTGATGAGTCTTATGTTTGCTTAATGCCAACTAAAGTTTCCTTGAGGCATTTAATAAGTACATTTATAAAAGCTCACAAAGCAGAGTTCAAAAGTCTTCTCGCTAGTAAAGTATGAGCCTTAATTAACCTACAGTTTCACATTTTCTGGATTTCAAACCTGTAGGCATTTCAGCATAACTGGATAAATACCTGCATGAATACTGCAAGGGTTTTCTCTGAAAACTAATTAGCAGTCCTTCCAATAGCTGACTTCAACTAAATCTGTTTGACGAGGGAGCTTCATACCATAAATCCTGCATGTGAGAGTTACTTCCAGCAGACAACAGATTTCACAGAAAGGCGTATCAGACAGGACTGTTAACCAGTGGTAAAACAACGAACAAGATCTCCACGTATAAAACATTTCCCAACAGGGACAGACTGCAGCCAAGGTCTTACGCCAGCACAGGAATGCAAGTGACAGCATCGAGATTGCATCCTGCCATCCAATTATAATCTTCACATGTGACAATTCAGGATTCCTCCGGGGACAACAGGGGCAAGATACATTGTTTACGTATAAAATATATAGCCCTAATAATAGCAAGGACACCATATGTATTTCCAGAAGCATACTGAACTTTAATTGGCTTTGGACCCTCCTACTTTGTCAAGCACAAAACACAGTGGGCCCCAGTTCTTGGCTTGCTGTCATCTGAGAAGGTTGACAAGAAACTTTACTTCCCATCGAGAGCCCAGGAGTTCAGTGGGATGTTGCTGGGTGGGGAAGCAAACCCAAGGTGTGCAGCCAAGAGTCACTCTAGGAGGGAAAGTGCTACATGATCAGAGAAAACCATCCTCAGAACTTATCATTCTCCTCCTTTTTTCGAGGTCTTCACCATTTGTCTTGAAAGAAGACAGAAAATGCTTACCAGAAATACTATATATAAAGGTTGTGGGCATGTCTTTTCAAATAAGCTTTATAGTCTTTTCTATGACATCTTTTTTCCACGTCTAAGTGTCAAAGCCACTTGGATTTGTCAGCACCTAAACTGTTCATGAGACTAAAACGTTCTTATCTAAGGAGCTATACCCCTACCAAATGTATTAAATTTATATTGAGCAAGACACTTTATTTCCTCTCAGCCTTATCCCTCAGGAATTAAGCAGAGTACTCAGATTTATCAGCTAAAAGGAAAACCATTTTCCATGACATTTGTCAACTCAATACCTTCCAAGCCAGTGTATATTTATTCTTAAAAACATAACCTCACAAATAACCTCCCTCAGCAGCAAGGCCGATTCCTTCATTGCTTAAGTACCGGGCAGGAAGGTTTCACCTGACAGTAGGCTATGCCAGGGGAATCAAATAGTGCAAAAAGTCAGCTTTTACGAAGGCCAGTTCCTACTGCACAAAGCACATACATTTACCATTTGACATACCAAAAAGGAACAGAATGACGACCGTGTAGGTGAACACAGAAAAAAGTCAAGGAAACACAGCAACCTTCAATATCTACTTATTACATTACCATTGCATCAACTATCCTGAAGAGTTTCCCACCTCCCTTTGAAATACAAAGTAAAATTAAATTAAAAGAAATACCTTTAACGGGTGTGGTAGTGTAGAACAGGCATTTTTCAAATCGTTTGCTTTGCTGAAGCGCTGTATAATCTCTTATTTTATTTCTATATACAGTGTAGGCTTAAAAATAATCACAAAAACATTTTTTACCAGCTTCTGTAACTCTGAGTATCAAAACCGAATACAAGTCAATGTACTTGTCATCCTCAATGCTCCTTCCACTTCCCTGAGCTGACAAAATGAGGAGCAGTGAATTCTCACTATTTTCTAAAAGTTTCTCTGCAAAGCAATGTTTCGTTTGCACCAAACAAGGATGAAGACTCATTCAATGAATATCAACCATCTCCATTAGACACATAAATTTTCGTTAAAGAGTCATTAATATCACTCAAATTTAGGTCAAAGCTGACCTCTTTACTGTTACTTTAGACTTCAGTTTCGCAGACAATGAGCCGAATGACCATACAGGCACATGCTATACTTAAAATGCCCAGCTCTAATTTAGTCTTTTACATATAACAAACACTCAAGGGATATTTATTCAAAAAAAGCAAAACATGGCTCTTTTTTCTGCATCCTGCTCACCAGAGAAATCACACTTGTCATGCTTTCTTCTTTTTTAAAAACAAGAAACACAACACTGTACAGTCCTGAATAAGAGTCCAAGATTTCCAGCCTCAAGCTTTGCAACCCTGGATGCTATCTGCTTGCTTTTGTCACATGTGCGCCACAGCTACCGCAGTAAAGGGAACACCAGTGTTGGGAAAGCAGGAAGTTCTTGCTTATGGATAGGTGATTAGTTACCCAAGAGAGCATGCACCAGTACCACTGACATCCTACAAATGAGCTCCTCGCACCGTTATCAGTCTTAGAGCTTTGTCTTGATTAACAGCTGCCCCTCTCGCAATTACCTCACCTTGCCCTTAATGTTCAAGGGGGGTCTTAGGCTTCTGTGTACAAAGTCTAAAGACAAGAAGGCTTATTTATAGCACCAAGTTGGCCTAACAATGTAATAGAGAGACCACATTTGTTTGTCCTGACAGTCTCACAGCCAGCCTATGGAAAGCTCTTCCAACCTTTGCACGTTTATTAATCAACTCAGCTCTAGCATCAATACACTGCTTGCTTTTTCCCACTCAATTAATCTCTTCTGGTACCAGGACATGGTACCAAGCAGTACCTGAGAGCCCAAGAATAAAACAACTACGAAGGAGTTAAAGTAAGTGATCCCACAAAATGAGAAATCCATTTCCACATACCACGTGCCAACAGCCAAAGCCCTCCCTCCCCGCAACAGATAACTTGTCTCCCACCTGTCTGAGGCCCTTCGGTATTTTCTTCCTTTTCCCAAGGTGCTGACAAAGATTACGATCATTTTCTCGGTCAGAGCTGTACTGGTGGTGGTGAAGTCTGTTCTTTTTCGGAAGATAAGACAGCCCGTTGGTAAGTGCTTCCCGTTTCTTCTTGGCTAGAGGATTCTGTCGCTTCTCCACACGTTCCTGAGGTTTCAGAGCTACGTCCTTCTGCAGAGGGAGGGAGTGGGGTACGGAAGAGAAGAAAAACACAGCGGTTAAGATACGGCTCTGATTTGGTCGACCTCTTTAAGCAGCAATTCTAGGTGACCAGCAAAGCATTCTTGAGGCAATGCTACAGTCACCAGAAAAGAAGAAAGCAGTCTTCACTGGTGTCCACTTAATCAAAAGATAGGCAAATGCAAAATAAAATCTGTCAGATGAAGTGAGTGCACAGAAGCAGACACATACTCCTTTAGATTTCATACCGTCAACCTCATAATTCTCAAACACATCTCATGTATGAAGTAAGCATTTAGAGGACAGCCTATGTTTATAATGTTTAAATTAACAATTGTCTTCAATTTAAACAAGGCTTGGCTTTTCACATTTATTTTTATTATTTCTTGTATTTGACAGGACAAGGCAAGAGCTGACCTAAATCCAATTAAAGCCAATGAATCTCAATTGACTTCAGCGGACGTTTCCCTCAAGCCTGACCTAAGCAGAAGATTTCCAAATCTCAGGGGGATGGGGAAAGCGCGCGCGCGCACACACACACACACACACACACACAAAAGGCTTGTATTTGAAAACTTGTTACTGACCCTTCTTTAAACCCCAGAATCAATATCTGTCTATAAAAAACACTCAAGTCTTGTAACATAAACATGTGTTTTGTCGCTTAGCCTACAGCTACTGTATTTTCTTACTGATACTCTGCAACACACGCAATTCATATTTTTGTTTCAAATAAATGTTACATGAAAAAAAAAAACAAACCTCTCCAATAACACGAAATTAAAGGCAGAGGACGAGGAGGCTGGAGGGTCATTGGGAGAGAAGAATTAGAAGCTATTGGAAAGGTGTAAATTACAATGCATATTGTGCATCTAATAAAAACAATTTGCTAATTCACATCTACTCCAAGAACTCCATATGTAAGAGTACAGTATTTCCATATAAGGGGCATATTACTTAAATAGTGTAATACTTTAAGCATACTCTACTAACATGCTTGGCTGCTTTGACCAAAAGCTCTCTGTGCCCTACCATCAAGTACTATATGATCTTGTAAGCCTTCATGCTTCTGTTTATTGTCACTTAATATTATAACCAATAGCAGGAAAGAAATTGGGCTGTTGGTCGCTGTGCCACAAAAAGATTCAGGTTCAGGAGAATATAATTCAAATTATGCCACCTTTTAATGCAACAAACCCATGCCTAAAGGCAAAAATCAGTTTGGCTTTAATTAAAGAATGCTCCCTAAATGCCTACCTAAAACACAAGAGCTTCACAAAATTTGTAACTAAAACAAATGAGAACATTAATTAAACTGAAGACAGTCAATGTTCAAATTTGATATTTGTTAAAAAGAATAATTTTACAACCATTAAAAAAAGGGAGTACGGAACAGAAGCTGTAAGACACTTCTACCTTTTCTTCACCTAAGACACCACGGGAAATATCCTAAGCTTTTCTTCACAGTGTTACTCATATGAGAAAAGTTAGGAGCTTTACCCAAGCTCATGAAAAAATCTTTAGCATCCTTAGCTATAAAGCAGGATCAGTATTTTAAGAACGTCATGTCTCTTCTCTGGTTCCTCCAGCTATTAAAAAAAGAGTCAGTAGTAACACCGATCGTTGTAACGTGCTTTGAGATCTACTTGTGAAAAGCACTGTACAGAAGCTGAGAGATCCTACACAGCAAGCCCAAGGAAAAATAAAGCAAGAAGAATCACTTTTCTGAGCACGCCTTCTGTCTCCTTTCCCAGGAAGGTTTTAGATTTAGATATATGCCACAAATGCACGAAGGCAAATTCTCAGGTGTCATATATTACGGTTATTTCACCAATTTCACCAATTCTCATCATCAATAGCTTCATAAAATAGCAACTACAGCAACTACAAATACGTGCTGACCTCCTGGATAACAAATGCAGAGCACCTCGCACACCGATTCCCGCACTCAGCCCTATTCGGCTACACTTCGTGAAACAAACTGGAACACTGAGTAACACTGCAATTCCCACAGAGCGACTTCAACACAGCAGAAAAGCACCAGAATTACAACTTGTTCAATGCAGTCTATTGAGACAATGAGATATTTTATCATAGAACAGATTTGTGCCTTAAGATAACTATCATTGTGCTGCTAATGATAAACATATATCTTTATTTTTTCAGATTAGTACCAAAAAAGCCAGTGCTTTATGAATAGCACATTATACCAGCACAGGACTTCTGTTAAAACACAGCGCTCGTATTTGTAGATAGAAGTGCTATTAAAAGGATTCAATTTAAAAAAAAAAAAATAAAAATCTCCTAATGACTCAATAGCTTTTGTGGGATTTTTTTTTTTTTTTTTTTTTTTTTCCTTTTCCAGCTAGGGATCTAAATGAAGCAGTGGCAGGCTTCCAGAAACTTATAAAATGTCTAATGGGGCTAGCACTGCCATCAAGAAATTACTAGCTCCCATTAGCTTTAAAGAGGGTGTAAGATGGGTCAAATTTTGCGGATCACTATGGGCATATCTGGGATAACCTCCTCCGTAAGAAACCCATGTTCTAGCCAATTGCATAAAGTTTCACGAATTGTCAAGATACACCTAAAGCAAAGTTTAGTTCATGTCAGAATTGGGATGAAAGAATCTGTGTGTATACCTACAGTAAAGATGAGTGACATCTTTGGCTTCACAAAGCCTTCTACAAACTCTATGAAAACGTATCTTCCAAGACAGAAGGAACAACTTGCAGAAATCTCCAAAAATAAGGTGCCTCTTCCGCTCACGACCAAAGAGAGGAAAGGGAGCTCCATGTGTACATAGCTTGCAAGTCTGAAAATTGTGAAAGCGGGCCTTGAATCCAGTTTGGTGGGTGGGCTCACTATGAAATTTAGACATAAAGATTGGTGTTTAGACAACCATGTTCCTCCAGAACAGCCGTCTGCCTTTCACCAGCTGACATCGCTGCAGAGAAAATTACAGAGTGCTGTGGGTCAAAACCATGTATTACTGAATTGTATGGTAGAACCTCTCATTGCTTTCAACCAATATACGATTTGGCCTTAAAATACATACGTATATAGAAATATATATTAAATTCTTCATCTGCAGACTGGACTGCAACAGGACACATTAAAATAATAAAAGCTTAGACACAGGTGGATAGTATGCATTAAAACTAGCTTGAATAGAGATCACCCGGGGTGTCGATCCTCATGTTTGAGGGTGCAAACTGCCCAGGATTGTTTCGGACACACCGTCAGTACGGCAGCACACACGAGGCTGTGGAGGACACACATGGATTCTGCCCTCTTGGAAGCCATTGGGTTTGGCGGAGACAGCGCTTGGCTGGGAACCATGGCCCTGCATAAATCACTTACCCACTTTCTGCCCTTTCTCCCTCATCCAGTTTTTATCTTTCTGTTGTTTAGATAGGACAATAGCTGTACCATGCCACGTGCTAGTACATTAGCCAGCACAATCTTAATTACAGACTTCAGGCATCATCATGATTAGAGTAATAAGCTGTAATTACTCTAAGGTGACAGGACTGCACAGACCTTATCTACATAGATAAGGAGATGTAGTAATATTTCATGTCGAGACATATTTTTCAGCAGCTACCCATGGAGTCGATTCAAACTAAGTAGCAAACCCTGTGAACAACACATTCAGACTTTAATGGAGGTTTTTCTCCTCTCCTGCCAGCATACAAGCCCACACATTATTAAATAAATCCTACAAACATATTAGGCATGGTTTAAAACCATCTTATTCAGAGATATCTTTCATCAGTAAAGTGCCTTAAGTGTATCAGGAAGGTGACTTAAATGTATAAATATGTAATTACATGCAATTCAATACAGAAGTGCATTAATATTTATGAGTGTACCGTATAATCTAAAAAAATTTCCATTTGTTTTATTTCTATTGGGCACATTAATCAACCTGATACCACTGTACGTGCCATAGCGGAGAAGAGCCGCCCATGCTGAACAGACTCCTGCCGCGACGTCAGGGAGCAGGAGGGCTGCTGAAGCCTGATGGGGTGGCATTGCAATCATCTCAGCTCCAATTAATATTAACAATTTCAATCCAAGCCCTGCATTTGGTGAGGGGAGGAGAAGCAGCCTCCGTGGGTACACCAGATAATTTCTCAAGGTGGGAGGCTTGAAGGACACACTGCATTCTCATCAAGTGTTAAGCTTTCAGGGAGCTATGCCTGATTTATTTCAGGAGAGTCCATCTTCTTGCTATGTAAATGACAGCTCATTAATTATAGATCAGATCCTCAGTGGCAGCCGAGCAGTGCTTCACACTGCTTTGCGGGGTACACGCTTCACCCCCATGAATCTCACCCGAGAGCCAGTACATCGCTGCTGCCCTTTCCTCCTGCCCTTGCCCTCCAGCCACCTTCCCTCTGATGATGACTTAAAAACTACATGTAAACAACAGGAACTCTGTTCCACGCCTTATTAAAGGATTTTTCTATGGGAACACTTGATGAAAAGCAATGCTGCAAATGCACTGTGTAGCAAACGCACTGCAGGCGCTTATCTGGATGAAAATTTCAGGCGCTGCTCAGGGATTTCAAGCCTTGATCTTTCCAAATCATCCTTGTGGATTATCGTTGTGATTCTGGTGTTCCAAGAACTTACTTTCTGAATTTGCACTGAACATGACCCCAGTAAAGTGCAACTTTTAAAAACTGATTATTAAAAACAAAAGCAGATTACAGCGCAGGGCTAGTAAAACCAAATAATAACTCATCAGTCTACAACTATATTACAATTATTTGCTCCTCAGGTTCTTGCTAAAGTCCACAACAGCTTTCTATCAGAGCCCAACAATTTATCCTTCGCTCCAACAATAAAATTAATATAAAGAAATAAGACACTTTTAAAAAACCCAAAATTATTAAACAGTCATGAAATGTCAGTGTAATGCTCCACTTAAAACACAAATAGTTAGAAAAGCAAGCTTGAATCTACCAGTTTGCCCCTGTCCACTATTCAGACATCCAAGCATCCTTGTCAAGTAGAATTGTAAGAAAAGTACTTCTGGAGCCTTTCATCTATATTCAAGGTACAAGCAATTCACATTTGATCAGGAACACTAGTGCAGAAGGAAGAAGCCAATTAAGGGGGGGGGGAATACATTCTCACTAGCTACACAAGTTGATTTGAAATTCTTTCCAAGTTATGGACACAACTGTAAGACAGACTCAGCACCTCGGCCCTGGCTGTCAGCTGCAGAAGTGCTTCATTTGCCAGGGACGTCACGTGAGGAGAAGCAAGAAGCAGCCAAAGGGCTTCCTATGAAAAAATGCACAAACACTGGCAAAACCACCACCTCCATATTCGCTGAGACAATTTGTTACAAAAATTTAGCTTGCAAGAAATTAAGATGCCTAGAGAGTACAGCTGAGAGAAATACTGCAGCTTTGTTAGCATCAGGCAGTGGGTATCGCTAGCTGGGAATCCAGTAGAGCACCACACACAAACAGCTGCACAAACTGAACCAAACCCCCCTCAGAATCAGGAAACGGTGCCAGTCTGAGGGTACCAAAATTGCCATCGCATCTTGACAGTCTTCATCGACTCATACTGGGTTTTCCGTTACATTTGGGAATAATTTTTATAGCTGATGGATGAAAATGCCCTAAGACTTCAATACCCCTCTCTCGCATTTCATAATTCGTTATTTTAGTTCTAGCAGTAACAAGAAGACGTAAAGGTCTGAAAACAATGCACTGACTAGTCCCTGCAATCTTTCAAAATCAGAAAATGAGACGTTTATAAGAGTCATTCATTTCCCTCCAGATAAGATAGCTAAACGCACTGTGTATTCTTCTGAATGCACAATTAGTTCCTCAAAAGCATTTATCCGGGGGAAAAAATTGCAAACACTCATAAAACAACACCAGGGAGAAAGGAAGGCAGGTGTAAAGTGCAGTGCAAAAGAGAAAAGGATTCTCAAAGTGTGGAAATTATGGTATTTTAGGACACAAGGGACTGGTGAAGAGAGCCATGATGTCAACCGTAGTGGGTACAGTAGCCCATCCACTAATCCCAGCAATTTCTTCAAGTCACAAGACCTCTGCAGAAAGGTTTAATCTTGCTTTGTTTTCATAAAATTACAATCCATTGTCTCCCGCATCTCTCTGGAATCTGAAAACAAAGTAGTTCAGTGTTGTGCAAAAAAGGTTGTGCAACAGACTGAAGATGAAATGCTGTACCAGGCTGCAGGACGCTATGTGGTGATTACAGATGAAGGCAAAACAATAGAAAAGCAAGTTGCTGTCTGCTTGAGATATGTTTTATAAAAGCGTTTCTGTAGCAAAGAGATTGCTTTGATTTTTCATCCCAAAATCATTTGTTAACAATATCATTGATAAACAGAAGGTTCCTTTTCAGGTGCTGCTGATTTAAATTACACACAAAAAACTACATTAAAGCAACATTGTTGAGGTTACGAAGTCAAGGACTTGGAACTTATGAAAGGCTAGGATTAAGGCTGCAACCACCACCTCAATTCAGCCCTCTTGTGCATATGTGTCATGATACAATCTTTAATTAGAAGATCACATGCTCTTATTTCCCTGTGCAGAATGGAAGGTATTCAGCTAATAAGCAGCCACTCGGGATTTTGTTTTCTCCTCTTTGTCCAGCATGTGGACCTGAAACTTGTTTACTTACACTCCATTCACACCCTCCTCCGAATGCGCAATTATTAATTTCCTCAAAGGCTTTTCTATAACAGCTTCTCACTACAGCATCAGATGCTCAACAAACATCAATGACCTATTTTACAGCTGTTTAGCTAGATGAAGGTATTTCACTATTTCCATTTTGTAGGTGGCAACAACAGTCCTGACATGTTCAGGTCAAAAACATCTGCTAATTTTAAGCACCCATTAGGAAGCACCTAAGATTTGATTTTTCAGAGAACTTAGCTCTACAGAGCACTTCATCTAACGAAGCACAATCTTCACTGATTTCAGCAGCTACTGGGAGTGCTGAGCACTCCTGCAAATCTGGCTTTAGTAAGCACCACATATTATAAGGACACAGATAATTGTTTCTAAAATATGTAGTGCGACGGCCTCCCTCAATGCCACATACTAAATAGGAGATGGAGGCAGAGGAAAACTGGATTCTAATTACATTCAACTCATATCAGCAAGAGGAAACCCTCCTGCAATCCTCTCCCTCACCGTGCGCCTTCCAGCTTCGGTAACAGGTGGGAAAGGGTCTCAATAAGAGAAGACTCTCCCACTCCAGAGTAAGTCGAACCGGATTGAGTAAATGACTTCAGGATCTTCAAGAAATAAAGTAGGCCATTATATCATTAACAGCGGCATCACAATTCATAAAAACACAAGGGCCAAACTAAAAAAAAACCAAACTTGGAGGAACTTAAATACATAGTTGTCCGCTACATACATCAGGCAAATGGAAACAAGGGATCCTGTACACATACTACTCCTCAACTCAGCCATGGTTACACACTTTAAATTGTGTTCTACCTGGCATTATTGAAAGAATATATGGCTGTCAACTCTTTTCTACTTAGATTTTACACTGTTTATTGTTGTAATGGCATAGCAGTCACTCTTTAGCACAAGTACACTGTGACTGACTTCTTCTAACGCACTAGACCTAAGGAAGTAATCTAAAAGAAGTATTTTACTCAGCAAAATAAATGTCCTTCCCTGTTCGTAAGTTCAACCAACAGACCATGCCTTTCTTCAGCATACTGTGTGTTTGGATGCCGACACTCTATTTCTCAACAATTTATGGCACTTGATACTTCAAATGAGATCTGCATTGTTCTTTTGTGATTATTCACACAGACTACATAATATTGTTTCTGTGCCTTACCTGAATAACTTTCTCATGTTTAATTACACGTACATGTGTGTCTAAGTCTCACGGCATTCAGTGGGATTTTAGCAAAATCCTTAAGCTTGTTCTTATCTGTTTTGACACTGCTGAATATGAGCATACACTCAAATTTTTACCTTGACATGATAAAAAGCATGTTTAAAAAGCAATTTTATTCAAGTATTTGAGTACAAAAGATTAAAACTTACTCCTACACACTAACTTTGACAACAGCAGAATGTAACTACTCAAGATTTCAAAGGCACCCAGTTCTACAAAACAGCTGGAGCAACTTCTCTGAAAAGCAAAATGGACAGTCTTATACAACATTTTTCATAGTATTCACTAAGCCTACAGATGCTACACAAAACAAACGTTTAGCTGAAATCTAAGACTACAATGCCAGCTGTTATGCCAAAGAGGCCCTATGAAATCGAAGCTGGCAAAAACTGATGTCATACCTGAAGATGAGTATCAGAGCAACTGATTGCCATTCATTTATTTCATCTTTTTCAAACACGATGTGGTATTCTCAGCCTTATCCTCCCCTCTCCCTTCTCAGTTTTGTCACTCAAAATACTATACCATACCACGCTACAGTTGTGGAGAACACTCATCCAAATTACTGGAGTCCGTGCAATCAAGAGTTAGGAAAAACCTTGGAGCTAGTGTCCAAGAAAGTGCTGAGCAATGCCAGCTTAGATTACAGAGCCACTGAACTGCTTTTCTTGAAGCTGCCCAGTTTTGTAGAAGGCAAAGTACACACAGCTGATTCTGCTCAGACTGACTTAGCCAGAAACCTGTGTACTCCTGCCAAAAGAAAGAGGTCCTGAAGCTCTTACTCCACCCAGCTTCTGCCAGTCTAGAAGTCCCGTCGTGTTTTTTCTAGAGATTATTTTAGGTCTTACACAAGTTGTTAGCAAAGTCCAAGGTTACCTCTTTCTTGCAGATTTGACTAAATCATCTTCATTACACCTGTGACTCTGCCTTTTTTTGAGTATATGCTGTCTGAAATACCAGCAAGAACTGGCCTCTCCCAGCAGGGAATCTGCGTCCTCTGCTGGCATCATCTCAGCCACGTTCTCTCCAACTCCTCCACGTACAGTCTTTCAAACTTTTCAAATCATCTTCGATAAGTCCCTGTCTTTCAATCACCTACAACCTCTTTTACTTGGTAAAGTATCCAGGGCAGATCTCACAGCAAACAGGGCTGTGCCTGCCCACACTGGCTGCCCTTTTGGCCCATCACCGCTCCGTGAGCACGAGCTCTGGCAGAATTCAGGGCACGACTCTGAGTGCTCCTAACACAACAGGCGTGTTACCGGTAACAAAACACTCCGTCCCAGACATGCTTTACATAACTTACATCTCCGAGACTGCTCACACAGTATGCAGCCCTTGCAGCCAAGGGAAATCTATTCCCACTGGCCCTGGGTTTATTTCACAGTGCTGGGCCTTAAATAAACGTACTTGATATATCCTGTGAGCAGCACGGCCACATTCTCATGAAGTGTTTATTTTCTTTGTTTGAGGAATGAAAAGAAATAGAAAAGGGGTGTGGGGAGAAAAATAGTCCCTAGGGATGCTCGCTTTAAATCTTCATGCCAACAAAGAGGGCTTCACTGCTCTTGTGCTGCTGAGTTACAATTATAGATTAGGCAGAGAGAGAAAAGTATTAAGCCACCTCCTAAAACAAAGGTGAATTTGTTTTGTTCCCTGTGCTACAACATACTATTTCCACGTTTACAGTCATGATCCCATATTTGTATACAGCACTGTTATTCTATATAGTCAAGCCATGCACAGCAACGCCTTGATCTGATGCAGAAATGCAGGTGACTGCGGGCACGGGGTGGGACCGTCTTATGTTTCACGCAGATGCCTGCACCTGAGTTCAAGGGTCAGCTTCACATCACAGCAGGGCCAAAATTTTTTCTCCTTGGAAAATGGGATTTTCATGGTGGAGTGAGTCCAGCTGAACAGTTATCAAGTACCACACTGAGTAATACGAAATTTTAAAATTTCAAACTTTCTCCCAAAAATAAAAATTTTGTATGTTTGTATCTGTAGTTATACAAGATCTGCATATACTGACCAAAATAGACATGCCGTCTTAGGACCAAATTACATTGTTTTCTTAGCTTTAAGTAGAGAATATGTCCCCTTTTAATCTTGTTTATGTCACGTCCAAAAGAATCAGTCCTTTATTTTTGCCCAATGTCCTGCCAGCTTTACCAGGAGACTTCTGCAATGAAATCATATTTCCCTCCAGCGGGGTTTTTGGCACGAAGCTGACTGTGGGCTTCTCCACTCTCCAGATACATATGCTGTTCACTGAATAATTCAAATGGCACTTTCGTTGGCAGACCACGGACCGAGGCCAAGGAGTTAGTGGGCCAATAAGTCTTACATTTAAAGGGTACCCCCCCTTATTGGTAGGGTTAGAATAAACGGATGTGGGCTTAGACGGCTCTCATTCCTGCTGTTCCTGCACTAGGGCTAAACAGATGACTTCAGCCTCCGGGCTCTCACACTGGCACCATTCATTAGCACAGCACTCAGCAGTCATAAAAAATGTATTATGGTTTGTAAATCAAATCAGAACACCTCTGTATTCCTTGTCTTGCGGAAAGATGGTACAGCACCAGGGAAGTCCAATGTATTCTGAAGGTCTCACAATGCTCACTAAAATATCACGGCCACAGAAAGGAACTGAGTCGGGACACCACAGAAGAGGTTAGCTTTGCTGCCATGTTAGCCTCAAGACTAGACCAGAAAATCTGCTTCTCCAGGAGTCAAGACAAAGAAACCGCTTTGAGACAACATAGGTAAAAACAACTAGGAAACTGTGCTATACAGGGAGAGAACAGGGAGAGATGGAAACACCCACGTCATTTATTTCTGTATCACAAATGAAGCCTTACAAGCACACAGGGAAACCGGAGGCATCCCTCTGCACATGCAAGCAAGCAGGACCAACCAAGCTCTTTGGACAGACAATACAGAAATAAGCAAGGAAAAAGGACAGAATTAGAAGAACTACGCATGGATTATGCCAGATGGTAAATGCTCCAACCTGCAGATTTTTTAACCAAACCAAAAACCTACACATAATAATGTGTTATAATTATTGAGCTTTTTGAAATAAAAATCTATTTTGAAACAACTCTTTTCTATCTCATGGGTCAAGAAGTCTAACTACTTAACACACTAGCTTCTCTGTCTTCTAAGCTCCTACTGTCTCATACTCCTCTTGATCTTCTTTCTCCTTCCCTGGGAACCACTTAACTCTCCCACTGTTCTTGGCATGTGGCATACAACCTCACACAAAAGACTGATGAAGGCAGATTTTAAAATGAAAGAACAGTGATTAGAAAATAAGGGGGGAGAGAGAGAGAGAGAGAGAGAAAGAAAGAGAGCTCAGATAGGACCAGAGGACTGCATCACTTAAGGTGAGCTTGGTAATATTCTTTATTAGGAAAAGGATCAGAACCTTTGTGCAATTAGAGGGAAAAAAAGAAACAACGGTTCAACTTCCCATCTGCAAAAGAAACCTCCTTCTAGCATTCAGGCTGAAAAAAATAGTAAAGAACAAAAGTTTAAGAAATAGAGCAATACGTAACCTTTCCATTTGCTAGCTTATTCTTCCCCTAGGAAACAGATAGAGTGAAGATAAATTTGACGATCAAAAAACCAGAGGGATTACATTCTTGTACAGTGCTGATCATTGGCAAATCCCCCTCTCTGCAGTTCAGAAGCACAGCTTAGCATAACAGACAAGATTTATCATTGCCTTGTCCTTCGCACCACTTACAAAATAGATGTAAGTTGCTCCTGTCTCAAGAGTCCTCACTCATATACACAGATGAAATAAATACCGGACCTATTTTGTTGTTACTTTACAAAGGTATAAGCCACCGTACCAAATGCAGAGAATCAGACCCACTGGATAACTGCCACACATGCTGTCTGTCTTTATTTCTCCACTTCTGTTGATACATCGCATCCTTGCAACAAAGCATTTGTTTCAGCTTTAGGCCAGTGGATGCTCCAAATGTAGCATCACCCAAAAAACCATCAGGTATATTCAGCAGTTCCTAGGAGGGGAAACACAGTTCTTCCATTCCATCCTGTATTTAGAATACGGAGTCTCCAGTTGAACGGGCACAGAAGATAGCATGAATAAATAAAAAGGGAAAACCAGAGATGACTACTTTCTTCAGTTTTATTACAGGGCACAGACCCTGTAAAGCTACCTCATACACCACAGAAAAAGATGAAGAAAATCTCCTTTACAGTTGTGCCATGGCTGAAAATATGATGTCTTCTGCAAATATTCAATTTTTTAAAGCTACTTTGTGGATAGATCTTTTAAAACTGAAATGTCATCTAATATTCAGGGCTATTCAGTGGCTGGAAAAGCAATTTCTGTAATATTTCTTGTTTATTGCCACCTAGAAGCTACAGATTTAACTTGGTAGGGATGCACAGTCAGGGAATCCAGTTCCAAAACAGAACATCTCAAGTCAAGAGCTTTGCTAATGCCTCCAGCAAACTTGCGAGGAGTTACGAAAACTGTGAATCATACTGCTTGAGCAATACTTAAATTCAAACCACATTTTATTGTATACCCGGCTGTCTCAACTGAACTTGTAACCATTTCTTCTGTAGGAAGCATCCGAACTGCTGTCTCAATGTAAAAACTTGCCTCGAGCAGAAAGCAGATAAAGCTCTGCAATGCATCTCTCAAGAGCTACGGAATATGTTGAAGAGAATTAGAACCATAAGCAGGAATCAGTCTGCACTTGGAAAGAAACCTTTCCTATTAAAGATTTGTTTTCTAAGCTGCTTGTTGGTGCCGGTATCCAAATCTCTCCTGTCTGATCTTATCACAACTTGTACCCTGCCAGGCACAGGATTAGAGCTAGCCAGACTGAGATGGTAAGTTATTAATGTGGGTACTTGGAGACTTATGTTGAAATTCCTGATCTTCCACTGACTCTCTCCATGACCTGCAGTAGTAAGCTAAGCCCCGATCCACAAAGCGGGTATTCAGGGGCCTAAAACTATTTCATTCCTATTGACTGGTTTTCCAAAGGAAATAAATGGCTCTGCAAATTTGGGCCTTTAGCCCTTCTGTGCAGCAGTGCTCATCTGTAAAAGGGAAGTAAAACCACATCCTGTTTCATCTGCGCGGCCTAATGCTAAATACTTAAAGAGGTAAATGGATCAGGCACCACAGGAACAAAGGGGGCTGCAAACATGCTTGGAAAAAGCAAACAAGACACTGCAAAGGTGATGCGGGTTCATGGAGCGGTTGGCACATCTCCCTCCGGTCAGACCTAGATCAAGGCAGCCATCTTCTGGATAAGAAATATAACAGTGTCCAACTGCTACACACCATAAAACATCCCAGGGCTTGCGCTATTCATTCATTTTGGAAACAGTAGCAAAGTCAGTCTCTCATCTTCCAAGCCTCTGCGGCCCTTCAACTTCATCAGGCCAACCAACCACAGCCAGCGTGTTCCTGGGGTATGCCCTGTGAGACTGCTGCAGCCCTCTTCCCTGCCTCTTGCACCTCCTCATCTCCATACCCAGGGGCTTCCTACAAGCCTCCTGCCAAGCAGGTACTTCTTGCATCTCCCTGTTCTCCTCCAACTGATGCGTGGAATAGGTAAGCCATGTCTTTTGTCTCTTCTCCATCGTCCATACTGGAAGAGGAAAGCATCTGCATCTCCTTTTCTCTGCCTTTCATTCAGGACAGTCTCACTGCTATGGCTCAGCTGCATGTATGTGTATTTAGTTCTTGTTTTCTCATGTTTTTCCCTCCCATGCCTATACACTCCCTGCATGTCCTATTCCCCTTCCTAACACAGAGGAGTCACAGCATTTCCCCTTCCCTATTCTTCATCCTAATTCCAGACAACTCTCGATCTCTGTCCCCCTCCAGGAGGATCGGTCTCCTCCTGTCTCCCTCACCACAAGCTCCCCGCATCCTCCTCCTCTGTCCCAAGCCAGTGCCTCTGCTTCACAAGGAGCGCTCTCCTGCTATCGTTCCCCCCACCACCGACTCTCTCCACACAAGTTGCAGCCTTTGAAATCAATAAAGACCCTTTGTTCTCCTGCAGGTTGAGAACTTCTGATGCCTGCATGGGAATGAAGAGTCGGGGGGGAAGGGAAGAAAGACTGCAGGCAGTTTCCTTTCTAAGCTCCCTATAGCCCTTGAACATCCCCTACCAGCTACTCTGGAAGAGCAGCACTGCTTTCACAAAAGACCAAACAGCAAAATTGCACAAGAGACAGTATCCTGCCAGCCTGTGCCAGTCCCCTCTTCCCTCGTACTTCCCGAGAGTCAGACCCACTGTGTTTGGAGGGACCATTCGCCTGCCCAACATCACGGAGGTGCACAAATGCTCCCAAGGCCACCAACGCACTCTCAGTCACAAGGAATTCAGGTGCTTCGTTTCAATGCAATTCAGCTGGTGTTAGGTCCCTATGCAAGCAATGCTCTTACATACCCTTATGGATCCAGGCCAAATTGCCAAATGCACTTTGGCATTTGGAGTACGTGAGATGGCCCCTGTGAGGAGCAGTGGGAACAGGCCTTAGAAGATGGAATTTGAGAAGGTCATCCCTTTTTTTCAGTTCTATAACCTGGCCCCCATTCCCTAGCCTATTTTACATCTCATGTAACTAGGGCACTCCTTATAAAAGAAGTTCAGGACAGAAAATCCAAACCAATACTTCGAAAGGACACCCAAACTCTAGTTTTATTATGAGGCAAAAATGACCTCAAAAACCTGGACTAAACAAATGCCTGGAGTGAAAAAGATGGAATAAATTAAAGGATATAATTATGGCTGGGAAAAGAGGGAAGGAGGTCGCTCAATAGGATGAAAGACGGATTTGAGAAATAAGAAATGAAAGGAGGTGTCAGCTTGAATCAGCCAGGCTGAAAACTGCTGCTGATTTTGACTGACACACTGAGACTTTCCGATTGCAAACTCCTTCTCTAATAAGCTGCAAATTCACCTCTACACTTTTACTTTGATCTTAATGCAAATGTTTTACAATGGACAGATTTAATGATGTTCAGGTGCTTATTGGTTCTATCGGACTTGATACTGGAATCAATCTCCCCCTTTAGAAAGCTCGGGTTAATGGCAAAGTTTATTAAACTGCATGCAGTCATTCAGAAAAGATCAATAGAGACATGATTACAGAGCAACCAGAGGATTAAACATGAGATTTATCACAAAATTAAACTGAATTAAATGTTCTCTGATAGCACTTGAAATGCTGTCGATACTCTTAACTGATAATCTATGCTTTCTGTGTTTACTTAACAGGCAGCAGGGATGTCTGACTCAAGAAAACGACTATAATGTAAAAACATAAGCTGCAAAGATTTGCTGAGAGCATTAAACCTCACCTAGAAAACCATTATTTCTTCCTGTTAGAAGAGCAAAAGCATTTTGCTTCTTTGCCCATTTCCTATTTAAGGGCGAGGAAGGTACAGTCCTCTCTCATACCACATTTCTGCAACCTCCTTCTCAGGACTATTATAGGATGCATAGGGCTCTAAAAGATATTAGACAGGGTTTCAACAAAATATTTTATGGTTTCCTCCCATGGCAGTCTTTACCTCATTCAGAATTATTTTTTTCCTCCTTTCTTGATCTTGATGACTTTACTAAAAGTTATTCCACACCCTGAGAAATTTGCCAGCCTGCCCGCTTCTCCTTTCCCTCTAGATTAGCCCAGCTACCTCCCCAGGTTCAGACATTCAGACCTCTCCTTAATTAGGCCGGCATAGCACTGTGCAGGCTTCTCTGATGTTCTCTTCCAAAAAATTCAGTTCCAAGCATAAAGAACCAGAAGCACCAGCAACACAGTGCCACTGGCCTAAGAAACACAAAAGGAAGTCCAGAAAAAAAATTCAGGTAAATTTTACAGAGAGAAACAGAATCTAAATTCAGACACTATTCTTCTGGGACGAGATCCATCCCTGCAGGAGAGCTGGAATTTCCCAAACCCTGCTGCGTCCTGAGATCTGTTATCAGAATCACACACAGAGATTATTGCCATCTGCGCTATAATAATGTGGTTGGCCTGGTTTTGAGGACCAAAACCTCAACTTACAGCAGGAGAGAAGGGGGAGGGAGGGAAGGGAGGAGCGGGAGCTCGTGAGTACACAAAAGACCAGATGCAAAATAATAACCAATCACAACCTCAGCTTTGATAAATTTTGAACATCTTCATGTTTCTGTGGCTTTCCAAAATGGTCACAACATATAAACTCAGCTGAAGAGCTCCTATAAGAATTAATGTTTGTGTTCAACAAGCAAGCAGCTGAGGGACATCAGCTTCCAGGATGCTTTCTTCCTTCCTGTTTTTCAGGGAAAGGCTGTATCCCACCATCGCCTCCACCAAAAGCTTAATAAACCTTGATAAAACACCTCAAAGGAAACACGACCATCCAACAGCAAATAAACCACCCAAAACAAAAAACACCGAAAAATCCCTCATTGACTATCATGAATTGAATTTTTACTGACTTAGAGGGGCTTAGCTGCTTTCTAAACAGGCTCAGCTATCCCTAGTGTACTCTGCAAAATTCAATCCAGTAATCCAATCCCAGATGCATTACGTGAAATCTTATTTCTCCAAGCTCCAGAAAAGAACAAGCAAAAGGAAGTCTTTAGGAACACTAATTTGCCAATAAATACTGACTGAGCCAATTTTGCTTTTGCTGCTTTTTGGGTGGAAAATAGGAGAAAAAAAAAAAAAAAAGCTGCTGTCTGAGTACTGCATGCCCTCATTAAAACTTCACTTGTGGATAGAAAAGATACCATGGAATGTGTACCCTGAAATTAGCCCAGCATGTGCTGCCCCAATAAACAAATCCTCAGAAACTAGATTAGAGTCATTCCCAATAGGTTTCCACTGCAGAAATCACTACCAGTTCTGTCCAGAAAAGGAAAATCTCTGTAATATCTAATAAATGGACCAAAACAGCTAAATGAATAGCAGGGCAATGGCACAGCATGTTCTAGCAGCAACCAATGAAGCTATAGTCAATACACACAGTGGCTGTTAAATTTGACATCAATACCATCACACAATTAAGTCACTGAACGCCTGAGCAGAGTAGTAAAGCACTCAGTGTTATGTGAGCTCTGAGACCGCGTGTGTGAGTAAGGGAAGCAAAGATTCACCATGGTACTCCAGCATTAAGAGAAAGCTCGTGTTTATCGCTTTCTCTATATGCTTTATGGGATGCTCCGCAGATGACACAGATGGCATTAGTGATACATGAGCGCTGACGATCACTCGGCTCCACGACTCTGACGCTAACCCAAAATGGCAGCGTTTTGTCAGGAGAGCAAGAACCAAGTTAGTAGCTGCACGTGACATTAAACATCCAGCTCTGACAACATCCTTCTGTCTTGACGCTCTGCTGCAGGACCCCAATTTATCTCCGTTCGAGCAGGCTGCTGGCCTGGCTTACAGGCTCTCCCTGCTGCTGCCTGGCTGCGGCCCCACGAGCCAGGCTGCCTGGCAGCAGGGAGACACACACTGCCCTTAAAAATAAGGATTTTGATTTCTTGATGCTTACATACGGAAAAAAAGGGAAGCAAAGCCCACATGAACGCAGCTGCATATCTCAATGTACCACCTAAAAGGTAGGCTGAAGCCAAGCAGGTAACAGGCAGACACAGCGTCAAACTTAAAGATGTGATTTACCAGGCAGTTGTTTCCCTGCAACTGCTGTTCTCCCAGAAACAAAGGCCATTACTACAGTTCTTGCTTATGTGAACAAGCAGCACATTGGTGCTGATACCAAAGCACACCAGCAGCTGAGAGGCAGCTTGTGTCTGCATGATGGGCCAGAGCGGTTCATGTTTCTACCCTGGGCAGAAGCAGCCTGCTACGGACAGCACTGAACTACAGCTGGGCAAGGTGCATGAAAGCAAGTCGTTTCCAATGGGAGGCTTACCCCTGCCAAACGGGCACCTCCTGTCCTGTCGTCCTGTCCCATAGTTAAGAGATGCTGGAGCTGCTTTTTTCCACCTCCTCTGGTCATTAGACATGGAGATCCAGGGCAATCGGCAGATGACAGCTTGGGACATGGGGCTGGAGGGGTTTTCTGTGGCACCAAAAAAATCACTTCCCTCAAAAAGCTGTTGCTGTGAGCTCTGTATTTTATTAATTTAATGGTCAGGATAATAAATTTGTCAGTAATGGCAAAGAAATTCCCTAGAAACTGGAGTGCTCAAGTGTCATTGAAACTACATCTATTTAGCAAATAGATGAATGCCTTTCACTGAAGACTGTCTTGTTTAATGATTAAGCATCTGTCACTCTCTCACATAACGGCTGCTCCTACTTCAGTAGCACAGGTAGCTTCATGGCTTTTTTATATGGCTGTAAAGATAATCTTGATGTGAAAGGAGATCAGCAACTGAAAACCCAATTAATGAACTGACATATAAGTAGTGGGTCATTCCTACAAGTCTTCTACTCCTGTTGACTTGTCCAAGCTTAAGTTTTATAATCAGATTCATTTAAGTTTTACAAACAAAAGAGAATAGATTTTGCTTTCCGACTTACTTAAGTTTGAGTTGAATGGACTCATACCTTCATCATTGGGTGTGAGCTTCTTTTTGAGGGCTTTTTCTTTGATTTTTGGGGTATGTTTAAGTTCTTACAAGGACTGAGATGCTGAATCTATGTTAGTAGCTCAATTTCTTAAAAATTCAGGGTGCTAAGCCAGTCTGCTGTTCTGCTTCTGTTACTTTTAGCCTTCTAACTGAGCAGTACTTTTTACATGTGTACCCTGCTCAGCAGTCACTGAAACTGGACGAAGTTCTCCGAGGAATTTCCATAGACTCTGTTTCCTAACATGCTCCAAAAGATTAAGAACAGAGAATACACTGGTTAGTACGCAACTCTCTGCTCTCCTATTTTCATAGCTAAAAATACACGGAAAGTCCCAGTGACCATGTGGCTGAATGACAGAGATTAGAGAGCTTGTTGTCCTAGCGTAGAAGATATCGAACATAAAGCTTGGTCCCTTGGAGAGGAAAAAATAAACGGCTATGAAGAGTCTTTCAAAACAAAAAGGAAACAGAAGACTCTGCTCATACAGAACAAGGCTGTGCCTCAAACAAATGGTTTGAAAGCCTTTCCCCACACCACAAGATAAAGAAAGAAAAAGAAGGGAAATGGTCAGTGGGACAGACATTCAACCTGGAGACATACAAATGCAGTTATCTGAATTTGTACCAGCTGAGAGTCTGCTCTAATTAGACGAAATATTTCTGCACAGAAGAAAATGAAGCATGAGATGCTCAACCTAAGGCCAAGCAAGTGTCAACAGAATATTAGCTGCTGAGGCTAACAATTACAGGGACTACTAAATATCAGGTGGCAGAGCACAAATGGATCACCTAAGGGACAAGCAGCAATAACTTCTTCTTAGCGAAATGATTGCAATAAGTCCATACACAGCTTACAGCTTATTAGAAAAAGCTTACAGCTGTATGAGACAAGATTATCAGAAATTCTTCCACTGTGAATCCTAAATGTTAAGACCAGTATGTTTGAAAGTCTGGTCTGCTGAAAACCATCATAAAATCGGAAAGTTTCCGAGCAAGGCAGAGTAGTGGTGGAGGAAGACATGGGGGAGGGGAGGCCCTTCTCAGCATGTTCCCAGCTGAGCACAAGCACACACAGTACCATTTGGGAGGCAACTTTATGTGCTCTTAGTAGTAGATTAATGAATGTAATTACCTAACATTGTGGCTGTGAATGCCGCAAAACTGTAATTTATAGCATGCTGTAAAGTTCTAATGTGTTTTTATGTCCATAAGCTGCTTAACCATAATCTAATGCATTTGTACACGAACACCCTCCTAAGTGGTTCTCAGCTAAGCAGTGAGCACAAGTTCCCCTTTGCCTGTATGCTTCTGCTTTATGTCTTGATAAACCCACCTTTCATGTTGGGCATCTGAGGAGAAGCAGCTGCTAATGATATGAATAATTTTAAGTCCGGTGGCAAGAACTTCTTTCCTTACTTGATGAAGTAAGTTCCTGGCTGGCCAAAGCTGCAGCACCGATAAAAAAAAAGCACCAGTCTCTTACAGGGTGGAAACAGAGCAGTGCACATGTCCCTGGTGAATGAAGGGATGAAACACAGGACCCTTGGCCAGGTGGAGAGCCAGGACTTACCCCCACTTGCTCCCACATCGTGGGCTCTTGGGCCCCTCAGCCAAGGTGAGTACGTGCTGGGTACCTCCTCTACAGCCAAGGCACCAGGCGATAATAAAATCAATCTGCAGCATCATGCCATTTCCAGAGAGTACTTACAGTGAACTATCTCAAAACACTTCACCTTCCTCTAGCTTTCAGCTGTTACGCTCTTCTGCTCGCTGCTGGCAAGACGCTATGGTCACTTGATACCTTCTCTGTTAGAGAGGAGAGATGTGGTCGGGACTCCTGAAGTACATGCTTATTGTTGCCACTAACTCATTTAGGCAAACCATTTAACTTCTTTATGCCCTTGCTTAACCATCTGTAAAATGGGACTAATAATAAACCTCAGAGGGATTTAGTAAGGCTTAATTAAATGGTTTGTAAAGTGCTATAAGATCCTCAGGAGAAATGTGCTGTGCAAGTGCAAATTATTATTATTGTTACAGTGCTTTCTACTTCCAACACAGTTAAATATTAATGATCCAGTCCTCCTAATGCCCAGTGATACAACTTTCCTGAATAGTAATTTTCTCTGCTAAAAAGACACAGGAACTAGTGGCAGGACATAAAAAAAAATTTCTTTCTTGCTCATTCATAAGTAGTCTGAAACAGCAGACAAGAGTAAATATTTTAGTATGTATTAAACTAAGGATGTGGATCCCAAATGCATGCATTCTACGTGCAGTCAGTTCAGAGCTGAAACATAATGCCAATTACGATCACCAAATCACACGATGTTCATATATTACACAGTACCAGAAACCCATTCGGGAAAAGTCAGTATCATAGCTAATATGTAATGAATGCTTTTCCTAGTTAAAAACGTACCACTTTGCAGAGATCATGGCATGAGTGACATGATTAACATTCAGGTAAAACCTTCATCTTGTCAGAAGGAACATCAACATCCTGTTAGTAAGACTGCTGTGGCTTTGGGGGGCTAGGGGGAAGTACATCTTGGATTTTAAATGAGATATGTCTATTGTGATCCCGCAAAAACTATCTGCAAATTGCCTACAGGCAAAAAAACAAACAGCTACAATTCCTCCTCTTTGGTCAGCCTATTCCAGGCCAACCTAAAAAGAAGAAAAATGAGAAAACTGGACTTATGACTTCAGGTCATAGGACTTGAGTGAATGTGACGTAGTTTGCAACGGATTGCTGCTTGCTTACCCTCTCAACCCATTGAGTTGCATGTCATAAACTGCAGCCACAGGTACAGCAAGTTCTTTCCCAAACAATGAACTCTTACCTCTCTTGAACGTGTTAGAATCTGTTAAAACAGAAACCCAAATCACCGCTGCCAAATATTTTCTTAATATTTCTCAGTATTTAGTTAAATTATATAATCAGATGTTAAAAGCCAAATCAAACATTAAGAAAAAAAAAAAACAATGCCAAACTTGAAGGTATTAAGGTTACCCATGCAACCTTAGTTGGTCTCCGCTTTCGAACTGCAGTATGGTGCAATTTTTAATTATATGGTGAACTATGTTTTTTCTATTTGATCTTCAATAATAATACATAGTATATAACTAAGATATGCAAACTATTGGTAATGAAGGGCAAACATGTTTTTCCCATCCTTATGCACTACAAAGTGAGCCTATCTAAAGAAAAAACTAACTGATTAAAAAGCACTTCTAATTTACTTATTATATTACAGGACCCAAACGTGATAAAAAAAGCAAAGGAAAAAAAAGCCAAAGGGAAAAAAAACACAAACAAAAAAATTGACAAAACATCATCATCGTCCCCAAATGAAAAAATCCGCTTTGCACTGAAGCACAAATACTAGAACAGTAAGAATACACCAGGTAGAAATGTAGCAAATAGAAATGCATGAAGTTTGTATGCTCAGAATTATGCAGTCTTTATTTCATCTAACACAGGTTCATCTAGCTACTCCATGCAATAGAAGAAGACACACCTAAGACATAGAAAGCTTTAATAATAACGATGCGTTCTTTTCATTTTATAGACCTTGATTCACCCCAACTGAACTGAGATGGATGCTCATGTCCTGCTCCTTCTGTAGTCAATGGAGAGACAGGAGCAATTCTAGAGGGATATTTCTAGGTGAGGGAGCTGCCTGAGGCTGTGGAGGTATCCACCTCCTCTCTATCAATTGTAGAGGGAACCTACAGTGATCAGGGTCCCAAAACTTCAGCACCTTGCTTTGGTGGGATATGAATCATAAAGCCTAAGAGACCTAAGGGTCTCAAGCTGTTTTCCAGTAAGTTAATTCTCATATAGTCTGTAGAGTTGGCAACAACTATCCCTTCAGCTCTGTGCTAAACAAAGTACAGAGATAAAGGAACTTTCCCAGGTCCCATATAAAGGTAGGGAGAGCACCAGGACTGAAACCCCGCAAACTGTTCTCCTTCCTCGTCCTTCATCATGGAGCGAAAAGCGTTCTCATTTGCTTTGGTTTTCTGTACCTCACTTATCCGATCAGGCTGTTTATTACCTATTTGTGCAGCGATGCCACGCATGGTTCATCCAGTCTATCTGGAATTTCAGACTTCATATATACAAAAATCCATTGTTCAGAGCCTAAATGCCCTTCAACACAGGATCAGTTAACCGTCAATACTTACACAATGCTTCCAGAAAAACATCCCTAAGGAACTATTTTCCCAGCTTCATGCAAACAACCTCAAGGTGACCTGTGTAAATCTTTGATGCTTTCAAGCCCAGCCAGAAGAGCTGTTACTGCAGCGCGTACTGGCTAAGCCAGTACTGAACAAGAACCTGCCCTCATGGATAACCCTTTAAAATACCAGCCGAATAAAATACCAGCCCGAAAACACAAATCAGGCAACTCCACAGCCTCTAATCACAAGGGTGCAGCCACTTCCGAGCAAATAAAAAGCACTGGGTATTACTATGGGGTGACAGGACTTTCTATCACAAAGGAATGATGCTTCTCGAGACCTCAAGTCTGTGGAAAGTCCCCCACTGTTTATAAACATTTCAACTAGAGCTCATTTCACACAGGCAATCCTATATGCCACAGATTAGAAAGAGAAGATTTGTAACAATTTTATGTTAGCAATAATTTTAAACCCATCAACTTCAACATAAGAATTTCTATACATTTCAATATTTAATTTATTTAGTCTTCTAGTGTTCTTAAATTAGGGAGACATTTTATTGCTCTGGTTGACATTGTTATGACAACTGAAACTTGGCTTTATTTTTTAAGTGGAATTTCTGCACCTGAAAAGCTAATTAGTGCTTGTGCCCACACTAGGAATGCAGATGCAAAAATACAGACAAGAGCTACGCACACATGGATTAGCTAGGTGGAAAGATGAATATCCTTTTGAGAAGTTGTATATACTATATCTTTGTCACTAAAATAAATAGCTAAGATCCTAATCTTTTCCTACTACTCCACAATTAAAACCTGCATCTGTGACTGAACACTACAATCACTGAATCTGCATTTATTCCTAAACAAGGATTAAAGAATCACTTTACTACATAGACCGGCTGCCAGTTATTATATTAATATACTCTATCTTTTCTCACTCTGGTTTTAAACTGTAAAGGAGAGAGAAGTGCTCTGGCAGCCTTGAGCTCCATCCCTTTTGCCTTCACCAGCTGATAATTTTCAGAATAGAAATGTTGGCCTCAGTCGGTACCTGCAAACAGCCTGCCTGCACGTAATGATGATATACCTGTGTGCCTGTACCAGGCCACCTGTTCGCAGCCTCCCAGGAAGCTTTACAGATCAATAAAAAGCTTCCAATATTTCTCCACATAAACTGCAAGCCATCCATCAAGTTGTTTACATCACACCGAGATATATGCACCTTTATCATTAGAAGAGCTGTCTACAGAAATGGGATGAACACACAGACATCACAGATTTCTCCTTTTAAAAAGGCTTCCTAGATTGCATTATTTTTGTTAACAGGAAACCCACCCACCAGCATCCCAAGAGCAGCCGTTAAGGGACACAGTGCAACAGGAGAAGGGCAGAAAAGCAGAAGGTCTTTAAAACACAACCAAAACGCTCAACATAGGACGTGGTAAGGTCTACAGTGGTCGTATTTTGCTTGGATGAAAAGTTGCCGTTTCACAAGCAGTCTTGAGGCCAGGTAGCTTCTGCCAAGATTTTGAACTACCTACAAACCTCCCTGCCTGGCCCTCAATTTTTTTCTATGAACACAGCCAGAGCATTGCAATCTCACAGCATTTAACATTCTTCTGCTGTTTGAGTAAACACAGTATGTCAAACATGAAAATGTGCTCAGGTTCTGAAGGCAAGTATCATGCAGAATACCCGAGCGGCACTTGTCCTCACCTGTCGGAGACTTCACACGTTCAGCCAACTACAGTCACCTGTCACCACCGATGCTACCGCAGAGACACCTGCTTGCCTTTTCAGCACAGAACAACACACACTACTGAGACCAAGTCCTGAGATCCGTCCACTGAGAGGGGAAAATATTCATCTCTAATAAGGAGGAATGAATTACCACAGTTCCCACACTGTAGTAATACCTCTTTTAAACCATAAAGCTAGCTGCATTGGATGATGTGCCATGGTTATAATTGGTTATCCTTTTGAGTTAGAGACTAATGGCCACACTGATTCGGCAGCTCTTCTTTTAAGCATCCCCTAAAGCAATGAAGTGGCAGAGAGGAACCTGGGTGACGAATCAGCAGTGCCTCAAAAAGCTGTCTAAAAAGGAGGGAGCAGGTGTGGGGGGAGTGAAAGAAAGCTCACATCTGCATCAAGTCTGAATTGATACCCCAAAGCCGAAAAGAATCTACCCTGTGATCATGCTCAAGGTGAGGAAAAAGAGAAGTCTCACATCAGTGAGCTAGGGGACTTTGACAAGTATCCATAACAGACCTACCGTGTAGCTGCTTTGAAAACTGCTTTCCTGTTTATCTGCTAAAATAAATAAGGAAAACCAGAATTTGCTGTTGTAAACTTCTTTCCTTTTCTTGAGACATAAATTCTCTCACAGATGAATAATTTCTTTTTAATCACAGTATTTAGACAAAATAAACCACTTGAGAAAAACAGGACATGCAAAAATAACAACAGATTTTAAATAAAGCCTGGACCTTAACATGAGCTACACAGAGAATTAAACAAAAGCAGATCAGAATTGGTATGGGAAGTGGCAAAATGCGTTACTAGAGAGGCACATGAAATTACAAAGACGACCAGAACACAATCTGCTGTCTCCCTACGGTGTCCCTTTGCTGTGACCCATCCCAAGCTGTGACCATGGGAGCTGGAATTAGTCTCATTTTCACACCCAGGATTCTGTAACGAACAGCTGCAGATCCCAAACCTCACACTCCACCACAGAGAGAACTGAGTTGGGTTTGCCACTAGATGGGAATAGGTGCAGTTGCTGGTCTTATTAGTCTGAAATACAATAAATGACTGTTCAGCTCACTGAAAAAAAAAAAAGCACAAGATCATTTTCTTTTTTTTTCCTTTTTTAAATGCAACTACATATAAAACTACAGCATGCATTTGCTATTTCAGTAGGAACATTTTTAGCCATGACAAGCCGAAGAGACAAGAAAGAAAGGATTTCAGGGAGAAGTAATAGCTTTTACGAGACCCACTGATATCAGAGAAAGGAGAGAGAAGCTTCTGGGTGCACACGCCCTCTGTGAGGCTTGGGTGGCTGAAAGCCTGCCCGGTTTGCCCACATGCCACATAACAAGGGCTAAGGATCAGTAAAATGTGATGGGAAGAGGCCCCTGAATCCTGGAAGAACAGAGAAAGACATTCCCTCCACTCCCATTTTCTTTTCTTGTCAAAAGCAAGCCGTCTCCTGAGTAGCAGAAAGAATAAATCTCCCTAGTACATAACACTAACATTCAAAGCATCTCTGGTACTTTCCCAAGTCTTTTACTGGAGCCTTGATAAGCAGAATGATAAAGACCAAACAACACAAATGTCAATGAAAGGCAGCTCAATGAAGAGAATAAGGCTTTATGTACTAAACGCGTTTCCTTTTCGTTTCTTTATCGGGTGCTCTGTTCTGTGGTTGCAGTTTGTTCCTGTATCCCCCTCTGTTTGTGTGCAACACAGAACACGGGACATGGAGAAAAAGTAACAATTTCTACCAGTGGCAAATCAGAAGATCATTGATTGCCACTCTCTACAGCCCTTATGGAAACCAGTTGGAAGAGCTACTGAAGGAATGGACATTCCAGCTTTGGGGAAACAAGTTTTAATCGGATGGAACAAAGTACTCGCCTCTGATAACCGCATTTGCAGAAATACAAGCCCGAACTTAAGTTTTGCATTTGCAGGACAATATGAAAAATTCAGTTTCACTATACACCATTCAGGCCAGTTTATCAAACTCTGATAACAGCCATGTTTTTTATGAAGTCCCTATGTTCAACAGCTCTGTGCTGTCATCTGAAGTTATAAATTGCCTCTCTTTAATCTACAGGGCTATGATATTTTTGTGGCATTGACATTTTCCTTTCAAGCATATCAGTTCTTCCTTCGTTTCAAATGATAGTTGCTCATTTTATCTGCCCTTTAAGTGTTTAAAAAGATTCAAACTGGATTTAAAAAAAAAAAAAAAAGAAAAGAAAACAAACCCCCACAGTCTTTTCGGGATTTATGTGTTTTTCTGACATGTTTTCCATGCTGTAACCAATCAGATAAGCTCCTTAGTTCCCTCCAGTGAGGAATTATTGAGTTTTTATTTAAGTTTCTCCTTGTTTAGCCTCCCAAGCACCAATACACTTGTACCAATGCCTCAGCTTCAACTCCCATTAAGGAAAGAAAAAGCCCGCAAATGTGATGAGCCTTGGAGATTTTCCAGGATGAGAGTGCTTCCCAGCCTCCTACTCTGCTCTAAAAACATTTGGTCTGACTTTGCAGGCGCAGCGCTCTCCTCCCAGCTCTGCTCCCCCATATGGGTTCAATACAGTCTGAAGATCACTCACTGCATTTCACACTCACTTGCTGACATCTGATAGACAGGAGGAAAATAAGGAAAAACAGCGCTGAGCAATGAAGGCCAAAGAAGTTATTTTGTACAAAGCGTCCCTCCCAATCTACACTTACTAAGCTTTTCTTTCCCCTCCCAGGGCAGGGAAACACTTACACGCGCTTTAAGACTAATGGTCAGCTTCAAATGAACACACTGTGGGTTCCTCTACATGGAAAGATTCCAACTGTTATGTTTAAAGTAAATCTTTATATATTCATCTATTTTAATAGGTGCAGAATTGTTCTCAAAACCACTGCATTCCAACAAGCTCACTGTAAAAAGTCTGAAGATATTTGGAGTGTTAACAGAATGATGATGTCCCTTCCAGGTAAGGGCCAGTCCCCTTGGCACAAATTTAGCTTTGCAGGAGGGTGGAGAGTTAATCGCTGAAGCAGCTCCTGGCATCAAATAAACCTTGCTTATACCCAGGAACAGCCTGAACTGCCATCAAGCAATCTGCACTGATCCCCAACAAGAACATGCTGAGATTTTCCCTACCTGAAGGGCACATTCCATCAATATAAAGTCTGATTAATTCAATTGGTAACCCTGATTTATCTTCTGGGGTTTTATGCCTGGTACAAGTTAGATCACCTATGGCTGAGTTGGGATTCTTCCCAAGGTCAGACAAGAAAACAGGCAGAGCAATGCGTGGGGAGCAGAGCTTTTCATGAGTTGGAAACTATTAGTTTTCCCTGCACAGAAGAAACAGAAAATGCCTATATATCGTAACTTCCTGGAATTAAAGGTCATCACAAAGCTCACTGCTCTGTACTCCAGGTGGAAAACACATGAATTCAAGCCTAAATATAGAACGTGCCCTAGGAAAGCAAGACACCCACTGCATGCACACATCTACAGTAAAAGCTGTGTGTCGATCCTATCGCTTAATTTGTGCTGCCACAAAAATCTGTGCTGCTCCTACTCCTTAGAGCTGAGACCAGATTATTAATAAAAGCTAGCTTTCACCCTGCACAGGCCTATTCTCTTCCTGCCCCCTCTAATCTTTCATATTCTTTATCGAGCTGTGTTCTACGTATGGTAATATTATGTTGCATTCATCACCACAGTATCACTGAGGTCAGCTTGCCACTGACAGGTTCCCAAAAGAAGGTAAACAAACAATTGTACCAGATTTTTACCTGTCACCTGTGCAGTTATATAAAGAATGGGATAACACTGCAGAGCTTCATCCTTGGGATTCATCACTACAAGACAACAGAGATTCCTGACTCAGCTGCTGGTTGTTATGACCTGGAACCCGCTAAGACAAATAAAACATTTTCAGGAACCTAACACGTGCTAAATTCACTCCAGACACCTTACAAGATACACAGAAAACATCCCCTAATGCTAACAGTTGCTGCTATGACAAGCCACTTGATTTCTCTAAATTCACTATGCTTCTAAGTGGCTATTAACATCTGTGAATAACAAAGATTGAAAAGATACTACACTGTCAGCAAAAAATCCATCTCTTCTCCCATATAAGGGATCGCACTATACATTTCAAAGAATTAGTTTACCATATTAGAGAGCAAATCAACTATAAACAAAGTTGTTTATATAACCCAGGCTGGACAGAGGGGAGAGCCTTCAGTTCCAAATCTTTCAATCATATGCACCCAAGATCAAAGCAAGGCTTTCTGTGGCCTCGGGGCAGATAAAAACATGCTGCTCTCTATCCTATAGTAAAAAAAAAAAAAAAAAAACCCACAAACAAAAACGCCCCTTTGCTTTTTGCACACCTCTTTAATTCAGTCACCTTAGTGGATGCCCACACCAGCTGTACAGTCACGCTGGTTCTCTCTGCACACGGGTCGGTGTTTGAGAACTGGATGGATAGTACGTCATTTTAACTGTGCCAAGCAAGCAGTACACATACAGTGTATGAAACAAGGAAACAATGTCCATCCAGTGCAATTTTACATTGCGCCCGATTCTATTTCTGGTATTTGTTTTCAACCTACAGAGATATTAAGGCAATCTTGTTCCAAAGCAGAACTATGTGTTTAAGACCAGGGCAGAGGAAAAATAAAACCCATTCCTCTTAACAATGAAGATCTCAACACACAGGAATAACTAACGGCAATGCCTAAATGTCTTGAAGTTAGATTCTAGTTCAGTCATCATCGTATTGGGATAGATTAACTCTGGCTTGCAGTCTTGCAGTCTTGGATCATCCCAAAAAAGCAAGAAGGAAGGAAGGCAAGCGAACTATTATTACCAAAAACATGCAAAACATCCGAGTTGTTCAGTCATATAAGAATCGCCTTTTCTTGAAAATCCAAGACTACAAGTCCCAATTAATGATCCAAATACCTTGGATGACTGAACTAGAATCTACCTGAAAATCATTCAGATATTGCCAGCAGTTATTATTATGTAGGAAGTCCTGAGACATACATATTTAGTGCTTACAACAGCCAACAAGTCGAGGAACGACACCATAAAGAGGGGAGGAGGGAATGACTGGATGTACAGGAACGTGAGCTTAGTTTGTATTCAGCCGTATCAGCTCTCTGCGCACAACAAGGAAGTCAGTTTTTCGGAGCAATATGAATGACGAAAGGTGTCGGGTTAGTCTCTAGCAGCCACAAGGGCCCAGAAATTCAAAGGTGTGAACATGACCTTGTCATCAACAGCTATTAAGCAGACAAATGCAGCTAAAGGTTTACCATAACAGAGACACTAGCCTACAGAGTCCCCTAGCAACAGCAGCTCAACTCTTTTTAAATAACCTTTTGTTAAAGATTTAGGAAAACCTGTTAGTACATTACTTTTGTAATGCTTTAAAGTAGGGCTTTTGTTTCAAGTGACAGTTCTTGCCTTTCCCTTTAGTTGTGAATAGTCTTTACAAGGAAGCACAACTGCGTTGAAGTATTTTAACTGGGATCGGTGACAGACATTTTTTAGGGGACACAGGGAGAAGTCAGGTGAGACCGGCTGGAATTGCTGCAGTTACACCACTCGCTACCGTCTGAGCCTATGCTCTTAAAGACAAGACAAGATCAAAACATGATCTAAGGCTAAGAAAAGAAAGCAAAGAGAAAAATGTGGCTTCCACCCTTACACTACCTCTGGCTGACAACCACACTGCTGCACAGCACATGCTCTAACCAGCCACATGCAGACCCTGGGGCACAGGGACATGCCCTACCTACATCAGGTCCTTTAAAGCACCGATTTTTCACTGCTTGTCCAGTTACAGGCTCATAGTGCCACTGCAAGATCCAGAGGTGAGTTTCTCATTAAATAGAAAGCAAAAAGAAGCAGCAAAGTTGGGAAGAGAAACATAAAACAGCACTGGAGATAGATGGGGAGCCGAGACCCAGTCTTACCATCCATGCATAGGCTTCCTCCCATCATCCAACTTGTTCAAGATATGCTTCAGGACCAAGACAACAGTGACAGGCTATTGCAGCTTCTAGGAGAAACTGAGGATGGCTGGTCTGCAGATAACTCCTCATTTACTCTTTCTCAATTTTTTTTTAAACTCCTCTCAACGGTCTTTAATGATCTCAACATGGGATGACAGGCAAAACAATCCTATTCCTCCTGCCCATGAATTATGTCCACTTTCCAGTATATCACTATGTGGCCGTTCATTTTCTAATCTCTCTTGTCATTGAGACAAAAGTGGTATCATGATTGTTGGAGGATATCAGTAGACTTTAATATGAAAACAGGCTAGCTTTCCTCCTGTAATCTCCATGCAGCAGTTTATACTGAACTCCTGTTAGCTGGGACAAGTCAGCATACAGACTTCAGTTCAGCAATGGTCAAAAGGGAATCTAGCATTAGTAACTGAAAGGATTTTCACGTCAGTTCAAAGAAAGCTTCATCCTGGTATAGTTCTCTACTTTCCTTCATTCCTCAACACAACATACTGACTTGGTAATGCACATGAATTCAATGCGTATCTGTTACAAAGCAGAGTAACAGCACAGTCCCTCTCTTCCCTCTCCCTTCTGCTTCCATGCAGAAAATTAAAGATCACGGGTTTCACAGTCTATACTAAAACCACTGGCTCAGATGATTATCAAAACACTTCTTTTGGAGGATTAACGTGGAATAGATGGCAAAGGAACGCAATTACATTTTGGTTTCAACAACATTAAGCATGAAGAGTACCCTTAGTTTAGGGAACCTGGCAGTATCAAAACTCAGCTGATAATAGAGATGATTGAAGGGAAAAAAGTTAACATGAAAAGACTTTTCACAGAAATACGCAGCTCTTTGCAAAGAGAGGACTAAGAGCTGTTGTGATCACCTCAGGAGGTGGCAATGAATGCCATCTCAACCCAGAAGTGCTGGTACAGGCAGCAGGAGCAAGATGGCAAGGATGGTTTCCTTGAATCAGAAAGCACAGTGGGATGTAAGAGGGTTTCGGTCATGAGCTGTGGGAAGAGGTGCGAAACCGAAGAAAAAGGGGCATGAGCTGGGCGTCAGATCTGAACATTAAAGTCCTCTCTGACGGAATAGGGAAAGTAAAAGCAAGGACAGCTAACAGATTCCCATAATTCATAGGGAATGGAAGGTGAGTAGAGACAGAAAATAAAATGACTGGAGAAACAAAAACTATGAAGAAAAACATCTGATGGACAGAGAGGAAGTGTAAGTCACCTCAGGAGGCTGAAAATGATCAGGAGAGGTGAAAGGAAGGGACTGCAAAGCTCTAGGAAGCCTTAAGCATCAGGACTGGCACGCAAGAGCTTTAGGAGAAGCCTTAAACACCCTACAGCAAATAGACAGATCAGCGTAAAGAAGTCCTGGGGCAGCACAGGGTCTGGGGAGCTGGGGAGATACAGAAGAGCCTGTAGAAGATAGCGGGGAGGAAGGGAACGGGGAAACGGCACAAATTAATGCAGAGACAGAATTGATTGACACGTAAGAACTGAACTAGAAACGGCGGCCCTTGGGAACAAAGTGCAAATAGTCAAAGGGCATGTGAAAGGCTTGCACAGCATAGAGAAGGACAAGGAAAGAAGGGATGCTAAGTGGTTTCTGAAAAGCACCAAGCAGAGGGACTGCTGTAGCAAAGCAGAAAGTAGAAAGTCCATCTTACCTACTGTTCTCCCTCCAACAGTGATCACTGCCAGCTGCTTTCCAAAGGAGGAATTCAAGTTACGTTAAGCAATTTTACTAGGTAATCCATAGCAGTTCATGGAAAGATAAATGTCTTAGTGGCTCTCAGCTGCCGTTCCCCTTCACATACCCATGAACACTGCAGCAAGGAGACGTTTGCAAATTTTTAATAGTTAGAGCCAATATTCATGGAAGCGAAGTGGAGCAAAGCATCACTGTCAGATTGGCAGGTACTGCATTTTGTGTCTCTGAGCATGGAGTGCAGCCCAGTCATCAGCAGTGGCTCATGTTTCATTTCTCCCCATCCATTTTAAACAAGAAACAAGAAAATACTCTAAAAGAGGAAGCCTCGTCTAAAGCTAAGGACTACTATTTGTAAAGGCACAGTACACTCTTTGCAAACACAAGGCTAAAACATATGACTAAGATTCAACTGTGGATTTCTTTCTGACTGAACACCCCAGCAGAATCTATACAAGGTAATCGACTGTAAGCAAAGATATTGTAATGCAAAGTGCTCATGGGGTTGTCTCCTAACTTGACAAAACTTTAATTCACAGTATCTCTCTGTGCTTCACCAGTAACCTGGAAGAGAAAAACCACCCATTTCTAAATGCAGGAATACACCCTCTGTTGTGCACTCATACTCCATCTGCCACTATGGGGTCCCGATCCAGCACTGCTGCTCTTAAGCTATCATCACCCTGCTGAGATAAATACTAGTGAAAAAACAGCATTTAAACTACCTGGAAAAGCCAGCAGTCAGGCAAAGGCCACAGATCCCAGTAAAAGGTCAAAAAAACAGAATGAGATTTATTAATTAGTTATGTGACTTCTCACTGAGTACAACTGTAAGCTTTAATGGACACTGACATACTAATACTCTAGCAGACTCATTTAAAAAAGAAGAAAAAAAATAATAATCAAGCCTAAGGGGTTAGCCCATCAAATTAGAGGGGTTTCTGCTTCCTTTTGTTAATTTGCAAGGACAGTCTCAGCAGGGGCAAAGCCAACTGCCTAAGTAAACCAGCCAAAAATCCAGCATAAACACCAGCATACAGAAGAAGTTAACTCTTTTTTGTCAGCACCTTTCTAGAAGAAATACAAGATGCTACTTGTTACTAGAGAAATTTCACAAATTGCAGGTGGAGGTGAGGTTCCAAGTCGACTGCCCATGTGATGGGCAGGAAGGACACCCTCTTCCACAGCCAGCAGCTCACCACGCTCACAGCCAGGCAGCGCTGAGGGGCGAGTCTTGCAGCCCCTAAATGAAAAGAGCAAACACCTTGGAATATCGCTGACAGGGCTTTTTTTCTTTCTTTTCCCAGAAGTGGGTCATTAATTGCTTTCCTCCTTAGTGAATCCCACATGGAAGCGCACATATTTGCTCAGTGGAAGTCTCTGCTTTTAGATTTTACCAGCCATGAAGTTGCTGTGACTAACGTGCTCCCTTACTACAGGTTGATGACTCAGCCCAGAGGAAAAGGATTCGCTTTTCGCAGGGGTACAAAACTTTATCATCCCTTTTGCCACACAGACTTAATAAAAGGGACATACCCAGTTAACATGCTTCCTACTATGCTTTCAGCCCACTCTAAAGGGGGGGGGGGGAGGCATTTTTAAGCTCTACCACCTGCCAATTCTTACTTGACAAACCATTTGCAGGTATGGCAAAATGTATCACTGCCTTGCTGTCCCATCATGAGTGTTCTTAAAGACTCGCTTTCTAACCCAATATATCTGAAGGTGCCCAGGTTCCAAATTCAGTTTGCTATTCCTCACCGACAAGACTTACTAGATTTTCTTTCTTCCCTGCATTTAATTCCGTGAAATGTGCAGTACTTTAAAACACCATCACTATTATTAAATTTTAAGTATATGGTAACTAGAGATGTATAAAAGACAGCTTTAAAGAATCCCTCCAAGACTACATTTTGGTATGCCATCTGATAAGTATCTCAACAATCAAGCATTTAAACCCTGACTGTAATTTCAGAAGACCCACATATAAAACCTTATTTACAGCTGTGTCTTTCCCCTCTTTCTCCTCCCCCACTGAGTCATCCTGGTCTATTTAGTCCTTAGAGGGGCTGTGCACGAAAGGCAGCATTGAAAATGCACCATTTCAAAAAAATACATATATATATATCATATTTAACACATAAGCCATAAATCTGTCACTCATTCATACCATGATGCCTACCAGTGAAAAACAGATGAAGGCATTGAAATGCACTTCTCATACAAATCACTGGATAAGATACCAGAGAGCCACATCATTACCTAGTGCACGTTCAGAAAACCAAAGGGGCCTCATCAGGAGTGATTACTTCGCAATATGGAACCGTGTGTAAACTACTAACAACCTTTTCTTTTTAACATTTTTTAATTTACTATGTACTATAGAAATTGTATTCAACTTGCTGCATCTGGTACATCACTAGAAGCCGCACATCCGGCTTAATACATCTTGTCTGATTTCAGAGATCACAGACTACTTCAACTGATTTAAGTACTAGTGATACATATATATACCCCTTGTGACATTCTGAAGTTTAGATGACCCCCCATTTCGATCATCAACAGATAACCTCAGCATCAGAAGCACAAACTTGCATCTTAAACTCAGGAAACAACTTTTCAGGCAAGGAACCACAACACACCACCTTTCCCATTGGCCAAAATGAACAAGAGATCTCCGGAGGTCGACCTATGCAGTGCCGGCATGCCAGGCTGGTTGGCCAAACAGCCTGGGAATGGAGTGCTGAGGATTTACTACAAACGTGATCTGCATTTAGATCTTTCTCCTACAAAATGGTTCACAGAATAACAACACTGGGGGACTCTCATCCTGCGAGGCTTTGTTAATGCGGTGCTGGTTGCATTCAGAGACATTGCTCATCACACACAGTAGTGCGGTGTAAAAGCTGTCTGTTGGTTTGAAAGAGGCACCTCCTGTAAATGTCAGTGGTTTTTTAAAGGTTAAGTAAGCATCTTGAGAAAGGCCTCCATGCTCATGCACTTCACCTTAGTGCAAGCTGATAAAGGATTATTGAAAAAAAAGCCTGCAAACAGATAAAAAGTTCACAGGTTGATGTTGAACAATTGAAATTTTCTGTTCCCAGCGTACAGTAGTAGATTACCAATGGCAGATTTATCATTGTTAATTATCAGAGCAAAGTACTAAAGACTGTTTTCTTTTGCCTAATTAATTACCTCATCTACAGCAGAATGTTAATTTATATACATGATCGTTTCTTAAAGCTACAGAAGCTTTTCTTTGAGTGCCCCTCTGAAACATTTGCCCTTAAGATAAGAATTAGCAATAACAGTGAGGACCCAGCAGCTTGGTGAATTGAGCCTGGAAACAAGCCCTAAGACCTTATGGGAGCTCTGTGCTGTACCATAAGCTTTATTATTGAGGTTATCGGAAGGGAAACAAGCTGGAAAAGCAAGCACCAAGAAGTTCTGCCCAGGAAAGACATCCCCAGCAGCGCACCTCTTCTGGGTTCACTGCAGAAACACCAACGTGGAAGGAAGTCTTCTTCCCTCACCAACAGGACTCGAGATCTGGTATTGCACACAGCATCCAGGATGAGAAAGCCGGCTTCAGAGGGTGGGAGGACACACCTCAACACACTGTCTACCTACCCTCTCCCCTTCTCCGGTAGCTCCCCACCCACCTCACTATTAAAGGACCATAAAAATAGAACAAACTAAATGGATGCCAACTATTGCACTAAGAAAAGAGGAAGAGATTTGTTCTTTTCAATGGGGACAGAAGACAAAAGAAGTAAAACAGAGTCAGAGAGTAAAAAGAAGAAATACCAGTTGCCCCCACTTTCTTTCTATAGAGTAGCAGAGGGGACTGAGAAGGGAGGGGGGAGAAGAGGGAACCAGGGATGGAACCTGGATGTGAGGAACACCCTGAGAAAGAAAAAGCAGAACGAGGAACAAAAGGTGATGAGGGAACAAAATAAGCTGCAGAAAAAAAAAATCCACCAAGGGAATAGAGAAAAACAAAAGAGCAAGAGTGGAACAGAATCAAGCGGGGGAGGCTGGAACAAGAGTAACTGAAACAGCTCAGAAAGCTCAGATATCTCATGCAAGAAAAAGCCCCAGACCATAAATAGAAGGAAAAAGAAGGGTAAAACCATACAAAAAAGATTAAAGGCAAAGGAGAGATCAACTTTAAAGATTACCCCACAGAAAGCTTGCAAATCCTTAATAAGAACATAAGGCAGGTTACCACCAAAATGTCAACCTCTACTCAAAGATGAGTCACAGTGTGCAGAAGTCAACCAAAAAGATCAGCCCTTCCAGCACAGCACCTTTAGTGGAAAATATTACTTAGTTTGGTCCCAGGCTGATTTGATCAGAATACAAAATTACTACATATTGATTATCACCAGAAAAAAACCAAACACTTTTCCTTGAGAGGTCTTTGATTTTAGTAGTAGATGGTACTGGAGATGCTCCTAGAGTGGCAAATGGCAAAACTTCACAGCAGTGTCTGCTTTGTCTGGCTCTAAAGGGGATGAAGTTGTACTACAACAGGATTAAAACAGAGCATTGGCATAACCCTTTAACCCGCCTGTTCTGGCGTTCTTCACTTAGCTCTGCAGAAAACACCACCAGATTCTGTCATGGAGATGTCGGGAAGGAAAATTGCAATTCCCCAAATGAGAAAACTGCTAATGCATGCCCCATGCCTTTCTAGCTACAGCCACACAGATAAGCACCTCTGGCACGTACCTGCCAACTATGCGTAGTGCAAAGAGGTGCCAGCTCCCGCTCATGCTGGAAGCCCTGCTAAGCTTCAGAAAGAGACAGCTTCACCCCTACACCCCTGTGAGTCCTGCGTGAACTGAGCAGACGAAGGCACACAGCAGCAAGCCCTCAGTAGCCCACACCTCATTTCTTCTAACATCTCTGCACCCCCTTCATTATCAGCAGCAAAATCAAGCGCAGAGACACAAATGGTCCAAAAGTTTATAGAGCTCCTGCTTTTTAAATATAGAAATGTTAACAAAATAGCTCTGAGTATACAAGCTGTATAGTATGGTAGATGTGGGGGAAGGCAGTTCACATGACCTGAACTACAGGCAGACAACTTCAAAATCAACACCAGGTATCAGTGAAGATGTAAAAACCTGAGTGTGTTTTGTGAATTACAGCATTTTTGTCACCAAAGTCTTGCCAAGTGACTTGGAACAACTTCCCTTCATGCTTTCTCTCCCTCCTGCACCCGTCTGAAAGGAAACTGTTCTCATTCATGTTGGCAATGTGATTTATATACAGTTCGGTGTGGACCAGCATGGCTTATTCTGCAGCTTCTACTCGAGTCCAACTTCTTAGATGGAAGGTGTTTTCAGTCACCTAAAGCAGCATAACATATGAAAAATTCTTAATTTTCATTGCAACTATTTCTGAAATATTTTGTGGCAATTTTTATCTGTCCTTGAAACAGTGTCAGAGTAGACGCTGTGGTAGGTTCAGTATGAGTCTAAACAAAAGACAGTACTACTTTTGGATAAATTTGCTCTCTGCAATTTCTGCTGGCTGCTATTTGTAAGATAACAATAACAAGACATGATTTTTGAACAAAAATGTGCTGGTATAATTTGAATGAGTAAAACCAAACTATTCAGTCAGATTTTTCAGAGGGGGGTCACATTCTTTGCATTAGTATAATATTTCACAAATCCTCTAAAGTGCAGCAGCACACAAGGATGTGGTTTGTTTCTCTTTCAAACAGTCATCTGCAAGCAATTTCATTCAGTTAAATATAAGAATTAAATTTTAGCCATAGTAGTGCTTCTGTGCAAAGGAAATGATGTTTTAAATAGGCATGCAGATGTGATCCTGCAGATTGGGGCTTAAAAAAAAGTAAATAACTAAAGGGGAAAGAGGCTGTCTACACAGGCATTTATTCCTGAATTGCTATTCCCAACCAGTTCCCTGAGGAGACTATTTTACTCCAAAATAAAAGTTCTTTATACCGAGTTAACTAAAACCACTTCAGAAATAGAACCAAGCTATTATGGAATAAGCTTTTCTTACTCCCAGAAAAAGACGATAAAATTAATAAGAAATACTCTGCTTCAAATTCAAAGGTGTTTTTTTTTTTTTAATTCCTACTAATTTCTCTGTTTAGATGAGCCCAAATAAAGTTGTGATAATAAAGTATTTTCAGCTACCCCATCTTTGAGACAGAAACAGCAGGTAACACTATTTCACAGGTACAGCAGCAAGGCTTCCTAAATTTGGGTTAGTAGAGCTCTAATGCAGCTATGCAGGATTTCCCAGGAAAAACTGTGTTCACTATTAAAAACTACTGGTGGTAGGTGCCCCTCTGGATGGAGCCAGTTCAAGTCAAGCTCATTGGAATGCGCAGGACTGGCTTCAACTACCAGGGACAGGACGAAAACAAATCGTGCCTAGTTTCTAGCACGATTTTGCATGAAGACACATATCCACCTCAGACTGCCTGTCTCAGAGAAGAACACTTTGCTTTTTTTTTTTATTATTATTATTTTAATCTCTTCCAGGTGAGCACAAGGTGCAACCCTGCTCCCCATGAAGGATCAGTGGGCAACGAGGCTGGAGGTAACCACTTCCCACGTGGAAATTCTGAGAGAATTTAAGTACAGAAATGTCAGGAGAAAGACAAACACTTAAATGCCTCCTATAACCACACCTCAACCCAACAAACACAAAAACTGACTGTCATCCAAGATTTAGGAGAATGAGGTTCAAGTCAGGCAGAAAGCTCAACTGACCCTGTGTCTTCCAGCTCTCATTCAAATAGCTGGTGCCCAGAGTTATAACGTATTTCGGAGTGGAGGGCTTCTATGGTCTTTTTCTGCTTCTGCAACAGCTATTTTGGGATGTGGAAAGACTTAAAAAAAAATTATTTCAAGATTTTGTTAGGAAAATTCTTTCTTTTGTCCTAAGGCAGGATGGTAACATTTTGATATGTCAGGAAAAAATGTTTGTAGAAGCACAAAGTCATTGCTCCTTCATTTCAGTTCTGTATCTGGCTCGAGGAAGATGAGCTCTGCTTGTCATGGGGGAATGCCTCTGAAGGAAAAAGTCTTCTGGGACAACGTCTGTGTCCCCCATACCAGGGCTACGCTAACAGGCATGATTCTAGCTTGATTTCACCTGGAAAATGAAAAGCTCTGTGTAGCTCTTAAATATTTTATTATTGAAAAGGGATCATATCCAACTGAGAGCTTTGTTTACAACTTGGCAGAGTAAATGGAAAATATCACATGTTGATATTTGCATTTATCACCTCTGTGCATTGGGAAATGGGTAACCACATGCACAGAGACTAAACACTAGCAGCAGCCAACAGTCAGCTAACCACCCCCCTCGTATTCAAGCCGGTATCTTTTCAAAACCATTCAACTCCCAAAATTTAAATGCAACGATACCTTTAAATCAGAAACAAACTCTCTAGTGTTCTGGGAATGAAATAGTGCTAAACTATGCGGTAATGCCAAGAAATACCTCCCTCTTTATAATAAGCCCACAGGAGACCACAGCCCCTTACATAACCATTTGCTACTGTGGGATTATTGCTGAATTATTGCTCAAAAATAGTCTAATAAAATTTGAGTAAAACCAGAACCATTCCCACTGTCGTTATCAAAAGACTTGTCTGTATCTGCATAATAAACTCTGTTACAGGGAATGAAAATGAGAGTATAAAAATCCACTCTGATGAATGTCTTCCTAATGAAAGTAAAATATTTATCACTTAGCAATTCTTACTTATTGACTCTGAGTAAAATATTTTGGGGTTAGATGCCTAATGGCTACAGAATTAAAATGTGTCTTTTAATCAGAACATTGGAAAATGAAGAGGTTTTTATTTAAATTAAGGATCAAGTAAAACAAGCCTTGTGACAATGAACAGCATTTCTGTGGTCCCCTAGTTCAAAACACCACTTGACTTTTAGACAGATCAAATCAGCCTATGCTAAGGGCTAAATATGCATGCCATGGTTTTATGCCTTTTTTTAAAATTATTTGTATTAAAGTAACACATAAATTAGCACTATTCTGTATTGCTAAAATATGAGTGTGAATGCCCTAATTGCAGGTGATTTTAAAAAACATGGACAAAACTGCCATTTAATTCTGTGGTACGACGACAGCTTTATAACCTGGAGCCTTCACAGCTTGCCACCAGAAAGGTGGAGAGAAGAAAAAACAAACAAACAAACAAACAAACAACAAAGAAAACAACAAAAAAGGACTTAAGTCTATTTCACAGAAGACAAACGAAGGCATATAGAGAGCAAGTGGCATGTCCAATGTCATATGGTTATTAGGAAAAGAGCCAGGAATGGAATTTAAGTGTTGATCCACTCTTATCTCCCAGGTTTTCTGGTCCATAACCATTTTTCATCTTCCTTTAAGTCCCTGCCACCCCCCAAACACATTACTCACAGCAGTCCTGAATTCCAGTTTATTGATTAAAGTGATGGGCAGAGAGTCAGTATTAGTCTGGGCTCCTCCACCAACTCAGGGTCTGACCTCTGATGTGGGTGTTAATCTCAGCACTCTGAAGTCCTCTGTTAAAGGTGCTCTGAACGATAACAGTTCAATTTTCATAGTCTGTTGAGCACCCACACTTCCCATCAACATCAAAAGAAGCTATGGGTGCTCCGCTTCTCTACAAGTCAGGCCATAAGTTCAAAGTATAATGATCACTGCAGAATGGTACCATGCTAAGTGGAGTAGTAGCTGCTAAATGAGAGCTGTTACAGTTGACGAGGTCAATGTAATTTCACTGCTGTGCTGTTACACTGAGAACACTTGCACTCAGATGCTTGCAGTGTTTCCTGGGAGTTAAAAATGGATTTTACAGTCTTCCTTTTCTTTGTCGTTTTGGATCACAATTAGCGAATGAGCCTTCTCTCCTAAGGACCTGGGTGGGGGGGGTGGGGTGTGTGTGTGTAGACAGAAATCCCTTGGTCTCATTACTTGTGTTTCATTAAAAATAAATAATGTACTTAAGGGAAAAAAACAGTATTACCAAAGGTAAACATTCCAGGAGTTTCAACTAATGTTGACACAGCACAAAACACATGTCAAATATTTGTCAATGAACTTTTTAATGCTATTTACAGGAACTTTTGTTTGGTGTTTGTGTTTTTTTTTTCCCTTAAATATTTTGACACTTTGTCATTATTTATTCCTTTTCCAAGGCAGGCTTTGCTTTTAGCTGACAACCATTTTTTTTATTTAAACCACACTGTTCATGTACTAAATTTCAAAAAAATGTTTCTGAAAGCATGTTATCCCTGGCATTTAACCACCAGCTCATCATACAGCTGAGCCCTCTAACCTCAGCACTTCAATAGTAGACTTCACAGCAACCACTTGCTTAAAAGAAGAGGGGGAAAAGGGCAGATTTTCTGATGACAGAAAGATGGCATTTTTACATTGACAGAAAGATTGATGATACTTAAATTGTTCAGCCAAACTACTACAATGTAATTACTGAAGTTCAGATGGCTATCCTGTATTTAAATGCACAGATATACTCCACTGCAGCTACTTGTAGATAGCTTTGATGGGCTAATTTGCAATAAAAACTAAGATTACAAGGAAGAACCTTGAGGAGTCAAGTTGGCTGGTGCAATGTTTAAAAAACAACTTTGATTTCTCTGCCAGCTATATTGACTGTGTTAGCTGGCCATGATACCGGGCCATTTTCTACACCTCCAGCTAAGCTACTCAGCTCATGTGATGCTCCATGAAATCTCTCCTAACTTTTCTTAGTGATGTTCAGGCTTAACGTCATGCTAATAAACACCAACTAAAATTACCTGATTCTTCTAGGACAAGAAGCCCAAGGAATACCCACATCACCTATTTTGAAGTCATATGAATGTGTTAGAGGGACAGCCATTGTCAAAATCTGCTTTTAGGCTTCTTGAAAGCTGGTGGGAATTTTAAATTTAAGTCAAAATGCCAAACTCAAGTCACTCTTAACAGGGTTGGGAATCTTGCCAGAAGATGTCCCACACTAGATTGAACAGTTTCTTTGTTCCAGCTCGCAGTTTAAATGAAAAAACCCTCCGACACCAGAAGACATCCTTCCTGTGTTTCAACATTTGGTGGAAACCGACCTCAAGGCTACACAAAATTTAGAGCATTAACCACCTTTTCTGGAAACTCAGCAAGTAATGTTTGGTTTTAGCTGAAGTTTTGGGCCAGGATTCAGCTATTTCAACAGAACTGTCCTGTCCGTGCTCAAAACCGAGGAACAGAAACCACCACCATCCAGCATAGCTGATTTCTATCAGTCAGATCTGAGATTATGCAGGACAAGTTTTCCGCTAAGTCTTAATGCAGCAAATAGAAACACCTTAAATACCTAAATGAAATGCTCCAGCCGTAGCAGAGATCTCCATATGAGAACAAGTTCAGCCAAGTTCCCAGGGGGAAGGGAAAAAAAAAAACCCTACAGAGGGAATGGAGTTGTCTGTAACAGCTGACAGAAGTTCAGATACAGCTAGTCAAGTGCAGCCAGTTATGATTCAGTTGTATAATAGCATTTGCACTGACAGACAAGACAATCTTTCTTACAACTGTCTGTAGCTTTTTGGCTTGAAGAATCTTGATGCTCTTATAAATTGCAGTTTCCCATCACATTCAAAATGTCTATATATTTTTACAGGACACAAGGCATTTGTATGGCATCTGTTATAAAATATATATTTCTACAGCCTAGAAAATGCATGTCAAGTCTTCATACATTACGTCTGATTTATTCAAGCTCATGGAAAAACTATTTCCAGCAATCTGTCTCGAACAGAGGATGCACAGCCATACGAAGAACTGGGGTGCCAAAGACTGGCTTCCGATTCTCTGCCCTTCGGCAACAGGATAGAGAAAAGTTACCTTGACCTGAAATGAATGTAAATTGAAAGCGCTGCAACCTAAACTACTCCAAGAATGTAATTCTAATCCCATTTACCTGACATCATTAATCTGTAAAGCACTGATCATCAGTCAGTTATCTCAGAGTTCATTGCAGTTGTCACAGAGCATCCCTGTTTACGGAGACATTACTCTTTTAAGCACAGAGATTGAGTTTTTACGCAGGTCACTTAGAGATAACTATTTGCAGATAATCTCCAGCTGACAGAGGCAGACCCCAGCACTGCAGTTCCCAGGGCTGGAGGACTGCATCAACACACCCAATAACACATGTCGGTTATTCAAGTGTTTCCCACAGCAGTTCTTGACCACCCTGTATTGCTGCCAGGCACTATACATTCAGAAATGGGTCCCCCAAATTCAGAGACTATGACAGAATTATCAAAGCCCAAAGGTGCATTTAACTCGAAGAACTTTTGCAGTTTGATATTCCTCATACCTCATGGTCTCCAGTGGCAACACAGCACTGTCAGAGCTGGCACTTCCCCGCTGGGCCTCAAAGCCCAGTCAAGAGCATCAGTGGATGGAGCCAGGTCAGCACAAGTCAGCAGTGGTGGGTAACAGCTACGCTGAGAAATCCAAGCACGACAAGGGCGTATCAAAGACAAGACACAAAAACATGGCATTGCACTGGATGTGTTCCCTAAACTCTCTCTCCTGAGCACAGTCTCACTAGGTGACTACAGAGAGTCCTGGAGATGGCATAACGTGGACGTGCTGTGCTCACGCCGCCATTGCTTCTACCTCCCCATCGCATCCCTTGCCCATATGCTTTACAGATCTCTTACAAACACCCAGGAGCCACAGATGAGAACTTTTACATCTCTCTTGAGAGATTTCATGCTTACTTATAGATTGTCTTTATTATCATCATCATTATTATTAATACAGACCCTCATGTAGCTTCCCACTTTGGTTTTGGTTCGTTTATTCTCTTTGCACCCTACTTGTGACCCCTCCTTCCAGGGCACTGAGCAAATCTAAGTCTGCAAAAACCATACACAAATTGTGGGACAGAGCAAGCAGGTGATGCCTTGCCATAGGACCACAGACTGCTACCTCACGTGCCTCCATTCAGATCAGCTTACGCTGCTGAGCATTCGATCCAGCACGCAGAAAATCATTTAGGCACATACACAGTGTCCCTACTTCACTCAATACAACAGCAGGAAAAGGCAAACAACAACCTCCACACTTTAAACGAGAGAAAAAGCTTCACCATGACACCAGTTTGGAAGAGATTCACAAGACTGTCTCAGCAGCAGCTCTTTACAGGAGGGGGACAAGAGCTGGCAGAGGCTGCCTTTTGTTCACAGCTCAAGTGGGCAGGCACTCCAGGGTAAGTACAGAATAATGCAAAAAGAGAAACTGCCTGTTAAGGTAGCAGAATGAAGCAAATATTCAGTCTCAGTTCAACCACTACCTTTATCACAGCACATGCGAGCAGGAATTGCACTGCAGATTCATAGCTTCTTCATAGCGGGTACCAGAAACAAAGAAGCCCAAGAGGGAGCACTCCTTCCAGCACACGGGATACCTCTAGAGCTCGATGCTCGAGCAGAGGCAGCCAGACATGCTGCGCATGGCACTTTGCCTGTTACTGTCCCAATGAACTGATTTAATCTAGAAACCATAGTTCGGGCTTTTCTCCTCAGAAACCACAGCCCACACTCGTTTGGCTTTTAAATAGAAAACACCAGTCCATGGAAGTATGAAATACAGTCATTTTAATTCACCCTTATAAATTTGTGGCAGAACTCATAAAGTGTGTCTGGAGAACATCAGCAAGTCAGCCAAATCACGTGGGGAGCTTGCACGGGGAGAGTGACCCACTCCCCTGGATACCTTGCCGAGATGATGCGTTTTACAGAAGGAAATGGGATGTGCTTTATGTTATCAATAACCCTTAACTGAGACTGCATATTGGACAAAAACCTTCCATAAAATCTCTCTAGGTTTTGGACTTAAAACATACTGCAACCTGCCTCCGACGGACTTCGGTATAACAATATTCTTTTCACAATATAGTGGAGTAAAAGCTGGAAATTGTATCAGCTCACCAGAATGTGCAAACTGCAAGTCTCCTTACAAGAGCGAGCTCCCAGTCTGATTTCAGGAAAGCAGTTTTAGATTTAATGACGCAGAGCCAAGCTGATCAGTGAAAAGAAAACAAACCTCTGCTATGAGATTTGTTCTATACCACTGAGGTGTGCAGGATTTCAGCCATCGACTTCAGTGGGAAAACTGAGATGGCCTCTATCAGAAAGCTACACCAGAAATCTTTGCCCCTTTCAAATTCAATTGCTATTTATTAATAAATCACTGTTCCAAGCTGGAATTTTGCTTTCAAAAGGAATAAACAACTGGCACATACGCATCCTTAAAATTCAGTCTTCAATACTACATGAACGTGTGCTTAAGTGTGTTATTGCTTTGGGCTTGGCTTTGATTTTTGAGTAACAGGAATACATTTATTCTTAAATAGAAATTAAAAAGAAAAGAAAAAAAAAGACCACCACTATAGTGTGGATTTAAGTGGTCACTGGATCAAACATTCAGGGCGTTCATCTGTCAGACAATATTACTCTCCACAAAACCTATGTTTGGGAGTTGACAAAAGCTAGTCATACTAATATAACAAGGCTTATTTCTCCAAATCAGATCTCAAATGTATTACGAAGTGCAACCTTGCATGGAAATCACCCTCAGAAACCAAAGAGGTTCTTCTGAGACAGACCACAAGACATAAACAAAAGTATTAGTAATCAGTCCCCAAGGAACAGTATCTACGTCAACCAGTGCAATTATTTCTCCTTTAAAATATTAATAAAGATAAGGCTGCATAGATTTGCGATGTTTTCCTTGGATTGCACACACTTCCCAGTGCACAGATTGTGAGAGCAAAGTTAGTGTTCACCTGCAAAAAATGTGTCCAGTACAGTTCGTTCCTAGAGCCTTTAAATTGAGAAAGGACATACCAACCACTCCAGTTAAACTAAAGCTGTGCACTGAAGCATTTTCTCCAGCTGCATGTGGACACTGGGAACACTTGGTTGAACTCCAAGCCCAAACCAAAGTCTAGGTGAGATTGCCCTTCTTTGCCAGAGGATAATTTTCATTAACGCAAACACCTCCAGAAAGATGTAGCTGCTTCCTGCGCAGCACTACGTGTTATCATGCCGGGATATGTGGGTGCTGCTGAAAGCCAGGAAAAAATTCAGAAAACATAGAGAACCCAGCTTCTATGTTGCATTTTAATTGCAATATTTGGCAAACCTGATGTCATTTTGGCTCTGGATACATGAATTATTACACAGCTGCAGTGAGAGACAGAAGAAACGATCACCATGTTACAGTATGGAAACATTTTATGATATAAAGAGCATAGCCAAACCCTCCTCCATCAAAGAAAGAAATGGCAAGTTTTTAATAGAATTCTAGGAGCTATTTTGACTATTTCAGATAAGTTTCAAGTCCCAACCGCATTTATGTGTTTATCTAGTGGTAAGTACACAGCACTGAAAGTTGAGGTTAATTTTGCATACTGAAATTTGAAACGTTCCATGCAACTCTTTCACAAGAGGACAGAGCAAAGGGACGTAGCACAGAGGGTGGCTGTGACTGTAGATCGCCTTTTGGTGGACACGTGCTTATGAAAAGCCTCAAAGCCATGACAAGAGGCTTCTCTGGGGTCTGATGCTTTCTTCAAGTCAGCCAGTTACTAGCAGAGATCTTGCTAAAACAATCACACAGGTACACATTATCCCAACCTACTGTGGCTATAAGCACCCGGTTCTGATCACAACCTATAAAGGAAACTGAAACGAGTAATTAATTTTGACACATCTGTAACACCAAACATATAATCAGCCCTGAGTCCATTCCAGACAGTCCTAAAGCCTGAAAAAGCCTTGGGCCAGGCAAGTCTATCAGGCTGGCACAGCACGTGGCTGGTCCAAACACAAAACCTGCCTATTATAACTGCCCACCAAGGAAATTACTTCTTCAGCTTGGCTCTTCAAGGTCTGTGTTAGAGGTCCCAGGATCAAATGCTGCTGACAACCCACGAGAGAAATTGTTACCCAAGCAAAATCAAATGCAACAACCGTCGCTTTGGAGGATACACACACAGCAATGCTGGAATATGGAGCTGACACATTGCAAAGACTCAAATCTCCTTGTAGATGCTTTCCCTGCCACCCCAGCCACGTGTAAAAAGAGCAAAGAGGACACCTAGCAAAGAACAGGGGCTTGTGCACAATTCTGATGCTCTAAAAAAAACGAGAGAGAGAGGGAGAGGGAGCAAGAGAACAAACATTTAATTCCCTTGTAAAACAGATGACTGCATTGTAATTTACTAGCAGCTGCTGGCAACAAACACCACACTCTCATATTCCTATTAACCAAGCTGCAGCTGATTTATTAAAGGCTCAGATACATCAAAACAAATGACTGTAACATCATTTATATTGCTATTTACAGCTCTTTAATAGGGTTACACGAAGGGGCAATGCAGCACAAACTGGAATCTGGTTACAAGTCTGTCAAGCAGCAGCAGAGTCTCTCTCCATTGCACCAGGCTCTAGCACTGAGCTCCTCTATCATTTCCAACAATTACCCGTGCGCCTGCGAGGCACAGGTGTGCTGGAAATAGGTGGTGGCAAGGCAAGCAAATCTTCCCAAGTTGCACAAATACTCGGTGGTCTGCTGCTAGTCAATATAATGCTGATTTAAAAAAAAAAAAAAAAAACCCAACCACCCAAAAAACAAACACCACACAATAAAAAAAACAACCCAACCCTCTGCCCAGCACTGGGACTCAATCAAATATTGTTGCACCAGTAACGAATCAATGTTATCGCTCCTCTGCAGAGCACACTGCTCCTACAGCTCCTGCTGAAGCCAAAGGCATCGTGCTTGCGAACAGGCTGTGTCAAAAGAAGCCAGGGATCAGTATCATCCCTGGGACAGAAGTCGGCCAGTTGTTCAGAGCTCTCTCTCCTGGGCTGCCTGATACGTCCCTTAAGCCAGGGATTCCCAAACTCAGGTGTCCCCATGACAGACAGGGAATGATGTACCCATTACAGAAAGGCACCAGCAGCAGCTCCTGGCTCTGTGCAGGGCCATGCACGGGCACAGCGATGCCATCCAGCCTGGCCCTCTCGGATGAATGCAGGGTGCAGGCATGAGCAGTTCTCTGCTGGGCAGAAGATCGTAAATTTGATTTTTTCCCCCCATCTTATTAGGAAAATACAGTCTACTGGGCTTTTTATTTCCCTTTCTCATGCTGTTTTGAGTTAACATACCTAAAGGTTAGTGGCACAGCTGCCACAGTCTGGGAATCTCAGCCCCAAGTCACTGATGTTAAACCCAAAACTACTAGGACTGGAAAGCAAGTGCATTAGAAACCAGCCCCTGAGTGGAAGGCTGGAACCATTCATGCCATTTCACATCCTGACTTAAGTGATCTACAGGATCGTCTCTGTGCAGATGGGTTTCACTCTCAAAATCACACAGATTTTCCCGTACACCCAAATGGGATCTGTATTAGGTATTTGATGAGACCACAACTCCAGCCGGATTAATGGCCTCAAGTTGCACCAGGGGAGGTTTAGATTGGACATGAGGAAAAAAAGTTCTTTACTGGAAGAGTGGTTAAACATTGGACCAGGCTGCCCAGGGAAGTGGTTGAGTCCCCATCCCTGGAGGTATTTAAAAGACGTGTAGATGCGGCGCTTAGGGACATGGTTTAGTGGGCATGGTGGTGTTGGGTCGACGGTTGGACTCGATGATCTTAGAGGTCTCTTCCAACCTTAATGATTCTATGATTCTATGAGAGGCAGTGCTGGTGATCCCCACTGCCTTGTGACAAGTGCTTTGAGGGTAGGCTCCCCTGAAACTCCAGCCTCAGCCGACAGCACACACAGCAGCACTTAATCTCCCCCATCCCTTGAAGAAACAACAGTGTCGTCACAAGCCATGGATCGCTCTATCTACCAAGATAGTATTCTAAGCAGTGACAGACTATCTCATCTAAAGACTCTTTTCTAGCTGACATGATATACTTAAAAGGATTTTTAAATTAAAAGGGAGCTCTGTATTAAGAACATAAACCCTTTATCAGAGGTGTCGATGAAGGCAAATGGAGGATTCCTTTGCTGTATAAATTTCACAAGGAATTCCCAGCCCACCCCAGGAATTTTGAACCAATGTGTTCAAGGCTCTGGTTTTCTCTAACCCATAAAAGCCCAGATAGTCAAATATTATGCTTCTGCTTTTTAAATATTTCCATTTAAATGTAGATTTTGACCTTCTTGCCAATGAAATATTAATAAGAGAATAAAATATATATTACTCTTCTTCTGAGGGAGAGGTCTCTAACTCTCTGTCATGTTCCCCATCAGTTTTTTGAAGAGGATTTCTTCAAACCATGGTGAATTTATTCCTCATTCCTACGTTTTTTAGGCCATGGCAGCTGAAAGCAGAAAGGTGATCCCTTTATTTTTAACATCCCAGGGGAAAAAAGGGGGAGAAATTCTGTTTCTCCAGATCAATGAAAAGTAAACAAGGACACCAAAGAAACTGTATCATTTCCAGCAAGATGCAAAAGGCTAATTTAATTTGAAGTAACTGTGTTCCTAAACAAGGAGACAGTATAAAGATTAACTGAGACCTCCATTTCTTTATATAACTGCAGCCCATTAAGCGGGATAGAGAATAAAACTCACAAATTGCCCTGCTTATCCATCTTTACCTTCATCATTGTTCAAAGACCAATACCCCCTCCACTCCCCACAATATTATTTATCTTTCTCGCTCCTCCTTTGTCATTAACTAAAGGAAAAACAACAGAATGTATCATGTGCTGCAGCACAAATGCAGTACTGTTTAAAGGGGATCAGTTCTGCTCCTGCTGATTTAAAAGAGAGCCAGGCTGGAGCCCAAGGATGCTCTACAGTCCTAATTACAGATGCATCAGGGAGAAATGTTTCATCAATGCATAATAACACTCTCTCTTAAAGACCATGGTAGGATGCACTCTAAAAACATAGGTGGTAAATACTACTGGTATCTCAACACAATACCCTCAAGTCCCTGTTTGTTGTTCTGGTTATTTTCACTTTGAGTCCTGTCTTAGGTAACACTGCAAAGCTACCACAGGAGTGGTGGGGAGGGGGACAGAAATCATCTAGTAAACTACGGAAAGATACACGACAGCTGAAAAATCTAAACTGGGATGGACTGAGACCTTGGGAACCTGCAACTGCCAGATAAGAAATATGCCGTGTGATGAAGGAGACCCTGGAAGGGTTCTCAATCACTGCTGAGTGCTGCCCTGTGCTGAATGCTTTCTGGAGAGAGCCATAAAACAGAGATTAGCAATTCCTCAAACTTTACTTACCAGCTTTTGCTGTTAATTCTCATGCTGGAGCCTCTCTAATCTAACTCATGGAAAGTATCGATCCTGACTTTTCAAGTATATTGCTCTTATCATTTGGCTAAATTACAGCCCTATGCCATCAGCCCAGGTACTCTCACCACCTCCAGAGCAGGGTATAATTTATAGAGGATGGGATTCTGAAAGGCAGCCATGAGAGTTAAATGCCCAAGTCCAGCTAAATTTCAATAAGCACCGGGTACCCACTTCCCTTAGGCTCTTTACAAATTCTAGAGCCTTTTTTTTTTTGCCCCCTCCTCCCCCCCCTTTTTTTTTTAAAGATGCTAGCAAGGAAAGGTCAACCTAATTTGTCATAGCAGCAAGTGAAGGCAAAAGATCAGCACATGCTGACAGGCTGTCTGAGAGGTTTCATTATAGAGCTGTTTACAGCATTTATTTCTCCTGTTGTTGCTGCTGTTTTCAGGGTCAAGGAACTGAGATCCCATTTCAGTAGCAGAGATCACTGGCCAGAGAACAGAATACTTGAATTTTACCTCCTCCCTCGCAGGCTAGTTGACTCATATGCCACTAACTGCTGAGATTTTTCTGAATGACCTCATGGTCGTTGATGTTTATACTAACACATGCAACCACACTAAGCCTAAATAATAGTACTAACATCACCAATTAGCATTAATACAACTGGAAACTTTAAAGGGAGCGTAACACCAGTCTCAATTCACAATAGCGTATCAGCCAGTCAAGTCAAGTCAATTCATTGGAAGCTTGTTTCCTTTGGAACATAAAATTATTTTTGTGGAGGAAAAATGCATTAATGTATGATAATTTCAGAAGCAGTCTTTCTTCATAGCTTTTTATATTCTACAGTTCATACAGAAATGGCCTAAAGGTCTACACCGTCACTAATACAAACACTTAAGTACTATATTCAACATCTATTACCAGCTAAGTAAGGAAATACCAGTGAATGTATTCAACTGCCATTAATGTTCCCACCAGCTGCTACCTCCACATGAAGGCCGGGTGCAGGGTCTGGCAAGCTCATGTAGGAGAGAGGACACTTAGGGCTATCCCCAAATCAGGAGATGTAGACGCCCACTGACCTGAGCACCCACAAAGTGGGCACAACAGGCCCCAAGAAAGAACTGCCCTGGCAAATGCTCTTTGGCCATTTTACAGTCCTGACTATAGCACAAGGAATAGAGAAGCGGCTTTGGCGAGGCTGCTGCTAAATTTCTCACAATTCAAAGAGGACAACCGAGAGTCAAAGCAAGCAAACTCAGTGCAATTGCATGGCCAAGAGCCAAGCCTCAGAGATAAAAGACAGTAATGGAAGACCTTCGGCCACAGCCAAAAGTTCAGCTGACAATAGGATTTCTCTTCCAGTAGCAGGAAAAGAGGAACTTTTAGGTCAAGTAGTCACATCTCCTGACTCTGCCTCAAAAGACTGCTCAAAAGGTCAAGAGATTCTGTATCTCCCAGCTATGTGATGAAAGACTATGCCACACACCCATTTATTCCATATTGCTTTTGTCAGGTGATGGCAATATTCACATGTGATGAATAGATCTGCAGGCAATGGAATCTCACATTCATATCTCACACGTCCACATATTCTTGCTTATGCACTGAAGCCAAACATATCAGTATCTTCACTTGATGTGTTTAGCTGATGAAGAGCTAGAAAGAGATAGGAAAGTTTCTCAACTCTGAAGGAAATTAAGGGTGAAAATTACTCCAGAAGGGCGCTGTGGAAGTTATGTGATCATTTATGATGCATCAACATATTGTTTTGCTTGGAGAACACAAGTGGGATTTTAGATGGTCTAAAGGCCCTCTGCATGGCCAAAATCTCTTGCTGCCTCACTCCCACAATCAATATTTCTTTGTGTTATCAAAAGTAAAAAAATGGGAACAAAACCAATACAAACAACTTCAATGTGTGGCTTTTTTTAATCTCCCCTTTTTAAAGACTTTCAGGATAAGTAGAGAAACGTAACTTCCAAAAAAGCATACACAAAAACCCACAGAATTAGAAGGCAGACACTATGAAGGAGAAACACTTTTTCATAAGTAATTACTTATGCCCATCCACAAGCATACAACGCTATCACATCAACACACTGCCTTAGAGGCGCTCTGCACCAGTACAATGAAACAGGACAGAAGAGATTCAGTGACAAAGAATAATTTTCCTCCCACTCTGCACTCAGCAGCCGTGATCCCAGAGAATCCATTTTCAGGTTAAAGTCCACAGAGGCTCTACTGGCTTTCCATTCTGGATTTCTTTCTCCATTCAAATGGCCAGCAAGAGAAGAAAACTCCCAACCCAATTTATCTAAGTGTCTTCAGCAATATCCTTTACAGAATTTCAAAGAGTTGCTGGCAGTTGTTAAGCTGGTGCTGTTTAACTTGGACATCTGTCCACCCAGGCTGAGATGACCAACTCACTTTACATCACCGGCTAGCAATCAAATAATAATTACTTTGGGTTACTACAGACTGGAGCTGGATTTCAGTGAATGATTTCAGAGCACTGGAATCCATTACCAATAACCCAAACCATCTGGGTTCTCGTCTCCGTTACAAAGAAAGCAGCAACAATTCCAAACATTAATTCAGACACTAAGTACTAGCTGGATCACTAGTCCATGGGAGCAGTGGCATGTATTTTGATATAATTACCTCAAGATGGAAGCTACATGGACATCCTATGGAAAGCGGTTCAGAGTTTACATTCTGTGCCACATTTAACTCTCTGGAATTATACGGAAAAGGTTTGTATTAAATAAAAAGCTCCATTTAACATTATTTCCTTTGCAAAGGCAAGCTGGATAACGCTGGTGGAAAGCGAGGATTTTGCAAATGTAGCATGCAGCCTCCCAGCAAAAGGGAAGCCAGCTGATGAGCAGTAACTGTGATTTCTGTAACAAGTAAGTTAGACTGTGCAACAAATTGGTACATCCAAACAAACAAATCCCTGAATCCCCTCCGTTTGCCTTTATGAAACAAATGAGTCAGTGCTGACTAATCGTATTATAATACTAGGAAGCTTGTAATAGGCTTACAAACCGTGTGTTTACAAGCTCATTACTGTTCAGGGCTTGCTGAGATAATAAGGAAGCTACGGGAGAAACACTTTGGAGTCAAAATCTTATCAGATATGTTTTGGAACTGAAAATCAGTTTGCAATTGAGACCAAGACTGGGTATGAGGGAGTGGGACTGAAGTGACTGAAAAAGAACAGTATTTCCCCATTTGGGACCAGAGATCTCTTCTTCAAAGCGACATCTAACCAAGGGGGCCCCGAGACAAGAACAAAACATTCTCACCATTTCTACTGGAGAAATTAGGGATGAGCACTCTCTGGAGCCAACCACCCCTCCAAGAAACCACCTCCTCTGAAGGGCCAATTTTATTGAAAAAAGGAAAATGAAAAGAACAGGAGGCATTTCTTCACTACACTCTGGAAAGGACTGAGGTACATTACACCTTGGTTTTCTTTTCCATCTGCTATTTAAAAGGACGGCTTTCATCAAGAATCTGGCAGAATCACACAAATAAATTCTTAACATCGTAGGGCATGTGAACCAGCCTATGGAGTGGAGCAGGCAGTTGCACCTCACCTTTACAAAAGAATCTGTAAAAACAAGATAATGATACTCATTTTCTACAGATTTTTATTGTAAAAATCAGCAGAACTCTACAAGTTTTATCTCTTCTAAAAGCTACAAGCCTCTTTTATTAAAGTTGTGTGCCCATTTCATTCTTAAAATTACTTCACCGGCAAAAAAAGATGCCTCTCTCCTCTTTTCTGACTGCTCATAATAAATTAGAGATGCTTTTCCCCTAAACACATTCACGTGCAAACCCTGAGAGCCCTTGTTCTTGCTGTGACAAAAGACAGCCGATATGCAAGTGTTACAAATACTCTAGGAGGTATTCTCACCTGACTTCAGTAGCCCGAAGCACTCCCAGAGAGAGAACTCAGTGGTTTCTCCACCTGCAGCAAGTCGTGAACCTTGCTTACCTTGAGATTATTAAATTAAAGGGTTCACAAACACCTTCAAAGTTGCAGTAGGAGAAGAACTATTTGGTAGCCACCCTCCTTTGTCTCCAGGGAAAGGGACAGTTGGGATATATGACAGGCTAACACAAACAGGCTATAGGGAAATCCAGGAATCCTAAAACAGTTTGTGTGTCAAAATTTTCTAAGGGACAGTGCAGAGGGGGCAACAAAATGCCATAAAAACTATCTTAAAAGCCCCGTTTCACGTCCTTGAGGATCAGTTATTGCCTTTGTATTTAAATGCATTTAATACATCAACCCTGTAGCGGAGCAGGATCTTCATTGTTGTGGCCAGTTCAGCCCTGCTGGTCTGTTAATGGGACGGGTCAGCACGATGCCAACGTCGTGAAGCACAAAAAGACTGAGGATAAACCCCTTCTGACCCTGCTGTCACTTAGGTCACACTGAAAGCTAGTATTATGTTCATCCAGCACCATTAACCTCAACTTCTCCTGCACACAACTAAAATCCAGCTGAAGCAAGGCAGCTCAGCCAGAACCACTGTCAGAGCCGGACCCAAGGCACCTCCTAGCAGGAGCTGTAGCGATGCATTCGTCTCTCCCCAGCAGTATGTTGAATGGCAACAACCAAGCTCAGCACACGCAGTCAGAAAGTCCTGGTATGCAGTGTCAGCACAGTGTGGTACTGCACAAACATTTTGTAGGTAACACGTCTGGAGTAGCATAAAACCAGTGAGAACAAGGACACCTACGTTCTCCTCTCAGATCCACCGGGACAGAGGCCCTCAGCCCAGACAGTGGGGAAGCTCTATCCTTGGAAATTTTTGGGTCTTGGCCAGACGAGGCTGTGAGCAACTTGCTGAGCTAGCCCTGCTCGTGGGACCAGATGACCTCCAGAGGTCTGCTCCAACTGAAAACGTATTGTGAGTCCATGAACTTACTGTCCTTTGTTTTCAAGAGTACGGCACCTCCTGCTTCAGGTTTCCATGCACACCAGCTGCCTTTCCTCTCATATAAAGACTTCACAACAAGCCAGTTTAAAGAGGGACTGGTAAGCAGCCTCTGCCTTCCCAACAGCCTTCCAGGGGGTTGCACCTCTGTTCCCTGGAGGCTGCCAAGCCTCACAGTGCTACTGCTGCGGCACCATTATACATTTTGCTCTATTCGCAGTTGCTACTTCAACCCTCTGTGGCAGCCCCAACCCTGGCAGAAGCATCCTTGGCTGTCTAAACAAATCTGCAGGACTGCGTGAAGCTGGTAAGCTTCCCATTTCTGCAGCATAACCGAAGCAAGATTTTGCCTAAAGCAGCAGACACAATGTCTTGAAACCTTCTGATCACGCAGCTGGGGAAGCCCTCTCCCTCCGAGATTATCAAATAATAAAAAGAGAGAGCAAGAGAGAGAGAAAGAACAGGGGCAGGGTGGAGCAGAGAGGGAATATCTATGGCCTTCTGCACCCAATTCTGTCACTGACATTTCTTTCAAATACAATTATTTAAAGCCTCCTGATGGCAAAGCTGAGGAAATGAACTAATAGTAGCTTGTACGGTACCTCTCCATCAGGCAGTTCAATAAATCCTGGCAGTGCTGTGATTTGTGTTAGGAGAATGAGCTTTTCAAGAGCAGAACTATCACTTTACACCATCAATAATCTCACTGTCAAAAACCCCCCGAGTAACCTGACCGACACTTCAGAAGCTTAATTTATAGATGCGCTATTTGCCTTCAAGGTATTTTATGCAGCTAAATAATGGAAGTGGATATTATCCCAAACTACTCTGCAGCTTTCGCAAGCGGAGTCCAAGAACATGCAGGAGGACAAATTTTCTATTAGCTTAGGGCTAAATTCTTCCCTCTGTGACACCTGTTTGATACCATCTACCACGAGTAGAGTTTCTTCCAAATTATAGTCCGGGAAATAAAAGCAGAATCAAGCTCTTGCACTTCAGAGGAGGATTAGCATTTAAAGAGCAAAGCAGTGCATGGAGAAATGCCACAGGGTCTTCGCTTTGCTGTGGACCACTTGTATGCGGATTTGCAGAAGGGAGCTCTAACCACTGCTGCTCTCACCCAGGACACCTACGAGCTGTGGTGGGATTGCAGCAGGGATTGCCCAAAATTTCAGGAATGGGATACTCATGACTATGCAGAAGTTGCAAGGATCAACACTGATAAATAAATGGATCATCTAGAAAGATCTGGGCTGTTCTGCTGATTCTCAGGTTTAGGGACATATCCATAGAATCACTCCACCAAATTGGAAAAGCAGGCTTCTTTTTTTCCCTGATAGAATAGGGGATGGGCTTTTTTCTCTCCACCATAACTCATAATGCTATTTAATGGAAGAGGCTGGTTTTCATTTATTCCTGGCTCTTAATGCTGATCAGGCAAGAATTAATTCCTTTAATGGGAAAGTATTTGTGCAACTATAACAAAGAATACCAGGGAGAGATTCTGGGCAGGCACCAAATATGACAGCGCCATTGTATCCCACACATCTGAGAACTCCAAGCTGTTTCAACCAAGAACAATAAAAATTAGCTTGCTCCGGAGCAGGGTAAGTCCTTTACATAACCATCCAGCAGCAAAAAGTGTGGAAGTCACAAGCATTTGTACACATTTTTGGTTCAAATGAGTCAGAGAGAAAACTCAAGGTGGTAACAACCCCAACCTAGGGAAGAACTCACATCTACACCCACATTCTGTAGCTTGGATTTAAGCGTATTTTTTTAGCGACACAAGCACATTCCAGACTGCAGAACAGCCCCAGTACTTTTCTTGGTCAATACCTAATTAGACTGCTCCCTTTTTTCAGTTCACAACTGAGCCACTGTAACAGGTTTTGCCTTTAAAGCTGGGCTTGTGCCCTTGCTCTGACAAAGGAGGAGAACTGAACTGCCCTTCATTCGCGTTATTCATCAGTTCAGTTTAAACAACAGCATTTCCTTGACTAATAAGTCGTACGCCAACAAATCAAGATAATTATCCAAAGGTCAATACATGAACAACATCCCTTTTTGCATATTCCTGTGACTCAGAAGCTGGCTATTTGCACAGCCAGCCTCTGACACCCTTCTGACAAGGATGGCAAAGTCAGCTAAAAGCTAGTGGATGTCTGCAGCTCCCTGTCTTTGTACAAATGAAGAAACCCTTCCACTACTTATATACACACAGCGGGTAGAATTGTGTTCCCACTTACAAACTGGAATAAGACCCCAAATACCAAACGAAGTGAGAAGGGATTTAAACAACTCCAAATCTCTTTGTCTCATCAGACTAAAGTAAGCTTGGCATCTGATACTCTCCCCCATAATTCCCTATAACCAATTCAGTTCACCAGAGCCTGCCAAAGCCACAGAATAAATTAATCTCAGCTTACTAACCATGCAAGCACATGTAACCTCTCCTGAATGGAACTGGAGCAGCTTAGCTACGTAACGTAGATCCTGTGCCCACTGCTAGCAGCTAATAAAACACAACTCAATTGGTAGGATTCCTTCCCCCCACCCTTTCTTTAAGTAACATAAAACTCAGGATCATTTCTACACAGTTCCAAAAGCAGCCTAGCAACAACAGCGAAAAGCACAGCTGCTTTGTCCTTACTACAGTCTATCATGGCAATCAAGATTTAAATTCCCTATCCCCACCCAGTTCAAACCCATCAAACAGTCCAATTCACCTACCCAGTAACTCCAATTTAGCAGCTCTGCACTGCTGGCTCCCCTAACGAAAGCCATTTGATGACTCTGAACTTGGCAGTGCAGATGCTGACTTTTGACACTAGGAATAAGCAAGCACACAGCCCGCTTGACTGGCCAGAGAACAGTTGGGGTTTTTTTCCCCCCTCTTTGATCATGCTAGTGTTAAAAATTAAGATTAGTCTTGGCCCAGATCCATCCTGCATAAGACAGAATGATCACCCGGTATTTACCTCAAAATCTCCTTCTCTTTTTAATACACAAACTGCTGTAGATTAAAGTCAGCGCCATGCGGCAAGCAAAGCTCTTCACTAAGCCTCAGCCGCACAAAGGTCTCTATGGGAATATTGACAAGATTGACTTCTTCTGCGTGTTTAAACCAAGTGTCAAAAATATTTATGCAAGCTTTTTTCCGCCCTTTCTGTCCTCACTCCTTAATCCTGATACAGTTGGAAAAGCAACTCGTGACAAATCTACAAGCAACATAGTCCAGGGGAAATATTTACACTCTGCTCAGATTCAGATATCCCCAGGGCTGGGAAAGGGCTCCTGGAACAGGCAGCTTCAGTCTCGTTGCCCTGTCAGTGTTCCCTCACACCTGCAGCGCCGGGCTCAGTGGGAGCATGGCAGGGAAATGCTTGGCTCCCCTCTGCTCCATTCCAGCTTGGTCTCTTTGATCTCTACCATCCATCCCACAGCAAAGTAAGTCTGAGTGATTGCACATTGCAGTATGTTGTATTTAATGTTAAATTTGAAGTTCAGGGGTTTTCCTCCTCTTACACCAGGAGTGGGTCCCTAAAGGCCGGGGTTGATCTTTGGGTGTTAATTCAAGGACCAAATTCTGCCCACAGTCACAGCTGAATCGCAGAGGCTAAAGCACAAACCAGTGGCCTTGTTTGCAGGTATGTGCAGTCTCTCTGGCACATAAGCTGTCTAACTGATGGAAAACCTGCAAATACATCTGGAGGCTTGATGCATCAGTGCTAAAAATTCTCTGGAATAATGAATGAAAGATGGCATACAGTTGGGTTTACATGTAAAGATGCCTGGGTGAGGCAGCCCCAAAATGAAGTTTCCCTTTCTTCCCTAGGACAGTTCAGATGAAGGGGACAGGAGGGATCCCTGGAGCCAAGAGGAAAAACCTCACCAGGATGCGCTCTTTACCCCAGCCGGGAGGCACCAGCCAAGCCACAGCCCCTTCCAGACACACAGAGATGTCTTGAACTTCTTACTGCTTTTTGTCTCTTATTGTCTTATTCTCTTACCACTTCACTTTCTGTTATTGTTCCTCATCTCTTTTCCCATTGCAGTGCATATTGCTCTGTCTTGCTACTAACAGCAGCAGTGTTCTATACCCTCATATCCAGAAAACCATCACATACACACGCACAAATATATACATATAACTGAGTTTACCTGCCATTTGCATACTACAGCAATATATTTTGTGAAACCTGGTAGTTGCTAATCACTGCTGCCATAATATTTACTCTTTCTGGTAAGGTACGTGTACATTGTCTCCCAAAATAGGACACTGTTCTCACGGGGGTCCCTCAACCCATAGAAGCAATCTATGAAGTAATCCCACAGCATTACCTTTTGGTAGCCAGAGACCTTAAATCGGCCACCTTGACTCTCTGGATTTTTGACAATAAGGAAACAAGAGCATCTGATTACACAAAGATGTCTGAGAGAGCATGTTACTAGAGCAACAGAGTGTCGTAAGTGGCTTTCTGTGCTCACGCTCTCAACTGCTATCGTCTCAGTAACCCCAGGAGACAGCAGCTAGTTGCAGGGGGTAAAGCCGAGCATCCACGATTCATCAGGTGAGTGACGAGACAGTCACATGTCTACACAACGCCGAACACTTTTGCTGCTGAAATCCCAGACTCCCCAGAGGAATGAAAACAGAGGTTTTGACACAAATCTGTACCTGAGCAGTAAATGGTAAGCTGCCTTCCCCAGACAATGTGCGATGAAGCAAATGAAAGCGAACAAAGCCAATGAATGACACGAGAGGAAGAAACCTTGTGTTCTCCCCCTCTGATAAAGGAGTACAGGAAACTTGCAAAGTGCAGCTTCTCGTAGGGAATGGACTTGAATAAAGTAAGATTTATTGCACCACCGCCCCAAAAATGGGGTCTATGAAGACTAAGGACCTCAATCTTCTGAAGTAATCTCCCAAAAATCTTAGCCAATGAGTACAAGAATACCATTAGAAAACCTCTAATTTTTTTTTTTTAATTTAAAATGCATCTTCAATTCCAAATAATCTTTAATCTATCTACTTGAATCCCAGAACATAAAATTGAAAGCAAGTTGATCCTGCCCTCATTAATTAGCTCTTAAAGGAAAATGTGTGTTTGAATCCTTTGTTTCTAGTGCCCGTGGATTCAAATGTGTAAATTCAGTTTGGATAGATACAAGTTAAGTTCAGCTCATTATCATATGAAATGATTTACGTTTTATCTCTTTGACTGAAAGGCATGTTTTGGCCCAGGTTCACGTGCTCTGCTACCTACGTCTGTAATTTAGTTCAGATCCAATGAAGCCTTAAATCTGGAGAACATCATCAAGGTTTTCACAACATTTTACTGAAATTAAATTCAGACTAGATCTTGAAATGGTTATGTTTAATATTTGATCTTAAAAGAATAAGGCTGACGTCATCCTAGAACTGACATTAGGTTTAATGCTGCTTAGTAACCAGAAAATATAAAGAAACGGGGTGCACCCAATGTTATACAGGATGAGTTAAGCAGTGCAATGTCAAGGGGGTTTTTTGGTGTGGTTTTTTTTTTTTTAAGGAAGTAGCTAAGTGCATACATTGCTGCTGCTATACCACAAATGAAGTATCTTCAAAGTTTTCATTCCATGAATAATACTTTTCGTGGCCAACTTACAGTATGGGTTAAGATTCTGCAAATGAATTTTGTCACAAAGCATCACCAAGACATGTCTTCATTTACGAAGCACCACAGGCCAAACCAAGGGCCTTTGGATTACAGAGAAAAATGAGATGTGGTTTCTTTTCTTCTTGGAGCTTTTACCTGTGAAGACTCCAGCTGTGGCTACCAAACACTTAAATCATGTTTTTGCAGCACAAAGAGCAGAGCAGGGAGGGGGTGCCTGTAACATGCTCACACATCACTCTCCCTACACCAATATTATGCTGTGCCGCAGCGTTAATGTTTAGTTTGGACTGGTCCTTTGGCTGAAGAAACCAAAGCTTCTTGACTGGCAATAATGGACTAGTCATTTAATACACTGTTCAGAGCAATGATTGTTGTTGTTTGAATCTGGTATTTTTAGGAAGATGTAATCCTGGAGATTTGCATCTCATTTCCCAGAATGCCCTAGGGCTTTTCCAGCAGTTGGAATCTTACAGAATAAACATCTTCCCCTGATTGTAATTGCATTATTAAATATGATTGCTCTCCTCTTCCTTGAAAATTTTTTAAAAGCAGCAACAAAGAACACTGCAAGAAAGCATCCTGTTGACAGCATAGAGGAGAATTGCACAATAGAGACAGACAGGAATATTTCATCTTTAACTTCCAGATGCAAAAAAGACTTTTCTAAGCCAGGGAGTCCCACAACACCATCCAAAAGCTTAGTCTTCTAAATAACTGCAACCATAAGAATCCTTCAGGTATCAGAACTGAGGCCACCACAAATAACTGTCTCCATTACAAAACATAACACAACAGCTCCAAGAAATCGCATCAAAAATCAGGGTTCTGTTACTGTAAATCATACAAAAAGTCACACAGGGTAACTGCAATAAGTGAAAGGGGAGGTTACGGAGGAGACTAATACGATCCTGACCAGCATGAGTGTGCTGCTCAGTTTTAAAGTTACACTAAACAGCTTCTTACACCTAATACATAGCAATTAACTCGGACCCTGCACACTCCAGCAATTTGGCTGGTTAAATTCCTTTTCCTCTAGAAAGTTCCTCTTCTCTGTGATGCCTCACTGCACCTTTTACGGCCAAGGCCACCAGTCTGTTGAAAACCACAGGAACAGAACCATGAATGCTGAGTATCTACTCTCAGCGATAACTGCTACTATTCCAGCCTTCCTGCATTAAAAAAAAAAAAATCAAAAGATATTTAATTAAGTGTGCATGTACATTGCTTCACTGTAACTCCTATTAATTTACAAAAATATTAATGCATATAAAGTGCGCTAGTAGTTACACAACCACAACAAAGTATTCAAAATCAAAGTATGAATGCATTTCTGCCTTAGTTGCATCATTTTGGAAACCAAAACAGACTTTCTGATCAGAAAATGTGTGATGGAGTACATACACATTTTCAGCACTTTCAAAGAAGGAAAACGGCTCCTCCTGTAGTTCAAGGGACTCCTCCAGGTACAGAGAAGAGCTCGGTTCATGGATACTTTTAGTCTTGACTTAAAGAGCCCTACTCCTATGTAGTCTAATCTATTTTGCAACACTTTGCCAATACTGTACACTCCATATTTATATTAATATTTCATTAAATATTCATAAATATTTACACTTACACAGATATATATACCAGACACATTCAGAATGTACTATACACAAAATCTTGTGCTTAGGCATGCATGTGTCTTTCTATATAGTGTTAAGATAATTCCCCACAGGAACCCAGCTGGGCTGGGGGTAGGTGGAGAAGAACGTGCCAGAGCAAACTGCACAATCTAAGTAGCGGTTAAACTGCTTGAGACCACTTTTCTGCTTTCAAGAGCCTCAATTCAAGTGTTTTCACTAAGCTTTCCATGTCTAACAGCTTCATGGCATGGGAATCAGTAATGCTTCTTCAGTGTACTCTTAAAAAAAAAAAAGTTAAACATCTATAAAGCAAGGCCTACTATACAACAGATGGTCTAACCTCTTGAATGTCAAAATCCTTCTGTGTCAGGCAGCCCAATTAAAGTGACATTTTTAGCAGCATGCCTCTCTCCACTGTGCCCTTCCTCCCATTTTAGCCTGAACGTCCCAAGGAGTAATTGCTCACCACACAATTACAAACACCAGTTTACTGTAGTTCTTTCTCCCCAGTCTCTAATTGGGAGAATCTATGATGATGGTTAACCTAACTCCTGGGTCTCAACGAAGAAAACTGTTTAAAAAGATAAGACCTTAGAGAAAACATGAAAATCTTCAGCAAACTAGCATAGCTCCAGATCTCAGATTAGGATCATTTTGTTTTAGCCTCTTCAGCTGCAGCAAAGGTCTTTGTCATTCACCTTGTCTTTCCAAAATACTAAAAAGCAGACATGGCTAATAAATAGGAAAGAGAAAAAAAGAAAAAAGGAAAAAAAGCACTAGAAACCATTGTATTCTAGTGGCTTGCTGTCATCTAAGTAGGATGTGCTTCAGTATAAAGGAGATGCCTTGGACTCTTCTAACCCTTAAAACAAGACAGTCCTTATGAAATGCATCCACAGTCCCATTTTGCAACACCAGACACAGCCACAGCCAGCCTGTGATGTGAGTAACAGCTAACCAGCAAACTCCCATGCCTGAGGTGGGCCAGCCAGGGGTCAGTGCTGGCATGGGAGCTGCGAGATGATCTGCATTGGGTGCAGGGGACATGGGCCAGCAGGAGCTGCTGAGGCTGACAGCAGGCCAGCCCCTAGGCTTTTGTGCAGCCCTGGCCTACCCCAACCCTCCCTGAAGAACCAGGGGCATCTCCTCCTCATGGACTGCTCCTGAGGCTCTCCACGCTGCGTGGTTATGTGTGTGGTCACTCCAGCCATACAAAGTTTTTTGGCATGTGGTCTCTGGAGCTAGAAAGGTTGGTCATCCCTATTTCACAGCTTGCTGAATGTCTCCAATTCCTCCTCCAGCCTACAGGAACTGATGATGTGGAGATACTTCTATTCCTGATTTACAGATGGGAAACGGTAGTACAGAGTTTAAAAAATCTGCACAGGAACTGAACTTTGCAGCAAGTACAACAGACTTGAACTCAATGTCTTAACGCCCTCCTAAGTGAGAACGCCCACGTAGCTCAGTTCTGGGTCTCTGTTTCTGTCGGTGGAGGTTGACAGCTTTAATACTACCATGATATAAGATGGTCAGGCTGATTCTGAACAGACTTGAGATACAAACCAACACAGGTTCTTCCCATCCAGCATGTGACAGCCCCAGAAACTACAGTCTTTGCAAGGAGACATGGCTTTAATGGAAGCTGTGCCTGAGAAAGGATTGCTGAAAAAGGCAATCAGATACTAACGAAAACATAATCCTGTTCATCCCCAAGTGCGTGTTTCTCATATAATTTACTGTATTATGATAAAGTGAATCTCACATTCAGAGATTGCAGGCTGGAAGACAGGGCATTACACACACGACAGCTCTTTTGATGCTGCTTCGGAAAGAAAGAGACTGTTTTCTCCCCGCTGTTTAGAGGAAACATTGAAGGCAAATGCAGATTCTCAAGACCGCCTCAGTCTACAGGGCTGCAGAATGTAGCAGTGCAACATTTAAAGCAGGTAATAGAAATGGCTGATTATTTTAAACTGGCTGCAACCTATACTCAAGCAAGGAAACTGATGAAAGAGCTTCCTGCTACAAGTTTGTAAAGTTGCTGGGGGTTTATACTTGCTACTGAGACAGATACCCACTGATACCTTGTGGGTGGAGGGGTAGTAATGCTTGGAAAATAGGATAAGAGACTGCACTCCTCATGAAACGAGTTTCATGTCCAGCTCGACATCAATTTATTCTATAGGGGAAAAAAAAGTAACTGATCAATTTAGAGTGGATTCTTCATCAAAAGCATGATTTACGACTACAGGCTTTACTAGTATCAGTCTTTTGGTTTCCATCTATGTAAAATTACTGTTAAATACACAGTGGCAGAGTTAGCTGTGAGTTTCTTAAGCACTTTGGAAACCACAGACCCCATTTAAGTGCAAAGTTGTTCTTGTTATTACTCACTATCAAAGTTGAAGCATTCATTTAATGTGTGGGATATACTAAAAAGGAGTGACAGGTGATTGCTGCCTATCAGAAAGAATAAAGGGAAAGGATAGCATTTTCTTAATCAGAGGGATTAAATAAGATATACCACCATGCCAGGTATTAGCTATTTTGTGGCCACTTACAGAACAGGGAAGCTTATTATGTGTCTATAAATCCTGCATCACGGAAAGCCTGTTTCAATCAGCATTATATTCCCCAGTTTCACATCAACATCTCCTAAAAAGCTGGTAAGAGTAGGTTTAAAACAAGGCTTTCAAAATGCACAGAAGTAAACCCACTTCCACACTCATCTTGCCTTTTGACCATGTTGATAAGCATGATAGTATTTAATATCCCAGCCCTGAGCTTGTGAGAAAACCGTACAACTGGAACTTAGTTCTGCAGGTTCAGTCTCCTCTGAAAGCATTCACACCACATGAAGCTTTTAATAATTTCTAAAACCTCCAACTTACACAGGAGGATCAAAAGACAGACAAAGAGAATCTAGTCTCCGCTACCCTGCCTTCCTTTCCTCTGGGCAGATGAGCTCCACCCAACATCTCTTTTATGGGGGAAGCAGGAAAAAGAAGTAGGCTATATTTTAATCAGTGGAGATGCATGAAAAAGTTTTCAGGAGGTGCACTTCCGACAGCTTTCTCGACTTCCACATACTTTTCTGAACAGAAGCAGCCTCCCTGAAATCTGCAAACCTGAGCCATAAACCTCATGAGAAGAAATTTCCTTTGGGAGATCCACCACCTCCAGCTACACTCTGAGCCAGAGATACTGCAGAACAATTCCCTGTGGGATTGAACATTTCTTCTTCCCTGCTGGAAAGCACAAGTGCAGATGTACAGAAAGGAGTGGGAGGTAGGGAGAGGATGGGGGATGAAGCCCAAACTTTTTCAGCCTTGAAGAAAGACGCATGTTTCCGTGTTTGAAAGGGGTTGTGGGAGATGGCGGGAAGGACTCTAATTGCATCCAGATTGTTTTGTCCTTCCCCACTTGCTTCGTCCCACTGGCAGGTTTGACTGTCAGTACCCGCAGCGTTTCTGAGCCCAGCACCAGCTAATTGTGGTCCTTATATACATACCCACAGATCTAACTTGACACAATACTGTATAATTGACAGCTCAAGAGAACGGGGAGAGACGGGCATTGAATGTGAATTACCTCTCATACCTACAGCAGGAAGATCCTCCAAGACAGAGGCTGAAGTCACTGGCAGGGAGCTTGCCCTGTGCCCGTCGACACAGTGGCAGGTTTGCAGACAAAATGACAACTTAATTTTCCAGTGCTGCCAGTCTTAAAGATCCTAAAAACAAATATCCTCTGACAGGGAAAAGGAGGACAAAATGAAAGCAGGGCAGTAGGCTTGGGCAAGGGAAAGGGCGGGCACTGGAAATAGATGCTTAATGGTGGAGTTTAGACTAGAAGTGAAAAAGAATCACAAAATTCTCACTCTGCCTCCTCGAAGGAGCTTACAGTATGTCTGTGCATTTCTCTTGGTTGTCAAATGGAAAAATGTAAGTGGGACGTTTTTCTCTTGAATCAATGTTTATTCGATAAGGTCAGTGCCACCTAAACAGGTTTCAGTCCCAAGTGTAGGAAAAGACTCTGTATAGCTGCATATAAACAATGGCAACATATCTGCACCTTCTCCACACTTCCCATCCCTCCGCAGCTTTTACTGCAGAAACACGATACAGCCCTGCAGACAGAGGCTGTCAGCTATCCGTCACTGCTGCTTACACTACATTTATGTGCATGAGCACTAATATCTTCCTGCACAGTTCAGGTAAGGGGTTAGGCAGGGCTCACTGCTTGCTACTTAGCTAATTGCTACCACAGACTGTCTTGCACAAAAAAGTGCAGTTTCTTGTTTACTCAGGAATATTTGCTTTAAGTGCAAGATTAATCAGCACAGTCCAGGGCATGACAGCTTTATGTTTTGTCTCTAGCCTCTACATCTTCATGTTAACATCTGGCTCCATCTTCTTGGGCTCCGTCTACGACTCCTTTTCCCTTCATGCCTTTAAAGAAACCAGAGCCTTTTTAATAATCAGATGTATTGTGTGAGCCACAAAGATGCAAAAACCTTGAAAACAGCTTAAGACGAGGTGTACGCTTAAGAGAGGAGGCTCAAACCACCCATTCTACTCCAGGGAGACTTCAGTGGTGACACATAGCTCTGAACACCAGAGCATCCATGGAGCCAGTAAGAGCTACCTGGCTGTTAGTTTTTTGGTACTGCTTTAAAAGGTGTTTGCCTCTAAGGCAGAGACAAAGCTGTCCTCCAGGCTGGATCCTGGAGGACTAACTGGAATTAGTCAGACTAACTGGAATTATTTCATTCTGCAGACAAAATGGGGAAGGGTTTGGGAGGGATGTCCTCAGGGTAAGACAGACAGGGAAGCAGCAGAGGACAGGAGTTCTAGCATGGAAAGCAAAGCAAAATGCAAACAGAGCAGGAGATGCAGTAAACGGTAGAGAAAAAAAGGTCGGAATTGGTGCTGGTCAAACAAGGAGCAAATTTTCCCTTTGAATGTGACAATATGGCTCTGAATAAATAATAAGAACATAGTTACTACATCAAGGCCATGATTTCCAGCCAAATATCCCACTGTCATCAGGAAGAGATCTGCTACAGACTGAGATTTCAGGAGCACTGATTTTTATATCCTGGCCTAAAAGCTTTAATTTTATAAAATATGGTCATTTCCTTCAGTCTCTGGTTTTGGCACTTTGTCCAAACTGATACTTGTTAATTAACCTTCTACATTCTCTCTATCCTTGTAGCAGGTTCCCTATTCTAAAACGGTGCTGCCAGTAACAATAATTCCCTGAAAAGCAACAGCAAACACTCGCTTTCAAAGAAAAAGATGAGATTTTTATGTTCTAAAAGTATAAAACATCTCAGAGAAAGCCAGCAAAAGATGGCCAGTCATTAGGAGAGAGTATTTCAGAGGGCCTACCATCTATTTTCAAATGTGATTCTGAAATTTTGAGCTCAAGTGTGTTGGAAAGTCCATGGAATTTTGATTATTAAGGGCCAGACTCCATGAAAAAAATGTAACCTGGGCACATTTGTAAATTTTAGCAGCAGTCTTCAACTACATTTGCCAGATCTATATTGAAATCCTTGGAGAGGGTTTGAAGCAACGACTTAGAATCAAAGCTGTCCACAAAAGACAGGCTTTAATGCAGGTTGCACTGCACCATCACACAGAAGTTGTTTCCTATTCTTTGTTACTCCAGTGCTTTTTGGGAGAAAGATTTTTCAAAGCAGACACCTGAATCGGCCCAACGATGAAATCTGCATCTTAAACTCTGGCAAGGGGGAAAAAACACCACTAATGACAGCATAGTACATTGTACCAATATTAATATTTATTATTTAGTGACACTACCTGAGCTATTATTTGCTTACAACCAGTACTGCCTGACTTCTAAGAACTCATGCAAATTCCATAAAATGCAAGAGCAATTAACCTTGTTGGGTAGGAAAATAAGCTTAATGTCAAGTTGCTCTGCTGATACATGTGTCTCACACAAGCCTCAGAGGCTGATGTGTGCCTCTGATATAATGAAGCTCACCAGAAAGGCCTGGTATTGAGTGACTTCTCCGATTATGCACCAGTTCCTGAACACATCCTGAGCTGGACAGCAATAAATTACACCGTGAGCATACACTGGCCTGGATGGACTCAGTTGTTTGCTTTAGTAATAATTAATCAAGAGCAAGATGCAATGTGATGAAGCCTTTGATATTTACAAGAGGAACATTTAAAGAAAAAAGAAATTAAAGAAGAGACAAGAATCTCTTCCCCCGCATTTAACCAAAACTTTTCGTAACTTTCTTGTTATTTTTTCCTCAATTCTGACAATTAGAAAAGCCCTTCTCCTCTTTATATATGTAGAATGAAAAATATTTAGTCCCCAATGAGATTTTACAGTCATTTGCAACTTCCTTAGAACCCAAGAAGATACATTAACCCACACATTGCAGTTCAGCAGTTTACAGGGTGCCCATAAATGCTCCAGCCACGCCAATGAGGCTTCCATCAGTCTTAAAGAAGCAAAACTCCTCATAGCTCAATCCCTGATTTCTGACACTCGGGAAGATTCTCCCCACAAAATAAAGCTAAAAAATAAGGGAATAGAAGCATCACTATGCACCTCCCTGGAGCAGAGTGCAGCTGTCTGTACACGCTTTTCTCATGCAATTTCGGCAGCAACTGGCTAGCGGAAGAGACTTTGCTTTGGCAGGGAACAGACCCACGAGAGGCCACACCAAGGAGATGGTGCCTAAACCCTCTCAGCTGCACAAACAGGAGTTTCTATGTTATTAAATCATTTCCTTAAGGAGAGCTGCTCAGACACAAAAAGAGAAAGAAATCAAAAGCCACCGCTGTCACAAGAAAGGCAATGTCTACTTCACTGCCACCCCACACTCAGGTACTTGGTGGTGAGGAGGAGGAGGAGGTAAAGAACACCGCAGGTTTTCAAACGTTCCTCTGCCACAAAATACAGTTCCACATGTGTTCATAACCTAAGCGTCACAAAAGCTCTGTGGAGTAGGTAAGGGTTATGGTAACTGTTTTACAGATGGAGAACTAGTACAGCGAGACCGAATGATTTCCCTGATGTCACACAGGAAGTCTGTGGCGAAGGAGGGAGCTGAGCACATCTGGCTAACATCAGCTCGAGAGGTCAGGATGGGGAAGGTAATGAGATGCCTCCACACCAGAAGCTAAGTTTTAGGAAGCAAACATCACACAGAAGTTGGAAAAAATCACTGCAGTGAATCACACTTACTCAGTATTCAGAGACACACTCACGTTACAACCACAAGCACTTATTTAATTAGAAAAATGATCTAATTGAGATGCATCCAAAATTGCCTCCAATACAACATAAGCAATAATATACGTAGGTAAGAAAGTATGTTGGCTACAAAGGTGTGTGCGTTTGTGCACGTGAGGAAAACGAGGGTAAATTGTCAGACTTGCTCTCCACCAAGCTCAGCAATAACACTGAATACATTTATTAAACGCAATCAAATTTTACAAGGCACTGAAGTGATAACTCTGTAGTAGTGGAAAGTGCAAGCAGCAATAAATATCTTGTAAACACAGAGGTCACAGGCCCAGGTGCTTACGAGCATGGGAAAGGTGGGTTACTGTAAGCGGTATGCTTCACTGCCTCAGCAGTTATTTTTTCATCTTTCTTTTCTTGGAGGAGGGGTGAAACAGGACAGAATGGATTATTATTTAATTTACCACAATAAATCAGGAGTCAAAGCAATTCAAAGGAATTTGTAGCTTATTACTATGCAAAGAAAAATCAAACCTCTATCAGTTCAGATCTAAATACAATTACAGGAACAAAATAGCTTTATGTTTAAACCATCTAACCGAGCCTGACAGATGGATACTGTTTATATCCATTTGTATTTATTGAACGTATTAAAAGATTGCAGCTGTTCTGTCAACGCCTAGGTGCTTCCAGGGTGCTTGGAGCTGTATATAAATATGACAGAATTTTATGGATAAATATATTCCGTGGAATAAACACGTTGGAGATATTGTGATATAACAAGTATTTACATTAACAACCATAATACCTTGAACTGGTTTCTATTGATCTTTAAGCACTTCACAAAAGTATGGATAAAGCATCTGCACTTCCACCCTACAGACACAGAATTAAAACTCAGAGATTAAGTGCTGCCAAAGGATTTTATAACAACTCAGTATGAGCGATGGGATTAGAAGCCAGGCCTATGGCTGCAGGCTTTGTCTTCAGTGCTTTAAATCACACTTCCCCCATCCATATCTACCTCTGCGCCTTTGTGCACAGCACCCAGGAGCCCATTTCATTGTAAACTTGCATATATTCGCTGCCTAATTTTAATCTCACGCAGTGTTGGGTCAATCAAAGCCAAAGCCAACGAGCTGCATACTATTACGGCTCGCTCCAGCCTTCCCCCAGTCAGAGGGCTGTACGCAATCTGTCCATCAGCCAAACCCCCTGAACCTGCGCCGCAGCAGCACGTCGCCGCTGACAGCTTATTCCTGCGCTTAGAAATTCAAGGCAGAGCCTCTTGCTCGACAGTGATCTAACCCTCACCAAACCTCCTCTGACTGGCCAGAGGATCAGAAAGAACATTGTAATTAACAGAAATATAATCCCACACTCCTCATCAGTGAGGTTTTGCATATATGTAAGGAACGATCAGTGGTGAAGAATGATGACTGCTCCTTATGTAAATCACATGCTCTAGAAGGAAAAGCTTTCAAGCATGGCATGTGGGAGATGAACACACACAGACCTTGGGGTTTTCTCCTGCGTTCAGCTCTCAAGCAGTGCACCCCGGGGGAAATCCGACCAAGCACGTATTTCATCTGCCTACTGCATGGGTTTTGAAATAAGAGCACCACTGCACATGGTTAATCTTCAGATATTTTTTTTCTTTTTAGATTTCACAAATAATTGTAGACGATGCTCCATCACAGTCATTTGTGTTTGCAGTACTGGATTCCAGCAGGACTGAAAGGGAAGAGAATGACACTGGTTGGGAAAGAAGAAAATTTTAAACTGGGGGTTGCATAAAGCTGGGGGGTAAAACAATCTGAGGATAAACCAGGAGTTTTGTGGGACTCCTCTGTAGGCAGCTATTTTGGGTTGCTGAGGCTCCGAAAAAGAATTTCGGTGTAGGAGATGGAGCATTTTTCCTGCTAAGAATTGCTCCCTCACCTTCATCGTTCCTGCACCACAGCTTTAAAGCTTTTCAGAAGACACATAAGGGGAAACAAATTTTATGGAGCTCTCTGGAAAGGGGGAATGGAAAGACTTTACTGGGAGAGAAGAGCTGTTAACCTGGCAATGAGAAAGGCGCTGGACCACACTAGAAAACGGATGGAACAAAATATGATTTATCTGAAAACAAGCATACAGATAGAAATGGGAAGATGGAAGAGAAGAAAAGAGGCATTTCCCAGGGGGCTGGAAATCAAACTTCCTTTCTGACTAAATAGCTAAACTCTCAGTCATTTCTAAGCAGTAGGAATCACAGTGCTCATTTTAAAACCATCCATCAGTTGATAGCCAAAATCTTTTTTATTAAAAAGGGATATCCTCATCTCCACTCTCTGCCTGTAGAAGAAGAGGCATAGGGAGAGAAAAATGGAAGAAAAAGGAGAGCTGGCCTGCTAATTCCATGTGGCAGGCACAGGACCTGAGCGCAGGCTCCCTGATTCCCTGACAAGAGCCATATCCCCACCGGACCACCATCATTTTTCATCTGCAAATATGCATGTGCGTGCGCATACGCACAGACACACAGGCAATAGCAGCATAATCATCTCTATACTGCCCTGCCACTAAGCCCTGAACTCTGAAATGAGAGCCATCATCTCAACAACGGAAAGGGCATATTAATAGCGTTGCCAGTTAAACTCTCCAGAGAGGAGCTGTCTCCTGCGTGTTTATACAGAGCCAAGCACAATGGGGCCAATGGTTGCCTTTAGTTCCACAGAAAGGATCATTATCCCGGTTCTTCCTTGGCTGTGGTCGGCCAACTGCGGCTTTGATAATTACCCTATAGAAACTCAAAGCTGCTACACCAGCATCTTAAACACAAAATCATACTCTATTGCCATTTTTCCCAGAAACATTTTTATAGCAGACAGCAGTTTCTACTTAGGCAGCAGACGGACCAGAAAATACTGCTTGACAGAAATGCTTTTGAAGTGGAGATGGGACCATAACACCAGATTCCTACCCCTCCCTCTAGCGAGAGCAGATGTGGATACGATTCTGGCCCAGAGCTCCAGGATTCGGCCCTCTCTAAACACCCCAAGTACTTCTAGTAAGGGCTGAGCATTTGGGGTTGCTTCTAATGCGAGAGGAGAGGTTTCAAGCACTTCTTTGTTCTGAACCCAGGACTTATCAGAAGACCAATGTGCCTCTTAGGCTCTCAGAGCAGGATTTAAGCAAAACATCAACAGAGCACAGACTCTGTGCTAGCAGCCTGCAGAGGGGAGATCTGCTTTACAACCAAAGCATGACATCAGAATGTACCTACCTAGATGAGCAGGCAGTATAATAGTGCCTATCTGCACGAGCACATTACCGATGCAAGCAATGAGTTTTGAGGGAGAGAAGAGGCATAACAAGTCTTAGAGCACCTCTGGAAAATAAAATGAAACAAAACAAAACAACAAAGATCCTTGAAATTATTTGCTTCTGCTCTAAGTTCTGCAAATAACAAACAAGGTGTCTGTACAGAGGTTCCTGAAAACAGCTGCCATTAACATACATAAATCTTATGTTCAAAGGAAGCCTCCAGCAGTCAGTTTTTCTGTCTTAATTTGATTCTTTTGACTTTATCCATCCTGGTTCCATCTTTCCTCATTAAAAGGATTTTTTAAGAAAAGAAATTTAAAAAAAAAGCATAGCTAATTATTTTAATGAGCTACCAAAAAAATATAGTTGCTTTCTACTCTGAATATAAGCAAATGTCAACATTGCATGGGGAGCAGAGGTAGGACAGTGTCTTAGTACTATGCCATCAACTCCTATATATGATTTAATGAAGACTCACAGGACTAATTTTACACTGCTTCATTAAAAGCCTGGGACAATTAGCGTAAAGGTTAGACTACTACATGATTAAAACGTTATTTATTTTTTAAACAAAGTAATTTGCTTCTTTTCCTTTCCCTTTGGAAAAAACCCACACTGGGTAGACAAAACGAGCTATTGTCCTTTTCAACGTCATATGTAGAGAAACATGAATTGCTACATCTCTCATCAAGGACACAGCAAAGCAGCTGCCCAGTTTCTACAAGAGAGCACTGCCTTTGCCCTTTTGTAAAGCTCACACACAAAGGAAACAGTCTTTCTGCTCAGAGGACACAGAATGATGATAAACTTAAAATTCAGCCAGCAACTAGAGGGAGGGAAGAAATTGCTCATTCCAAACAGCGCATCCATTTCTCACACAACTAAACCTGTCTTGCAAACTTCTCCAAATGATGATCAAAGGTAAAAGCACATATATGCAACATTGCAAGAGCTGAAGTGTACATAATAAAAAGCACAGGCATCTCCTATTCTTTGAGGCTTTATTGAGAGAACAGAGGAAGAACTGCTTTTGAACTTGCAGGTGAGCAATTCTTTAAAAGCACATCATACTGGCAGCGTTGCTGTGCTGTTGATGCAGCATCATGATGGACAACACAACAGAGCAAGGTTCAAACCACCTAGCCATTCCCCTGCTGTTTTCCCTCTCCTTCCACATACTAAGGTAAGCAGCTCTCAGAAAACACACTTCCTCCCAAGCCTCTACCTCCTCCTCTGCTACAGCCTCAGGAATGAAAGAAAAACATAAAAAAGCAGCAGCAGCCCTAAGGAACAGACTTGATGAAAAAGAAAAGCTAACTGCCAGACAACGTTTCAGTCTACTTCAGAGCTGGTTTACACGTGGGAGTACTTGCCAAGACTTGCACAAGGCACCACTCTGCCTTGCAGCGCATGCTGGCGCTCAAGGGGTTAAAGCAATATAAGCCAGGCCTGCTGGAGAAGCACTACAGCAGGAAGAAAGAGTTACAAATGATTTTTCTTGGCAAAAGCAGCTCATTGGAATAGTAGGAGGATTGTGCTTACTCCTCATATATAAATGCCAAAATGAGGCTTGCTGACACTTTCCTGGCATGCCACAGCCCTTCCAGTGACCCAGGACTTCAACCGAACTTTTGGAGGGGCAGGACACACAAGATGCTTCTTCCCCGACCGACCAAACCCTCCTCTCACGTGGCATTATCCAGCATCTATGGAAAGTGTCCATCTACCAGCACCACCACTGATTCGGCTCAGCCTCTCCCTTTCCACACCAATGCCTGATTTTTGTGGCCAGCGTTTGGGGCTGGGGGTTGTGTGAAGCCACAAGCATGCATGAATTCTGGGTGCATGCTGGTGGGACAATGCGGGATTAATGAAGACCCACAGGACTAATTTCAGGCAAGATGAAGTCTTCTGAAACATCAGACTTTTGCAACTTGCTTAACCAACAGCCCAGCTTTTCCCTTACCCTGTTCTCCAACACCTAATAGTCATCTAGGCAAAGAACTGGCAGGGAGTTTAAGGTGACCCTTTCCCTGGTCCTCCCCCTCAGGTTCCAGAGACCAGCAATTTATGGACCTTGAGAGCTGGAAGCTGCATCCAGATCATCATGTTTAATAGACACTAATCTTCCTAAGGGTCTAATCCCTTTGTACTGCTTCGTTAGACGTACACTTTTGGCTTCCACAAAATCCTTTCACATGAGTTTTGTAATTTCATTTTGCCCTGCTAAAAGAATAAAAAAGAAAAGAGAGGCTTATCAGTCCCTACTCCTATCAGATTTATCCAAACTGTTATGATTTAATTATTCAGTGTTTCATCATATGGAAAGTGGCTCCACAGCCATTCAAGAGGTTCACGGTAGGGCTTTAAGAAGATGAAGGTCAAATGGCTATTTTGGGAGCGATTAGCTTGTTCAAAGGCGCAGGGGCACTACATGTTATGCAACTTTGGCTTTTGCCTAGGGGCTGCTCTAGTGCTGCGCAGAGCAATGGCTGAACTGTCTTCGCAGCTGAGGAAAGACGTTGATCACTTCCAGTGTCAGAGCAACTTCAGTTTCTTCATGCCAGGATCACTGAGGCTTTGTGGTAGGTGACTGGTTTTATCACCTTCTATCATCTCTCGCACTGGGTATCTGCTCTCTGACACATTCATATTTAACAGCAACCAATACCTAGGGCTTTTGCTCTTCCTTTAATCTCTCCTGTTTCCCCTTGCAGAGATGGCTTTCTTTTGTTACTGACAACCTACAGCCCAAAGCAGTCATTTTGTCTCTTGCTCTCCAACACTAATGAAAATACATGCCCAGAACCCAAAACAAGCAAGAACCTCCCCTTCTCCAAATGTCACTGTAGATGCTCAGATGATTATTCTTACAAAGGCAACTGAGAAGAACAACTTCTTGCCAGTGGATTTACATCAGGCTCCCCACCTCCATGGGGAAAAATCTACATGTTTGCAAACTGACAGGCAGAAATCGGTTCTTTGAGACATCATCATCCACTGCAGCCCTTCACCAAGAGAAGCAACTCTCTCCCAGTTAGCTTGCTGCTTCCAGAGCCCCCATGATGCCAAAGATGAAATCCCAAAACCTGACTGCTCTCCACATCCCTTTAAGAAAATAAAATGGACTAAAGCATGTTAGATGAGACTATAATAAATTTTAGCAGTAAAACTAGGAAATCTTTACTGTTTTAACTTTTTCCACCAGACTTTGATTGATTCCTGTACTAGGGTTATTACAAGCAACGCCTATTAGTTGTGATTTTTCTCTCCACATTCACGTCATCAGAAATCCATACTGCCTTCAGTGATGTCCACTCAGGCTGAAATGGTTTCTCATGAAAAGTTCATCTCACCTACTTGGCCCACAAGAAGTCTCATTAGTTGATCCACTATATCATGACTGCACAGGGAGTTTCAATGGAAATGTTTGCAAGGCAATTAACTTTTTTCTGTAAATATACACACACAGTACAGGGCTTCCAGGATTGTCAGATTGCTTTACAAAAGGAAGAGACATTTTTCCTGTTTACAGTCTGGGGAGGCGGAGAACTGTGTTCTCAAAATATCACAAGGCAAGATACTGTGCAGCAAGTGAGAACTCAGCTTGGACCTGCTATCTCCAAGATCAGAATCACATTAGCAGAAGCTAGGGAAAAAAAGTAAGAACTGAAAAAGGTTCACTGTGCTGCTGTTGCAGAAAAGAGAAATCCAATCCAATGGCCAAGGTTGTTAGGAGATGATGATGGTGTGTTGGCAAAACAGAGAGAAAACTACCAGGGAAATTATCAGCACTGATGGAAATGTCATCCCCACCACTGAAGAACACCCCAAATTGCCCTGATCTAACTTGGTCCTTTTTTTAACTCCTTTCCTGGGGCTGGAGGCTCAGTAATCAGTCTTGCAAATTTTCAGTTTTCAAATCTAGGCAGGAGGTTTGTTTTTCTTGAGTGACGTGCCAACACTATTTCATGCTGTACAGCTTCCAGTATTTTCTTAAGTGCCTTGAGAGGCTTGGCATGAAGGGCCCTATGGAAATGTAGTTTTAACTGATAGCTTCCAACTTCTGCCTTGTAACCTACCTTTAAAATGAGGAATTTCAGCAGAAACAGAGGTACTCCTTTCCCTGCATGCAAGGAGAACTGTACTCGCCGTAGCACACACAGTGAAACGTATTTCAGCTGAATGTGGTGAGCAATGTAATGCCCCTGTCAGGATGGCGACCAACATGTCCCTTGATCTATCACTACAAATGGCACAAATTTAAAACAAAACCCTCACCCTTCTCTATGCCCATATTACAAGACAGGCCAGATATTTCTCTTTCAGCCACCCAGCTAACTCTGACGACTGACTTACAACGTCCCTCCCCATCACAGAAATACGGTACAACAAAGCGGGGAAGAACTATTCCAGCTACCCACAGAGGTCAGCCGCAATCGCAGCTTCAATTTCATTACGAAGTGAATGTAGCAGAGGTGACTGAAATGGGCTAAACTAATCGGAGGTGTTGTGGGATGACTAATTCATGACTAGCCATGGCCAGGCAAACTCCTTCTCTACTTGCAAAACCTAAGTGCATTATCCCCCGCTGCCATCCTGACCTGCAGGTCAGATCCACAGCATCATCAGGAGCAAGGAGCATCGATAAAGGGAAACCAGTGTAATGCCTTCCCCCATTAACACTTGACTTTGTGCACAGAACATCACATTGTTCTTTGTCCAGCATTTTTAAAGATTTTTGAAAGAATATCCTAATTAATCTGCAGGGGAATTCAGGAGAGATTGCTTTAAGTATTTTTAGCTTAAAAATGCAGTGTTGCCAAGTATTTTCCCCTTTCCTATTTCACAAAGTTCTCTTGTGTTTGAGGCTATTATAGAGGGTCATAAAACATCTATAATCCCCCAGATTATACAACACCATTAAAATATGTAGTATTTTGGGGCTCCAGAGGATTATTATTTAATGATGGTAAATTGCATGTCTTTCATCCAGAAGGATCCCCAAAATAACAGTTTTCCCAAAATAGAAGTGCAGCTGCCTGCGAGACAGAACAAGGCAAAAACCTTAACAGTGACTCATCAGGGCAGAGAAGGAAAAGACGACTCTTGGTCACAGGAAGATACTACTGAAGTTCTGCTAAGTGGAATGAATCAGGAATTCACCTTAATAAAAAGTGTCTGAGGATTTCTGCTTATCAAAGTTTTGCTGCTGATCCACAGACAGACATAGAGCTAATAATAATAATCAAAACAAGCCTTCTGGGCATATCTGCCTTGTCATTTCTAATGTACCCTGATTGCTGCACCTCAGTGCTAGCTCTACACCCACTTCCAGAGCAACTTCCATCCAATTGTGTCAATATGTCTTATAAACATTAATGAATTAAGCCACAGGACAGTTTTGAATGGTAAGATAACAAATATTATTCTCCTTTCATGTCACGATTCAAAGTCTGTTGAGTTGTAAGAGAATCTGGATCAATTCTTCATTTTTCTCAAAAAAAAAAAAAAAAACCCAACCGTAAAGAACAAAAAAAGCAAAAAAAAAAAAAAGTCAAAGCCATACAAGGTAATCTATAAATGACTTGATTCTTGGTGGTGCAGCTAAGAAACCAGATTAGTCTCTCTTGTCTAGGAGAAAATTAGAAGCAGCAATAAATACTTCTGCTAAAAACAGAGCCACGACATGCTTCCCAGAAGGGACACGAACTACGCAGCAGTGTGCAGAGCTGTGGAGGGGGTGGCTGAGGGATGTGGAGCTCACAGTTGCACACAGAATCACTTATGAGAGCAACCCAAAGCAGGTATATTGCCCTCTGTTTGATGAAGGAACAAAAAAACCTGTCAAGAAATGGCACTTAATTTGCACACATAAATACACCCACACACAGTCAAGAAAGGGAAGGCCTTCTCTCTGCTTCTCTCCTTTGGCTTATTTTCCTATTAGTCACAACACAAATCAAACTGCCAAGCTGACAAGGCCTCCAAACAAGTCAGCAATTCTGTGGGTGTACAGGCGCGCTCCCTGGCAACACCAGCCGAACGAGGCCTTTGGGACGCCGGCCCCTCTTCCGTACGCAGACCCATGAACTGCAGTTCCTCCCTTGTCAGAAGCGGCTCCTGCACCGACAGCCAGGTTCCTCTAACTGGGGATGGCATCCAAACACACGAAGAGAACAGGCTCGAACACTACCAACACGTCTGCTGGCTTGGGTTCACAAAAAGGATCACCCCAGCCCAACCAACCTACCAGCTTTATACTGTGCAACCAAAACCTGCAAAGTCCAAAAATTATCAGGCACTTTAAAAAGCGGGGGTTTGACATTAAATACGTGATTTGCTACAAAATTGAAAGCATAAAGCTATATAGAAATTAACATTTTACTTGTTCAGATTTGGGTATTGCTTTGGATGTGGTACAACACTGCTGATATTTGCTTTCGGATTTATTTAACAGTTAGATAGAAATAATTTGGCCTTCAAAGAAGAGCTTGACTCTTCCCTTTGAGAAAACTACTGAAGTTACATCTCAGTACTGTATTATTTCCTTGAATCCAGAAGAGGAGGAGGATTCAGTTTCATAAGAACTAAAATCAAGAGACTAAACTTCCAAGTATTTGGGCTTTACTCTCATCTTATGCTGGAATTAATTTTATCACATAAATAGACGTAGATCTCTCACTCCCTATTAACTCCTAAGGGTAAGAGATAATCTTGAAACTACTACCGAAGAAAGAGTCATCTTAACATCGTTTTTTATCTCTATAGATAAGGAGCTCAGAAGCTGTGCTAAGTGATGTGGAACACTTAATGTATTTCATTTTAAGGGAAAATAATTACTTCCTAAACTAACTTACATTCAGATGACTTTGTCAAATATGCTTAGAAAAGGAGAGGGGAAAAAAAATTATCATGTATGTACTGTACATAGCCATTTGGAGCTTGCATCTAGGCATTTGCGCTTTTCAGCTGCTCCGTTAATACCAGAATCTCCACGTTTCCCAAATCCTACCCACATACACCTTCACAACTACCTGGCAGATTCTGCTGCACGCATTTAGTTAAACCTGATGAAAGCAAGTCTCTTACCAAAGAGAGAGGGGCTCACTTAGCAAGCAGACAAGTATCTGAAGAAGTCCAGGTACATTTAGGCATTAGAAACACCCAATTTGGGATGGAGGCTCTAATTCTTTAATTTACCAAAAAGAGACTTAAAAGCTACCTTGATCATGGTGTACCACTAATCACCTAAAACAGAAAAAGATGCCTGACTGCAAAACAAAACCCAATGGAATCTCAAGTTAGATAGTTTCGTTTTCGAAAAGAGTGGTTAAAAAAAATAAAACAATGAACAGTGAGGTGTATTCAACTGCCAGAACCACGCATTAGGAAACATAACCTTATATTTAATTGTAAAAACAATCTGTTTCTTGCTGAGTGCAAAACATTAATACACTATCTAGTGTAATCCAATAATTGAGGGGGGGAGGAATCACGTGCATGCAAGGTTTACGCAGAAGTCATGTTGTAGACCAAAGATATAAAAGTTCATGTAGAGAACCTGCACTGCGTTCTTTTAAAAATATGTTTTATATTGCTGTTATAGTGAAGAAACCATTAGGCCATTTCTTTCTTGAGCAGAAAGAAAACTGATTATATTGTCATCTTCAACCTCTTTTGATATGCTAACCCATTTCTAGTGTTTAGAAACATTTTATCCCCCAAAATTCAATGTAGAAAAACATTTTAAACATCTTAAGTCTTATTTGATAAGAGATACTGCACACACGGATCTAAACGCTCATACAGACAATTCAAAATTACCTTAAAATCAGATTAAAAATACCAGTGAACTCAGCTAAACTTGCCTTTGCTAACAAGTATTTTTCTCAACAGTAGATCTGCTCATTTAGTTTTGAATCTGAGTTTTGAAGTAATGGGAATTCTACCATTGGCCACTGAAAAATAACCCGCACACGGTGAGATCCCAGGTTTGTCACCCTCATTAGTTAAATACTACTGAGTATCACTATGTTGTTTTTAACCATTCCCTCGTCTTGAAAAGGGAGGAGAAGCAACTAGGGCAATGCTGTCTGTAAAGCACTTCCCCATTGTATTAGTGCTTCGGCTTAGTGTTACACTGATTGTCACATAATTTATTTAACTTCAGAACTGGTGTGCAAATGAGCTTTTGGATGCCAGCCACAGAGAAGTCTCCAACACAGAAACTATGAAGTCTTTTTCTTCATTAAATACCCTCAAATCAACGTCACAAGCAGTGATACCCAGGGATGTGTGGGATTGGGGTCAGGGAAGGATTTCTTATACTCTGCCCACTTTTTCCTTAACATTTTTAGCTTCGCATGCTGCACCTTTTGGGGTTTCACCTTTTTACTCACTAAATAATGCCACTAACTGGTAACAAATCAAATCATGGGACCTTATGAAAACATGTACTTGTCCTGCTGCTGTTCTCTCAATCTCTGAAACAGTGGCTTCTGTACACAAAATCACCTCAATGCAAACACACTGAAAGCATTTTAGGGTTTTCCGAAGTTGATCTGATTTATGCAAGCCAAATCTAAACACTCATGCAGTGCTAACTCTGGAAGTTCATTCAGACTCACCCCACCTGGGTACTACTCCACATTTTTGGAAACAAAGCAGTGTTCAGGGAAGGCATCACAACTTTGACAGAAAGAACACTGGATTGGGAGATGACTCCTCTCAGTTTTCCACAGCCAGGCCAGCGAACTCTAAAATCTCGTTTCAGTCTGTACCTCAGTTTCCCCAAGTACACAACATAAGCTAATAATTATATCCTTCTCTGAAGCACTATGAGACCTACCAGTGAGAGTGCCACAGGAAAGAGAATTAGTAAAAGGATACTGTTAGACTGAACTACCCCTGAATATATTTTTTTATTTGAAAACACAATTTTTTTTCACAGCTCTGATATTTGAGAGAATGAAAGCTCTTTCCCCTTCACAGCCACACCAAAAGCTGTAGCTGTTTAAATAAGATTTTATGCATACAGTAAAATTGTACTGATGTGACAGAATTGATTTAGAAAATGATTTCATTAAATTGGTGCATGTAGGAAATCTTATTTTGATTTGAGGGTACCTTGCATCAATTTAGCATAAGTCAGTAATAAATCTATTTAAGATTTAGGTAAATCACAGTGGTTTTCTTGTCTAGGAAAGAGTGTAAGAAAGTACAATTGAAAATATCATTAGGAAGAAACAAAAGACTCTAACAAGAGCCATGAAATCTAGGAACTATTTTCAATTAATAACTCTGCTAAAGCAGCAACACTTCTGCCTAGTGTATCCACACATGAACAATCCCAGTCTGCTGGAAAGCACGTGACTGAGGGAGGATAGTAAGGCATAAAAGAGGTCAGGTATACCAAGTTAGTGTTGATGGGATAAAAGTTATTTTTTATCTAGCTTACATAGGCAAAGTAGTTCCCCTCTCCGGGCTGCCTGGTCTGAGTGCAATAATTCTGCCTGGTTTCCAGCCAAGGAGCTTTCTCTCCGAGGAGGAAAGCTGCACATCAGACTCATGTGGAGTCTGGGCCAGCTCCACGAGAGGAGGTTTTCAGGGAACCTGGGAAAACAACACTAAAACCCTCCTTCCCTGTGCCATTCTTAACCATTATGAGAGCTCTCCAAAAATTTAAATTTAATTCTGTAAGACAGACAAAAAAAGGCAAAAGGAACATGAATGAAGATGAGTAGATGAGTGCACAGGTAAGCTAGTCCAGGCACAGACTTACACAAGTCTGTGAGATCTGGTAAAATCCAAGCTCTTGCTACGCAGCAAAGTCAGCGGAAGCAGGTTGGAACTGGAAGCACTTGTTGCTGCAACTGTGTCATATTAAACCAGACTAGGGGTAAGCAGTCCAGTTCTCTAATACTAGAGTCTAAAGAAATTATCATTAGGTCAGTCAAAGCCCAGAGGAAGACTCAATAAGCAGGGAGGTCTGGAGGAAGTCTTGCTTTCTGTTTACTTTTCCCTGGGAAGGTATTATAAGCCTTAACAAAATAGCTAAATCTGTTTCATTTGGCCACAGACTTTCTTCATCTGTTGCCCCTGCGTGCGTGTACAGACCATGGGCACCCTGATAGCATGTAAAATTACATAATGAGCTCCAGAGACAAGAATTTCATTTGGCCACAGAAATTTGAATGTTTCTAAGAAAGCAGATTTCCTTCTTACACTGGTCTCCAAGAGATTCACCCATCAAAATGCATAAGCTGTTGAACTGAGTGGGGATGCAGCCTGCGCTAACGCTGAGAGCACTCTTGTAATAGCCCGAGTCCCTTTCTACTATCTTTCATCTGGTTTAGCTCAGCGTTGCTGGTGTATGAAATTTAAAGAGCTCTGAAAAAGATGTTAACAAGCCCTAAAGAGGAGAGTGCTCTTGCGTTAGTCATTCCCAGGAACACCTGTGAACTATTGAGTTTAATTAGTCTACAGCTGGCACTGAGTGTGTGGGGAAAGACAGGGGATTTATTATCAGATTGCTAGTCCTTAGGTTGTCTCTTCCAGCACATTTTTTCCTGTTTGTTTGTTTTGTGATAAAGGACACACAGAGAGTGAGTGCAGTTGTTTAACTAACAGGGAAATCCCTTCTTGGAAAGGGTGCCAGACATGGTAGCGCTTGGACGATGGCATCGCAGGCAAAGTGCATATGGCAGCATCCGAGAGCGCCTCAGCAGTGGGCAGAGGCAGGCAGAGTGAGCTGACGGTGAGCTGTGCACCCCAGGCCTGCTATTTACTGTGTGGCACAATTTACTACCGAATCCATACCCTACAACTACAGAACAGCTAAAAGCCCAAATTTTCATTTCAGTAACGCATTATACTTCTTTTTGTTACTCCTCGGGACTCCACTCAACTCTACAAATGTCCTAAAACAGAGCTAAGAGGTGGGAACAGCCTCTGCCACCACCTTATTCTGCCGTCTACAACACCCAATGACTTTCAACACAGCTAGCTGATTTAGCATCGATTATTTCACCAATATCACACATAGACACTTTTATTTTCATTAGTGACCGTGAATTACAATTGTTCATCCTCAAATACCTCTATCTCACCTGCCTAAATTAATGGCTGCACTCCCACGTGGTATCAGTTTTGCCTCTGCTCCATCTGCCCTCATAGGCAAAGTTTTTAAGAGAGAAATGAAAATGTGCCTCCCTTGTTATGCAGAAGCCAAGCAGAGCCACAACTCAGATCACCTGAGGTCTCGACTATACCCACTGCAGCCAGCGTACAGTCCCCAGGGCAGCCAGGCACCCTGCTTCACAGCAGCAGGCTCATGGTCTGGGTTTGAAACTCCTGGCACTCTCACAGAAAGCAGCCACAATTTGGAGGCTTTTATCTTTGAACAAGTATTCCCCTACCTTGTGCTAAATTCAAATTACCTCAACAGAAACAATGGCCTACTTAAACCACAATGTGCAAAATAATTATCACCCCGACATCATCTTTACTGACAGTAGCTCGTCTCCACAGCCAGAGTATGAGATGCTTCCCAAGTTGATCGGACTTCATTCTGCCATCACCTTGACATTGCCAAGTCAGTCGTGCTGACATTTCTTCTAGTTGACACTGGAAAGCCTTCAGTAAATCCGTACTGACAGTTTAAATTCTTTTTTCCTTTCCCCTCATACTTTCTTCCTGTCATGTCATCTCCATAAAATTGCCCTGCCCTTGTTTCACTTCATTTTGACATCCTATTGTTATCTCCACAGATCCTCTTTAGCACGGCACGCTCCTGTCACAAAGGCACAACATCTCCAAAGACCTGACACAAGAGCACCTGGAGAAGTGTGCCGGGAGTCTCATTAAAATGAATTAAATGGCTGTGCTACTACCTCTACCCCTTCCCGGCAAGTTACTTCTCAAACTCCAGCCTCACGCTACAGTGCTAATAAAGTGCTTGAAGACGTGTTTAATTTGCACGCCCTGATGCCCGGGAGAGCCAGGTTTGTTTGAGTTTGAACTCCTGGAGAGGCCACACAGGCCTGGCAGGGGGAAAAGCAGGGACTAGACAAAAAACTGTCCAGTAGCTTTCCAATGTCAAGGTTTAATAACAACTCAAAAACTTCATGCAATATAAGCCTGGAAAATATAACAAATCAGACACTGCAGCGAGCCCCTAATCCAGGCCAGGCCAGCCAAGGCCACGCTCTGCCCAGCACCAGAGATGATAAGGGATTTAAATAGAAACAAACACAAAGTTATTACATCAGCACTTGTTAATCACGTGCTCAGCTTCAGGGATGGATTTGAGTACCTTCCCCAACCCAAAATGCAACAGAGTGGCTCTAACAAAAAGCTTCGATTTTTGCAATCAGGACAGCAGGTATGACTGATTATAACCTCATAATCTCACAGGCCTACATCTCTCATGGATTCAACCCCTCCCTCCCCAAGGAATTTTCTTTTTCCCTTTTACAGACACAGATTTTATGCTAAAGAGGATTAAGAGCCAGATATTAAGAGCAGGCACGTATGGATGTCAACGGGCGCCTCATGGGATTCCCCCCCGTCCAAGCCCCACAAAGGCAGTGCTGACCACACAGGGGGTCCCACAACACCCTTGGGGGGTACAACCCTCCCTGGGGAGGGACCCTACACCTCGCCCCGATGTCGGCTGAAATACCTGGGTGCCGCCACACTCCCACTCAGCCCACGCTGAGGAGGCCTCGTCCCAGGGCGGCAGCACTGCCCTGACAGGGCGTCGCCCTCCTACAGCAGCTTCGTTAGCCCGATCCAGTCCACCTGCCCTCATTAGCAGGATCCATTACCCTCGTTAGCGGGGCCCATTCCCTCATTAGCAGCCCAGGGAGCCCTGCACGTGGCCCCAGAAACCAAGGAAAGGCCCTCGCCCCTGGGCGACTGCGGTCCCACAGGCCCAGCTATGGGGAGCCTCTGGCAAAGGGGACGCACGGCCAGGGACCGATTTCATGCTGTATAATTAACAGGCTTTAAAATCCATTTTATGAGGGTACCTCAGGCCTCGTGATCACTTCATGAGACAGCAACAAGATATATTTATGTTTGGCACGGTGGGGAAAGCAGGGGAATAGCCCTGGGAAACTGAAAGGGAGCTAAAACCCATGTACACTTTTATGGTGTCTAACAGATTTTATGCTAATATAATTTATACAGAATTTAAAATTAAACTATATACATGGACTATTTCCTGCAATTCAGTTATATATATTGAGATGTAAATAGATACATGCTATAAAAGTGTAATTAAGCTGTCCATGCAATTAAAAAGCATGTCGTTTTATTTGTATATGATTCCATGCAGGTTTTTTCTTTATGGGTAGACAATGAAATACAATGCTTTCTGACACCAGATATTTTGTCTTTGCTTATTGATCCATATTTCTCTGAGCTGTAAAAATCACTTACAACCGAGGAAAGACACAAGGGCCAGACCAAGAGCCTGCGCCGATCCCATGAGTTCAGATGCTGACATGGATTTCATATACGCCAAAATCCAGACCAACAAAATGATGTCTATGTACTCCTAACTCAAAAAAGAGAAAAAAAAAAATCCCTCCAGCTGTTCCCTCAATCCTAAATCTGTGGTATACTGTTCCCTCAGCAAAAAGCCAGGCTAGAAGAAAAAAACAAAAACAAAAAATACCCCAAACCGAGGAGCAATAGATCTGGACGTTTTTGACTGTCAGAGATATCTATTAATCAACTTCTGCTACATTTATTTTATGTGTGGGGCATGCATCTACAAATTCCTCCAAAAAATACATCTGCAAGAAATGCATCACTGCTGTATTTTCTTTAAAAAACTCACATAACCTATTCCTTCCTCTTGCCTGGTGTGTGCCTGCGCTCCCCTGCTCCCAAAAATGCTATGGACTCTGGCTCACAGGTCCGAAACAGGTTCAGCTAGTTTAAAAAATGATGTAGTTAAAAATCAGTGAAACCTGCCCATGTGGATACATTTACACCACAACAAGTGAGCTCCCATCAGTCAGGGTTAGCCTCACATATTCATGAAAATAAACTACAACAAGCTGTATAGCATAAACATCTATACGCAGTTGAAAATCATCAGATTCTGCAAAGATAAGGCCTAATTGAGTATATCTGTTTAGGTGAAACAATTAACCCACATGCGTCCTGCCTTGCAAGCAGCCCTAGAAGACTTCACACATTTCAGCGCAGGGCACCTCTTCGTTTGACCTTGTGTATCCACTGTGGCTGCAAGGCCTTAGAGAGATGCTGACTGAGAACGGATGACTGCACATTCAATAACCGAGGAAATCTTTGATGCAACTATATTAGGGATGCCATTACTACACATTTTTTGATCAACAATACATCAGCAGAACATTTTGCTACCGTTGCTAAGTCTCTGCTGTGGTTCAGAAACAAATGCTTTAGGACATGTACTACCACACTCCTACTGCGTATACAAGAGATATGCTACTGTATCCTCTATGGAATATGACTGTCAGCAATTAAAATGAATATTGAAAAGACGGAACACGGTTTGTGATGCGTTTTCCTGGCTTTCGTGAAACATTTGTTCACCACATTTGCTAACTCCCAAAATGCAAGCATACACGAGAGGTCTGCTAATCCAGGGAATTAGCAAGGTATTGCTCCAACAGACTGCAAGACAACAGTGCTCTGTTTCATACAAATGGGCTTTAGACAAGCAATGGGTATACACTCTACAAACAACTCGCCCATTTTTCCTAAGATCTAGAAAAACATCAGGTCATCAAAAACAAAACAAAAAAGATTTATGCTTGCAACCTTTTGAAACAAAGGCTTCTGGGTTGGGTTTTTTTTCCTCTCTCCCTTTTGAATTCTGATAGCCTGCAAAGACATAACTTTACAGGGCAAGAAAATAAGATTTAAACACATCTTAAATAAAACAGCCCCAGTTGCTATCACATTGTGATTATCAGCAACGCTGCCAACAGCCCACACTGGAGCCAGAGTCTCTTCGAACACCATAAATTCCCAGCTGCCTTAGAGAACATGCGCCTTCATCTATCTCTGAAGCCCTGCAAGGTCAGGGGAAGACTCTTAGTTTGCTGCGTATCCAAAACAGAAAATGTTCAGTGCAAATAAATATATAAATAAAGTAGCAATATACTCAGATTTTCTGAATAACTCAAGTCCCATCTTGATGGTGACAGGAATACAGCAGAGATTGCTGTTTGGGGAATGCTGAGACAACCCAGTAGCGGCGACAGAGGGTTTATGACCTGTGTGAATCTGTATGAGGTGGGGTCCAGTTGATGAAAGGTTCCTTTTCATGCAGAGCTATTTGGGGTTCGGATGTTTACAACAGAATTTCCATTCCACACAGAGCATCACTACTACATTTTTCATATCCCTTAACAGATGTATTAATACAATACACACTTCTATAATTTGTCCTTTCTTGTAAAAAAAAAAAAATACAGGGCAAAACGCCCAGCAGCTTTACATACTTACATGTGGACAGATGCATGGCTTGTACATATGCACATTTGTGCGCACACACATAAACATGAGGAATTTATTTCCAAATGTGGGCACACATGCAACGTACACATTTTTAAAGCGGGGTGTCAATTTTTATCACAGGAAAAATTTCATAGATCAATTAATAGCAAGAAGCATTCTTCTGCTGTACAGAACAGAGTACCGATTAAGAAAATTTATAACCCCAACTCCCAATATTGTCAATACAGTCACACTGAAAGCTTGACCCAGCGATCGAGTCAACAAAATAGGCTCATGAGCCCATTCATGTTACAGCATTTAAGACACATATGCTACTTCCTATAGACACTTTACCAAACAGTGCACCAGAAACTATAGAAGAAACCAAGAGAAAGCAGCCCTCCAATCATGAAAGTCTGACATAACAGTATATAATTCCATCCTTGTTCAACATCTAAAACTGGAAGGCAACCTTGAAAACCTTTCGAAACCGGAAAACAAGGAGGACTCGCACCCTACCAATATATGATATGGAGCTCTTCCGAAAAAATCGTGTCTGCTTTCCCCGGGAATTCTTCCTACACAAATCCAGCGATACTGCGCCTAATCTTGCTGTTGACAGCAGTATTAAATTGCTGTTAGTGCCTGGCTTGTCCTGCAGATCCAGCACGATGGCACCAGTCCCTTGGGCAGCGACCAGATCAGGCTGCTCTCCGGTCCAGCTGTACAGCTGCATGCCGAGTTTGGTGGTGCAGACACCCACGTCCATGCACTCTTTTGTTTTTGTCTTCAGGGCTCATTATCATTAATTATGATTCACAAACCAGAAAGAAGCCATGCAAACTAAATTCACAGAGCTCCCAAACCAGCCCACAGTGTCAGTGTCCAGGCACAAGCTACATGTTAAGGCCGTCCACCTAAACATGTGGAAGTCGTAACTCAAAGGCAAGTCCATGTGCCCATGTGTTACAGCACTGACGTCTCCAAAGTTCTTCTCTTATAGCTGACTTCTGCCAGGACTTGCTTAGTACGTTGCTCATCCCCCTGCATCTCCAGTGGTCTTTCCTACCTGAAGTTACTAGCTTGCCTCCTGAATCCTCATCTTCTCTCCTAACTAGGTGGGGAAACAGCTAGTCGCAAATCTGTCTTTCTAACCTCAGCTGAGTACTGCCATTAACTAATAAGAAAGCAGGGGTGGAAAGTAGTTCAAGTATACTATTCACATAAGGCTAGTTTTTGCTGAAGGAGCACCAAAAATAAACCCCTCAAAAATCCAGTCTCGCATATTCTCATAGCTTATACCTCCACTCAGCTTCAATAAGCCAGCAACAATATTGCATGCCCAGACTCCGTATCACTGGGATCACTGGGGCTTGAGTAAAGTGGGAATTTAGCCAGCACCTATTTAATTCCAAATTCATTTAATATCTCTATACCCCCTCGACAAATAAGCCTTACAACATTACGAGTTAATCAAGCCAGGCACTAGTGAAATATTTTTTAAAAACCCTTAAATCTAATAGAAGATTACTGCACCCAACCGTAGAAACAATTTTAAGCCTAAATTTGGCAAGATACGTTAGTTTTATATTGAGCTAATTACTTCCAAGTGTCCAGGAAATACAATTCAGTAATTACAGCTGTATTAGCTGGATGCAAACTAAGCAAGAGGCAGAGCTTATTTACCACCGAGCGGGTGAGTCACCCTGGACATCCTACACAACCCAGCCCTGCTTCACAGACAGACTTTGCTGAAGAGCCAAATTCAAGAACCAAAGGTGCTCAACGCAACCCTGGTTGACAACATAAAGGATTTGAAGGCTTGTGAGTACTGATGTGTGGGTGTATTTGCAAGGCCTCAACACTCAAGGTGGAGGCCAGGTTTTCAAGGGAGCTCAAGTCTCCCTTTCTAGCACTAACATACAGGTCCGATTTTCCAAAACGCTCCGTCCCCAGCGCCTGCTGGTGTGATGCTTCTGGCCGTGCCGTCCTAGGAGCCAGGCACTGGGTGAAGGTACAGGGCTCCGAACTCTTCTGCATATCTGAGAGGAAAACACCTCCCACTGACCACAGCGGGTATCTCATTGCTCAAACACCTCAACTTTAGAAAGCACCGTGCTTGAATTTAACATCAGTACTATCAAACCCAATTCAGAGAGACATGGGGAGGTGGAATGACGTGACAAAGCTGGCTCAGTGAGCTAGCCAAAAAGCCCACAGAGAAGGGCCTGAGCCAGCCTTCACCACAAGCACAGCTCCAGTCCCTAAGAGCTTCCAGACCATCCCCACGCTATGCCATCTCACAGGATGTGTTCAAGGCATAATTTTTACAAGACACTTTCCTACTGGCTGAAAACAGAGCTCACACTAAATTAAATGAAGTTAAATCCTATCATCTGTATACCCCACAAAAAAGATACTCCATCGTCATTGTCAAGAGAAAACCTGTAAGCCAAGCAGCAGGCAAAATAACCTCTGCTCCCCATCACACTGCTCTAAAAGCGCTTCGCTCAGCTTACAGCAGAAATGGATTTGATAATGCAGCAAGGGAAAAGTATGTCGTGGGACAACATTTCCAGTTCAGCATTCTCCACCCCCACATTTTCCACAATAATTAATAACCAAAGCTGTTAATGTTTAAATGATCCACGTTCTCTAGTGCAGCCAACAACGCCTCAGGAGGCTTTCCACTGGGGCTAACACTATTAACTGTGTGGATGCCCGAGGATACATACTGCTTAATGGATGAAAGGACACTTCTGTACAGTCGCCAAACATTTAGGAACTCTCTTAGATCTGAACCGGCTTAACAGAGCATTTAGGGTTCCCAAGGTTTGCATAAACATCCATGTTTTACTCAAGGGTTAAAGGAGTAAAATGGTTTTCCAGACTCTCAAGTGCTAATAGATATTATCTATTGCTCTTCCCCATTCCAATAGTTCCCTTCCAGGCCAGAGAGCCCAACCTACTTCCAGTCTTCCCAGCAAACGGTTATCCAGGGAGAGCAGGCAGGGATCAGCGGTCCCCGGGGAAGCGGAGCAACAGACATGGGGAAGCTTCCTCTAGTTTCAGTCAGTGGTAGAAACTAAATCACTCCCAAACGTGGCTCCAGGACACCGGTTTTTGTTTATTTGCTTAAGTCCTTGGGAACCTTTGCAGTTACCAACACACTTGTCAGCACTTCAGGCAAGAGAGAATATTTTAGCATGGAATTATAACCACAATAATCAGCAGTTTTTCCTGCCCTGCCTTCTCCAACCCCTCCCTGCCCACTCCCCCATCCTAGGATTAATACAGACGAAGGAAGCTTTTAAGACCAAAGCAATTTCTCAGTTTCTTTTTTTTTCTTCAGCCTAATTTTCAAAGAGCAAGGGGTACAGAAGTTCATCCTGCCTGTGTGTGTTTGCCTATCTGTCCCCCTTCTAATAACTTTTGAAACCCACTAATTTCAAGCAAATTTGACAGCAGGGCAGAGGTCTCAACAATACCAAGTTCCCACAAGTTCAGTGAGGAGATTGCAGCCGCGTAGCGAAGAGGCACATGGCTTCTCTCACCTCCCACCGTGGGGAAGGCTGGCATGTTAGCTCACACCTCATTAGACAGCACAAACCCACAGAGGAAATCAATTACAAGATAAAAGTCCATCGGAAACCAGCCTTCAATCATCCTGCATGCAACTACTTGATTCTTAATTCTTCTGACAGCCTGATAACAAGGGCTGCTGTGGCCCCTCCTTGGGCAGCAGAAGAGTAAATACATCAAGACCCACAAAAGACATCCTCGTCTCCTGCACCACTGCATGCTCGACCGTGGCCTAGCATTGAGAGGGAGCAAGGGCAAAGCATCGTTAAAACGGTCACCAGGTACCAACAAGAACACATGGACTTGAAGGATTTGTTTTGTAACTGGATGGATTTAGAGCCACACGCTCAATTGTAAACATGAACCAAACTGTGGATGTTTCCCCCACCAGGCAAAGTTCAACCCATTCAAACCAATACTTTGGAAACACTGAACATTTCCTGGATGTTTGGTCTCTCACTCCTTTTCTTTATTGCTTCAGATGCCAGGGACATACTTAAGACCAGTACTTACGTTTGCACTACCAGGCTTTGCAGTAATAGATACGGACACTGCAGCGTGCCCACTGCACAGCCAGGCACACAGCTGAGGGCCAGGTTTCCCCGACGTCGCCACCCATGAGGTGAGCTCCCGCTCAGACATGGCAGATTTCTCTAAACAACTTGACAACTAGCATTATCAGCTACACTTACCGGAAGGATTTAAACCAAAACAAAAACCAGCAAAAAGCAAAATAACCTTAAGTGCCTTACTAACAGCTGGGCTTTTTCTTTTTCCACTTAGGGACTTGTTTCTTTAAAACAGAGGCTTCATTCTTCAACATAAGACTTCAAATACATGGAAAATCTGAACCAGACCTATCGCGCCAGGCTACAGTTTCCAGCAGGATGGTTTAATGGGATCTTTGAAGGCATTCTTCAAATGTTTCATTCCTACCATTCCTTTCCCTTCACGGTTCTTCTTTATGGACAGATGCATGGGAAATGGGGTAAAATTGGGGCCACAAGGATCAGTCTAATATGTCTGAATATGTCATGCATTCTGTGTGTTATCTGCAAGACTGCAGATTGATTTCTTTCTGTATTTTCTAATAGACGTTGCACTTGCAGTTCAAACAGACAAACCCAGACTAGCACGCTCCACCACCAAGAAGTGCAGCTGCAGATGAGCAGGAACTGACCAAGTTCTTACCAACACTGTCTGGCGGGACTGGCAATGTGGGCTGTGCAGCTCCACAGCTTATAGGTAAGTTGGGTCCGTCTGTACAAGCTGTGGAGACAACAGTGACTGCCATTGTATCTTTCTATGGAGCAGCTAAGAGTGCATCTCCCTAGCAAGATAATAACTGGGAGGTAAAATCTGGCAAATGCCTTCTCTAATAAAGGAGGCAGGCAAGTTCTCTGGCCAGCCAGCAATATTTGCCTCCACTCCCACCAACTTCTCCAGGATCAGTGTATCATTCTTTATCTTTCAGGCTGCATGCCTGAAACCATCCCCTTCCCAACTTGCAACTAAAATTTTTGGGAACAAAAAAAAGACCCTTCTAGAAAAGCACAATAGGAAACAACCGAGTTTCAGGCAGATGAATGTCTAGCTTGTGAAACTCAGGATACCAGTAGCTTGAATCCCAAGTCTTGGGCACCTCTTCCCAGATTTACAGTCCACAGCCATCCTACGAAAGTGCCTAAATGTAATCATCAGAGAAGGCCTCATGAATAAGCACTACTACAGTGGAAAAGTCTTCCTTATATGCATTACCTATAAATAATTCTGATTTGTACGCAACAATTACTAACTATGAACTCAATTCTTCTGTTCTTCAGTGCAGTGAAGGCATCAGAATTGGGCCATCAGTTATCTACAGAGAAGCTCGAGGAGTTGCTACGTGCCTAAATGCTGAAGATTCAGCAGCAGGGGTGATTCTGCTTACCTGAAGGCAAACTGCACGTCCTCAGCACAAAAAGATGGGGTTTGGATTAAGAAATGACTGAGGCTCTAAGAGTACTCTGCCTTAGTAAATCAAAGTCAGATTCTTAATCTTCCAATGTCATTTTTCTGTGGTTCAATATGTATTCACACCAAAGAACATGCTCAAGTGTCTGGGGCATGAGGTGGGGGGGCGAGGAAGGGAAAGTAATGCAATTCAGGTTGGGAGGACCAGGAGATGAACGCCGTAATACAGGTGGAGAATCTGAAGCTGAAATACATTACAGTCTTGAGAAATCATCTCATATAACTGGTAGTACAAATTGGCTTTAAGAGACATCTCAGCTGGCACATGTATTCCCCGCTGAACGGTGATACCTATTCAAATGATCAAAACCCGTCAGTTCTTAAATTCAGGATAAATCCCAGACCTCAGAAACAGGCAAATGAAAAAAAAAAAAAAGTTCAAAAGCAGAAAGGCAGCAAATGTTACTCTCAGGACCAATCTCTCCGATATGCCTCAAGCTTGCTAACAGCATTCTAATGCCACAGGCATGTTACTTTCCCTTGCCCTCATACTTTATTTCAGCAAAGCCCTGTCCTAATAACTGATTACAAAATACCACACAAGCTGTACTGTTATCTGGCTAGTTGGTGAAATATTTAGGCCCATTTAAGTGCCATGCAAAAATGAGTCTGAATATATGGGCTATAGCAAGCAGAAACAGGAATTTTGCATTCAGAGACAGGAATATCCTATTGAGACCCATTCCCCACTCCCAGAAAGTGCAAATACCCTCTCGCCAAATCAGTGCAAAACACTGTGCCGTTGCGATAGGATAGAACGCCTCCTTCACATTTAATGCGGAAATTACCATTCGCCCACAACTACATTTGCAGCGAAGGAGGAAGCTAAGTGCCAGCTCCCGTCCTCTGGCCAGACTCACTTGAAGAACTGCTCACCTGTATAAAAATGAATGCTCTGCGGAGGATGACGTGTTCGCGAAGCAGAGCCTCGGTAAGGCAGGGAGCAGCAATTCCGCGTGCTTCCCTGGATAGGGCCAGTTTGCCTACTGCGCTTCAAAGGACTGAAGCGGGCAGAGAACACTGCACCCACTGGAGAGGGCCGCTGGTTGACAGCCACCTTTCCTGTGCCTCCCCGCTCGGCACATGCTGCAGGACACGGGCGTGCTCAGCACATCCTTCGGCACTGGGAGCAGCCAAAATGAAGGGCCCTTTTAAGCAATTGCTAAAGGCACAGATATACCCCGAGGTCGACGCTGGCTTCTGGCAGCCCATGCCCGAACAGAAGAACCTGACAGCACTAAGGAAACCCCAACCACCCTGCTGCGGTGGGATGAATGATGCAGATGTCCCCTCTGAGAAATCACTGCCCTGCCACTCAGGCAGAAAATGCAAGGACTGGATTCTCAGTAGCAAGAAAAAAAACCACCCCAGAAAAGGAGTGTTTGCTATTTTGTATATCTCAGTGGAAACAAACTGTTTATAATACATAAGATTCTTTACAGACGTTGTAATGTCCTCCTTTCCAACCCATGCAGTTTGATCTTTCAGGAATATGCAAACTGGCTTTAAAAAAAATTGCCCAATGATTTTTTTGGGACCACTGTCCACTTTAAAAAACAAAATCCACATTTTCAGAGCACTAACAGAACAAACTCACTTCAGCATTTCCTAAGGGCATTCAGAGAAGCAGAAACCAGCGTCCAGAAGAGACACCAAAGAGTCCAGCAGCAACATCAGTGGTACATTTAACTCAGCCCAGAGCTTCATAGTCCTCCCCCTCTCCACACTGCAAGCTCACAGCACCTAAGGATATACAGGGAGGGGGGAACAACCCAGCAAGATAATTTTCAAAACACAGAAGCAAACCGAACTTCTTCCCCACCCAAAGGAGAACAACAATGTAATTGTAAATTTGGCCCTAAATCATTGCTTGTTTCCAGATTGCAAAACCTTCTCTGGGTCTGGCAACAAGGATCTACAATAGTCTTCAAACATGAGTTCTTGAAAGACTTCCAGTTCAACTGCTGAGGGTCTGGATAAGCATCCAAATGTCTAAATTATGGTCTGAATCAAATGTACGCGCCAAAGCAGAGTGCAACACACCTACAGGAGTATCTATCTTTATAAATTGCTATGAAGTGCATGCGTGCAACATTTCAGTGTCTCAAGCCCTGTGTTTGCAGGAGCTGCACAACTGAAATTATCACCGATTCACAGGCTACTGTTCTTTCAGCAAAGTCCTCTCCGGTCTTCCGTGTGAGACAGATAGTTAAGTTTGACTTTATTTGCATCATGCTTGCCAAGACCTGTGAATTGGGAATTAATAGCTCCCACTGCTACCACACTGCAGCCAATTTTACTGCATTCACTCCAGCAAGTTTCAATGCATAGAGGTCAGATGCAATTTTAATGAGCACCTCTACTGTTCTATTTATTTTAATACCTTTATTGCCCCATAAAATTTATAATAATTAAGCATATTATAATTACAGTGAATTAAGCAGAGGCTCCTTAAATGTATCCCCCATTATTTTATAATCAACTAAAATTAATAAAATTGATTGTAAAATCTAATATCTGGTGTATACTAATGTCCATTCTCATCATTACACAAAGGTCTACTTAGGTCACGGCCAACTACAAAGATTACTGTACTATTAGAAGGTCTATAATAATCCATTTTCTTTACCGATCTTCTGATACGTAGATCCCTTCCACAGAGTACCATTTAATGCCTTGATTTTCCAGGCTTCTTCCAGAGCCAGCAGCAGGCCTGGCTGTAGCGGGCTGTAAAGGGAGTTGACATGTGGCACCAGGTAAAAGCAAATCCACACTTTTCCTGTCTGACAGCAGCTCTCAGCTGTGGACAAGCCCTGTCTGCTCTAAGTGGGCAGAAAGTGGGGAGAGATGGGATCCACCCCAGCTGCTCACCTCAGCACACAGTGGTCCGCTTTCATTTCCAGTCTAGATTCCCCACTTGCTAGCAGAGAGGAGTAATTTCCTAGAATGTAGCACTTTGCCAACTAAATCAGACTCAGGTTGTCCTGCACTCTCTTATACTCCTCACTTTCCATCACCTACAGCTTTTGTGCTTTCACATCTTGCACAGCCATCTCTACTTATGCCCTGGCAGGTCTGCTGCCTTACAGCCTGGGTGTTTCCTTATCAATTATATCTCTTCAGTTGCTAAAAGCACCAGAAAATGACCCCAAAAGACCTCCTTTCTCTGTAAGAGCAAAGAGGAGCTGGTGGAATCACAAAGGTAATACGATTTTCGGTGTAAGTACATTACCTCGTGGAACTTCTTGCCACAGGGTCCTACCAGGGCAAACAGATTGACAACCACTATTTTCAGTGAATGACAAAGAATGGTACTTCTAGCTGTAAGAACCAGGCTGAACATCACAAGATAATAAACTCATCAGCACTCCAAATCATCTGACGACTTTCTGCGGTCAGGAGGAATCTTCTGCTTCTGTTTATAGTGGTAGACAGTTATTCTGGTGTTCGTACTGCACAGCTCGGTACTCACCAGGGTCAGAGAAAGGAGCCGGAACAAATGTCACCCACTGGGCTAGTCCTGCATTTTCTTTTCCTATTTTGGGGCTATTTTGGGAGAGAAGGATCTAGAAAATGAACTGCCAAGAAAAATGATGCTGTCATCTCTGGGAAACCAGAGTTACAAGGTTAGGACTCATGTCTCTGACTCTGCCCAAGCAGAACACGCTTGGAAAGGAGTCTGTGCTGTCTGACTGTAGAGCCAATGCACCAAGGTCTTCAAGAAAATGAAGAGGCAATCTACAAAATATCACTCAAAGCCCCTGAGTTTCTGAGAAACTTCAAGACGGAGCTAATAAGAACTCTCTTCCCATTGAAATTCCCTGGGAGGAACTTCTCTTATTAATTATACAAGCCAAAGCTGACTTGCTAAACTTTGTGACCAAGTGGACACAGAGCTAGGTAGGTACCCAGTACTCGTTGCACTAATTTTGCCTTTGTCGCCCCGGACATGCGGTTTGGTTTCTCTATGCTTCAGCTTCCTTCGCTATTTTTTTGTCTGGGAAGTGGTGGGGGTGGTTTGGCTGGTGAATTCCTCTGGCCAAGTGGAGGAGAATCCTTTCGGTCCGTGTTTCTGCAGCACCTGACACAGCAGCCCCGCAGACCTCGATGTAACTCAGCCAATTCAGGTCTAACTTCTGCAATGCAAAGCACAACGTGGTTAGGGGCTCCTCTAAACCACCTGGGTTTCCTAAGCATTTGAGGGCACTGGAGTGAAAGGCTTGATGTGTCTGGTATTACTTCCTAATTTGCATTGCCAGTTAATGACAGCCACTTTAATTATGACAGTACGCAGATTGCAGGCCCTTTTAGCACCTGACAGGCTGCCTTGCTCTGAGCCTCCGCGCTGCTTCTCTCTTACTGACATTGCTCTCCACTGAAATGTTCTTTTCTCTGTCAGCTTTGGGGTGAGATTTGAGCTGCTACGCATTGCAATCAATGAGTGTGAACTTTCCCTGTGCCACGGGGCCTCGCCACAAGTGCATCAGCGTGGGAGGTGGCGCTTGTCGGCACTGTCAGCTCCGCTGCAGCCAGCAATCAGCTCAGCTACACACAAGGCGTCTCCCCGAGACGCCTTGCTCCACGGCAAGTCATTTCTCTGGCTGAATCCCCTGCTCCCCGCAGGAGGAAAAAAAAAAGTTACATCACAGCAATCTCACAGGGAAGGCGGGCGATCTGCTTACTCAGAGCAAGATTTTTATTTTTAGACTCGTTGGAGGAGGCAGTGGCTATATAAATAAAAAGGCTGCTGTGAGTCTGAGTAAGCGTGGTGCCTGCATGGCTTGTGTCATCACAATGACTGAACAATTCTCTACCCGAAGGATGGAGTGGGAGTCCACAGCAAACGCTCTTTGCGTGCAGCACAGAAGTGTGGGAATTTCATTGGAAATGCTCTGGCTTCAGAGCCAGACGCAAACACGAGCAAAGCACGTGGCCACGGAGACTCGTCTCCTGCACAGTGCCAGCACCCAGGGTCTTGGTGCTTTCAAGGAAAGAAATCAAACCACCACAGCCCCACGCAACAGGATCCCAGAAGAGACCCAGGCGTTTTCTCTTGCAAAACACATGTTCATGGAGCCTCTAGCAGTCTGGAGCAATCATCCTTCTAGCCAGTACCTACACAATTTCCTCACGCAGTCCCCTCCGACAGTAAGTTCAGAGACATCGTCCTTCGGAGAAAGCCTGAAAAGTGTTGGTGGACTCTAAGCTGTTGGGAGGAGGGCACAGTTTGTACCTTGAAGGGTCTAAAATTGACAGCTTAACTTTTCTCTGATATACTAAGCAAATCTCCAGGGTCGTTTCTGTTTGCTTGTTGACACATCTCCTTGCTTCCTTTCCGTAGCAGGAGATACAACTGTTCTTCAGCACTTCTATCAGTTGTGGAGTAATAACTGGCTTTTGGAAGAGTGGGTTGGAGTCTAACTAAACACTCGCTATTTCATCTACCCTCTGAAAGAACAAATACATAAAGTAGCTGGAAGCATCATACTTGACTGCAGTTACATGCGATACGCCCTGAGCATACTGCATGTATGCCATCCTGAGCACACGAACACCAACATTTCCCATTTATGGGCTCAGACTTCTTTTTTCTCTCCCTGAGCTATTCCTCACCCTCCCTGCAACAACTCCATCCCCCCAAGAAGCTCTCCCAGCTGAACAGGCCTTGAAAAAGCATGTCTCTGCTTTCCATCCGAATGGACGTGGTTCATTGTTTAAAGCATTATAGTTGTTCTGAGCCTAATAATATTTGAAAGTAATAAATAAATTCATTGTTTTCAAAATGAGTAGGCTTAGGAGAATTTGTGATGCTATGCAGGATCCCCATCAGGCATTACGGTGTTTTGCATGTCCTGCTAATGCACCTCACAGTTGAGCTGGTGCTCTCAGCCGTGCTGCTCCTTGCACAGAGACTCTAAGCCCTGCAGACTTCTGCCACGGCTCTTGCAAAGTTACTCAATAACTGTTTCCAATGTGACAGGGTTTTTTTGTTAGTGGATTTTTATGATACTGGCCAATCCTACTAGCTATGTTTAGTTAATCTAGAAACAAGAAAAGACAAGGATTGGGTCTTGCTACACGTCCGGCAGTCTCCATGGTACGTGCAATTCATACAGCCAAAGATACTTCTCCTTAACGATCAGTGCAGTTCTTCATTCTGCATTGATGGGTGTTAGGAGCCCTCATACATGTACTTAATGTGTACCCTAACACATGCTTCAAATCTAACCGCAGTCCTCTTACGCAAAGTCTCTCTGACAGGAAGGCTCCAGTTGGGAACCCTTGCAAGAGAATCATTAAGTACACGCATAAATCTTTTTGAGAGTCAAGCCTACATTTTGAACTCAAGTCACTGATGTTTCAAATCCAAATTTACAGCACTTCCAAGCTTCCATAAAAGGAAAAAAAAACTGCAATAAAATTAATGATCACTTGTGTTTATATTTCTGTTGGTGTATTTCAGCAAGTAAGATTATATTCACATATTCAGAAGTTGGAGACGCATTATTCATAATGCTATCAGCTCAGGACTGCCTTCCATGCTGTACTTTTTTGCTCAGTTCTGCACTTCAGTTTGTAAAATGCTTATACTGTGCACGCCTTACACGGAGTCACACTAACAACATCTGCAGAGAACAGACTGATAAGCAGAGCCAGAGAGAGGCAAGTCACCATCAGATGTGTCACCACCACCTCGAGACGTCCATCCAGCGACTCCGAGCTTGGCTGTGCACGTTTCGTGGCAGAGCGAGAGAAGGCAGCTGCTCCTACACTACCAGGTCAAACAGAGCTACTCTGAAATAAAGCCATGTTCCAAAAGCATCTAATTATCCACACAACTCTTCCTGCTCTACTATTTCTTGACACCACAAAAGAAGGTGGAGTTCAAACAACCTTCGTCCATCTGGGAATACACTTCATGATTTCTTATTACACATTCTGTTTATCCCACAAGTATTTATCCAGCACCAGGACGAGATTCTGTTTGCACAGATTGCTAACGGATTTGTGTGCCAGAAAAATCAGTGTCCCCTTTTCCTTGCTTCTTGCCCTTCTTTTAAACTCTCATCTCTATCTTCTTTAATGGTGAAGAGGCGAGGCATGAAAACCTGCCAGTACTAGTCCCCCAGTATAAAGCCCCCAGACAAGCTCTCCGCCTCTTAGCTGCACATGCCCCTATCAAAATGCAGGGGTGCCGACAGTACTTTGCATACTAACAAGCCTGCTTTCATTAGTGACATTTTAGACTGCAGGCAAGCTCCTTGACTTTAACTTGGGGAGCTCCAATATACACTCAGTGGCCACAAGTCATACAGTAGCTGAACTAGGTGTCCCCCTGAGCAAGGGAGAAGGAGAAGGAAGGATTAATGACTGCTCGCATGAATTATTCAGCACTCTTTGCCATTCCAGAAGGAAAGACGCCAGGCAGTTGAGACCAAGAAAGAATATAAATATTCCCTTATTTATTCACAGACTATTTGTTCATTCCTCCAACAGTAAAGTACGTGAGAAAGAGCAAAGCATTCTATACCTGACATAAATCATTTCTATTTCTTAAAGCGCCTCTGTTCCTTTCCCTACAAATACTAAGGCAATACCCTAATAGAAGTTAAATCTATTATCATAAACTTTGTTAGAAAGAGGTCCTGACCTCTTAGGATGGGATACAGACCCTATTAAATATAGTTGAAAATATATCCCGGTTTGGCAGAAATTCATTTTTTACTTGTTACCAACCAGCATCAGAACTAAATTTATGCCTCGGTTAGTTCAAACATTGGACAGAGAATGAGGCAGGGCTGTATGACGAAGATAAAAATCCTGGCTTCGCTGAAGCTGATGGCAACACGCCCGTTGGCTTCCAGGGAGCTCGATAGCTCCTTGAATTGCAGCAAAAACTGAAGAGCTCCTGACTGGGGATGCTGCGTTGTGTGCTAGGAGCACCCTGGCGCTCCTCGCTCATTCACCACAAAGCGTTGACAACACATGAGGAGAAAGGAAAGGCTTTGACAGAAGACGAGAAATATTTTCTTGGTCACGGCATTACATTGCCATTCAGGAAAGACATGCTCTCTGCCTGTCGCAAATTCCCTGTGTAAACTTGGGAAGCTCTCTTAATGCCTTCTTCCCTGGGTTTGTACTTGTAAAATGCTTATGAAAGAAAGTTGTCCCATACACAGCGGTATGGTGATGGTGAGTCATTAAAATATTACAACCAGCAGAATGAAATGAAAGCAGGACAGGGGCTACACAGTACAGGTGAAATTCACCTCACCTAAGTTTAGGCACGTACGCCAGCTTCCATTGCCAATGGAGAGAGGGGTCTTCGGGAAGGGTTCGGCTCCCCCTCATCATCAGATGGGAGAAATCACCCTCCATAAGTCCTTAGCTACATAGGGACATCAGCCTTTCAGTGGCTAAAGTTAGGTAAGATAAGTCCCACCTTAAATAACCAGGATGAAAAGAATGACTTTCTGGTCCCCAGCCTACAAAATACAAGCAGATGTATTCAGAGTCACCAGAACTGCCCATTTGGCTGTTGGCTCAGGCTGCAACACTGAGTTCCTTGGAGCAAGTCACAAACTTGGCGTGGAAACAACAGGATGAGGCCACATAATAAAACTAAGCTCGTGTCCTGTGTGCACGCAGCTAGAGTTGAAGAGGAAGCCTCAACTTCCCCCTCGTCACTCTGGAGGGCTTGGCTTTGCAACCTCAATATTCTTGAAAATGGAAAAGGTATCTTTATTTTTGTTTCCCCGAGAGAATTATTTTTAAGATCACACTTTTAGCATGTGAAAGTTTTTAATGGCATGACCTCCATTATTAATTGGAACAGAATGCCTAACGTCCTAAAGCAAGCCTTCTAAATAGCCGTGTTTATCTATTCAAAGAACCAATTAGGAAGGCTCCAGGTTGTAAAACCACTGAACTACTATTTCCAGTTAAATGCAAGGACGTTCATTACAACTGTCATTATCTCAAGGAGGATTGCAGCTAATATCGTTGAACTTATAAACCTGTTCTGTGCATATTACAAAAGTCACCTCTCAGCCCTGCGTATCCTGGGCAGCAGCGAGCCCGTGGCACCCCTCCAGCCTCTCCCCAAAACAACGAAAACCCAGGTGTCTCTGCACCGTCAGAAGAAAATGCACTAAACTTCCCTGTTTATGATTTTATCTCCCACCTAATTACAGCTGAAATAATATAGTAAGATTTGTTCTCCCTGTTCGAGTCTGATATATTTAATAGATTTTTCAATATTGGTTTATCCAGCTATGTCAAAATGACAGCCCCACTTAATGCTAATCAGAGGTTGCGTGTGAGCATCAACGTTAAGCTCTGCGCCGCTCAATGGAATTATCAAAGTTGTGAGACACCGTCGATATGTTTTGATCTCTGTGTCAAATGAATTTGGTTACTTGTTATTTTTTTCCCTTTATGTCTCACTGCTGTTTAATTGTTTTGTCATCTGTGTGTACACTGCTCCATCTAATTGCAATATTGGATGTTTAGGCAAATCAGAGGACGTGGTGTGTCATTCATTGTCACTGAAGATCCGGTATTTTCTCCTTATGTACGCACCAGCAGCACACAGCATGTATACACCTCGGAAGTCCAGCTCTGGCTTCCAAGGAGCTGTTTAACATCATTCTGATGGCTCTCCAACATCACTCAACTACCAAAAAATATGACTGAACAACCCACAGGGCTTTGGCATTATACAGCGAGAATTATCTGAACTTAAACCATAGTTTAGTCAGCCTGTGAACTCCACTATCCACAGGAGTCAGGGGTAAAGGGAAGCAGACCTCGAGTTCTTGTACAGAGCTCACCAAAGCCCATCCTTCAATGTTCAAAATACATAATCAAATACAAGGGGCTGGAAGGAATCTTCCCCCTTCCCAGCACCGCACAATTGCCTGAAGCATGTGTTAGGTAGACCACTGAGTGAAGCGAAGCTATGGTGTGATGGGGTGACAAAAATTTTTCCATCTCCAAGTTAAAACTCTCCAGCAGGCTGACTTCGTTTTAAATGAGACCGATTTCTTCTATTGACACGATGCGTATTAAGGTCACCATGAGAAAGCTAAATCAGGCCTGCATTTAGACCCCTATTTTATCAAAATTCAAGACATGGAAAGAGATTTAGAGCTGTTAGCACAACGGATCCAGTCACCCAGCATTCAGTAATCGGTGTCTGGATGCAAACATAATCAGCATTTTGAACCCAATACTCCCCGTTGGGCCCATCACACAATATATTATCATTTAAGTTAAACGAAGTGGCAATAGGAAGCTGAAGACAAAGCAGCTGAAAGACAGTCCTGTTTGATACATGTCACTGTCAGTGTCATTGAGAAGTGTCAGACAAGCCAACACATGGTCTATCCATCATGAGACTCTTTGGATTGACTGACAGGTAGTATGAAGCACTTTCAGTTAACTTGGGCTTAAAATATCGCCAGTGGCTTCTTAAAACTTGCCTGCTACGGTCTGCTTTGTTTAGGCTGGCTAATAGTTTTACAGGACCAAATATGCACTTGTCCCTGATCACCAAATGAAATCATAATTTTGATGCAATATCTGAATGTACCTGAAATGCCAAAGCAGACAGGTTAGGGTCAATTATCAGAAACACATCAACTTTTAAAATTAGTAATTTTATTTACTGCTATAGGTCTAGGACGTAGGATACTTGCTGGGGTAAAAGAGCCAGGAAAGTAGTCAGATGGATGTAGGGGTTGCACGTTTTCTTCCCTAATTCAAATAATTAGCACATCCATTGCCCTGACATCTGGTTTTCAAATGTTCACTGAACACACAAATTTATTTTCCCACACGCTGCAACCCAAACAGCCCTTTCTCTAACAACCCACTCCAGCAAAAATCTGTGAGTCCAGCAAAAGCTAGAGCAGAAGGATCATGTTCAGAAAGCTAACTAGGAGCTGCTGGCTTGTTCCTGCAGATGCCCAGGCTTTCAAACAACCTGGTCTCAGAGTGAATTTAGGCTGTCAGGGAACGCCATGAGACTATTTCTGGGAATAACACCAACAACATGAACAAACAGATCTCAGATGAGGAAAACTAAATTACATTTTAATTGTGTAGCCTCTGTCATGTTTTTCCAAAATCGTGGCAGGAGGAGGGGAGCTCAATTTGAATCACCTTTAAAAAGCCTCAGTTCTTGGAAAATTTTGAGCACCGACTCTGTGAGACTTGAGTTCAACCACCAGTGCTCAAACTGGACAGCCCAAACCAAAGAGATACTTTCAAAAACACCAGCCTCAAGGCTCTACTCTGACAGCTTTATTCTTATGCACCGCTCAATCAGTGCCAAATCCCAAACTGTTATCAGCAACTCTCGCAAGGTTTTGCTGTTTTACTAAACCGCCCTTTAGACTCTCCCTCTGCATCATCAAGCAATATCTCAGAGCCACATTTCGGGATCAGCTCTGCACCACACACTGCAGCAATACCACCACCAGAGTGCCTGGACGCCAAACAAAAAAGAAACCCACTGGCTCCCCCAGCTACTGTTGCACACAACTTTGAAGAAACACAAGATACCGTGACTGTCGTGGTTATCAACTATTTGCTGAACGACGATAATGTGGTTTGCACCCTGCAAGACGCTGAGCTCTATACGCTTGCTTGTCTGAGCACAGTTATGGCTGATTTTGCAAGGATTGCTGCAAAACACATGAACAGGAGGGCTGCTTCAAAGCCAGCACATCTTAACCCCTCCCCGCCGCCACTGACAACAAACACATTCGTCTCACAAATACGTATTTTTCTCTCCCAGGTGAACTTTTTTTTTCCCCCTTAACAAAACAGGAGGCGGCAGCTCCTCTGATGGGACACCATTTTGCTGACTGCTAAAGTGGAATCCGCTCAGTGGCATGTTGCAGGCAGGGAACAGTCTCCTCGGGAATAAAACCGCTACCTACGTGCCAGTCTGCATAGCCAAGTGCATACCCAATACTTCCAAAACTTTCTCTAGATACAGGTGTAAACCTGATTATAGCAAATTTGTGCTGAATCATAACCCCTATCTTATCCCCTTCTCTCCATAGGAATTCCTAGAGCTGAAAATTGTCGCCCTCACCCGACCCATCCCGTGAGAGCCACCCAGAGCCACTGCCGCTCCACCACACTCCACTGCTGCCCAGTGCTCCTCATCACCCCGTCACACGTATCAACCCTCTTCCACTCCCCAGCATCGCAGGAGACGGCTGCCCGGCCTCCGAAGAGAACAGAGCTTGCCGGTGCAGGCAGCGCTGTGTGGCCCTGGCACGTTTCATGGCCGAGGACATTGGCACCCATAAGCACTGGCTGATAGGGGCGAGGACATGGGGACTGCTCTGAAGTCCAACAAAGTCAATAGGATGCTTTCGCTTTGCATTAATAGGTTTGGGGTCAGCCATTAGACAAACAGATCAATAATAATATTGATAATCACAGGTGCCAACCAAGCGTGGACCCATGCTGTTAGAAGTATCAAAAGTCTATTCCAAGAGCGCAGCAGTCCTTCCTCTCCCTGGGAGTCCACATGGCAGACGTGCACCCACAATATCCCAGCAGATATTATTTTACTTTATGTGCTTCAGAAGGCCAGAGAGATTAAATCAAATTGCCCAAGGTGACTTCAATAGGTGACCAGCAGAGTCAGACAAATTCAAAAGCAACCCTCCCTTCATTTGCCCGAGAAGCTCAAGACACACCGGTTCCCATCCCAGGAACAAGCCCAGCATTAAACATGCCTGTGCACTTCTGAATCAAAAGGCAGCGAGAACCCCGCTCTTGTTACTTCACCTTATTTTACTCTGTGGCCTTTGAGGTATTTCTCAGAAGATTTAAAATAAAACACGTTCACTGAACTTCCTTTCTCCACTGGCTCTTTTGCATTTGATGAACAAGGGTTTACCTATTTGTATTTCAAATGGAATTTGAAATGAACACGACTGTATTTAATTCCTTGTTATTACACCAGCAACATCAAGGGACATCAGTGCAGCTGTTAGAATAGGTTTGCTACCAAGTCAGAGAGCATGAGCTCGTGTTGCTTGTGAAGCTTACACAAGCCACCCGGGGCTCCTGCTCATCACAAGAAAAGGATGTGGAGATGCAGATGCTGGGAGGAGGGGAGGAAGATGGGACACAGAGCTGTAATTTTTCCCAAGTAGAGTTTTAATCTTTTCAGTTGTTCAAAATGGTACCTTAAACTCACCACCATTTCCTTGGTTTCCTAACCAAGAAGGATCCCACACGCTGATATACCCTGTGTGCTGTCCTTCCTCCCCATCCACGTGAGCTAGACTGTCCCCCTTCCTCCTATGGGGCAGTGCCAGACACATCCTGGTCTTCCCAATGAGCACCAAGACTCTGCTTTTTTAAAAAGAAATTTCCTTTTCTGCAGGAAAGAATCGAATCTGATGTTTTAACAAACGAGGTCGCCCACATCCAGTTGTCACTTAGGACAAAATACCGCTAGACTCCAAAGCAGGACCAGCTTGGTTATGAGTCAATTCTTACAGTTTAACTGATAAATTTTTAAAAAAATTTATTTGTTCTCTTACCATATCCAAAGTGCAATAGGCAATGTCAGCTGCCCATGCCAATGCCACTGGCAAACATTCATCAGAGCTGTAATTACTGCCAGTGGTGCAAAAGGTCTGTCAAATTTAATACTGGCAAAGATTTGGGCATGTAAAGCTGAGATTTATCATGCTCCTGAATACCCTGGATGGGGATTTAATCTTTCTTTCGGGGGGGTGTTATGGCAGCACATGCATCAGCTAGTGACAGCATGGATTCCTTCCTGCTCAATCACTAACAGGTTTTAAAGATCACTTGCACTGCCCAAGCTGACTGAAGAGGCCAGTTAGTTCTCCTCCTTAAATACATCCACCACTGCCTCAGTAAGGGCCGCAGCACAGCCAGGAGGACAGGGTACTCTCTCGTCTCTCCTCTCCAAATGAGTTTGGAAGAGCAGTGGAGATTAAGGAGAGTGTCCCTCTCTCTTCATCCAAGCAAGACTTTCCAGCTAAGCTCAGCCAGCACCATGCCCTGCCCAGGAGGGACTTCCCAGGGTTCCTGCAACAACAGCTGTCTCCCCCCATGGGTTTGGGGCAGGAGGGGCACCAAGATTGTTCTCATCAGAGCTTGCCCAGTTCCCTACCTTTAAAAGTGTACTGAGCAGACAGCAACATCACCTTGCTGCTCACTTGTGAGATTCCAGATCAAACACAGCCTGGCCGAAAACACCTCCCCCAGAAAAAGGTCATCCTGAGCAACTAAGCACCGCAGAGGCTGAACATCAGCCTGGAGACCTGCCGGGGATCCTCAACAAGCAGAGCACATTGCTGCACAGCGGGATTTTTTAAGAAACACCTAGGCTGAGTGCTTTTTACTGATAGGTACGTTGGAGCTCAAGCCTGAAGTCAAAAGATCACAGACAAATTCCTGGACTTGGAAAAGCATTTAACGTACAGCCTCAGGTTTCAGCATATGAGTTTCTCTTACTTTAAATTATAGGGCTCAATCCCTAACAAGCTGGTGTTCAACGTGCGGTGGAGCAGGGACTAAAAGCCAAGATCTCTGCGTTTGGGCTATTAGCAGAACTTTAAAGCTCTATGCAAAACAACGGCATTTGTTGTTGGTACATCTGGAACTACGGAGCAGTTTATTCACAGCATATTGCAATCAGTCTCTCATTGCTGCCAGACTCATATTGCTGCTTGCTGATGTGGCCTTACCGGCACTGAAAGGTCCCAAGGCTGAGTGGAGGGACTCATAGCAGACAGAAAGAAATAAGCATTTATCTGAATGTCTAAGGTTTTTATGTATGGTTGGTTATTTTATTTAGTCTTTCGAAGACACCTTAGACAAGGTGAAGTGGTCCATGGGCTGCAGGGCAGCACCCTGGCCATGTCCCAGCTCCATCTGCCCCATCCTGAGAGTCCAGTGTGTCCTTGGCAGGAAACCTGCCCGTACAGAGCAGGGGACCCGATTTGCCCCTAGGCACAGGCTACACCCTGTATTCACCTGTAAGCATCACGGATTTTGATTAAATACCAGTTATTTCATTTCTACTTATCATCTTCTTGGTTAGGGTGACCAGAAAATCAGCAGTAACAATAGGGGAGTCATGCCCACATTTCCTGAACGGAGGAACAACAGATTGAACACATAGACCCGCAGTGGATGACAACATATACCATCTCCCCATACTACCAAGAGTGAAACGCTGACTACCCAAGGTCGATTGTATCAACCCAAATGTGATTTGTGCACTGCAGCTTAGAGATAAAATCCAGGCCCAAAAGTCAACTCAACAACAAAAAGGTTGCCTGGGTATTTTAATTTCCACATGCTTACAGTGTTTGGAAGTCGGTGACTCTGTCACGTTCACCTGGCAGAAGAGCTCTGTACATTTTATATATGCTAACAGACACATATAGGTATCTTTCTTCATTTACATACATAAATAAAACATACCAGAAATTGAAAGGCCTCTTCCCTGCAGAGTTTATTTTTTAATCTAAGAGTCCTTTTGCTTTCTTAATACTAGAATGCAGAACCACATCTAAGAGCTACAGAGTTAGAGGAAGCACTAAAAAAAAAAAAAGCAACCAGTAATAAACCCACATCCATAAAAAAATGGATGTTTGCGTGCTCGGATGCTGAGTTAGTAACAAAACGTTACTGTTGACCATGGTTTCCCATTCCCACCTTCCCGCAAGCACATTATACGCAGCACAGAACAGGCAGTGGTTACTCACAGATTAGCGACATCCTTCCCCCTCTGCTTAGTGGAAGATACGATATCCGCAGAGGACGACAGCCCGTTCTGAAGCCGTTCAGGTTAACAGGCAATGCAAACGCCCCTCGTCACCCCTAGTTCTCACAGACTCCAGTAAACTTTGCAACCCCCCCCCCCCAGGAATTCAAATGGCTTTGATGATCAGCACCCGTTTGCTGTAATTAGGGAAAATAATAGCTCCTTCCAAAAATTATCGCAGATCACAATCTGTGAACTGAGAAACGCAGTCTAAAAGAAAATTCGTGACGTGGTTTGAAAATAAACCCCAAATCAACCAAGTCCCTTCACCAGAAACCTTTCCCTTTCCCTCTAGCTTGACTAAAGGCTCTTTACACCCTGAAAGATTGTGACGGAAGAAAGAAAAATAGGCTTTTTACCCAAAGAAATCTGTTAGACGACAATGTGTGATCTATAAGCAGGGAGGGCTTTTGTCTTCAAGGCAGCTTCGTGCCTTCTGGCCCAAATTCACTTTGTGAGCATCAGGGAGTCGCTGCGAACCCAACCTGTGCCCACAGGCAGGTCACGAGCTGTCAGTGGGGAAAAGGCCGTAACACGCCGTAACACCAGCGTGTCTGCAGAGCCCACGGGTGAACCCTGAGCCCTTACCTCCAAGCCCCGCTTTGCCTGTCCTTAGAGCACCAAACTACCCCGGTGTACCGAGATACCCCCCTGACAGAAGGAGGGAGCATCTGGGGAGACCGATGGATGTCAGGACAGTGGGACGTGCCTTCGTTCCCCTTTTGTGTGCCATTAAACGGTGACAGGCATATTAAGGGCTAATCCTGGATGGACAGACAAGGAGCCATGAGGATGCTCTCGTTCCACTGTCGAACCAGGGAAGTCAGTGTCAGAGGGGCAGCATGGGGGGCTGCAGCTGTGAGGCTGCCCCCACAGACCTGGTCCAAGACTTTTCCTTCTCCAGCCCTGGAAACCTACTTCAGACAAAGTTACCTTGCCATCTGCAACGCCAAAGCGTTTCTTAAAAGGGCTGAGTCCTCCTTCTGTGTTGATTTAATCCCTGCAGTTGGGCCATGGAGTCAAACACAGCCCATGGCAGCCTGAGCCAGAAGTGCCTGCAGACCCCTCGCAGACGTCATGGCACACGTGTGGCTGCGTCCTGAGCAGGACCTGCAGCAAAGCCTGCAATACCAGCATTTTAGAAAAGGAACAGAAGATGCAGAAAGACGAGCAACATGCACCCTTAACCTCTCCACCTCACCCACAACACAATGCCTGGTAACACACAACTTCAGCCTGGCCATCACTAGCTACCAAGGAACACCATGCACGTTAGACAAAATAAATGTAACTTCAGAGATCACACTGAAAGACAGACTTGACCAGGAGACTGAGTTTAACCCACTCCTCCTATGACATGCATCCGAAGGACGGCATCTGGTTCCCAGGGGAGGACAAAGTCAGCCCGTGGCATCAAGCAAAAGAAGGGAGCGAGGGAAAGAGGCTCAAGTGATTATGCAAATCAAACTGAAATTGAAATTTCAGCCTAACCCGCTGGGAAGAAACCCACAAACTAGGGCAATTAGAAGAAGCAATTATTACTGGATATAAATAAGAGAGATAATTTCATTTCTCATTGAAACCATACGGGCTTTGGGACCTCAGCGGACGGAGCCAGAGAAGTTTCCAGTAACAGCGGAGGTGGCTATTGCTCCTCCTCTACAGTAATGGCATGTGTCTTATTCCCACAAGCAAAGATAAACCAGCCCATCTGTTTACACTGTGGGGCAGAGTTTTACCGTTCTGGCCCCGAAGACCCCAGCCGAGATGTTCAGCATATGCCGCTGCTGCAGTGCCAAATCAATGGGAGGGAAAAAAAAAAAGCCCCCTTTTTGGCACCATCTGGTAGTCAGGGAAATGGACTGGATGGGGAGTTTAAGATGACTGAAGGTTTCATGCAGTCCCTTGTGAGAAATTATGACCTATTTCCTTCCTTTGATTGTATATCCTTCCTGAACTGACTTTTGGATCATTCAATATTAAAAATGCATTCCCCTGTAAACAGGCAGGGTAAAGAAACATCCCTCGCACTTTAAATCACTCTGCTTGAGATTACATTCAAGACTCATTACTCTAAAGAGACCTGGGATCCTTTTCCAAATGACTGAACTGGGGCAGACATTTTTCTGACAAGATCCTAAAAGTATTCAAGTCCATCCAGGCAGCAACGCCTGGCTTTTGTTTGAAAGAAGAGATTTCTTGTTCTGAACAATGCTACAAAAGCAATGTCATGTCATGTTTACTACTTCCCCTCTATTGACTTCTGCAGCTGGTGAATTTTTTATGATAGAAATTACAAATATTTAGCCTGCTGATGGCAGGATGAGCCAAGTATTCCCAAGGCTCATGCACACCAGCCTCCTTTGTTTCCTGGTTTCAGCTGCCCATGTTAGATCTGCTTACATCCTTGCATCTGCTGGCACAAAGATAGGAAGACTGCACGTAAGCCATCCATCCTAGGGAATACGTAGCTGCGCCGCAGCTAACCCACAGAAGGGGGGTTTATTCCCCTCTTTGCATGCTCTGCAGCATGCTCCGGAGTGAAATCAGGGCACCGCGCCAGCCTCCGCACACACTGCCAGGACAGGGAGCGGTTATGCCAAATACGAGGCCACAAGTGACAACCAGGCTGCACCCTGAGCTTGCACGGACCCAGAACGGGGGGCTCATTGTGGCGGCTTCTGGGCTGGCTGGGGACTGCCACCGAGCTGAACACAAGTCTGGTGGTAAAGCAGTGCAAATCCGCACTTGGGAGATGCTACAGTGCATAAGAGTGCCAGTTGTATAGTGTGAATAGCTGCTGCTAGTTACGTGTCTTACTATCCTTCTCCAGCACAAGACTTTGGTTTCAGTTTAAGTAAACATCATAAAATGAAAATTCTTAGAATTTGGTAGGAATGTGTTCTTTTTTCTCCACATAATATCTGCATGATGCACTGCAACATATGAGTTGAGCAACTCTATTATTTTTTAATTCCTCCATGACAGCTGTTGTTTATTACTAATTGAAACATTTTATCTTTTTGTCTAGATGAAAATATCGGTGATTTGCGTTGCGGGGGAAGCGTCCCCAACGCTGGCACAAAGGCCGTGTCTGTATTACGCTCTGGAAACATGATGACAGCATGAATTAACTTATCTGAAGCGGCTTTAATCAGTCAGCTCCAGCAGCAGAAGGTAGCAGAGTCTGTGGTAATACAGCTGAAAGCCCAGCAAGGGCGCACGTTGACGTGTACCTGAGCAGCCACCCAGGCTGAAGCTTGTGCCAATGCATCTTCATTATCACTGGCACCCAATTTAGATGAATCAATGGTAGATGGATATTCCAGCATTCCGCCGCAACCCTTGGGGCTGGAGCACATGATGGACGAGGAGAGTCTGAGGGAGACGTGTTTGTTCAAGAGGAGGCTGAGGGGGGACCTTCTTGCTGTCTTCAACCTCCTAACAGAAGGTTGTAGAGCAGATGGAGCCAGGCTCTAAAGGAGCAGACCGAAAGGCTAAGCAGGTTGCAGCACAAGACACTGCAGTATCAGAAAACAATTTTCACCATGACAGTGATCCAACACTGGGAGGCCAAGGAATCGGCACCTTTGTATTCAAAACTCTGCAGGGCACGACCCTGAGCAACCTGATCTAACCTTGAGGTTGGCCTTCTTTAAGGAGGGGTTGGACCAAAAGACCTCCAGCAGCCCCTTCCAACTTCCACTACTCAATGATTCAAACCATACTTCAGCTCAACTTCAAACATATCAAAAATATCAAATTTTATTTGATATTTGACAACACTTTGACATAGGAAAGGGGTTTCAGCCTATACTAATTTCCTCGTTTTGGCTGGGATAGAGTTAATTTTCTTCCTAGTAGCTGGTACAGTGCAGTGTGTTGGATTTAGCATGAGAATAACGTGATAACACACCGATGTTTTAGTTGTTGCTAAGCAGTGCTTATCCTAAGTCAAGGACTTTTCAGCTTCCCATGCTCTGCCAGCGAAGAGGTGCACAAGAAGCTGGGAGGGGGCACAGCCAGGACAGCTGACCCAAACTGGCCAAAGGGACATTCCATACCATGGGACGTCATGCTCAGTACATAAACTGGGGGGGGGGGGGGGGGGAGTTGGCCAGGGGGGCCACTGCTCAGGGACTGGCTGGGCATCGGTCGGTGGGTGGTGAGCAATTGCACTGTGCATCACTTGCTTTGTATATTCTTTTATCATTATTATCATTATTTCCCCTTCCTTTCCTGTCCTGTTAAACTGCCTTTACTTCAACTCAAGAATTTTACTTTTTTTTTCCCCCGATTCTCTCTCCCATCCCACTGGGGGCAGGGGGAGTGGGGGGGACACGAGTGAGCCAACGGCTGTGTGGTGTTTAGCTGCCTGCTGGGTTAAACCACAACAACGGAATAGCAGCTGCCCTTAGTGATTCAAAAAATAATCATGTGTATCTAAATACACATATTTTATAAATGTAAATAAATATATTAGCTAAATATCAAATCACACCATATTATGCTAGCTCAATAATATAACTCAATGTACTATGGAATGCAAAAAAAAAAAACACCTATCAGAGAAACAGGCACACACGTAAAACTACCCTTCAAAATTCCCCAGTTAAATTCTGATATTTTCTAGATCTACACATTTTTATTTCCAAAAATGTTTCTTCATGGAAATTATGTTGGATTTGACACATTTTTCTAAACATTTCCATTTATAAAAAATGTTTTGTTCTGTTTTTAATCAAAAAGGTTTTGGAAAAACCTTTTTTTCCAGCTCTGCATGTAACACCTTCCCTGGTGCTGTGAACAACAGAAAGAGGAAACTGCTCCGGACTCCAATAGCACCCAGTCTGTCACCGCAAGAGGTATACATGGGATGTGTTTGTCCCATAGATACAGGACAATTCCAGGTTAAGCAGTCGCTACCACGGTAGATGGAGACCTTCAAAGACGCAGTCATATGTACCAGCCGTGATGCTCCTGCCTCCTCCTCCTCCTTGGCAGACAGCAGAGCACGGCCAGCGCCACCCCCAGCTCCTGTGAAGCTCCCCAAGGGGCTGAGCACAGCCCAGGGAGACTGGAGTTGCTCATATAAGATTTATCTACTCCGTTTCCCTGCCAACAGCTAGTCTACATTATTGTACAATCTGTACTGAATTATAACACAATAGTGGAAAACACACCGTGTCAGACCTGAAGGTGGTATAAATCTGTAAGTTTCCCTGGAAGCCAAACCGCTATGCTGGTGTACACTAACGAGGCATTTAGCCTGTATTTTTAATCCTAGTATCTCACTATTTTCCAAATTATCTAAGTGACAGCAGTTCCCAGTTTCACATGCAGCATCCTACAGGTTGCAAACTGGTAAATGGTGACATGTCAGGGAAGATCTCCTCTTCCAGCACTTTTGCCATACATAATCCTTTCACCTGTTTCCAGTTTGTTTGGCTTTTTTTAGGTCTGAGTGACTGAGAGAAATCACAGTGTTTAAATCACTGTGCACAAATAAATCACTGGGCTGTCTTCTCTTTCCCAACTCATTATATACAAATGTAATTTTTTAAAGAGAAAATCTCATCAGCCCAAGGATTCAGTGAATTAGAAGCCAATTACAATTTGAAATAGCAAGGAACTGACCCAATGTTTGTTTCTTCCAAAGCCAGCACCTGGCAGCTAGCACTACAGCATCCCTGCTCTCTGGGTCTATGTGACATCTTATTCTCTTCTGAGGTTGAGATTCAACACTAGATATAACTCAGGTGAAGACAGGGGATGTATTCTACCCAGGCTAGGCCAGCACCCCCGGCCAAACCTCCTGGCTGAAATTGCAGAGTCTCACCTTCCTCTGGAAGCGAAGACGGGCTGCAAACCCATGTAGAGCTGCTAGATATATTCACAATACGACTAATCATTTCAAAGAAGAGAGGCTTGTGGTAAGCAACAGGCTTGTATCTAAAAGACCCGATGGATAGAAAAATGCTTTTATACATATATACATACATATCTATATATAAGCATCTACATACGCGTGTATATAAGCACCTTTCACACGTGACATTTCCCCACAGAGGCTCACAAAGGACTTCTCCATCCTTGTGCCTCCCCCCTGCCTCCTTGCTGTGCCCTCCCCCCTGCTCCATCCTCCCCTCTCTGTTTGCCATCTGGTACCCATCAAAGGCAGTTAGACCCATGACACATGCGTGCTTACCAAATCCTTTAAACCTAACTACAGCCCTGTTTTGTTTCTTCCTCATCAGAAGCCACAAGGAACCCTGATTCGGTACATCTGGACCTTCTAATAGGGTAACAGCCTGGCTGTGCCAACTCTGCTTTCTGTCTGACTCCATCTTAATCATTCACAAATCACAAAAGAATTGGGAGGGGAGCAGAGCCAGCACAGCAGCACCACAAGGATGGCGGCTGAGAACAAAACGGTGGCCACAGATATCGTTTGGATGAGCGCTGCCATACAGCGAACCGATATATCCCTTTCTAATTTCTGTACGCGTCCCAGTGCTCCGATTTATTGGTCTCTCGTCAGGTGACTGGTGTTGCCAGCACAGCTCCCAGGTTTGCAGTTTGCCCTGGAAACGCAGCCTGATGTTCCCTACGTGAAGGTGCCACAACGACAGCAAACTCCATCTGGCTGCAGGAGCCCGTGCTCGGATGAGACGCCACGTTCCCAGGGAAATGTAAGGAAAGGGAAACGGCTCCTCCCAGTTTTAATCAGCATATTTATTTAGTGCACTGCTGGTAATGCCTGTGATTTTATTGCAAAGGTTTCCACAACTACTTTTTTCTTTATTCTGGCTACTCTTTTTTAAGCTACCCTTCCAGGAATCACGTGGTTCAGGATTCTCAGCTTCCAAAAAAAGAATTTCTAAATATCAGGGAAGGACTTGAAAATATGACCCAGTGACAGATTTAAAGTCCTCTCCTCCTCTTCCATTTTGATGATTCTTAAAGCGGTATCACAGCTTTATGTGGGGTCCAACTCCTGATTTTACGTTACAGGGCTTGAGATACTGTAAAAGTCAATGAGCTGATACTGTGTATTACATCGTTATCCCTCAGCCAACGGAGAGAAAACCCCTGCTGCAGAGCGTAAGCTCAGCGTGGTCACAACCATGCAGGAATACAGAATAAGGAGTAGCGCTGCTTTATCATTTGCACTGAAGAGATCCACAAGTTTTTCATTTCTCCGTTTGCTGCGTTACACCTTCAGCCCCTGACCTCAAAGCACGCAGCACGCTGCGACCCCATACATACGACAGAAACTAATCCCGCCTATCGCTTGTCAAGTAATACAATATAATACAGCCCTTACATAAACACGACTCTCTCTCACTTTCATCCGATCCCGAGACCAATGCAAAAGGCAGAAGTAAAGGTTAGATGATAACCCCAGAGCTGCTGCTTCCCACGGGCAGGTGCTCAGCTTCCCACCCCACAGCTGTCCTCCTCACGCCTTAAAACGGCCACGTTCTCCTCCCTAGGCACACACACGCAGAAGTTGATGTTTGACCAAAATAGGCCATTAAAGACAAGACATTAATCTGTCTGAGAAAAAGGGAAAAAAAAAAAAAAAAGGCTCAAGAAAACAGAGGGGGGGTGTCTTGACTTCACGCCAGGAGCTTGAAGACTTATATTTATTTATGTTTTTCATGGGAAAACCGTTCAGAGGCAGTAATCTATGACATCTGGCAAAAGAGTAGGGAAGGACCTTTACTGCAAGTTGACTGATATTTTATCCAAAAAGGGGAAAAAGAAGAGCTCAAATTGTTGGTTCTGCAAGCAACCACAGCGGACAGGAGACCTTGGCAGACTTTGAACGCGTATTTAAGGGTGGGACATTGGACTGTCCCCACTGCTGCCCCTCCGCAGCACAGAAAACCTCTCTGGCCATGTGGAGAGCAGGCGACTCCACGGGCTGATTGCAGAGGCATGACAGAAAGCAAAATTTGAGGTGGTGGATGAAGAAACTGCACAATAGGGATAATTAGCCCTTCTAAACTTTTGACTGGAGGGCTGGGAGAGCGCCTGCAATTCCCCAGCTAGGGAAGAGCCTTCAAACTGGCTCGACTTCGCCCCGGCAGCTCGAGCTTTTCACTGACCCATCTCTCCGAGCCTCCACATGGAACCCTGGTTTCTGATACAAAGCAAATAAACATGAGGTATTTCTTTTTCAAACAATGGGACGACTCAAAGTGGTGTGCAGCTCCGCGAGGCCAAATACACATCGACTCAAAGTCTGAAATTAATATGGAAAGTGATTCATAACAGGAGGAGACAAAACAAGCCTATTCATGCTACTCCATGTCAAGCCATCTTATAGCTATTTTGGATCCAAATCCTCTCTTCTTTTCCAAAACCACAAAGAAAAGCAAACAGATGTCAGCCATTGCAGATCTGCAAAGAAATGAAATGAACAGCTCATAATACCAGTGTTTTTCTTCAGCACTTTCCACCTAGGGATACGAAGGCATTTCTGCAAGCGCGCGGCCGCCGCGCCCTGCCGGGTGGGTCAGGGCTGCCGTGGCCGGGGGGGAGCGAGCCGAGGCCGTGCCTGACCGGGCTGGGATTGGGGACGGTCCCACGCCCAAGCTCCAAGGGCTCCATCACATTATTTCCTGCCGAGACATTACGGGAAGGGAACAGATACGCTGTCAACAGGCAATCTAGAAAAATACAAGTATTTCAGAGTTGAGGGATAATTTCAAAAGCACATACAGGGCTCAACCCTTGAAACTCCATTTTCAAAAGCAGCTTTGAAGCATGACAGCTTCGGCACCGCTGAAAGTCAATGAGTGAGACAGAATCCTAATTGCTTTACAAAATGTTACCCATATGCAATTAATATTATTGTGAAGTACTTTTGATTTAATTTTTTTATGCTGGGTGTAGATATTGTAGCACTAAAGCCTGTCACTCCCTTAGGTGCTTTAAAAGTGGTATCGATTTCTATAAAGCAAAGCTAAATATTGATAGTGTTCAGAAACTCTTCAGTTATACACAAAAGGATTCCTTTTATAGAGTCCTCCTCTTCTCCTCTCATTTATTTCATGGCAAATTTTGTGCCGCTAAGGGTCAGCCTCGGAGACAAACCCTTCAATGCAGCCTGTGTCGCGTGACTATAGGGACTCACTGAATTTGTTTTCTGGTAATGCTCTGGCTGCTTCTAGAACAAATGTGAATGGCACCCTAGAAGCAAAATTATTTCACTCAGCTTCTGCATTTTCCTCCCCTGTGCTGTTCTTTATTTTTGTCCATTTGCCGACCTGGCACCGGAGAAGCTGCTCGCCGGACAGCGAGGCTGCTGCACACAACGGGTGGCAGCCACGCGCAGCCACAATAGGCCAAGTGAAGTTGCCACGTAAAGGTCCGGACAGTCGGAACAACAGCCGGATCCAGCTATCGCGGTAGGTCCCAGAGGCTACAGATTTGCTTAGTAGAAATTAGGGGTAGAGAGCTGCGTCAGGAGCTGCTATCTCCCCGGGAACCACCGATTCCAGCCACGAATTACAGCTGAGACCCCGCTGCATCGCCACTAGCCCACATTCCCTCCTCCAGGGAGCAGGTCTCCACGCACACCCCGCAGCCTCTGCCGCTGGCCATGCAGCAAAGGGGCTACAGAAAAACAAAAGTGAGCAAAGTCTGGATTTTATTTCTATTTTTTTTTCCTACACAAGAATAATTAACCTCTTGTTTGCCTCCAAATGCATTCAGAGAAGTCAGGAGACTGAGGGAGACAGTCTTGTAGCAATTACTTCTTCATTAAAAGCTACAGAGCTAAGTGCCATTTTAAACCCTGTTTGCTAGTCAAGTTTCCTCCTTTTTAGAGGATGTGCATCTCTGTATTACTAAAATGACTAGGATTACCTCATTTTAAAAAAATATAAATCCAAGATTACCATTTTCCACATATCCCTCCCCTGCGTAACTTTAATTTCTAATTTACAACTACAAAATACAATCTTACATTGGAATTTGCATAAAAATGAACAGACCTGCAACAAGATATTAAATTTTAAATTTGCACGCTAGGGTGGCCAAGGAATATTAGTCTATCCAAGAAGCTCGTGCCTGTAAACTTGAGAGCTAGTAGATGTAATGAGAGGAGAATTTGTACACTTCAGTGAAACCAAGCTGATTAAAAGGCTTTGATGCAGTTGTTACAGAGCAAGGATACGAATTGCACATACTGATAGCAGGGTTGCTACACAAACAGACCAGTGTACCATCCAATCCAACATTGTGTGGCCAGGGCCAGCCAACGCGAGCAGTCAAAAAAATTAAAAAAAAAAATTACAGATCAATGCTAAAAAAGCTCTACAGCAAGCTGCTGGCTGAAAAGACTTGACATGAAACCACTGGTAAAAATTTCTTCCTATTTGCAGCTTCTGCCCCTCAAATGGGAAGACGGACAGGCAGGGCTCTCTTATCACTGGGCAGGATTGCTGCCTTTTCCTTATTAGATTAAGTATCTCTTTTGTAAGTCTGGCTTTGCTGAGTAGCGCGTGTCCCTGTCGGAGCCGCCTGTTCACGATGAATAATTCGGGGGCTGCTAGTGAGAAGCAATAGAGCAGCTGCATGAGGAAGATCAACAAGCAGGACAGGGCTCCTCAGCTGCCCGGTCCGTGCCGGAGCCGCAGGCACTGTCATCTCTAAGAAATCTCTTAAACCGACGTCACACGAAAGCCTCCCCCTCGGATCCCACAAGACAGCAAACGGGGCCCATTACGATTCCTGTTCTATCCTTTCTGAGGTCAAAACCTACTGCAGAGCATCACTGGAGAGCTTCCATCTCCTGCCGGCCACCCACAGGGCTGGAAGGAAACCAAAGCAAGGGCAGAGGCTGAGCAGATTACACACATCGTATTTCAGCCCTTAAAATTATCACTTGGGATCTCACAGGCGTGGCTAAGCCTCGACTAACAGCCACGCGAACGGGACTGAACTACTACCTTAAAAGAAGTTACAAACCTAAAGGGTTTCTGCCCTGATTTCAAGGAGAAATGCCCCCTTCCCCAAAACTGCTGTCGCTGAACGTGGCCCTGGGCAGGGACCAGCGTGCCCGGGGCGAAGGGGCCGTGCAGCGCCCGGTATGCCCCAGCAATGCCCCCACACGCCCGGGCTGCAGCCTTTCACCCCCCTCGCTTGCCTCTTTCTGTCTAAAAGCTGCTCACTGAGCATCCCTCCTCGCCATGATCAAAGGGACAAGCAATCATTTCCGAGACAGACAGCGCTTTGTTCTCACCAGCCTATTTTCTGCTGCCAGACTCCCTTTGCCCGTACCTTTGCAGACTTCACTCCGTGCCTCTGACACCGCATCCTCTGTTTGTTACTCAGCTGTCAGACACACATCGTTCTGCTACCAGCTACCTACTTTCTGCTGGCTTTTTAAAACTTTGTTAGTTCAATTGCACACTCCAGACTTTCATTGACTTGTCTTTGCCACAGAGAAAACCAGGGTTTAACAATCCTCTCACTCTTACCTGGTTATACCTCAGAGGACTTAAATTTTTTTAAGCTAAACTGTTTTCTAGTCCCCAATCCAGTAAACCATATAGCCTATAGATCGCTGGAGTGGTATTAAAGGTGCCTTTTCAAGCCAGCAGAAAGATGAAAAACGAACACCCTGAATCTGGGATGAACCATCTCATCCTCCACAGCCAAATTTGTTGGCACTCAGCCTCGTCCACTCTCCGGGGAGCTTCTGAGATGCACCTGGAATCTTAGAATCATAGAATCATAGAATCATTGAGGTTGGAAAAGACCTCTAAGATCATCGAGTCCAACCGTCAACCCAACACCACCACCCACTAAACCATGTCCCTAAGTGCCTCATCTACGCGTCTTTTAAATACCTCCAGGGATGGGGACTCAACCACTTCCCCGGGCAGCCTCTTCCAAGGTTTAACCACTCTTTCAGTAAAGAAATTTTTCCTCACGTCCAATCTAAACCTCCCCTGGCACAACTTGAGGCCGTTTCCTCTCGTCCTATCGCTTGTTACTTGGGAGAAGAGACCGACCCCCACCTCGCTACAACCTCCTTTCAGGTAGTTGTAGAGAGCGATGAGGTCTCCCCTCAGCCTCCTTTTCTCCAGGCTAAACAACCCCAGGTCCCTCAGCTGCCCCTCAAAAGACTTGTTCTCCAGACCCCTCACCAGCCTCGTTGCCCTTCTCTGGACACGCTCCAGCACCTCAACGTCCTTCTTGTAGTGAGGGGCCCAAAACTGAACACAGTATTCGAGGTGCGGCCTCACCAGGGCCGAGTACAGGGGCACGATCACTTCCCTACTCCTGCTGGCCACACTATTGCTGATACAGGCCAGGATGCCATTGGCCTTCTTGGCCGCCTGGGCACACTGCCGGCTCATGTTCAGCCGGCTGTCGACCAGCACCCCCAGGTCCTTTTCCGACAGGCAGCTTTCCAGCCACTCTTCCCCAAGCCTGTAGCGCTGCATGGGGTTGTTGTGGCCGAAGTGCAGGACCCGGCACTTGGCCTTGTTGAATCTCATCCAGTTGGCCTCGGCCCATCGATCCAGCCTGGCACAAAGGACCTTATCCTCTGCACCAGTCCTGAGCTAGCAGACAACAGCGGGTCCAATCGTCACAGTCATCATTTTGGGACAACCGCCCTGACCTTCCATGTAGCCACATCATCTCTGGTGGACACGAAGTCTCCCAAAGACTGAATCACAGCCCTGAGCTGGGCGAGCAAACACCACGGGTGCTTGGTAGAGTGATGCCGCAAAGGCCACACAAGCATCTGTCACTTTGCAGATGACAGGTACTGAGCATCAGACTCAAAAACAGCCTCCGGAGAGTTTGACGAGCCAAGAGCTTGACCACCCGGAGACAAGGATGGCTGCCAACCACCTCCTCACGTGGCCACTTCGTGCAGAACGCGTCCTCGAACAGTGCATGCAGGCTGATCAGAAAGCACATGAATCTAAGATGCAAAAAGACTAATCGGTGAGAGTCCAAACCGAGAGCTCGTGAAGGAGAAATCTGGTGTCTTAATGTCATTCCCTAGCTTGTACGGCAACAGCTTCTCTATTTAGACAAATCCCCAACAAATCAGAAATAGCCCTTGGCCGCCTCCAGTTTTGAGCATCACCCTGACACACTCAGTCCCACCCCGACACAGAACTGGTATAATATCTGCGTATGTATTTTTTCCCCCAAGTCCTTAAGATGCCATACCTAAGAAGAGTATGTTACCAGGACTGGTTACCGGCAGAGCTGTTTGATGACCCAGCTGCTCGGGCTACAGCGCTCAGTACAGATCACTCAGGGTATCCTCCCTTTGAAGGTCACCTTCAGGCTCATCAGCAACAACACATAATATTAACACAAAAAAAACCCCAAAATCAGTAAGAGAGCAATTTTCCCATCAAGAAAATGATTCCTCTAAAATAAGATCCAAAGAATGTCTTAAAGACAACCCCTTTACATAGATCCCATATGTAAGTTCAAGACAAGCTCTCTTTAAAAATATTCACAGAAATATTTTCATTGTTTCTTTTTTCTCTTTATTTGAAAGAAAACCCTCTGTCACATTTACACACGAAGACCCACACATCCCTCTGAACCACTGAGAAACTAAACAGGGTAGCATTTGTGCTAATGGTGATTTTCAAGGGGCTGGACCCTTGAAATCTATGGACAATTTCTAGGGGATCTCTGAAAGGTAACAAAGAAAATCAAGCCTGTGGCCAGCAAGCTTAAATTCGCTATATAGACCTTGAGAAAAACAACAAGGGCCTCCAAAAATAAAGGCAGCAGCTACATGTTAGTAAAGCTAAAGGTGAAAAATACCATACAATTAAGGCACTTATGACTAAGGTGCTCTGGGTTCAGCTTCTAGCACTGACTTGTTACTAGTCCTTACCCTGTGACCTTCACCATGCTCTCCAGACTCTCCAAAGAGACTTCTGCATGTAAGGACTTGGACACCTAAACTAGGCTTACACTCCTAAATATCTTCGAGCACCTGAGTCTAAAACCCTTCAGTGCATCAGATACACATCAGCAAAACGGAGACATTAGTATTCCCCCTTCCTTTCCACCCTATTTGAACAGTAATTGTTTTAAGATACTGACCATCTTTCTGTGTGTGCAATCCTTCTGAGCTTGGTTTAGTGTAGCATATACATATTTTTAAATCCCCTTTGCTGACACGTATCCGAACAAGAGCACCGTGCCAGCGCAAAAGTACTCGAGTGAATCTGATCGCTGTCATCACAATGTTCAACTTGAGTGACACGTTAAACATCTAAAACTGAACAGCAAAGAGATTTTGGACTGAAACCGAAATCCTGGCGTAGGGTAAGACACAGGGAAGGCCTTATTTTTCCCCTTGACTTTTATCTTCAGCGTGATCTTCCAAAGCGTGGGCAGGAGGAGGGCAAAGAAGCTGCTCAGCCATGACATGACTCGTCCAACCGACACAGTCATGCAGCGGGGGAAAAACCACACTTGTGTGCACTGCCACAGATGAAGGGTACACAGAAAAGAAGCTATCACTTTCAAATTTCCCGTCCTTTTATTCCCATGCTGATTAATATAAATCAGAATCATTAACGATCATTTTGTAGGCAATCAAAGAATGCCTGGGCACAAGAGCTGTAATTTTCAGAAGATTGGTTCAATTCACCTAGATCGTGGCACCAACGCACACCCGTGCAGGCAAATAAGACATGAACAAGCGTGCCAGAAGATGCCAAACGCCAAAACTCATCACCAATCTTCAGTTCTTGCATCACCACTCCAATTTTTTACTTGCCTGCAGCAGGCTGGAGGCTGCCTGCACGCTGAGGCTGGCTCAGCCTTCCCACGCCAGCGAGTATGGCAAGCACCAGCTTGGAGGCTCCTGGCAGATGAGGTTTTATTGTAACCTGCAGTTTGCAGGCTTGGTGCCATGGTTCAAGTCAGAGCAGCTCATTTGGTAGACCCCCAGAGTCCCAGCTCTGCCCCAAGGAGGGTGAGCCTTGTGCAGGATGGAGGACTGCAACTACCACGTGTAGCATTTGCTCATGACAAGCAGAAACCACTTCCCACTCTCCCAGGTTTAGTAAGAGACTCCTGCACCACCGCCAGCGCTCATCTGCCTTAGAAAGCAGAAGAGATGTTGTGTACCACTTCACCAGCATACTGCCAGGGATGCCCCAGAGCAACTTAAAATACCATCAGCTAAACCATTAGCAGGTAAAAACTGGTGCCAGACAGCTCCACACTGGAATCAGCCATCCCGTATCACTCCACACTGGAGGAAACAGTCTACTCATGGCCATCACCAATGCCTAAAATCATACCATTGCATGGCCCTGTAAACCACCTCCCACGTGCCGACCAGACTATATGCTGGTCATTTGTGCACCCATTTCCATGTACTGAGTTCCTATGGAGCACGCACAGGAGGAAGATGGCTTTGGCAGTGCACATCTTGCCCATTTTTAACTTAATTTGAGTCTCCAGCGCAGAGGCTGCTCAGAAAGGGACAAAGGGAAGAGCTCACCATGGCCACGGACAGTCACAGCCCAGCCCAGGAGGAAAGCTCTGCATCCTGCTCCGGGTCTGCAGGTGACGCAGCAGCAAAGAGAGCCCCGTACGTGACGAGCCTGAGCAGCAGCAGGTTCTCCTGCCCGATCTGCTCCCTGCCCGCTCCAAGCAGACGGTATTTACACTGCCAGCAACATGAGTTAACCTACAGTCTTTAATGAGAACAGACCCGATGTTCTTAAGAAGCCTCTTGGCACAAGCTCTCATCTATATTTTAAATTCATGCTTAAGAAGGCCAAATCTGCTCCGATGCTGGTGTTTCTTCAGCTGTTTATTTTGATAGTCCTTTTTGGCCAAAGCGCAGCCAAGACTTCGATCCCACCACCCAGCACAGATGTGCGGGGCACACAGCAGTCAATTATTTTCAAATAGAGCCATACATGGTTTTCTTGAAAACATTATGAAGAAAAGCTGTCAGTCCTGAATGCACATTATCTCTAATTAATCCCATAAAAAAAAATTAAAAGGATGGTTGCTTGGTAGCATTGCAAGAACTGTTTTGTAATTAATATGACCTTCATCTCCATATGGTAATTAGCAAACATTTATATTACCATTAAAAAGACCACGTTCATTACGTAACCTCACTTTTTTCTATAAGCTAACAGAACCAGTAAAACTAATTTAGTCAAAGCCTTGAACTTTCACAAATACTCCAAATAAGTACATTCAAAACTACTATTTTATTTTTTTTTTTAACTGACACTCTTGCTGGCTGATTGCAAAAGGCTCCGGCAGGGTGATGCACACTCTTCCTCCTCCCAAGGAAAGGGCTCGCACATCGGTGTGCCGCAGCAGGACAGGGGTGCCCTATGTCTGCTTGGGGGAACTCAAGCAGTGAGTCCCCGGCTCACATCCAGGAGCCCTGTGTTACTTGCACCCAGGATCACAAATTGGGAAGTCTCCTGCCTTTCCGAGGGGACGCAGACCCCCGTCCGGGCGATGCACACGTGTGGGCAGGGACTTGGCGGGGACACAGTTTCCAGCTCTGCTACCGGCACGTGGAGCAGCCTCTCGCATCTGTTTGTCCCCTCATCTATAAGCGACGGTGACGCCATCTCCTTCGCAAAGGCCGAAGGGAAACGTCTATAGAAAAACTAAGATTTCACTACTAATAACAATATAAATCTATTTTCTCCTCCTCGAAGCCAGATTGTTCTACTTCGGAGAACAACCGGTGGTCAGCAATTCTATTGATAGTTTCTCTGCTCTTATTAATCCAAAATTTCCTACGCTGTTTTTTGCATGCTGCAATCACTCCTACTCCCTGAAGTGACTCACCGTTTAACTGGTTTGCTAACAGAGGACCCGATGTATCAGTCAACAACAACAACAAAAACCCATTATCACAAAGTACTTGTTTTTCACATGGGCAGGAGAACTTGTGGTAAGTCATCAAACAATGCCGTGACTGAAAATGCAGGGGATAAATACAATCGAAACCAAAAAGCACATTTGCCCATACACTTCCCTACTCCTCTAACACGCCTCCAAGAGTAAAAAACCCAAAACTTCTTGTATCTTGAATCCTGCTAATAACAGTTATAGTTTACAAACATACATTTCCCGCTCCTGATGAAAGGTGACAGCTCGTGGGGAAAGGCATGGGGGGGAACGACACCAAACGACTCGTGCTAATCAGTGCTTTCATCAAAGAGTATGACATGATGTAAGTCTAATCCAAGGTAGCTTTCTCTTTTACTTGCAAGCTGTACATCAACAACAACAACAACAAAAAAAAGAGATTTACTAATTGGAAAGATGATATAAAAATGCTAATAAGGCTGTTAAGCTGACAGGGCTGGGAACATCTAAATTTTATATACATGTATGTTTGTACGTGTCTCAAATAATTCTTGCATTATAAATGATTTAACTAGGACTAACAAAAAGTATGTAGAAATGACAAAAATATTTGGCCACCCTGACTGGGGATTGCAGAAGAAATCAAAAGGCCCCCAGCCCTCCCCAGAGCTCACCGAAGCCGGACACACAACTCTCACCATCTTTCTGCAAATTCCAGCAATTTTATTCCCTTGCAAGCTCCAGGTTATTTCCCATTTTTCACGTGGTTCGGGCTCCCACTAAATGGCTCGAGTGCACGAGGTTAAAGAAATACATGTACAGGTTGATTAACTTGAGCAGTGGAACGTCTGATTGAGATTGCTCTTACCAGTCTGCAGTGTCTTGTAAGCCCAGAATATTCACACTGGATATGTACAGCTGTGCAGCAGGAAGGTTACGTTCAGAATTTAAACCAAAAGAAACACACGTCTCATGCATAAACACTACACACGACTTCAAAGCAGTTGCTTTGCCTTTTTTTTTTTTCTGAGGCAGCCAAAACCCATGTAGGATCAAGCCTGACGATAGCAATGTACTGTAAACTTATCATAAAAGCAGGATGGAGAAACCAGCTACCAGCTGTGAAGAATATTTACAACTGTAAATATTATATTTCAACTGTAGAGCAAGTAAATACCGCGTTATGGAAATGCCTGCTTTATCGATCAGCTCATCAGAAAGGAGAAAGAGAGAATATAATTTTGCGATTTTCAGCAGCACAGCATTTTGTAGACATCGAGAATGTATTTTTGAGATACTGACTTCTGTGAACAGCAACAGAGAGATCAACTTGCTGATAAATTAATGCAATAACTTCTATTCCAACACCTGCAAGGAATACCGTGCTACCGCTTATTTTGGGAAGGATGCAACTTAAATAGAGGGGGGGTGGGGATAAGAATCAAAGAATGATGAACATTTAATTTCTATTGGTTTTATTTGTTTCCACTTGATGGCATCTCTTATGACACCAATCCAGGGCAATGTGCACATGTGAATTTTTAAGTATTTTCCATCCTAACAACAGCACAGCCCTGCCCTGCTGTGCTGAAGAGAGAACCCACTGACACCTGCCTGTAGCATCAAGCAAGGGGGGGAATGGCAAAACAAACCGTACGTACAGTAATGCCCTTCATTTAAAGCTACAAATGGAAAATTAATTTTCCGGTCTTTTTCTGCAGTTAAAAAACCCCAGCATTAACCTATGTATGGAGATTAATGCAAATGCAACCGTCTTGTTTTAGTATGACCTATCCGACTTTTAGTAAGACTAAGAGAGATTCGGAGTAATTAGGAGCTTGTCCAATAGCCAGAATTTTATGACTCTCAATATTAACAACGTCAGCATTCCCACCAGCACGCCTCACAGCTACTGCAGTATAAATCCTCAGTGCTATTGAAACACTGGGTAAGAGGAGCCTGAGTAAGATTCATTTAATTTTTTTAAAAAATCACCTTCTCTGGAAGAAGGTAGTAAACAAACGTCAATATTATCCTGTAGCCTACCGACATAAATGACACTGTAGAACTGTATCAGAGCCGTGGAAGCACCGGGAGATACAAGCAGCTGCCAAAAATCCTGCCGTACAAACAAGGTTTTTCATGGCTATGGGTGTAGCCGGACAGCAAACCTCTCTTATTTCTCCCCACCCCTCTTCCAAAAGCAGACCCAAAGTCTATGCAGAACTAAGTTCCTTCTTGCTGGGTTTAAATGAAACTTAAGTAATGCACAGAGCATATAACCTCCAAATTCCCAAGTTTCTCTCTACTCTGGACAGCAATGGCAAACATCTATACTCCCTATGGCGAGCGTGCAGTCCGTTTGCCACGTAATTCAAAGTAAAGCCAAGTGGAGGGGGGTATAACCTGTATTGAAAAATGCAGCGCGATCTTTCATTAGTTTATCAGAATAGAACGAGTTTGGCAGAAACATCCTCCATTTCATAAAGCTCTCAATACAGCTGAAAACTTGACAGCCAGTGGGAAAGGCATCTGGTACCTCTCCCAAGCAAGGCAGGTCTGAAAGCTCTGGTCTCTTTTCAATAGAGGCGCTCCACTGTTCTGGGACATACCAAGGTCAACTTGGCAGAAAACCTTGATGCTAAGAGCCTCTCCCAGGCAATTTATTCACTCTGCAGTGACACTACCCCACCTGAAACCAAAAGCAGAGCAAGATGGGAGCATATTTTACCCCAAAGCAAGGTCTGACTGTTGTCCACTACCTCCTGAGGAGCAACTTCTATCACAGCAGGTCAGTTAAACTGGTGTAAAACCAGAGCAGAGTTACAGTCCAGCTCCTCACTCAGGAATATTTTGTGAATGAATCATCCTTCATTTGTGTTGGCTGCCCGGATTGTTGAACAAGGACAGCAGCTCCAGCCGGCGAGAATTCAAAAGAGAGACCAGGAGACAACTTAGCGAGAGGCTAAAGCAAAAGCTAGCGATGTGCGGCAGCATGTATTAACCAGCAGAACAGCTTGAGGCATTCCTGGAAAACGTCAAGTAAGTGGAATTTAATTTCTGGCTTAATAATTCCTTTCTTTATACATGAATTTTGCTTAAGAGAAGATCAAATCCCATTTTCATTGGGGATGGTTGCATTTAATCAGCAAGCTGAATGGTAACTGTGTAATGCAGCTCAACAAAAGAAAGAGGTTTAATTCTGCAGCCTAAGGCAAGAGCATCCCCCACGTGGGTCAGTCCCGGTGCAGGATCTAAGGACGACTTCCCAGTTTGCAATTTTCCAGCTCAGCTCACAACACACCCAAACTAGAAGATTCCCCAAACAAATGCAGTCTTTTTTGGCTTTTCAATTCCATCTCCATAGAGTCTATACTACCCTTCACCCGTAACCCTGGGAAAATGACAGGTTCCAGCTAACCTCTGCTGGCTTTGGGGGCATCATACAAATATTTTCCCCTGTTTTGAGGTTCTCTGGTGAACCGTCATTGTGCAACTAAGAGCTGGATACTGCTGCAGATCAGCAATTTTGGAAAGTCAACCAACGACCAATACATACTATCAGGCAACTGCAAGCACGGCACAGCCTCGTCACCCACACTGGTCTTGGGAGAGTCGGTTCTTATCAACCAGCTTTAATTCCTTTCAGAAAAAAAACCACTATTCAGCTTTTTTTTGTTGTTGCTTTCAAACAAAAAACGTACTTGTCTAAAAAACCAGAAGTGGTAGGACTCTCTTCTAGCTTAAAATAGAAACAAATCAGGTCACCTACATCAGCTTCCCAGAAACCTGGAAAGAAATGAAGGTGAACTCATAACTCGCCTTTCTAACGCCCTTCAAGGCTCCTTGATCACAGGTAATACAACCATTGCTGAAAAAACCAAAAATGTAAACACGTGAAAGCTTGCTGCTTTCAAGCAAGATACTGCCCCGACTGCTCACCGCTGAATCTAAATCACTGATGGATTTTCCATGCTGGTAGCGTTCAGAAAAACACTCAGAAACCTGGTGTTCATCCGAAATTTTAACATCTTGAAGCAGACAGATACCAGTCATTTTCTAGTGAAGATTTTCCTAACACTGAACAGGGAAGCTGAGATTAAAGGTACGCTATCCTCAACTGAAAATTAATTTTCTACAGTTGTTAAAAAACTTGTTTCTCTAGGAAAATGACTCACTTGACTAGATAAACACTTCTACCTCCTCTAGGAAAGTGTGTTTCCTTGAACCTTGTGACCTTACACATTATACAATTTAGTATCATCACAGAACAGTATTTGGCTTTTCATGCAATTTTAGAAGGCAAAATCCCAGCAACCAAATAGGGAAGACATTTGAAATATTTTTTAAAACTGCCTTAAAAAGAATTAACACACTTTTTTTTTCCCCAAACCTGCTACCGTCTTGTTAATTACTAGGCACGTTTCATGAGTATTTTCAAAGTGGAGAACAAAAGAATTGGGAGGAAAAGGAATTTACTGATGCATAAAATTTCTTGCTGAAAACGGACGGTGTTTTTCAGTTTTAAAACTAACTTGGCTTTTAATTTTATTTCACACTTTCAGCGTGGACACAAATTATTGTCTTGTGCAGCAACCCACTGGCGTAGCAGGCAGAGCTACAAATACTCCAGCAACAGCCAAAGCCAAACCTACTTTTTGATGTGAATAACTGAGCTCCCAAATCCCTGTGATCTCCGACCAGACTGGGGCGGGCCACACGCAGCACGCCTTTCTGGGCACCCACTTCAGCGCTCGATCAGACGATCCATGCTTCCCAAAAACTTGGACTGCTCTAACAGGAGACTGGAGCCCTCGCTTTCGCTAGACATTTGATTCTTGTGGGTCTAAGTGCGCTATGGAAATCAAAGCATCAGCACCAATTTCAAAAGCAGCAGGATCAAGCCTCAGTATAGGCGTGCAGCTGGCTGGGCCCTGCAGCAGGTAACCGTGTGCCTCCATTTCAATATTTGGCCGATAGATCCATATCCAGCAGGGACAGAAAAGTCCTTTAGAAAACACAATATTCAATTCCCTTTTCATCTCAGCGATGCAAGCCAGGCTTAGTACCTTTAAAACCTGCTGGTGGAATAATTTTTTCTGCCTTTTTTCTTCCTTTTTTTTTTTTTTTTTTTTAAATGAGGGAACGATGCTTTCATTTCTCTATGAAAGGGCTGATCTGAGCGTAAAGGCACCGATGACACTAGTATGGCAAAGATTTTTTGAAGGAAGCCAAAACCAAAGTGCAAGAGATTAAAGAGACAACTCCCTCACAAGCCAAATGATTAAAGCCTTTGCTCTTTGGAACAAGCATTTCCTTGAAATAATAAAAAGCAAAAGGGAGACTAACACTGCTCCAGGTCTCCACCAGTTTACTCCGCCGCACGCCAGGCTTTTTTTGGAGTTCTCCATGCATGTTGGACACCCCATGGAAATCACTTAAGGATACAGCAGGATTTGAAGTGGGGCCACAGCTGTAATGTATTCTTTGGCGTTTCCTTCACACGCAGAACGGATTAATAGGAGCTTTCTTTGGGATCTGGATTATGCCCCAGAGAAGTAGAACTATCAACAGCCTGCAAGAGCCAAGACCTAACCCTTGTCATTCAGAGGGAAAGTTTTGGGGAATTCAGGACACTTCCAGTGTGCAAGGAGCGACGTGGCCTCAGAAGCATGCTAAAGGGATCTACAATCTAACTGTCTGCCCCAAGCTTAAAAATAAAATCTACTGTTTGATGCTCTGAGCAAATTTCCAAGTGCTTATTTGCCAAAGGACAATTTGTGACAGTCTATAAAGGTAACATTAATGTCATCCAAGCCCTCATCCTGCAAGCAGATCTGCTCTTTTGATCCCAAACATGCAAGAAATGCAAAAGCGACATGCATTCTCATGCAAGAAGTCTTCATTACATTACCATTTGAATTTTTCTTCTTTGCAAAACTGCAGTCTTCAGGAAAAACGTGTTTATTGTGAAAACACCTCACAATCTTAACACCTATCTTGCAAAACTCAGGGACAGTTTAAGGGAGGAAAATAAAGAAGAAAAAAAGGCTAACCTCTGTTTTGTAATAGAAACAGACGGCAGTCCTCTCTTCTGCATAAGTATGTTGCCTGGTGAGAACAATTTTGTTCTTCTCTTGGTAGCATTACCTTGTCTTTTTTAATACACTCCTCATCCATTAACTTTGACTCCTTACGTGTCTAATTCACAGCTACACACCAAACAAATTATCCAGAATTAAAAACATCTCACTCATTTCCTCTTTCCCCACCTCCACACTACATCTTACAAATTAATTTTGCCATGACATGTCACAAGGAATTACTAATTTCTTTGCAGGGGGCTGGTGGGAACGCAGATTCCCTTTGCATGACATAACGGCCCCATGGCCAAGGTTTGCACTTGAAGAAGTTGATTCAGTCAAGCCCCCACCTAACACGCTGCCTCCGTTTTCTGCCTTCGTGATCAACAGGGAAACGCTGCTAACTTGTGCGCTGTGCTGCTTTTCCTCCTCTCTGACCAGCACAGCCTTCCACGTCTAGCCTAAGAAATGGCTGTAGAAAAGTCCGCTTAATCACCTCCAAGCTTCATTTACATTTCATATTCATATCTCATCTAGCTAGCTCCTCCTTCTACAGCAACTTCTCAACCCATCACCTATTTTTTTCTCTGCAATCACCACTTCTCTTTTTAATTTACACTGCTTTCTCCCCCCAGGAATTCTGCTCAAGGAGGGCACACGCTGAATGAATGGTACTGACGCACCCTCCAGACGCAGGTCGATTCCTGAACCTCTTTGCTCCATCCTTCGTGGACCTCACGCCATCAGATTAAAGCCTTTTCTGCCCAGCCACCACCCATGCTCATTAGCATTCAGGTACCTGTTGAACACAAATGCATTTCTACTCGACTTGCCTGTATGAGCATGCCAAAATTACTTCATTTGCTTCCTGCAGCTCTAGCTCGAACACTTCCTGGCTCCTCCAACTCTATCACTTCATGATCATCAGTTTATGTGGCAGTTTCCTTTAACTGGATTCCATCCAACCAGCGTCACGGCTGCTTCCCCTATGAAAGGACGTGATTTTCCTCTCCAACAACCCCAGCACTGCTACGAAGGAGCAGAACCGTCATGCTGCTTGGTATCAATCACACCTAGCCCGACCCAGTGTTTCACTCTGTTCATGGATCTCCAGACTATACTGCAGCTTCTTCCTAATTGATACTGGTAACGATGATTAGTTTTATCTTGAAAGTGCATACCACATAGCACCACCAACACCAACCAGGTTACCACTTCTGCTGCTGCACCCACCACTCCTTAATGTCTGCATGGCAGGGTCTATTTTAGGGTTTGTGAACTTCCCTTAGACATTGGGGCAGGGGAGGCATCATGGGAATGGAGATGTCCTTTGAAGTTTTACAAGCTGAAGGACAAATCAGAGAGACGTCAGGCCTGAAACCATCCCAGTTGAGCCATATCAGATCCACCAACACAATCTTTCTTCTTCCAGACGGACTCAAACCAGCAAAACCAACCTCATCACCTTTGGAAAATCATATGAATTTCCCTGAACCATAAGGACAGAGAGAGACCCCAAACACAAGCCTACCCTGGCTCCGCATCAGCCATATAGTCAATGTCTGGTTGCAATTCAGATGGGAACAAAAGACAAGACACCAGCGTAGGAAGGGTAATGGGACCACAAGTGACAGCAAGATCCACTTCTGGTTCTACCACTGGCTCCCTGCGCAGCCTTACAGAAGTCATCTAATCTCTCAAGACAAAATGCATAGATGCCAGTAGGGCCAACAGATTCAGAAAAAGGTCTGGTCTTTCCACAACTGTCGAGGTCCTCAACTCCCACTGAAAGATTTTTACCCCAACTGAGTATAAATCTAAAAAAAGGGGGGGGGACGGGGACCAAAACAAAACAGAACAGATTATGCCATTTCAGCTAAAATGATGTTACAGTTCCCTGAACTTTGTAAGATCTCTGAATCTGAACAAGGTAGCCTGCACTCCGTAGAGAGCCTGGTCTTGTTCAAAACATCTCCACTCTGAACATGGAGCCAAACAGAGCAACTTTCAAAGCAACCCACCTCAAGGGAAGGAGGGCTCTGCAAGGAATTGCAATGCAGGACATGCACATCATGCCTTGAAGAGCAGGGAAACATAACAGGCTTCCCCGAGCTCAAACATAAGTGACCCTGAAAAGAGAAAAGGAACGAACGACTTAACATCGCCTACAAGGCGAAAAAGAGCCACTATCTAGGAGGCAATTTTCTGAGTGGGTAGCTACATTATTTAAAGCAAACTGATGGTGATATTTTCGGGTCTTTATTTTTAATTTTGGACACAACTTCGGTGGTAACAAACCTTCCCCTTGTAAGAGCATAACCTTTCCATGACTTATTTTCAGACAATGCAGAGCATTAGAGGAGATTTACGTTTACTGCTGAGTTAAAGGTCAGGAATGGAGGCTTCCTCCCTTCCCCATCTCTCCCCTCCTCTCTTCCACCAAGAGACTAAGGCTGCGTAATCTGCTGCGTTTGTTTTCATACAAGAGCTGCTTTTAAGCACTGCCCTGACGATCGCACAAGGGTAAGCAGATGAAATCCAATCAAGTGGCTCTACAGGACAAGACACATGACGAGACAGCCTGCCAGACTCCTGCTCTAATGTACACGCTGAAAAGAAGCTTATGCAGAGCCTGGGTAAAGAATGCTTTGTTATGGAACACAGGCAGCTCACACTGCAGTGTCTGTTCTCCATTAGCCATCCATTTAAAAACACTTCTGATTATTTTGGAAGTACTTCCATTGCCCTTTCTCGAACTCAATATTTGCAGTTAATTGCATAGCTAGTGCACTTGCCTCCAATTTAAAAGCACATTAAGCCCAATTTTTATTTAAAACAGCCATGTTTCCACCCAAGCGCTGAAAATATTGGCAGATCCAGCAGATAGCGTTTTAAAGCCAGACACCTCTTTGCTTCTGAGAGTGTACACATGCACTTCACTGTACCTAAGTTACTGAAATATAACAGAGGGTATGGAAATAAAGACCAGTCCCTTTGGGGTTAAAAAGGGAACCAGCCATCATGTGCTTTTCTGTAAAAAGCTAATCTGAGAATGCACTGCACAGCAACAACGGCCAAGGGACTATTCTTTGCCGGATAGAGTAGTCCCTGCACTCATCTAAGCACTCTTTCACACCTTTTAGGGAAGGCTGTCTTCATCACAATCATTTATCTTGATGGAGGCCGGACAGCAGCTGCAGTGAAAAGCAGAGCATGGGAGAACAAATCCTTTTTTTATTTTTACGTGTCCATTTATATAAAACATAACTATCGAACCTATCAACAGGATTTATGGGTTTTATTCTTTGCTTTTATGACAGTGTTTAACATGGACAAGGTATAACCATGTTTCTGACAGACACCATACCCATCCCCTTTGTCTGATGCACATCTTTGTCACATTTAGCCGTGGGGCATTCACCACCCAGTGGGTGTTCTAGAGCTGACGCAACCTCAAATCCCTTGGCAGAGCCTGCTGTACATGCCCCCCTCTCCTCTCTCCAGCCTCACCTTCCGACAAGTTCCTCAGCATTCAGCACGCACAACCATCCACTCCAGCAATTCCTCCATGCTGCAGGCTTCGAAAATCACAGCCAAACAAGTTTTATACAAGCATCATCTCACTAGTCATAAATCTCTCCCTGGAAATTTGACTGAAGTGCTGACGTTACTGGCTTGCTGGAGTGATACGTTTTATATTTACTGGTGCCCTGGTCTTCTTCCCTTTAAATAAAAAGTGCCCAAAATGATCAGCTTTCTGCATCTATATTAAGGATTATTTGTTCAGCCGGTTCAAGCTCACCCAGCCTGTCTAGAAGAACCAGAGGAACTGCACCAAATCTCACGCTGTTCAAACACAGGCTGTTGGTTGGACCAACCTTAATGTCAACTGGCGCAGCTTCACTGATGGCCCGCTGCCACCGCACCCCGTGACGCAGGGGGCTCTGACCTCTGACAGCATGGACAGGCATTAACACCTAGAGGAGGAGAACGAACGCAGTCGGTGCGTACGCATCCTGCTTGGGAGCGGAGGTGAAGAGCAGATCTAAGATTTGCTGCTAGTCCCACCACGAAAGCTGCGCCATTCCCGATCGCCCTGTATCCTGCATGTACCATGCATCCTGCGCAACCCTCTTCTAGGAAATTTTTTTAGACACTTTACTGTTTTAATTTGGAAATACTGGCACATCTAAATAAATACAACGTAAATATGAAGATAAAGGGCATTCTGCCCCCCGTAATAGTAGTATTTAATACTTCGACTTTGCTTTCTTTAAATACTCTTCAAAAAGTTCTAACATAAATGAGTAGAAGTGCTTAATTATAATACTGGATATTTTAATTCCTTTCAGAAGAAAAAGAATAGCCTAGAGAAAGTCCCAAGTATAGCTTTTCAAAAGGATGCACTCCCATGAACTAATTAAGATTTAAACCATGACAAGCTGCAAGTATCTCAGTGTGCTCTCCAACTGCAACAACAGACAGGCAAAGTATCTAAGAACAATTTGGAAATTACTTTTGGGAATTAGGGGAGTTGTGTAATCTGATTTAGCTGTTGCTCTTGTCAATAGGAAGATATGAGATATCTTGAATTTCCACATGAGTTTAAGTGGGGGGAAAAAAAGGAAAAATAATCAATAAACTAATCTATAATTTCATTGATGGCGAGGGCCACAGCTTGCACAGGGCAGGTGAGGGTTTGCTGTTGGAAGAATGATTTGCTCTTGAGACCCAATGCTATCTTGATCTAAGTATATAAAGCTCTTAGTCAATGCAAAGAGGTTGTATGTGTCTTACCAGGGCTCAGTTTGATCTCTAATGTCCTGAAAGGATAGATTTGCAATAAAAATATGTGAAAACATTTAGAGACATTAAGTTTACAAGATTACTCTGATCCTGTGGATTAGTGTCGAGTCTGCAAGTGTGTTGAAGCCTGCCAGGGAGAATAAAGCACTGTACTGTCCTTACGCTAAGAGCCATTTAATTTGTATGTCCAGATGTTAATTTCAAGATTTTTATCCGTTCTGAAGAGTTATATCTCCATTGCCTTGGAATAAAAACATAATTATGTGTAAGCCATTTGCAAGATTCCTGTGGCGAATATTCCTAACCTTGCTGGGTTATTTTAGGGCAGTGAAGCCACAGTTAATACAAGGGAGGAGGATTGTTTGACAGAACTATTGAAATAAATAAAAGGACTTGATCAAAATGCATGTCAAAGCATGTGAAAACGTGAAGGTTACTGAAGCCCAAAGGATCCCTCCATCTCTTGCCAGGCCCCGAACTGTTGGGAAATGTTTCTAGCAGCAAACTGTCCCACTTTGCATTTCTAAGAGGCTGAATCCCAAGAATAATAATGCACAGAAGATTGCAGCCCTTGGCTTTCCAGCCAGACAGTAATTCAATGAACAATGCGGCCAGCCCATCAAAACATCCTTGCCAAGTTACACAAGTACCACTTGTAGGAAAAGCTTTCTACTAGAAAAAGAGACAGCAAGAGAGAATATGCTTGGCGGAGAGGGAGCTGATGGGAAGGGCTCACTCCTAATCGGATGCTTAATTACACCACCGCTCCCATGATGGTTAGTGACTGTGCTCAAAGGAGCCCGTGTGATGTGCAGGCATTTACAGCTGCAGAGCGGTTACCGCTGTGCACACAGCACAGGGCTGGAGGGGACCCTTCGGCAGTGCAGTCAAGCCATGCCCTACTGCCAACCTGCTCCTGTGAGGATGTGGCGCTCTCCCACCATCCCCTAAAGGACAGCGTGGCGGGGGGGGCCAAGGGGTTGCTTTAGGATCTCACTTTGTCTGTATATCAGGAGAGGCCCCAAATGCATCAGGGGCTGAACAAGGAGCACAATCCTGGATCACGCAGAGTGAAAAACACCCCAAACAAGCTGCAAATTATAGTCCTTCGCTGAAAGTAAAAGGGCTTTGAATATGCAGGGCACTGATCCAAAGGCTGATAAGAAGCCTCCCAAGGATACAGCACACATTTTAAAAGGAAACAAAGATAAGTGTTTTCTATTTTAAGTGTCGCCCGCCCCACCAAGTCAAGTCACTAAACAGTTCGGGCTTGTTTTTTTTTTAACCTGAAGGCCTTCACCCAGCTCACGCAGCTGCAGCTTTCTTAGATTCCTTCCTCATTTTTGGCTATACTAACGCATGTCAGAGCAAAATGCCTTTGTAATTCTGTAACATTGCCTCCCACTGCTACTTCCTCGGCAGCAGCCCTGGACCGAAACTGAGCGCTGCAACGAAACGCAGCTTTCCAGCATCGGATTTGAAGACATTTGCAGAGTTGCATCACACAAACTACGAAGACATCAAAGGGTTTCCCTCCTGCAGCAGTTAGCTTAGGTTAGACCTGGTTGACAACTGCATTAGCAGTACAGAAACCAGAGGGAGAGAAGGATATTTTGGAAAATAAAGCGAGTGTGTTAGGGCACAGCGATGGGGTGTCCAGAGAAGCTCCCAGAACTGCCCGGCACCATCGGGATGTAACGCAGCAATGATGGGTGATGGGCAGTGAGGCTGCCTCGCTGGCAGGGCAACGGTCGTACTGCCAAGCAAAAAGGACCATGAGCTTGGTTCCTAAATCACACCAGCAAAGGCTCCCACCTGGGATCCGAAGCACTGGGATGGGGATGCCACCTCCAAGGAGGAGCTGCTCCCACTGCAGCCTCGTCTGCTCCAAGAGGAGGAGATGCAGCATGTCCACCCCACGTGAGGGGCCGACCAAGGCACGTGGCCAGGGCCTGCGACAAGGCCATCAGGCTGTTCCCATAGAGCTTCCCCCTCTGATCCCAGCTCCGTGCTGGATCCAGGATCAGACGGGGGAGCACAAACCGCAGCCGGGTAGGAGGGATCACCTGGCAGTCGCAGTGCTGGGAGCAGATGACAGGAGCACTCACACACCACCTCGGGTTTGTAACACAAACCCACTGCCTGCAACGGTCCCATACAGCCTGCAAAAAGGGTAACGGGTGGCGATAGGTTAATGAGCCCTAAATAAGTGACCCACCTCTGGCTGCCGCCGTCCTGGCCATGCTGCAGTTGCTGTATGAACTGGAAGACAAGCAAAATGGTTTGTAACCATTGCTCCTCAACACATGCAACACACTGACAACACTGTCCTCTGGGGTAGACCAAAGAAGTGTTCGACCCTGTCAAAGCCATTGCTGAAATCCTGCTGGAGGCAGAATGTGCCATCAAGAAGTCTAAAGTCAAAGGACCCTCAATGGAAATACAATTCTTAGGCTTAAGTGCTTGAAGAAGGGGTGCCACCACCCATCACACCATTGCTCCTACCTGCAACAAAGGGACAGCACTGCTCACCCCGTGAGCGTGGCTGGGAGACAAAACCAGCCCAGCTGCCAGAAGAAACAGTGAATTGGCCCGAGGAGGGAGTGTCATGGACTGAACCCCTGACAAAGCAGAGCTACCACGGTATCATTCTACGACAAACTCTCCTACGACTCTCCTCCAATGACCAAAAGTACTCCTTGTTCATTGATGAGTCCTGCAAACTCCAAAGCAGCAAAGACTACAGAAAGCAGTAGTGTGGAGTACCCTTGCCGGCCCCGCGGCTGGACTGAGGGGTGCAGGAGGAAAGCAACAGCCCTAGAAGAGGCCCATGGTGTCTGACTATGCTGATTCCCAGATGGCAGCCAACCTTGCGTGGGGACGGAGAAAAATCATGGGGGGGGGGGGGAAGGATTGAAACGTTGGGGTAAACCTATCTGGGCAGCTGAAATGGGGCAACAGGCAGCGACCCCATGGTATGCTGCATGCCTGGGAAAGCCTGTACAGGTCCCACACGATGCTGCCCTCTGGCACATGTGAGCTGTGCCCCGCGAGGTGGTGGTGCTCCCGTTGCAGCTCCAGCCACACCATCTTCCCTCACCTTTTTAAGTAATAATAATACAACAGCATTAAGTAATAGTAATACGACATGCATCTATTCCATAGCTGCTACAAGGCAGGTATTAAGGCTTCTCAAACCCTTTTCAGCTAGACAGCTCCTACGCAGTATGAAATTCTCTTATGTTATCTTTCCAATGAACTCAACGACCCGACCAGGATGAGCCAGGCTCCCCAGAGACAGAGATAATTTAGTGCCTGTGTCACTACTCCTTTGGCTCAGGCTGCCAGCGCGTCAGTTTATACTCATTTGGGTGTTGAAAATAACCCCAGAAATCCACAGCTAAATGCATGGAGGCTTGTGGCTGGGGTTCAGCTGAGTCTCCGAAGGTTGTACATCATTTGCTTCAAGATCATGCCATTAAGTTTCACTACAAAGCTCCAAGTGTGTATATTAATCACCTTTGTCTCTGGTGCCGTTTGGCTAACGACAGACACTTCATGCAAACAGGGCTTCAGGTTGCCCTCACCTCTTGAGAAAGGTGTTTATTTTGAAAGATAGCTTGAAAATCTGCCAGAAACACCGATTTCTAAAACACGCAGTTGCTGGGAGCAAGGCAAAGCAAAAAGAAAGGACATTGTAGCTACAATTTATGAGAGACTGAACGGACCGAAATACAATGAATACACTGAATTGAATACATTGCATTTACTTGCTGTTCCACTTGATTTTTTGCTCACTTTGGCTAAGATGAAAAGAAAATGCCTTGGTAAATGGGACCCGCAGAGGTCTTGAGCTGGCTCTGCTGCCCAGGGCTGAATTACCCAACAGGAGCTACTTGAGAGCAGGACGGTCCTCAGTCCCTCTCCTCTTCCCCTCTTGAAATGCAGTGCCACAAAGCAGCGCTGAGCATGCGACAGTGGTAGAAGCAAGGCACAAAATATGAATTTTTTGATCTTGCATTCAAAACCAAACACCCTTGGTGCAGCAGATGTAATGTTACATCGCCTTGCTACCAAGCAGTTGGTATTGTGAAGACGTGTAAGCCGGAATCTCACTGAGCAGGAAATCACCGCTCAGATGTCAAATTGTTTTTTTTTTGGGGGCAACTATCCTTTTTACATGATAAGGCCAATTCCCGAACAAAGGTGTTCAAAAGGAGTCTCTAGGAAACTGAGAAACGTCAGCCCGAAACAGCAACACTTCAATTTTAGGGTCAAATCTGCTTTGATCAAAACAACAGATTAACTCCTCTGCTACTTCCAACATCTGAAACACAAAGTACATCCCAAAATGAGTGCAAACTCCTTTTTAAAAAAAACAGAATTGTGCTAACACCGAAATAAAAATAGCTTGGGAAACTGCAAAAGGAGCCATCTGGAGACTCCCACCACGGCAGCAGAAGAATGCAGAAGGAACGAAAAGGTGCACAGCAACTCCCATCGCTAATGCCCTTCTCCAAAGCACTCAAATATAGCGGGGTAGGAACAAACATCAGCACGTTTCTCACGTGGCAAAGAAGAATCACTGCGAGTCACACAACATCCAGCTGCACCCATCTGCACCAGCGAGCCATCCCCTGTAACTCAGCGGGAACAGGTACCACCAGCAATGCTTTTATTTCCCAAAAAAGCTGGATGCTCCCTCCACCAAGGAGCATCAAACCACCTTAGCACAGTGCAGACACGGCGTGGGGTGCTGCGCAGCTCGCATGCTCTCCTCAATGTGCACAGCTCCTTCTTCCCCTACACTGGGCTGTAAATGATACAATTAAGCTCAACAGCTGCAGCTTACAGCTGTTCCTTTCTAGAACACAGAGGTCATTTTTTTTTCCCTCTTTAAAAGTGGGATTGTTGGATTTTCTTAATAAATATTCAGCATCCTCACCAGAACAAAATGGGAGTGAAAGCAAGACCGCTGGCTTTTGGATCTGCTCCGTGCCTCTATTTTTCTGTGTAACCTGCTCTAAAAGTATAATGATCAGCATTAAATCCAAGCTTGAAGGCACAGTACTAAAGCCCAGGACAACATTTACATTTCTGCGAGGATGAAGCATGAAAATTCAGTGACAAATCCATTTTTCTTATGCAGAGTTGTGGCTTCAGAGCATTTGTAAAGACAGAAGAGGCCAGCACTGGGAGGATAATAAAACTGTTGGTTACACTTCTCTATTTCTTACAGGTAGCACTCCACTCCTTTTAAAGGAACAAAAACAAAAAGGCCCCCAAAACAGAAAAAAACTGATATAAAACACTGCAGCATATTTTCTGTAGAAATAGATCTACTGACACACACAAAATAACCGAGTAATTCACTGCAGCCTGTAATCATCAAAACAATTAAATCACTACAGAAAGCGCCCTATTGCATGGGCCTTCCTCCTGACCTGGAAAGTTTGGTGGATTTTCACCAACCAGTCGCCAGGACAAATGGCTCAATATATGGGTGACGTTATGGGAAGAGAAAACAGGAGGCACCTCAGCTCTAGAGATCACCACAAGGCCCCTCCAAGAAATAATAAAATTCCTTTGTTGACGTATAAAGAGTATTACGGTTCCCTCCTTTCTTCTGCATCCCTCGTGGTGGCATGGAACCGAAGACACGCAACTTTCCCTCTTGAATACTGCACTGGGCTGTGCACCTTTGATGAACTTGCAGCATGTTATAAATACAAGCGAGTCTTCACAGCACATCAGCTCAATGGACCAAATAATTCAGTAGCTCTTCTGCTCCTCTAACTTCAGAGGGTTTAACAAACCCAGCACACTGTGGGAAAGCCAATTCCCACATTTCTCAAACACGCCCTCTGAACCAAACGTGGCCATTTTGTAGGCGAGACTCCAGCTGACTTTCCTACGCAATGCAGATGCTCCTGACTCCTCTCTGCTGCACAAAATCATTTTAGAAAGCACAGCTTCTGACCTGGGCAACCAAAAGCCTTATACTGTACCTGGTGCCACCGTAAGTCGCACTTGGGCAGCCCTACCCACAGTCCTAACGGCATAACCCCCTGAGTCAAAGACATGACGCTTTGAGACATCAGTGTTCAGGGCTACCCACCTCTGGTTTATACACATGCAATGCAAAAGGATGCTCAGCAAGTCAAAAAGTCGGACTTTGCAGAGATAGAAAGGATAGTGTTGGAATAAAGGAAGACTTCGGACATTAAGGAGTCATTTCCCAGCGCTGTTACAGACTTACTGTAAGGTCTTAAGGAAGTTGCATCCTCATTCTCATTTCTACACGGGGATAACCATACCACTTTTGCCACGTGCACTTGGACTATTAAGAGATTTTAAGTGCAGAGGGAAGGGACCACCTCTAATGGGAGGTTTATTGACAGTGCGACAACACAAACAACACAGCGCGCGCCGGGTCCGCACTTTAGTGGAGACTGGGTACTCATTAGCGGACACATTTGAGAGCTCTGGCCTAGCGTCCTCCACGAAATCAAGCAGCAAATCAACAGCAATTAGAGCCATGCTACGGAGACAGGATTTTAACGTGCTTTCCATTATCATTTATAGCTGTCTACAAACTGTAACGCTGCACAGATCCCACTGGCTTTGAAAGAATGAAAGCCATCCTCTCTTTTAGAAATTTCTGATTATTCATTAATGGATAATAAAAGATTTAGTGGGAGGAGGGGGGAGTACCCCTAAATCTTACAAAAGCCTGAGCCCCACTGGTATCGATGGAAAAACACTGAATATCATTCAAGGTCAGGGTCTACCTGGAAAAAAATAACCCCGAGAGAGTCTGGAGAGCTTTTTTTTTCCCCCCTTCTTTTTTCAACACTTGCATCAAGTGCATAGAAAAGCAACCTTTGTGCAAAACACAATGAACAGGGCCCGTTTGTCCAGCCTGAAACAAATCACACAACCAGGAGCAGCAGCACGCTCGCAACAAGTTTGGCATCAAAAGCGAAGCAGAAAGCTGGGGGCAGGAGCCAGCACAAACGCACATCGCTCCGTCCTTAAAGATCAGGAAGAGGCTTGGCCTGGTCCTTAATCTAATCTGAAACACTTTGCTCTTCCCTACTTCAGACATCTAAACACGCAGCTTAATATTTAGAGGAAGATCTATTACAGGATAAGAAGGAGGAAGATTGTCTACGTATGAATTTATGCTGAAGAGCTGTTTATAAATAACTCCACATGTGGATTTTGCTCATTGCAGAGCAAAAACACCTTGTTCTGGTTTAGTTTAAACCGTCTTGGAGGTGAGAGACCCAATTCTCCTCTTTTTTGCATGCATTTTATACTGACATCGCTTCGGTGACTGCAGTTACTCCTTAAACCAAACCAAACTCCACCGGCGGGTCTCTAGCTATACTGGAGCACGCACCAGCGCAGGTTGGCCTTCCCGGCACAATCTGCTCCATTTAAATCACTGCTGCTTTTAGCCTGATAGAAATAATCCCTCAACGGAGCCGACTTCACCCCTCGGTCACCCCAGCATCAGCCCACAGCGGCTGTGCTGATTTCAGCAGAGTCGTTCCACATTTAAAATCACGCCACTAAGAGGGTTTGTGCCTGCGAGTGGGCGCGCAGCCGCACGAGTCCCGCTCCACGAGCCGAAGAGCCTGACAGACCTCCAGGACAGCCTGGGGGAAACACTGCTTCTTCTGCCACCCAGGTGTATTTTTGCAGCTCGCTTAATCCCTACTGAAGTAAGATCACAGTTAAGGCTGGTGAAATGAGGACATCTTAAAGACATATAAAGCACCTTTGCAGCCTGTCTTGGTACCTTAATCAGCAAGCTGAGATCAGGAGACTCCATTTAAGAGTTACTGCCTTATAACAAAATGTCTGCTCCACTCTGGAGGTGCAGCAAAGATGCCCCAATCCCTCCTGGCAGAAAGTCCTATTATACTTCATGAATTTTTGAAGCTGCCTCATGAATTAATGCACTAAAATAAATTTAATAGGGTCCTCGTTTACAAATGCTCCCTGGAAATGTTGGTAGTATTTAAAATATACACTTAAAAATAAGCAAATGAATATTTAAAAATCTCTTTTGGAAACAGCCTGGAGGAGGAAGACCGTGTTCACAGTGGCGTTCAGCACAGCAAGAAGCAGTGTGTGGTGGTGAACAGGGAGCCCGAAAGAGATGCTCAGAGTGGGGGAGCTCATGGGGGACGAACTCCACAGACGTGAGCTCTCCCCACGCGTGGTGTTGCCCTAAAGGACGAGTCCCATCCTCATCTCGTCCCTGTGGATAGTGCTTGCCTTCCTCTGCTAAGGGTCTGGAGATGTACTGGGCTGCACCAGTGTGCTGGGGATCATTAACAAAAACTTTTGTTCTGGGCAGCTGATGCACTTCACTGGTTAGGAACGACCTTCCTTGGTCACCCGACCGTCTGTGAGACAACTGGAAACCACCATGAGGTCATCTCAGCCCCTTCTGCCGCAGAAGCAGATAAAGACCACTAAGTTCTCCGCATGTCTGGTTACGAGGTCCAGCCAGGTCTGCGGAGGATGAAATATTTGAACAACTTCCCAGAAACGCCTCTTGATCAAGACAACGAGGCAATGTTCGTGTGCGTTTTTCCTGCCTGGCTGGCTCACACCACAACCGGCTCGCATTGCTGCGACGAAGCCGTGGGTATTTTAGTCTGTGAGGCACTCTGAGATCCTTCGGGATGAAAGGAGCTATATAAATGTAAATCATTTCTCATTAATGTAAATTGTGGGACAATGCGATGTTTACAGCGAACAGTCCCAGGGCTGAGCTTCAGAGTGTATATGTTTATGTATAATTTCACCAACAAAGAACACAGCCATCACTGCCCGGTAGCTGGACACCAGAAAGACCTCCTCCATGGAGGACCCGGTTGGGAGTTATCACACATGGTGACCAGGTCGGGCTCCGAGGGCAGCGCTGCGGCCGCAGAACATTTGTCTCCCTTGTATGCTGTAGAAAGACTTTTCAAAAACCCTGAAGTCCTCCTCTTGCACAGTTGTCCATACAGATTTGGAGTTTCTCTGTAACTGCAGGAGGTTAATTAACATTTTTTTAAGACCACTTCTAAAAACCAGGGTGACAGCAGTTCAAACAACTTGGTTGCTAAAGAGGGGGAAATTCACATTCAGAGATTTAAATGTGCAGTTACAACTCAAACCACCATGCACACTCCAACTCAGGCCCACCCAGTATCCATGAGATCTACCAGGAATTAGTCTACTGGTTTGGGGTAAACTCTGAACCAGGCCCTTCTCTGCATCCATTTCCCAGTCTCTCCATGTTAAGAGACAACTCCTAGCAGCTCTTGTCAACATTATGCCCATCCTAAGAGAAAATATCATTTCTTCCTAGATAGCCATTGGTACCTAAGGACCAAAAACGGGGCATCGACAACTGGAAGAGCCAACTTAAGGCACAACTTAATTGTGTTCACTGGACACAGAGAATATGACTTGAAGGTCCAGCCGAATCTCTGCTCAGGTCAGAAAGTGTGAAAATCTGCAAGCCGTAATGAAACTGGAGGATCAGGGATGTCCTTAGGAGTCCTGCTGCACACCGTCACCTGCAGACTGGATACTGCAAGTCTACACTTAAGGAGCAAACTATTCCCCAGGAGACGTGGCCGGCTGCCTGCATATATCCTAGGGCACAAACGAGAACTTCTGCAGAGTTTAGAAACCGAGTGCACTCCTGTGCAGGTGGCTGCCATGCCACCTGTACAGCTGTATTTACCTCGGCTGCGTGCTAATGCCAGTGCTGTGAACTGCGATGGGACAAGCTCCGAGGACGGCTCTGGATCTGCGCTAACCCCGGCAGGGTCTGCAGGAGCACACACCCCCCCACGCGCAGAGGTGCACACAGAACAAACGCACACAACCAAAATGCCTGCACGGAGTGAAAGACAACAGCTCCAGCTTAATCCCAAACTGAGAAGCAAGTGCAAATCATCACATTTAAATTTCAGCCTCTTTCTTTTCTGTGCTTTTGTTTCAATATTTGGAACTCCAACTAACAAAGCAACAGACACAATGCCACCTCCTCGGGAAACACGTACCCAGCTCCCTCCATCTGCTTCCTCCCTCAAGCCCCCTTGTATTCTGCAAAGCAGATTGTGCTCTGAAATATTAATACTTTACTCTTCTATCGTTATTCCCAACCCTGAATCTCAAAGCTTGTTCCCAGCTTCTCTCCCCCTTACATTTTTTCCAGGGATCACGGCACTCAACGGGTTATGTTACTGCATACTGTACCACGTCTGAGTGGAGCTTTCATAAAAAGGTGGAAGCGGTCCAGAAGCAGCTTCTAGGGAGCCTTCCATCTGCAGCAGCATTTTATTTAGACAGCAGAGGGGAAATTAGATCCCTATGTTGCTGATTGGCTTTGGGAGTTGAATCTTCAGTTCTGTAGGAGGAGTTTATTTACACCACTGTAACAAACCCAATACCGAAACTCCCACTGGGGTGTTCAGCGCTTGGGGGGAACGTGGGGGAACAATGACTGTTCAGTTTAAGGGCAACGTGGAGTTGCCTTTAACTTGCGCTGTGCCTTCACTCTAAATTTCTTTGAATTTGACTTTGTTCTATTTAATCTGGATTTCTGCTCCATCTGGCTTCTGAGTAACGATGCCGATTTATTTCATGTGCTTGCCGAAGAAGCTTTTCTTCAGCGTGGGGGAGCAGTTATGACAGAGCACCGCTCCAAGAAGTCTATTTCAGTCCGGCTCTGAACCTTCTTTCCCCAAATGTTTCAGCAAATACGTCTGCAAGCAGGAATTTCGGTAATCGCAGATAATTCGGATAACAGAAGAGCGTACGGAAAAGGCATCTCATTGGAAATACCCTGAACCAGAGTCTCACCCAGCGTAAATCAGCTTTGGCATCGATGGTTGCTACACCAAGTTGCACAGGCTGATATACAGCTGCTTGTGCCCAGCAGTGGGGACAGCTTGCTCTTCTCCAAGACTCTGGACTCAAGGACAGAAGGACGTTACTTCTCCAGAGCTCCTACCTGGAGCAGACAGATGGCTACCCAAGCCAAAACTTGCTACATTTTTTTAAGGCCAGATCTAAACAGGGCTGAAAGGATTACTTCCCAGTGCCATTTCCATGTTTCTTTGGATCAGGTGCTAAATTAGCAACAGGCTTGCTCTCCTGCCACCAAAAGAACATGTTGGCTACCAAGTTCTTAATCAAACTTCACATCAGCCAGTTATGCTTTATCTGTCTCTTGCTCAATTGGGTAAAACAGGCGGCATCTAAAAGGCAACCCACACATGAAAATAAACTTTTCCCTCCTTAAACTGTTGAGCGAAGGAGCAGCAACTACTAAGTCCAAGGGGCACAGCTACAGAGAGCCCTCCGTTCCTGTCATCCCCAGAGATGGGGAGCCCGGAGCAGAGGGCTGCCCTCTGAGCACAGAGCACCGCGCTGCCTGGAGAGACGACGGGCACCTGCCACGCAGCAAGGCATGCTGCAGCCTGGCCATGCTCCCGCATTAAATACATGCTCTAAAACCATAGGTGTGACCAACAGCTCAGCTGCCTGGGATCTGCGCAGGAATTGGGTAACAGTGGCACCCAGCTTGGATCCAGCTGTGGAGCAAGCAGCCAGGATCCCCAGCGAGACGATGCCCGTGGGAGCTCATCTGCCATCACTCCTATTAACCGACCCAGACACAGGCATGTGGCAAACCCACTTCTGGATTGCAGCAGAGTCACAGTTATGGATGTTTGTGTTTTTTCAGCACCGTAAGTCACCTTGCGAGTATCCGGCATTAAGCAGGATAATTTAGCAGGCTTTTCAAACGACTCTGATTCTTCACCATTGAGGTGTAATGGCCCGAGTCTCACACAGCTATATTTTTTCCTATTCACCTAAGGTCAGAGAGGGCCACTTAACCTTATTATTTCAGAAGGCTCAAACCTTTGACAATTACAAACAGGAGAGTAAAAAGGAGAGCTAAATTTGTGTAATACATTACTTATCATTTCCCAGCCTCTGAATCCAAGCAAGAAGGGAGAGGATGGCTCTGACACCGACTTTCTTACCTAGAGCCTGGCTTGAATGGGACCTACAGAGCTAATGGCATGAAGTGATTAATACCAAAGGCTGCTTCGTGCTGTGGATCAAGTGGGTTTGCTCCTACCATGCTTCTAGACTTCACAAACACTCTTCCAAGGCAAGACAGACCTGATATAGTATGGGGGCAAGTGTACAAATATGTTAATAATAGAGGATCAGACATCAGATTAGCTGCTGCTGGTACAGTCTCGATGACCCTGTCCTAAGGGTCCAGCACCTCCTACTAACAAGTCTTTACTGGTCTTGCTGCTGGACTCCCACTGCAGCTGACCACAGACCACACGTCCCACAACACACACTTTTTGCTGCAGCCTCTTCAGAGACTTCCTTGCACTGAGTAATCCCCAGTCACTGGCAACCCTTGCACTGAAATTAAAACACTGAATGGGCAGTCGCACGCCCCTCCTGAGCCTCCTTTCGCTTGTTACCAGTCAGCATCCCTTTCCAAGGAAAGGGGTCCTGCACAGCCCCTCGTCTGCAGAGGAAAAAACAGCGCAGAAATCCCCTATCCAAAGCCGTCGGTGATAAATGCATTTAGACAGGGCCATGCCCAGCTTGTACAAAGGCAAACAGGAAGAAAAAATCTCTCCATTTGATCTACGTGATGAGGAATTTGTAAGATAGTTAATGACGACTCCAAACCTCCAGTTGCAGTGTAGGATTCGAGGCATCACTCAGGCAAAGCAGCACTCTGCTGTTATCACTACTGCTCGGGCACAACTTCGTGAGCTTCCTTTGCACTAAAGAGACAGGCAGAACAAATCCCTTCTTAAATGCAATCCTGCAACCTATTTCAATATCTAGTGCTGGAAGATGACGCTTCCGTCAAGCCAGTCAGGGCTGAAATATTGTTTATTGTACCTGAAAATTAATTTCATACCTTTTGGGGCATCACCAGATGCCTCAAACAATCACCGACTGTGCACACGAACCTGCAAGTTTAGTGGCCAATTTTCTTCAGGCATGCACTAAAGTGCACCCACGTATTCAAGATCAAAATTCAAGCCATGTTGTTCAAACATTATGGTACATAACTCAACAGAAATGTCAGACCTGCAACCGTTAAAGCGTAATATTTACTGTACACCACCACAGGTTTACACAGCGCAACACTGCAACCCTTTGTAGGTATACAATGGTCCAGAAAGCCAGAAGAATTAATTTTTCATACACTGGATGAGAAGCTGGTGTGAACTTTTTCTTCTGTATCAGCCATGGGCTGTCAGTGCAAGGAAGATGTACCAGGGTGTACATCTGCTGTTCACCAAATCTAGCAGCATCTGAATTTAGATACATTATATGAGGGCATCCTGACCAGATGGCTACAGCTGACCCAGAAATGCTGTAGCTAGAGGACATCATATGTACTTCGCCAGCGTCTCCCGTATTTATTTCTCGGGAACAGACTTTACTGTCTCCGGTGGTTACCTCCGGGTAGCCAGGAGGTCACCGTGACTCTGCTGGGACGCAAAGGTCTGGGGAAGAGAAGAGGTCTGACAGTCATAGACCTCTGTGGCAAACTGACTGACTCCCCCCTGTTTATTCTGGGCAAACATGTTTAAAAGCACGTGCAAAACCGCGTCTTAAAAATAAAGATCATCTTCCACATCAAAAACTAGCAAGGTTCACAGGCCACAAATTTACCCTGTTCTCTTTAAAGCAAGTATAAACACTAAAAGTGTTTATTTAGACTTGCATGCTTTTACGCACATCCATCTGTATTTCAAGTCCAGGACATGAGAAACATCAGTGCCGAGGAAAGATGCATCCATGTTGTCTGGGACAACAGACCTGCTTGCTTTTTTGCCAGAACCTTCTACAAAGCCAGTGAGTCAAGGCACTGAAATCCTTAGGAGAAAACCATCACCTCTAGAGGCAAGCATGCCTCAACGCTACTCCTCAAATCTCCCCAGCACTGCCAAGAGGAGGCTAAACTTCCACAGGGTGAGGACTTCTGGTCCGACTGTCCACCAGGAATGAAACCACTGCCTGGCTTGCACAGGCTGATGTACAACCATTTGGTGGCAATGGCTTTGGGTCACTCCAGCCCACAATAGCAAGAGCGAATATAAATAACACTTGCCCAAATGTGTATTTATACAGAGCGAAGTAATAGCTCCATTAGACCTTTACATTCTATCAGCCAAATAATATGAGTTTTTAAAAACATTTAGTACTTTAACAGGCATTTTAACAGCTCCCATAACTCAACTGCATCTTTGCCGTAAATCACTTGACAGTTGAATACTCCATTATACGATCTAATCCCCTTCAGCATTTTAGAAAGGAAGAAACAACCTTCCTAAGGTTGTTTAGGAAGGGGAACAACCTTGCCAGGTGCCTGCTCTCTACGAGAAGAAATGGTTTTTTTCTTTTTAGTTTTGTTTTGTTTTTTTTTAAGTAGGACTGATTTACACAGAACCTAGCTATCTAGGGTGACAGCAAAGGCCTGAGGTTTTTTAACGGAAGAAAAATCAGCAAGGCAGAGGCCAGTTAAACTCTACATGTAACCTGCTTTGGTTAAGCACAAAGCCCAGTCCTGAAAGGAGCTGGTTCAACATCATAGAGGACAGTCCTTCTGCCAAAAACCCCAGCCCAGCACCAGGCGACGTCCAGCCCTGCAGGGAACACCTCTGCGGCAGCACTAACCTGAAGGCAGCAGAGAAAAACCAGCTCATGCTTTCCTCTGAGGCTGCCTCCACTCCAGACTCTGCACCATTCAAAGCTGATAACCGGGGGCCTTTCTACCCCTGAGCTTGCACTTAATGAAAGGAGCTGGCAAGTCACACATAACTGAGCCACTTCACACCCGTAACAGCAACAAAGGACAGTTGATCCTGACCGTGCAGCTCTCCGAAACCCTTCCCTGCTGCCTACCAGACTCAGGGCGTTTAGCTTCGACTTGGCACCCGCTGGAGGGAGTAGGAACCCACGCACCCTCCACAGCAAACGGGGACCATCACCTCCCAGCTCGGCAAGGACAGAGGCCGGCAGAGGAGAGGCAGATTAAGCACAGGGAAGGCAGAAGAACAGCCAGGAGGACATGTAAAGAGGAGGTGGAGGTAGAGGGGAGAGCAGAGGAGAAAGGGGAAGATCGGCCCAGCTTAAATTTTATTAGCATAGAGGAGGGGCCACAGCCTTTCAGAGGAAGCATGCAGGAAGGTCTGCACGAGCACTCGCAACGGGAAGGGAGACGTATGCCCAGACAGGGTGTTTGCATGGGGAAGCCGAAGAGGCGAGAAAGCAGACCCACTGGTGACCGGGGGTGTCCATGCAGGCATGAAATGCTACATTTTGAGGCATGGAAGCCTCCATTTCCCCCCCACCTCTCTCAGAAGTGGTGGGTTGGATCCTGACAGTCCCCATCCTGTCTCCTGCCCCTGGAAGGCCCCGTTCTCGCATTTTCTCATATATTTCAAAGCTCACAGACAGAAGCAGGAGAGGCAATTAAGTCTAGATGCAGGTAGAAAGGGGCTCCCGTGGGAAACAGTTTAAGAAACACTGTCTCTAATGGGAAATTTCACTGTATTTCACTCTGGCTTTATGATCTACTCTGATGAGCTCTTTAAAAAAAAAATACACACACTCTCGCTATATATATCTCTCCATCCAGATGAATGCTTTTGATCACTTAGCATAAGTTTTTCTTGGCTGTAAAAGATGGCAGGCTGGGGAGACTAAATGAGAGCAGGGAAGAGCCCAGGCAGTTGGATCCCAGTCGTGCGGAGCCTGGACAGGCTCCGTCAAAAACAAGGACAAAGCCAGAGACAACCCTGGGAGATTTACATCACGTGGGGCCCTGCACAGAGAACCACAATGACATAGCGGGTATACAATGTTGGCCAAATTCCCTAAATAAGCGCTTGATGAAGTTCCTGCGGGCTTAGAGTAAAGATTTATTCCTTCCCCCTCCAAAGCACGTAATGCCTAAGAGACGAAGATCTCAGCTGGCTCATTCGTTCATAGGTTGTACCCGCAAAAAATTCCCCCAGCTCTTTATAACTGCACAGAGTCTCATTCAAGAGCGGGATGGGACTTCTCGCTGGGTCTGCTGCTACGAGCCTGGATGGCAAAGCAGGCACGAGTCTGGAAGCGAGGTGGAGATGAATACACCGTGTCCCCGTGCCTGGCACTGCACCCTAGACACGGTGTGACTGTCAGACCCGCCCCCCCAGTGCCATCTTGCGTGTGCTGCTTGGGTTCACCATACACCAAAGCAAACCGCAGGTGTAACACACAGCCAGCTCCACACTCGCTTAATAATAAACACCCCTATGGCCTCTGACAAATCCTTCCCGCTGTTTCTCGCAGTGAACCTTCCCTCTACCAACTTCTGCCCCCAGTTCTGCCCTGCACACCTGCATATAACATGGGCAGGACAGTGGCCCACCTTTTAGGCTGGAGAGCATTCCTCAGCTTGACCCCAAATCCCAGTAACACCAGATCATCACATCCTGGTGAACCACGGAGGAATACGAAAGAAAAACAGGCAAGAGAATCTGCTGGGAGATAACAAGACCCCACAGAAAATCTTACCCAGCAGGCTTTTTCAGGCAAAGGAAGGAGGCGAAATACTAAAGGGTGGAAGAAGGTAAATTATCAGAGTTAAGACATTTCAAATGACTGCTCCCTGCTGCGTTCAGCAGTTTTTCTTGATGGAGTCACTAATCACTGTAGTTTACCGAATGACCTTGTTGTGACCATCGCATCTTCAGGGGACCACAGGCTGCAACAATCCCTGGTGCAGGGAGACGCCTTTTCGGCTGTGCTAACTCACAGCCATCGAATGCTGACTGCAGCCTGTCACGACAGGGCAGAGGAACAGCACATTTCACAGTAAAATGTCTCCACAGAGGCGTTCATCATGTCCAACACATACAGCAGGCTTTGTACTCAGGGCAGAGATGAAGAGATCGGGGCAGAAATTCTCCTATACATACATTTAAAAATACCGGCTGCCACAAGCTGAAAAAATGCTATAGAAAAATTAAATATTTACTTCTTCTGTTTGTAATATCTTTCATTAGTTACTCAGCTGTAACAGTCATTAAAATGCTGAAAGGGAACTTCATGTAAATTCATCGCTAGCCTGGGAATACTCCTGCATTTGTGAGCAGGCTGCACACTGCAGCAGAGCTCGGAGACTCGATTTCCCTACAGGCAAGGCCAAACGTCTGGTTCACTCACAATTTACAAATGATTATTTTTCTAATTAATCATTCATCAAAAAACACAAATAGCAACAGGGCATGAAAGGCAGCGCTGGTGTAAACAGAAGGCAGAGTCAATCCATCACAATCTCACCCTGCATCCGCTCACAGGGGGAGACCCTCAAATGCTGTAGCTCAAGTGACTGCAGGGAAGGGAGATGGGGAAATACCCTTTCTGTTCTCTACAGCTACCATAAGGAAATAGATGATACAAGTTTCTGTTATGCCAAACCTCATCTGTGTAAATTGGAGTTGCAACAGATCTGCGAAACATATTGGGAGCCAAACACGATGATGGTGTCGAACAGGCGGGTAGGGATCACGGGATGAGGACAGGAGGGCAAACTCACAGGTGTGCGAGGAGAGAAAACTTCTGTAACACAATGCACCAAGGCTGGAAGTGACACACAAAAATAACCCTGAAGGAAAGAAGCCGTAAGAGAGACAGCAGAACAGTGAAAAGGGACTTGCTAAATAACTTCCTCGGCTCACTGTAGTAGTGACCTGGCTGCACCTAATCCACTACCTCCTGCTGCAGCCTGGGGCCACCTGGATCCAGGGGAGGTTGGTCCTCTCAGCTCTTGTGCTCCCAGACCACTGAAACATGACTGCTAGCGCCTGCAAGCCGACTCCTCTTTTGCCTTAGCTTGGATTAAGGAGTTCTGGAACCACAAGCAAATCCTCTGACTATATAATACATCTGGATATCACCTCTCCCCGTGTTCAGAGTATGAATCTGCAGCCCTCTGCGCTGCTTGTTTGCTTGCCAAATGGCCCGCAGGAGAAGACAACATATCCACACACATGGAGTCTAAAAGTAAAACTGCAAATGCACATGATTTTCACCCTTTCACACCGATTCTCTGTTCTCATCACTATTAATCCAGGTTAGCTATTTCCTGTACTCCAAGGACAGATGTTTGAAAGGTATAACTATTTCCAGAACCCCAGACCTCTCCTTGCTTTGGCCTTGCCATATATCAGGCTGCTGGCCAACATCTTGCCAAGCACACAACTCTTCAAAAGGTGGTATAAACGGGTAAAAGCAGGTGGCAGCATGATATTTTAGCCTTGCTATAGTGTCCTGCTGGCTTTTATTATATTTCACAGGGTTAGGCTTGAAACACATAATCAGATTTCAAAGAGGGTTTGTTGGCAGTCTACTTCATTCTTGATCACTGAGATTGAGAGATCTGTCCCTGCTGCTCCAAGAAAGAGAACTTTTCCTCCTTCCAGCAATTAATTAAACAAACTCAAAACCTACAACACAACAACAAAGGACATCCAAGATAACCAGGACGTTTGCAGGACTGTCTTTTACCAAAGCTCCGCCAGTGCTGCATCTCCACGTTGCACAGGAGTGGCAAAGCAAAACTAGCCCAAAACAGGGAAATTCTTCTGGAGAGCAGAATATCCCATATATCCTAACATACACCATACCCCAGCATCCTAGTATGAAACAGTAATCTGTCCTGCGAAGAAAGAGCAAGGGTCTTGAGGACAGAGGTCATGTTAATGAGGCAAGCTTTTGGGAAGTTAAAAAGAGTCTACGGTCAGTCTCCTAGAGGTTTACAGGATCTGCCCTGAATGGAATCACCCAGGTTGAGATCAAAGTGGGTTCTCAAAACTGGATGGCCAAACCTTGGACTGTTGTTCTTAACCTAATTTTAACATGCCTCAGAAATTTGCACCAAGTTGCTGGACATGCCAGACATGACAGCAGTGGGAAGGAGGGATGGTCACTAACCCAGCAGGCAGCATCACGGCTGGCACTTGGGAAGCCTTGGTTCAAAAACTTGCCACGTTGCAAGGTTTTGAGCAGGCCACTGGTTCCTTCACGTTTCAGATCCTCCTATATAATACTGAGGACGTTACAACGTGTTGAAGACTGTGGGACAGGAAGGTCTTACGGGAACAAAGCCCCACATAAGCCGCTCAGAGAGTCAGGAAGGGATTTCCTTAGGAGACAGAACAGGAAATTCTGACTCTGCCAACACGCATGTCACAACACCCGGCAATCTCCCAAGACAGGATTTTACTTAATGGCATGAACTTAGCAGTGAGGGAGCAGTGACAGTGACTGAAGGGAAAACGGAGCAGTGGCAGGGACACCCCAGGTTGCTCCCATGGCACTTTTGCAAGGGCCCAAATCCAGGCAGCAGAAGAACCAGCCATGCAGGACACCGCTTGCAAGTTACTGATGGAATAGGAGAAGCTGCAAGAAGTACAAATTCAAATGCAGTTTGCCCCCAAGAAGCAAATATGTGTGCAGCTGTGAACAGCCAAAACCACCTTCCTACAGCCCAGTAACAGGCAAACTGAGGCTTCAGATTTGCCATATGGGAGGAGAGAATCACTCCAGCATTTCTATCTGTTGCTGGACAAGTCAAACAAGAAATTCAATCCAATTGCCCGCATTTCACCACGGAAGTCCTATAATAGCTCATAAGCACTAAATGAGGGAGGAAATCCGTATTAACAGAAGCCACTGATAAGAAATATGCCTGGGTTCCAACTTTTTCTGGTGGTTGGCCTTTTTTCTCCAGTACTTTCATTAGTGTTTCTGTGAAGTAACCACTGCAACAGCTGTAACTCAATACATTTACAGGAGGTAGAACATAATCCAGAATGAAGTGGCATTTAGCCTCAGGTTTGGGGCACTTTTGAAAGTTTTACTACTAGGCAGATTTCTCAGAGGAAAGCTATGACATGAATGACGTGTCTTTGAGTATTTTTTCTAAGTGAGAGTAAAAGATTGCTGATCTGTGGTATTTCCTGCCATTATTTTCTTGTGTTTATGTTCTCTCCAATGCATCCTATTATAGCAAATCTGTTTGGAAGGGCTCCATTCTTGAAGATAATGCACGCTCCAAGAATACCTTCTGCCCAAGCAATAACCCTAAAGAGACCAGTCATACTTCTCATGTGCTTCCAAGATAATCAGATGCACGAGGGCGCTACATAGGCAAACGCAGAGCACCTAGCACACCGCAGACTGGGCTATAGATGTCCAATTATTTCATTTTCTGTAGCAACCACTTTTTCTATCCAATTTAGCAAGATCTGCTTCTGACCGAAGATCCGCATTTACATAAGAGGCCCCATCCAAACTTAATGCACGGGGACAGAGTGTTGAAAACCAAGATGAGTTTCCTATTAACATCTCCAGTGCTCATTCCAGTTCTTCAAAAATACAGTTAACCCACTCCCTGAAGGAGGACATAGTAATAACTCATCCCCTTTATTTTTAGCCTAGCTCTTCCTTCAAAGCCCAGCAAGATATGTGGAGTTTTGCAGTGTGCAAAGAAACCCTGCTCATGATTAACATCTATGTGAATAATAAAGCTTTAATCTGGTTTGAGTCTGTTACCTACTGCTTCAGCAAGTTTAACATCAGATGGGAGCAAGAGTAGCAAGGGTATCCAGCCAGCTTTCATATAACTCAAAGCAGTACTACAAGGCTTAATTAATTAGAGATCACCAGATGAAAAACCTCATCATGTATGTAAAAGGTAAAACATCTGCTGATGCTCAGACAGTACTGAGATGGGATGCTACACGGGAACCTCAGATAAACTTCAAAGAGAAGGGACCGAGACCCATCTGCTCCAGAGTCCCAACCTCAGCTGGATGCTGGGTCTGAAATATAACAGCAGGAATACAAGCAAAGCTCAATGCTTTAATCATAGACACCTAACTTCCATTTTCTCAGCCAAGTCTTCCAGTAAGCCCAACATGGACTGAGTTGCTCCTTTTAAAACAGCGCAAGTGTGAAGGCAGCTCAGACAGCAAATCAGCCTCTCAGACTAGTGCACATGCTTCCCTTCGTTTCACAGGTGGTCAGAAGTCCTGTCTGAACAGAAGCAGAGAGGGAAAGGCAATTCATGCAGGCCACATTTCGATAAGGCTGCGACTCATTCTCCTTCCATATGTACCCTTCCCCACATTTGGAGCGGGGCTGGTCTGAAGCCAGCCGAAGTCACTGTGTGAGCAAAGGAACGGCATCTCAAAGGAATGAAAAACCTGCTGCACTAGTTTCTGCTCTCCAGTGTAAATCAAGTGAAAGAAACGGCCAACTATCTAAAGATGCTTTGAAAGGGCAGCTTGCTGTTTGCCAGGCCTCCTTGGACATAAGCGACCCAGAGAAGGTCCCTGGCTGCACCATCCAGTTAGCCTTTCAGCAGAGACCATCTATCATCTTAAGCCATTTACCCGCGAGCCACAGCTGTGCTCAGACCCTGCTCAGACATCTGCTACCCTGCTGTCCAGGTACAGATCCTTCAAGTGATCCAATCTCTGCTGGAGTGGTAGACAGACTGGAAAAAACACTTCCACCTCGTCCCCCCCATCAGGTAAGCCAAGCTCTCTTCTACACTGTCTAGCTTCTTAGTCATCACCCTTCCTCCTCCTCTTCACCCACATCCTCAAGTGCTTAAAGACACAGTGGTTGCTCTCTATTAAGCTATTCTGATTCATTTCTATAAGCTCTGCACAGAGCCCTGGCGCTCCTTCAGCTCTCACACCATCCTAACAACACAGAAATGCCACAACACCGACTGCATTAAGTAATTACACACAGAGATACACTGCCAACCCGGGGCACAACCACGCATCTTTGTCTCTGCGGCACCATCTCAACCCCATGCACTCAGCTGCCTGCTCGCAGCACCACAGCCCAACACCGCTTCCCCAAGTGATGGGACACAGCACCCGATTAAATCTAGACAAACCTTTCTAGTGATTGGGATGGGTGACATACATCTATCTACTCTCCAGTTCACAATGTAAATGTGATACTGATTTTTTTTCCCCAAGCATATATTTAGGCATATTATATTTTAATGGCAAAAAGATGCTTTGTTCCACAGGGGGGGTTGTGTGTGTGTGTGTGTGTGTGTTTGATCCCTGTGCTTCAAACAGATCCAGGAATGGAATTTAATACATTTATAAAATTAAGAACAGATGCTGTGGACTGTTTAAACCAGCAGAGAAAATAATAAGAGGAACACTCCAAGGAAGGTGACATGAGAAAAACGCTGAATGGTGCAGGAAAATGGAAATGCAGTAATGACTGCAGGACTTCGGGGACACACAGGTCCATGCCACAAATCCCTCAGGAAAGACAGCTCCCAGCTCGGGCACACAGACGTCTCTTCCACATGAGCTAGAGAGAGAAAAGTAATAGATAACACCAGCTGAAGATAGAGCACGTTTGTCTTCTGGTATGTGAGAGATGCAGTTCACCTTAAAATATAAATCACAGTGCATGCAAACAGAAATCCCTTTCTTTTCTATTAAGTTTACCTCAAAATATTAAAGCCAATGAACACTTAAAGGTCGAGTTACATTTCTCTACTACTTCTCTCTCTACTCATTTTCTTTCCTGCAGGTCCCTTGGCTTGGACTGTCAAGTTTCCTGGGAAGCCGACGCAGCCACCGTCTGCCAGGAGGCTCCCAGGGCTGCCTGTGCTGCAGCACCGGGCTGCAAACGCCGCGCGAGGCGGTTTGTTTGTTCGGTGTTGAGTATTTCCATTCCAGTTTTCAAAAGTGATGGAAACTTCTCCTATTGGCTTTGGTGCCCTGTTTATTATCACAAGGTTTATATTTGGGGCCAAACCCAAAAGTCAGCATCCTTTTGGAAATGAACTGGTTCAGAATGAACGTCTGTATCCCTCTTTCCCACACTGACTTACAGGATACCTCACTTGTAAGGAATGGTACCACATTTCCGTAAGGAAAGGTACTATTCAGAGCGTCAGAAATGGTTTCAGCCTCCCTCTTTAGCTCCGTGCAGCACCGCATGATGTTAACGGTATTGTCACCCCCATTTTGCAGAGCATTATGCTGAGGTATGGAGTATGTTAAGCAACTTTTGCCTCTGGTCACAGAAATAAGTGCAAGAACAGGCACTGGAATTCAGATCCTGCCTCACTCTTCTTGTGCACAGAAGAGCCCCTATTGTACTTGCAGATCATACATTTGCATTGCAAAACGAGGAGCCACCTGCGTAAATGCCTGTATGTACAAGTATATGCATATTCGGTGGGCAGATCCTTGGAAAATTCAATGCATAGTGTTCTGTCTACAAGTCAAAAGCCATCTCCAATTGCTAAAAAATAAAACCACAAGTTGCTACAATTCATAAGGAGCTTAATATTTATTACCATGTATTGCAAGCATGCAGCTATGTAGAAAGACTCCCTTACTGTCTCCAGTGATTATTCAAGGGACGGACGAGAAAAAGAAAGAATAGCCTTTGATAGTAACAAAAAAAGCAAGTGTGGAGAAAACAATGTATTAAATCCTTTTCACAGCCAAGAGGCCAACGAACATGCTATATATTTATAAAGGAAGTGAAAATCTCTCAGGAACAAAATGAACTGAATAACAGAGCTTGGGCTGAATAAAGAGAAGGAAGAACTAAAGAACCAAAACCACTACTGGCATGGAAAATACAGCATACTCTGCATCTCTGGAAAGAGGCTCTGAATGGATGTACGGGCCCATTGGGTACAAGACAGACAGGAGTGCCCAACCACTCCCTTCTTCTTGATAATCTGCAGGCAGGGAACCAAACGCCGAGTGAGGTCAGCAAATACGTTGTTCACAGGATGCATAATATTGAACCAACTGGAGCATCTTCTGTGCATTCCCAGTATAAGGACACACGGGGAACAGGAACCCCTGCGGCTCCTCAGGGCAGATGCATGGGCAGTTTGGTGCTCAGGACGCTGCAGTCTCCTGCTACCAGTCTCTGCAGAGCAGAAGTTCAAGAGATACAATCATCTGGTCGCACGGAGGTATGCGCACGAGTGAGGTCTGGTTTCCACATGCTGAATTTATGGCCCCATCCCTCTGCTGAGCCCGCCAGGTGCCTGCGTGTCTGTGGCTACAGCAGCCTTTGAGGAGGAGGAGGAGGAAGCTGCAAGGGCAGACATCAGCTCCCAGCCCACAAGAGAAGATACAGCCTTTGGGATAGAGAGGTAGGAAATTTCTGGTTTGCCACAGAAAATGTGCCCAAAGGCCAAAAGACCAATTGTATGGACTGGCCTGGATGCTAACTCCACAACTGGAAGAGCTGGCCCGTCGTATTTCTAAATTCTCCAAGTTGGAAGAGTACCTGAAAAATCACTGGGGAACTTAACTATTCCCAAAAACTCAAATAAAACACAACTATTATAAACCCAGGTATTGCTATCTTGATAGAAACAAGGCTTTTTAGTGTGCAGGTGACTTGGATTCAAGATCTGATCTGATCTTAAATAATTTAGCTTTATGTTTCTAATTGCAGGAAGTTTGTGTGATTTCAAAAATAAACAACCTAAGTATTTCATAATTCAGATACTTAATTACTATTACCATATTGATTGCAGGAAATAGGATTAACCACACATCATATTTTGTCAGAGGATAATGACAGCAATCTTGAAGTGATGGCTACCTATGAATTAGCCGGCTGTACTACATTAAAAACAAAACACAAACCGTGGCCATCAGAAAGGAAAAATTCTCAATAAACTGGCATGCTCATCACCCAGCCTGGACTCCCCACGAAATCCAGGAGGGGAGTAGAAACTGTGTAAACATGCGAAGTTTAACTCATGCTCAGGAGAAGAGAAGAAAGCTGGAAGGTCTTTATCTCTTGAAACTTTCCTTGCTTAGGTGGTTCCTCAGTGCAGTCATTCAAATAGTCCAAATAATTAGTACTACAAAGAACAATAATGCTCCTTCTTTCCCTGGTTCCTACAGAAAAGGTTTGGTGAACTAACAGGAGCTGTCTGCTTGAACGCATTTCCCAAAGGAACCCTGAGTGTGGCAAGACCTGTGCAGCTGGCAAGACCACCTCCCTCCTTCTCCTGCTCCTCCTGGAACTTGCTCTGCTGGACACTGCTGTCAGGGGAGATCCTAAGTCACAGAAGGCAGAAATATCTCCAGCATTTAATATCAAACTCACCCAGGGCTCTGCCCTTGCTCCGTTTTCCAGTACCCTCACGCAAAGGACAGAGGTGGGACATGCCCACGGCAGGTGTCATGAGACACCGTTAGGCATTTCCTACCGAATGAAGCTTTCCAGAGCGGCTGGTTTCACACCCCTGCACAACAACACTCATCAACAGCCAGGAGGTCTACACTGTGCTAAACTCCCACAGGATACCATAAAGTACAGCCTAGATTACAACAGCCTGGAGTCCATTTCAGCTCTCTCAACACAGACATACTTCTATTTCAGATGGGATCAGCAGAGGTTAAGTTGCGCAGTAATGAGAAGTGGTGGTCTCAAGTCTGAAAAGATGCTTTTTTTTAAAAAAAAAAAAAGGCAACAAACAAACAACTTGCTGAGATGCACTGGTTTTGCATCTTCCTCACAACGGACTGCAGATACTTCTGCTGTACATCAACAGAAGGGAAAGAGCATAACAGGAAAATAGCACAGGCCTTTTCATCGTACATGAAAGGAAGGTTGAAAATCTCCCCAGAGGCACTTAAAGATCTCTTGCTGTATGAAAGACAATACTCAGATACTCCTGTTATTTGCTTTTCATCATCTTGAGGACTCAAGACATCCTCAACTGCACTGGTAGCTGTTAGACAGATTCTGCTTGGGAAGGTTGGCTGGCATGGTGGGAGGGAACGTGGATGCCTCTCACGGGTCTCAACAGGCAGGGACGGCCACTCCGACCACTTCCCAAAGTGCATCTCCAGAAATCACAAGCGCAGCTTTCATCAACCCTGCTTCACTCTTTCCCATCACCAGGCATGACATCAGAGGAGCGTGAAAATATAAAACTCCATTATTCAGAGCGAAGGCATAAACATGCTTGCATTTACCATGCTACAACTTTAAAGCCGCCCCAGCACCCTGTAGATAAGCGAGTCGCCTCGGGGCAGCTCTGCGAGCTGGGCAACATTTTGCAACAGAAATTCCTCAATGCTTTTTAGCCTTGAGAACAGAGTAAATCCCTTCAACCCTAACTAGCATCCAAATTAGTAACTGGAGGAATCCAAATGGACGTCCCCAGAGAGATTGGCTCTGGCAGAAGGAATTAGTACTCTCTTCCTCCTCTCCAGACAGTCAGGCAACACTTGTTTGCACCCACAGCTAGCACAGTGCATGAGCCCAACACGCATGTGTTGCTCCTCGAGGGGACAGCCCTCAACAATACCTTAAGGCCACCTGCCTCATGGGTAACGCAGCACTTCCCATTGATTTGTTTGTCCAGGATCTACCATGCTGGCTTCACACCTGGGTTCAGCCCTTACAGACATACCGGCACATACAGCGCTCACCCTACCAGAATTTAGCCCTTATTACACCTACATATTTTTGCTTTGGCTTTTTGTGTGACAAGGTGGGGCTACAGGCAAGTGATTTTCACCCTGAAAATGCAGCAAAGCCCTGCCCGGTTCCCAAGGTTGGCACCACTGGTGCAGCGCACCCAGCCTGAGGCTGCTGCTGCTGAGCATTTCCCAGAGCCTAAAAAAGGAGGAGGGTCCAGAGCAGCGCTCCACAGCAGCCCTACGTGAGGATTTAGGAGCTAGGACACCTCACCGGGACTTGCGTTTTGCATCCTCATCTCCCCCAGGGAGAGGGCACGGAAGCAGAGCTGGGCTCCTGCAGGGTTGGCAAGTGTCCGCCAATCCCCCATGTGCACCCTGAAAGGTCGATTACTGCAACATTTTCACACGCAAATACCTAAGAGCTAGTTTCTCAGACTAACTTTTATAGCTTGATCCAAGGCCCAAAGGCACTAAGCTCAGGCCTCAGCGAGCGAGAGCCATGCCCCGATTTCCAGCCATACCCAGCACGTACAACAGCAGGAAACAACAGACAACTCCGGGCACTGAAGTGGAAAACTGGTCATTATCTTTTTATAATTCCGTATTACACGATTCAACAATACAAAATCTTTTATGAGCTGTGACAGAAAGGAAAACTGGTGTATTTACATAGAGTGGCACATACCACATATGTTTGTGTGTGTGCATGTGTGTGTGTACACACCCTCCGTATGTTTTTCTAGGAAACCTACAGGAATCAAAATCCATCTCCGTTTGAATTAGATAACCCTCACAGACTTTCTTGAAAATCCTTCAATTTTTCACTTCCTCAATGTTGCAAGTTTATTCAAATACCCTAAAAGTGAAATACAAATCAACACCAACCGACTCCACCTAATCTAAGACGTAAGGAGCATTTATAAATTTATTACCAACACTAGTAGGGTTTCCCTGCCTCTCTGACCCAGCAAACCGTGGCCAGCTCCTCAATTTACCCCAGATCTTGGTAACTCTAATCCATATGAAGTTTTAAGAGCAATGCTGGGAGTACGTGCTGAAGGCTAACAGAGCTAGCCCTCTGCAACCGCCCTCCCACCAGGAGAAATTCTCGTGTTCCGAAGCGATGGCAGACACCCCACATGCTCCACTCTGGAAAGCACAAAGAGGCTCGATGAGAATCAGAAAGCAAAATACCTTACGGGACATTCAGAGGCCAGATAATATTGTTGAACTGCATTTGAACAAAAGTACTTCTAACAGGACCCAACAGCAGGAGGCTTCATGGCTGTGCGTAACATTTCCAGCAAAATAAGCTGAGGTTTTGGACCCTGCACAGACAGCTCTTTACTTAAGTCTGTTTTTTGGCATACTCTGGGACCACAGAGGCCATCAACATAAAGACTTTTTTCCCCAATGCCGGTTCATAAAGGAGCACCAGCAGAAGACATGAGCTACCACCAAGAACCTGTGGAGCCCTCCCAGACCCTCACACATCAGGCGAGGATCCGCTCCCCCCACAAAAGTCCCACAGACTGGGAGCCTGACACCCATGTTGCCCACGCTGTAAGCACTCCAGCCACTTCAAAAGCGGGCCCCTAAGGAGTTAAATTTAGAGGTGAACTCTCAGTCCCACTTAAGTCAGTGACAATTTTGTCATCAATTCAAATGGGACCAGGAGCTTAGACCATGACTTGGCTGGTTTTTAAAAGGAGGACACCAATGTGCAGCCCAGCTCTGCAGTCACTTCAACAGATACTTCTGCCTGCAATATCACGGGTCAAAATATCGCCAGTAAAACAGGTAAACCATCAGCATGCGAGCACATCCACACCCTGAAGCCATACAACCTCGTACTGCGATCCTGCCAGATCTAACAGCAGAAGAAGGTCAGGCTGGGTCAGAGCGTGCTGCAGATCTCCCAGGCACACCCCGACGCCACAAGAAGCGGTGCTGATGGCTCCTTGCAGCGCTTGCACCCCCACCTCTGCCCATCTCATGCCCCAGAAAGGCACTGCACAACATAAACACGGAAAGTTCAGATTTCCTGATACGACACAGAAAACCACAGTTTGTGACTTCTTGCATTTCCAGAAATCCTATGGCAGGTTTCCTTGCTGGAGATGACTTGACCCCCGTCAGGTTCCAGCACAGGTAATCACCTTTTCTTCTGCCTAAACCCAACAGCTCCAAGTCCTCCGTCCTCACAGGAGTTTGGCACCGCGGAGATTTACCAGCTTTGCAGAAGAGCCACCACGGAGTGAACACCATGAGGAGGTCACCCATGCTTGACACAGCTTTATGAGCTCCCAGCAGTAGCTGGCCCCAAACCTCCATTTCTTTTGTGGCATTTGTTGCCCATTTTGCAGGAGCAGCCCTCAAAATCCCAGTCAGCCTGTAGGATAAACCAGGCGATTAAATAGGGGCAAAAGCTCGTGATTAGCAGTCTACAGCAACCAGACAGCACCCCTGATCAGAGGAGAGGGAAGGAGAGGTTGCAGGTGACCCTGATAACAAGGCGACCAGCACAGCGAAGGTGCCCACGCTCCTGGTACCTGCTCGCTGCAGCTGCTCCGCAGCCATCACTTCTTCGCTCTGTCCATCTCCAGTACAGGGGCAGCTCTCAGAGAGGTGCAGATCCGGGCTTGTATAGCTCCACGTGCTCCTCCGGCACAGCCCAAACTTCAGCCGAGGCAGGAGCGGAGGAGCTGACAGGACAAACCCATTGCTCCTGCCTCGCTGCTGCACTGCCAGCCTCCCCGTGGGACAATCCACGACACCAGCCCAAGCTGAAGCCGTCAGTGGGAGCAGAGGACCGCACTATGCACTCACCGCTCATCACAATGGAGTGCCGCACGCGTAACCTCCTGTAACAAACTGCCCAGGTAAGAGCGTTTCACCCAAACGGGGGGCACCCGGCAGGCACACACACCCAACTCCTTCCACAATGCCACTTGCTTCAAGTTTACAGTAAGCAAGCTATTCAGAGAACCGAAGCACACTCTCCACGGTTAATGTAAAATATTAATGTCTCATTTGTTCAACAATTTTGTGGAAATTAAAACTTTTAGGTTAATCATATACTGAACAATTTTAATTAAAGCAGTTATAAAACAATTAATCCACGAGAGCAGGCTTGGATCCTTGCCAGCCTTATTGGTTTAATACATGTAGGCAAAGCTTCTTTCTCCCCCTGTTTGACTTAATGAATGCTAATAAGTGACACAAAATATGCATGCAGCGCTCCTAATATAGTTAGTCCATCTGGTTTCACTTGCATTTTGTATTTGTCATTTTGCTTTGATAGAGAAATTGAAAATGAATTCTCCGTGCTAGAAATTAGAAGAACTTCGTACCCTGCTTAATTTAAAATAATTTTTGCAAACCTTTGGGGGGAAAAAAGACAGCAATTCAGTACAGTACATTAGACAGCTATCTTTTCGGTTGTTCCAAGGTTGGAAAAGAACACAGGACAGAAATACAAGACTGTACGGAGCAGCACCACAGCACTGAAGGAAGGAACAACACTTGCTCAGCTTTTTTTTCCATCAGTATTTCAAAAGATTTTTTTTTCCTTGAATAGATGGTAATATAAAAGCAGAGGATAAAATATGATTTTAAGCGCCTGAGACAAATCCTCTACTACTACAATTTGTTCTGAATTACAACTTGTTTGATCCATTTGGGGATGTATTTGTTTGCCAAAGCAAGCAGAGCTCAAGTTCTTTGTTGAATATTTAACGTATGCCAAAAATTTTTACCTTTTTAGCACTTATGTTTGAGTTTCATAGCCATGTTATTTCAAATAATGCTCAGGACCATCACTGTCAGGTGCAACCACTCCACCTTGCCATTTAAAAGCCAGCTGCAAAGGCCCTGCGCAGCTGACCTCATTTGCCTGCAGCTCAAACTGCCCTGAGAAGAGCCTGCTTTCTCCCAAGGACATGCCAAAAATGAAAAATGGGCTCTTCTCTGGGTAAAATCCGTATAACACAACTCACGTCCCAGTGAGACCCATACATGGTGTGATCTGTCACCATGGAAAGTGGCCTCTATGGAGGCTCTAGTTCCCTACACGACAGCACCCCCTCTGCAGTCCTTTCAGAAGGTCCCAACTGCCCCTTTGCAGTCCACGAGGGTCTTTTCATTAATGCCACTGGGGTCTGGATCAGCTCGAGACACATCCCCTTCCAAACCCAGTGTGACACAGAGGTGGTACAGCTGCACCGAGTTAAACTGCGCACAGTTTCTTTCTTCCCTGCCTAGGGTCACTGCCCATTTCTGCTGCTGAGATGTCCCAAACGGTGACAACAGGGAGACTACAAGAGCTTAAAAACTAGCTCTGTTCCCAGAGGACCGGTGTCCCAAAAATCAATCGCTTCAGAATAAGCAGGAGGAAGGGAATCATGTGTGTGTGTGTGTGTCCTGAAAAGTGCATGCAAGACAGGGGAGAGCAGAAGAGCAGAGGACCATCGACCACTCACTGATCACCAGGACACTCGTTGTACCCTCACAGGGCAACAAAGCACTTCAGAACTGCAAAAGTGCCAATAAATCCAGGTACCAAGTGTTGGCATTATCTGCTTAACCCAGTAATTGGTTTATGAGCCACCCTTGAGCTCACCTTGATCTACAATTTTTGAGACACATTCCTCCTGCCCCGATGAGATGTCTCCTGCCGCTTCCCGCAGGAAAGGTGCTCTGCCCACCACAGGAAGGAAATTTGGACGCACACCTGCACAAGGGTGACAGCCTGTGCTCCACGCTGGTCCCGCACCCGACCTTCCCTGTCCTGCAGCGTTTAGTCATGGATGACCTGAAGGCAACAAGACCTGGACACCTCTGTGGTATGAGATGCAACCTAAGTCCATGTCAGATTTCCAGCTGCTCGCCAAGGCAGTGCAAGAGGAAGCAGGAGTGTTGGGAGTGCAAGGAAAAGACAAGGAGGGGGTGAAACAAATGGGAAAAGCTTCAGGCAGACGAATAGGTGCCTTAAAATGAACTTGCTCACTGTTACTGAGTGAAATTTGGAAACCCATGTTTGAAATGAAGTCCTCTAACAGGCCAGCATACCTGCAGTACCTGGGGGAGGACAGCACGGAGCTGCCCCTGAACCAGGACTCAGAGCCCATGAATTTGTCAGCCTGGTTAAATCCCCCCACGCCACCCAGGGCAGCACGATGAGGAGCGGCTGAACCCCCCTTTGCCTACACTCCACTGCAGATCCCCGCACTTGGGAGATCTCCGCGCTGTTTGCCAGCTCAGATCTTAGTCACAGTTTATCCCGCAGCAGTCTTTTCAATGATGATATTGCATTTTTCTGCCAGAAGGATCCCAAAATAGCTTACAAATCACAGGCACTCCGCTAGAGCCCATGCTCACGCCGTAGCAGGCAGCAGAGCTGGGACTCCTGCTTGGGGCAATGCCCAAACAGGTACCAAAAAAGCCCCAGGAGATGAAGCTTATCACACAGCAGCAGCGCTGCAGCACCTCCCGTGCACGTCCTGCACAGCACAACGGGGGAGATGCTGGGTTGCTGATGCTAACACCAGACCAATGCACCGATTCTGTGCGAAGTCTGAGCAGAAAGTGCGATCCAGCACCAAAAATGAAATTAAATAGAGAGACCGGTTTGACTCTACGTCCCTGGAACTGAGAGCTCGCCAACAAGCTCTTTGTAAGTGCCAAATACCTTCTCTGTGTGTCACTTAGAAAAATACAGATGTGGCTCTTCTGCACTGAGACACTCTGGCAGAACAGCTTTTTTTTTTTTTTTTTTTAATTCCTAGTGTTTAAACATCCTACAAACACTGTTTAGGGAAGTCAGCAGGAGGTCAAATAGAAGCCTTGTGTCTCAGTGGATAACAATCCTTCTGTGAAATCATTCCAGCAGGAATCGAGTCATTCTTACATCTCCCTCCCCATCTTTTTTTTTAAATTTTATTTTAAAGGCATTTTAGCAAAGCTCGCTTTGAAGTTTAAACCTTCTGCAACAACACCGCTTGCCAACAAGATAAAATATTTAGTACTGCTATATACTAAAATCATATCTCTAACAATACCTTCCACGCCTGACATGGCACAAAAGTTAATTCAGCCAACAAAGCAATACTTGCATTTTGTGTCTCGAGCAGCAGTAATTTATCTTTTTAGTATATATAAATTACATACACTATTGTGCCATTTAAACCTAAAACCACCTGTCGTTAAATAGAGAATAGAAAGTTCTTTAAATACAGACAAAAAGATCAGAGCTATATGGAGAGCTGTGACAAATGCAGGAGAACATTACTAGCCTGGAAAAATAAATGCAAACATCACGACACTCCCCAGCAAATCCTCCCTGCTCAAGCCTACATGCGTCCTTCATCTTGTTGAGTTGGTTGGAGGTTTTTTGGCAGCAGCATCTCACTTCAGCAATAATGGCAAGTGTCTCAATTTGCTACTGCTTCAGCGCGTACGACTTCAGAGAACCCGCAACCCAAAGCTGCAAAGTGCAAGTCCACCACAGAGGCTACCCAAGCATCAGGGCACCCTTGCTCAGCGGCACCAGCATCCCACCCGCGCTAGCAAAAAGCCCATGAGGGAAACGCGTCTCCCTAACGGCACTGGTAAGGCATGAAAATGTACCCATCTGAACGGGCTAGCAGATGGGGGTTTTAAGCACAGCCACTTGCACATGTTTACACCACCTCTGCTATTTTCCAGTTTATTGTGCTTGGCGTGTAACATTTAATGCCTGTGGCTGTCTCCCTCTGTTGGAGGGTCCCTGAACAGATGATGGCAAGCACTCAGCTACGTGGATTATGGACTTCAGTGGGAAAAACAAAACACCTGCAGGTGAGGACAGGCAATGCCTGCCAGTGACAATGGTGTACGTACAACATGCTGTAGCTATTTAAAACCCTATCTCATACCTCCTGCACCCACTGCCTGGGAGCAGGTACGTGGCAGCGTGGTTAGCCAGCTCCATCCACAGAGAGGGAAGGAGAAGCTTCACCTCTGCAAACAGATGTGCTCTCAGAAAAGGCAGGAATGGTGCAAGGGTTGGGGAAGAGAAAGGAAACACATTTTGCAATCTGACCTTTCGGGTTTGTTGTTGAAGAAAACAATGGAAATGTTGCAATGACTGCAATGCTATGTTGGCAAGGTTGTTTCTTCTTAGTTTTGTCTCCTTTATAGGTCTTGCCTTCCTTAGTCGCCTCTTAAAAACAAACTTAAAGAACCAATAACTACCTCCCCCCAACCAAAATCATACCATCTGTTCCCATTTCTGTTCTTGCTTTTATAGGCTGCTCTTTACCGTGCGAAGAGGCACCACCTCAGTGCCGCGTCCTCCCTCCTAGCCTAACTCGATGCATTTTACTCTTTCACATAAAATTAGCTCACACAGTCCCAAAACATCTGTCTTTTCTCATCTCTTCACTGGTACCTAGAGCTCACAAACTTCTCTCCAAGCAATTCAATTCCCCTCTCACATATGCTCAGTGTACGTGCACTTGATAATGCCATCTCCCAGCAAAAGAACAGGCTCAGGGCTCCCAAAATCAAAAAAGGCAAACTAATTTAAAACAAACGCATGGATGTGTTCCCCTTTTACCTCTGCGGGATGCAAACAAGAATACTGCCAGTCTGAAATCAGCTCTCCGTTCCCGAGAGCATCTCCGTAGGTTTGCCTTGCCCCAGAAGGCAGCTCCCTCCACTGGTCCATGACGCCAGTTCACATCCGATTTGCCTTTACATCCTTGTGATCGCCGCACCTGGCCCTACCTTATTCTTGTTTCATTCAAATACCACCTTCAACTTTCCTGTTCATCTCCCAGAGCTTCCCAACCAGTAGCTTTAAACATGTTTCATATCCTCCTCTGGACTTGGTGTCTCTCTTCACACTGCCCGTAGTCAAAATCCTTCCTGAGCAGCCCGACACAAGCAGACTGGCGGAGGCCCTACTCCAAGTGCACTGAGCTGAAGACATCATAGCTCGGGGGCTTTTTACAATGTGAGGCAAACAAAATCCAGACACAGCCAAATGAGTGTTACCTGCAGCGTAAGTAACTGCTTTTTATGGGTTTATTATTTTTAAAACAATAGCGTGTGTGTACACATCCATATATATGCTTTTTTAAAGGTACAGATAGGATTTTCATGTCAGTGATTTTATTTTGCTCTTCTTTGAAATTAAGGGCATAATTCACCAAGTGCAAACTTCAGCTAGGAACAAGCATTTCTAAAAATTCATCCTCTGGTCTCCCATTTAGAGTTACACCATAGCAAGAGCCTCGATCTTTATCTCGCTTACGCCTGATGCAATTCCAAAGGCAGAAGCAGAAATACTACTAATTTACTCCAGTGTAAATGATGGATTTGTCTTGACAACATTAAGATCAATGGCACAGAATCAAGCCCTCCTAATTCAAGTCCAAAACCAGGACAGCAATACCTGCTATAAGCTGGTCTAGGCAAGTATTTAAGCAGAGCCTCCATGTTATTGTTTCCTCCCTGTCTTGTGCAACTGCTGCTACAACATGTTTTTAAGAAACCTGGGCTCAGGGATCTGACTGCTGACGGAGCAACCTGATGGGTAAGGCAAGAAGCAGGATTCTGCTGTCACGGGAGGCAGAGAAAGGTGGAAACTTGCCCATTTTATAGGAGATCAACACGGAGACCCGTCCCTGGGAGAGCACCCCAAAACCGCTGGGTGCACTGCTGCCCGCACCAAGAGCGGCCAACGAGCCAACCGACCTCCTGCATCCCCTACGGCAGCTGGACAACACGAAGGAGAGATGCAGCTCTGCGAAAATGATCTATGAGAAGGAATTAAATAACGGTAATAAAAAAGCGCTCCACCTGTGGGTTATCATACTTTTTAAGATGGATTAGCAAAATGACTGCTTATTTATTGAAAATAATGAATAGCCTAGTGCTTTTAGTTTGGAAAGGTACACAGGGGGAAAAACCTCTACGTTGCTGCAGCAGATTTTTAAATAAACAGAAAACCTATACCGATGTCATGTATCACGGCCAGAAATGAAACAGTCCCGTGACTCTTCTGAACGTGACTAATGGCAGCTCTTGGAAAGCACACCAGGAATATAAGCAAAGCGGGTAAAAGAGTCAAACGGAGGGAAAGGAAAACGTAAAGAAGAACATGTAAGCTTGCTCAGCCTGGCTCCAGATTGATGCTCCAAACCAGGATTTTGAAGAATTCGAAAACAAAGGGAAGGAAACGCCATCTCTGAACTAACCCTTGCACCGGGCTCTGTCTGTCTCGTGTCTCTGGACTCTGGCCAAGCCCACGTGCACGAGCATCTGTGTTAACACTTGAGGTAAAGCAGAGACTGTCTAAAAGGAAGAGCAAAACTCTCATTCTGGGCCCTAGCATCTATCAGTCAGACTTCAAACAGGTCAACGTTAAGCCCTCAGAGCAGATTTCTGATTCTGGGTATTTTGCCTATTATCAGACTCTCTAAGCACCTAAATCTCTAACGCATCTTTCCTCACCACCTATGAGTGAAGCAGGGAAGGGCTATTCATTTTACAGAGCAGTGCAGAGAAAGCAAGGGATCAGATTTCTGGGTCTAAATTCCCCTCCCAACACCACATGCTGTGTTTATTATGCTTTGGCTGGAGATCTTCAGAGGTGCTTTGCCATGAGGAACCTCAGGAGCAAGGACTTAGCCCAGATTTAGCTGTTCCTTACATGACTGCACAGGACCAAGTCCCGGGCCAGAAGAAAAACTGAATCCAAGTCTCTCAACCACTCCTGCCTATTACACATCCCCCTTCACCAGAAAACCATTACATCAATTTCTGATATTTTACAAGTGGTAAAAAAATAAAATAAAAAAGGTTGACACAGTCAAAATGATATCAGGAAATGTATTGCTAGGATTTTAACCTCAACAACTAGAAAAGCAGTGTACCACCACAAAAGTAAAAATGTCTTTTAGAGATGAATTCTGTAAACTTAAATTTAATTTTACACTTCTCTTGGGATTTCATTATGCAGCAGCGAGAAACAGGCAAAGCGAGCGTGACGTTTCGCCAGGACCTTCATGACAATGGGATTAGGAACACCCTAAAGGCAACGCGGCGTCACCACGGGCACATTTTTTGCAGCAGTTTGTATCACAGCAGTGTAAGAGGAAAATGGGGTCATTCAGGACAACATGATCTCCGGTATGCATGGCGGGAAAAGGTTTAAGAAAAAGCAAAATGCTTCCCTCTGGATTAGCTTCCTTCCCAACTGCACCCACCAAATCATGGAAGCACATTAGTTCTGGGTGTTCATTCAAACCGTAATCCTCTCGCCCCAGTGCCGTTGCCTTCAGTGGCACTAATTCAGTGAACCAGAAGATCCCATATGAAAGGCCTTACGGCTCATCTTGATTCCTAAGTGATGACTGATAAAAACCAGGAGCTTATTCAAATTCCAGCTACCCCAGTGCAGAACCATGGAGTACTTTGCTTTGACACCAACACTGTTAAACAAAAACTACTTCAAGGACTTACAAATTCTTTTTAAACTAAAAAAAAAAAAATGCACATTCTAGCTTTTTCTGCCTGTCACATTCCTATTTGGACATCCAGGACTTGCACAGCAGTGAACAAAAAATACCACCGCTCCTGACAGCTCATTCCTATACAAGGGAAAGAGTTAGATGAAAACTGAAACTCAGCATCCAAGCTTTTAAAAAACTAATCCAGCAGATTGCATGCAAACTTCCTTGGCGGACACAAACAACAGGAGCTGAATAATACATAAAAATATACTATTGACAGAATTGCTGCTGCGCACACCACTTTCAACGTATATGATGGAAGCACCGGAGAATCTTTATGGAAAGCCAGAACTGACTTGGCTTGAAAGGCACCTTAACAAACAAAGGAAGTACATTAAAAAAATGCAGTGCTAAGACATTATCAAAACATGCATTACAGCTTGTGAAAGCCCTTTGCGAGCGAGTGCGTCTGCAGAGGATTGTGCAGAGCATTGATCTGTCTTTATTCTGGGTACTTTTCGGGTGATGCCTGACCGTAGTTTACAAGGGCAAGCTCATAGGTCTCCGTTGTTTATTTCTCTGCAGTCTTTTACTTGTCACTGATAATAGTTTTCAAGCCATCTAGCCTGGGAGGATTCAGACGGAGGTTTGCCAGGGGTGAAAGGTCAAAGCAATAATGTGCTGACCAGGGTCAGAAATATTTATCTGCACCAAAAAGGTTCTGGATAATCAAATAGTTGAAAATTAGTTTCGTGACAAGGCTCGTATTTGGATGTTTTCCTTACACAGCCCGAGTAATGAGCAGAGCCCATCTCTAAAGGAAAGGACACTCCACCATTTGTCCGTCTCACCTGCTGCATGTCGAGTTTAACAATCCTGACCATGGCATCCATCAACCTGCTCCTGCCACCTTCTAAAAAGTCCCTGCTTGGCCCCAGCGCTGTGGAGCTTGCTGCAGGTGCGAGGACTGCAGCTGACAGCTTCAGGGGCCAGAGAGTATCTATTCCCGGGCATCGTACTTCCCCGATGCTGAAGTCACCGGGGCTCCCACACCACCGGTAAGTGGTACGGGGTGAAGGTCAGACATGCAGCTTAAACTAAATGCCGAAACCAAGATTGCTTCAGCGTTGGCCGAGAGTTAAAACCTTTTGGACAGATAAAAATCACTCACAAAAATACACCAGAGTGCGAGCCCTTCTGCAGATCTGTAGGAACAACAGCAATTTGTATTTTCTGTCTCCTTTCCACTCTGCCAGCTGTTTTTTGCTTCATGTTTACTGGTAATGAAGCAGAGCATCAGCCCCCTGGATTTCAGTAAAGTATTTACTCACTCTGAAATGGGAAAACATTGCTCTTGTTAAAAATTCCCATCAGACTGAAGCAGATCTGCTCCTCAGATAATATAATGACACTGAGGTCCCCAAGAGAACCCCCTCCAAAGCTAATAAAGTGAAAACAAATCCAGTTACATTAGGTTAATTTAAAGAACTTCTCTTTTTTAAGCGTACATGGAGAGAAAATGGAAGAAACCTACTAAATTAATTCCAGCATTATAAATTTGATTTAGCAAGTGCAGTGCACACCACTGTGAGAGCAATAACAATATAGGAATGTTTTAAGCAGAGAAAATAAATTATTTCAAGGGAGTGGTGAGGGAAAAATGACAAATGCGTGAGAGAGAACCTGCCCCAATGTTAATTAAAGTAGAGATCCGCTTTTCTGTCTGCATTTGGCTTCATTCACAAGGAACTGGAATTAACAGAGGCTCCAGACTCAATGGAGAGAAACAGCTGGAAACCCCTTCAGAGGTGCCTATTTCTTACCCCCAGCTACAAGGAGAGCCCTGGGTGACCAGCTCAGATTCATGCTCCCATCCTTTTCACACCCAAGGCAGGACTGATGAACCCCATCTCTGTGCAGCAGTTGCAGTCCCAGCTACTACAAAGGAGCAAGTAAGACTTCACGCTTAAAATCAATGAGTATACCCAAGCTACTGCTCCCAAAGGGGTTTTTAAACCCATCTAAAATGAACAGTGATCAAGAAAGTAAAGTGCTTCAGCAAGCAAGCAAATTAACTCAGGGTAATACTAACTAAATGTGGGAGCATCTCCTTGTGTTCCTCATGTCTAGCTCCTGAGGAGCCAGGAGGAAGCTGATCACGACACGTTCTGGACATCTCTTGCTGGGACTGAGCCTTGGGCAAACCCTCCTGCCTTCGTGCTGCAGTCAGCACACTGGAAAACACTGAAGGATCCCAGAACAGCATGCAAGGACGGCAGCCCTGCTCCCAGCATAACACAAACACAGGGATGCTCCCAGCCAAACGATACACCTACTTGTTCGCTCTGCAGAGATGACAAATACTGTTGCATTACCATACACAGTCCCCAGGTAACTAATACTGTAATTTCTTTCATTTTCACAAGAACAGGGATTTTTTTTTTTCCTGTAGTCTTTTCCTGGAGATTCTGACCCAAAACACACTCCTTTAAAGCAATCCCCTGTCTCCTTGCAAAGTAAGCGGCACGTTTTCCTTTGGCTTGGTATCAGTCACACTCACTTCTCAAACCCCGGTAGCTGGCAAGCACCTGCTGTGGCTATAAAACTTCCCCCCAAATCAGTGGGCGATGTGAAAGAACAACAGACACTTGCCCATCCGCACGCAAGCGCTGGGGAATTGCCACTGCTCCCGGAGGAGCCTCGCTGCTGTAGAGGCAACACTCTTGCTCCCCGGGGCCCTGTTCCAGCGCGGGGGAACCCGCTCCTCCACCTCACAGCACCATATGGAAAAGGAGAAAGCAAACGTAGCAGCAAATTAATCAAAAGCAGATAACACCAGCCATGGATGTATTCAATAAAAAAAAAAAAAAAAAAAAGACAATGCAGGGAACATCAAATTAATACACAAGCTTGGCTCTTTTTTATATAAAACATCTGTCAAAATACTTAAGTGTTTGCTTTGTTGTACAAGCAGGAGGTTATGATTTTGCAGATAGTCATAAAGCAGGGCAGTATTATAAAAATTAGCGATTTGCTTCATTGTCTCTACTGGTTTACAGTTACTAATTATGAGACTGCTAAGTGCCAAATGGTCAACAAGCAAATCTAATTGTTATTTAACTGCAGCCAGCCAGGTTGTAGATGCACTCACAATACACATATGTACATTTAGTACACTGCTGCTTGCATGTGGAGTCGGGTGTATGAAAGGGAAGGCAGCACCACGTCTCCCAGGCACGTGTGTGGACACACTCTGCCATAAGGCACATGAAGGCAGCTGAGAAACAGTCTCCTTTTTTTTGGCTTGGGCTCCTTATTGCAGGAACCGACTAGCAGGAGGCAGAACACAGAATCGTAAAATCATAGAATAGTTTGGGTTGGAAGGGACCTCTAAAGGTCATCTAGTCCAACCCCCCTGCAATGAGCAGGAACATCTTCAACTAGATCGGGTTGCTCAGAGCCCCGTCCAGCCTGACCTTGAAGGTTTCCAGGGATGGGGCATCCACCACGTCTTGGCAATCTGTTCCAGTGTTTCACCACCCTCATGGTGAAAAGTTTTTTCCTTATATCTAGTCTGAATCTACCCTCTTTTAGTTTAAAACCATTACCCCTTGGTCCTATCACTACAAGCCCTACTAAAAAGTCCGTCCCCGTCTTTCTTATAAGCCCCCTTTAAGTATTGAAGGGCCGCAATAAGGTCTCCCCAGAATACTCTGCGTTTCTTTAAAAGTCACAGGAGGCATCCGTGCAATGCAGAATAGTTGACCACAATGGAGGCTTTAATCCCTTGTAATGCCAGAATACGGCCCCTTTCCTACAGCAGGGCACGGAAACTGGCTCGTTTATTGCCACGGGCTGGAAAGGGTGTGAGAGATGGTGATGGTGTAGAGGTAACTGGGGTACGTCTCTTGAAATAACGCTGCCGCCAGGCCACGTCATTCACTTAAAAGCCCCCAGTGGTGCAGGAGCATGAGGATCAGTGTATTACTCTGGAGGAAAACAGACCCCGCGTGCACAGTGGGGACGGACAGGGATGGAGCGGAGGCTGGGACGGCTGCCACCTCGCCTGTCACACCAGAGCAGACTGCTGTGTTAAAAAGCCAGGTGATAAAGCCAGGAACAAGAATGAGGAGGAGGAGATGAAGCAAATCAGAGGCCAGCAGCTTCACTGCAATTGCTGGGCCCAGTCCCACGGCAGCACCGGGCTGGGGCAAGGGAGCAGCACCTGGTGAAATAATTTACACCCCTCCGCCTGCAGAGCAGAGCACCGAGAGCCGAATTACAGTGCTGCGCTCTCAGAAGTGATTTCAAACAGACAGGGACTGGATGCTGCTAGGAGTCAAGTAGCTAGTTCAAATAGGGCTCTGCTCCGTCTTTGCACCGTGGGGACATGTGCTCCCTGGAAGGAGCCAGTGCTGGGTCACCCTGTCCTGGGGCAGGCTGCACGCATTGAACCCTGAGCAAAGCAGGGAGGGCAGCTTCAGACCTGCAAGCCTAACCTGAGCCTCCGTCATGGAGGTAACTTCAGACTTTCTCCAAGCCCCAGTTCCCCAGAGCATCCCCGGTCACAAGCGGGAGGATCTCACGTCTATTTGACCACCGCTCCAGAGGTGTAAGGAGTCAGCCGGAAGGGGCGCGTGTAGGATCCATGGGAATGAATGAAGCAATTCTTCCCAAGTAGGATGATAAAGCGAGGAAAAATACCTTTGATTTTTATTCATTTGCAATGCAGCTATCATCCCTGATTTGCAGCTCCACTTTACCCTGCCAACTTCCAAGTCATTTTCAAGAGTTTAGGTCAGCTACACAAAAAAGCCCAACAGGCATAAAGCAGGGGCAGAACAGCAGCCCCGTGCCCCACCAGCCCAGACAGACACATGGACAGTCCCACCGGCAGCACTTGTCCTGGCAGAACAAGTCCTTCTGAAGCTCCTTAGGTCACAGCTTATCCTTGTGCCTGTTCAGAGACGTCGGATGCCACGTCTCGCTTCTCTGCATGGCAAAGGGCTACAGCACAAAGGGGCAACAGCTTTAGCCTTCAGGCAGGCCTGACTGACTCCAATGCTCAAAGCAGCAACAGTTTAAAGGCTACGGTATCTCAAGGGGCATCCTATGTAATGTAGGACACGAAGGCTCAGTTTTGCCAAAAACATGACTGTTTCCCCTGGGAGGGGGAAAGTTTTGAACAGGGGCTTCCTTTTGTTCCTTTTTTTTTTTTTTATTGCATTGTTTTACTGAACTTTTTCTGGGGCACTGCATTACAATGCACTCCACAGAGCTAGTCTATGACAGTTCACCTTAAAGGATTAGGCAACCACAGAAAGTATTATAGCAATGCAGTTTATGTAGACCTGGAATGTATTCTCCAATGAGATTAACCTATCTAATAGGATTTGGGGAAGCTTTCAGGGCCATTAGGATGCCCCGTACATGCTAAAGGCTCCAGATGCTGTAAGCATTTGATTTAATCTAATCAAGACTGCCTAGGTGTATTTTGTCAGGGGATGTTTCTGTCATTTTTATATTACATCTCAATAGACAACCTTCATCCAAGTTCCACCGTGTACAAACAGGAAGACACATTTGAGGCTAATCTTCAATTATAAGAACAACTAATTATTAAAGCCTGGGTTTACCGCTGGTTATAGTCTAATCCTGCATGGTATGGAGCATTCCCCTAAGCGCTGCTGAAGGGATGCTCAATGTCCCCACTTTCCTTTATTTTACCTTATAAACCATTTTACCCTGCCGTTATTTGTCATTCTTTCTTAGGAGGAACCCTCAGCGTCCCTGGGTGCCAGGAGCTGTGCAGATCAGCAGTGCTAAGGATCAAAAGGAAACAAAAACATTCTTATCCCAGCACTCTTGCCGTGCAAACACACATAACTGGAGGCAGCCGCAGGCCAGCGCTTAATGGGAGAGTGTGGCTGGGAAGGGAGATGGAGGGGGCCTCTCTACAGACATCTCATTTGATAAGCAAAGACGATGCTATAAATCGCACTGATGAGCACTTACCCTCTGGAAGTGAGCAAAACCCCTATGAAGGATGAGCAAGTGCAGGACTTACCATCTGCTCAGGGGCTTTTAGCTGCTAACAAAAACATTTCCTTTCTCCACAGGTTAAACAGAGATCCTCAATACACATTCTTTAAATCCCAGCCTGGAGATGAAACCAAAGGCCACCTCACAGGCTGGCAAGCATCCTTGGCTGACAGAGACGTAGAGAAGGTGCTTAACACCCCCCCAAAAACCTACACGCGTCAACTGTCAGCTGCGCACACGCAGCCTCCACCAAGCAAAGAAAGCACCTGCAGGTGAGAGGGGCTCGAGCAACATCTGGAGCATCCAGGTGTGGCTTTTGCAGGTACCTGCTGATTTGCCACCTCTGTCCTCGCAAGTCCAGGGCAAACCGAGAACTTTAGGAATCAAGAGATTGCACTGAAGAAAGTCCTGACCAACCCTTGAGGCGAATCTGCTTACAGGTCCCCTTGGCTGTTAGATGTCCATCCATGTCATTGTAAGCATACAAGGAGCAGCTCCAGCGCCAACTGACTTTAATCTGAATTGGGCTGGCTCAGCCATGCTGCAAATCTGTTCAGCCCTCCTTTATGTTTATTTTCGAGGACTAGTTTAGGCATCTCTTCCTCAGTGATATTCATGAGAGGAAAGGAGAAAAGATGAAAGCCTGTAGCAGCCTCTGGGCAGGATTTGTCCAACCCTGTAATGCAGCCCTCCCAACAGACCAAAATGTGAGAGGTATGAGCGCACCAGGAAATGCGAACCATTTCAGCTGAACCTGACTGACCAGGCTGTGAGGAAGGGATTCCTCATTCCCCAAGCACCTTCTCGTGGGACTAACTTTTTTCTTAAATAAGTGTTTTTCCCATTATTTTTTTAGAGTCAAGGCTAAAAGGCCCAACGTATGTTACTGTCACTTCAGAAACATGATGTTCCTCCAAAAGCCTTCAACCCTGACCCTACAGAAATTCCACTGTCAGCAACCTGGCCCTCTTGGCTTGCCTGTGCTGCAGAACAAATACTATCACTCGTCCCATCGGGCTTGTGTAAAATCAAAATACACCACAGGCACAGCACGTGGTATATTTTTGTTTTAGGGGCTGGCTCATATATAGCAATTTGTGGTTGCAAACAAGCTAGTGGAGGTTACAGAACCAGCATTTCAGGAGACACCAAAACAAAGTCAAGGTGGATGCAAGAAGGCAGATGTTCAGCTCTGTAACGCAGAGGAGCTTCATTGATTTCAACAGCTTTATATTCAGGTGCAACGATCACCAATTTCTGGCCGGGTGCATGTTGCCAAATACCAAATGTTCCCCAATCCCACGCCAAGGCACAGGAGACGATGACAAACACTGAGTAAGTCAAGTGAAATCTATCACTGGCACATACTAATAACTTCACATGCAAATTGACCAACTTGTTCCAACTCTTTTCCCTGTCGCATTCATGGGAAAAGACAGGTTTAGCTCTCAAATTTCCTCAGAATGCTTAAAGCACTGCATTTGTTTTTAAATGAGAATTAAATCTGTATTCAGGAAGTTACTTTGGACGTAGGTTGGTGCTAACTCAAATTAAATTATAGTTTTGTTTTTCTTAAACAAAAAGTTTTGCCACTTCTAGAAGCCCTGCCAGAAACAAGAGGCCCCATTGCCTAATTAAATCCACGGAGTCAAGTCGTGCAGATGCGAGCCTGGCTCTGCCACAGATGCTGCAGGTGACCTTGAGCAATAATAGTCCCAGGACTGCCCTGTCCCACAGGAGAGCTCTCAAAGTTATTTCATTTATGCTCGGTGAATACTGATAAGTTTTTGGGAAGAAAAGACTGAAGAAATGCAAATAGTTTCATGCTCTTTCACCTTGCCGCAGTCTAATATTCTTTTTTGCCTTAGTGTTTTTATAATGCTATTTTTTTTCTCCTTTCTCCCTTCCTGTGCAAAGGGTGTTTGTATAATGAAAGCAGTACAAGCTGCTATAGGTTATGCCTTGATTCCTTTGGGCTCTCTCCTGTTTAACATTTCCCTCTTCCAGAGAACTGTTCTGGCTTGGACAGGAGGGACCTGGAAGGGGGAGAGGCTCAGGACAGAGCCCGCATTTTGATGGAGACTAATGCCACTTTCTTAACCTGCCATTTGGCCACAAATTAAAAGCCATCCCAAAACAGTCTGTAACACTTATGCAAAGTTGCCTAAATGAACCAAAAGCTTAATGCAACTCCTGTATCAAATCCAGCTGCTGCTTTAAAAATAAATAAATAAACCTTACAAACCCTACACAGCCCCGTCACTGACTACAGAAGCACCAAGCACAAGCACAGCCCTAAAGGAAATAATCTTTGAAAATTACTGAGAACAGGCTTAAAGAGAACGGATGATCCACTGCTAGTTTAGACCTTAAGAATCTTCATTTTCTTCTAAGCTCAGACTTCCGTGTCAACTTTGCAAACTCTGCTCTTTAACAAAGCTGACATTAAAAAAAAAAAAAAAGAGAAGCTATATCTGATCTCATCAGCCATTCTGTCTTTAAAGCATTTGACTACAATCCGCACCAGACATACTTAGCAAACTTTAAAATACAGCCTCTCAACATTGTTACAATTAAGTCACTCTGAAATGTCATGAAAAGCAATCTAGTCCCATTAAAATCTTCACACTCTCATTAAAAAAGCACTTACAGACTCGAAAATGTTCCTAATACATTATTTAAAGACACAAGATGTACAGTGACTAAAAACCTTGTACAGAAAGGGAATAGCAACAGTCTGCTTTAAAAAAGCCTGTGTGCGTGTGTGTGCAAATTTGTGTTATAATTAGCTAATTGGGAAACTGCAGGTAGAAGGCAGTTTGTAATATATTGGCTTTTGTCTAGGGTTTTTATTTATTTATTTATTATTAAAGAAAGAGGGAAAAGGGTGCTTTCTTTTTACGGAAGTAAAAAAGCCCATTGTAGGCAATTTATGATCGTTATGCAGATGACATGTGCCAAAGCCACCTCTTTTCCTGGAAGGGGTAAGGAAAACCACAGACACCCTCCCATACCAGACAGACAAAGAAGGGGTCTGGAAGTTGTGGCTGTGAGGACTGGAATAGCAGGAACAAAGACAAACGAGCTCACGCTGAAACAAAGTCACCGTCCTCCTACAAATGCCGTATCTTTTTTTGATGTTAACAGCAGATGAAGATATAAAATTTGCATCTTTATTGAGCCCACCACTAGATGAACCGTGTTCCTCCAGGGCCCCAGAGCAACGAAACAACAGTGTATGCTTCTTCCAGCAAAGGCTCTCACTTCTCCCTACACCTCACCTCATTTAAACACTTTGATTTTAATAACTTTTCTCGCAATTTTGACCAGTGCAAGAAGGGAATCAGGCTGCAGGGAGGCATTCAGACTACAGAAAAGAAGTATCATTTGAATGAGTTGAAAGAACAAGAAAGAATCTGACGAGATGGATAACTGAGAGAAGGATCCCTGTTTCCAGCAACACCAGTACAAAGCCTTCTATTTCAGTAAATTAAAAACAAATTTTCGGGAGGGAAGGGCAAAGAAAAACATTATTCATTTGCAGAGAACAAGGGGTAAAAGCTCCTTAGAAATTCCCTTCCTACCGAAGTTTCCAACCAGTCAACAAAAAAATAAAAAAAAAAAAAAAAATTTTCAATCTAATTCAACTTCCCAACCAGTTTCCTTCTCCCCAGACCACGACCCCTTTGGAAAGCGGTTCTGTCCTTCCAGGCAGCATGGTTCAGGAAGAGCACAAGTGCTCAGACCTGCCTGCCAGATGCTTCCAGCTACCTCTCTGCCTTTTCCCCAGCAAACCGTAAGGCAGCACACTGACCCAGTCGGAGCGTCCACCTCGGTGGGTGCTCTGCCAACAGCCTGTACTGACGGTCTAAGGAAGATCAAAACAATCTCAGTGCATAATGAGTCTACCCAGAATAATCAGCCACCTGCACAAGTTGTGACTAGGGATCTCCTGAGTCATGCTCTTTAGCAGCCTTGATCCGTCTTTCTTCCACAAATGCTTCCAGCAGATTTCCAAACGCACATCAGCTCCTCAGACTCACCCAGTGGTGATGATTTCCCAGCTCACTGCCTGCTCACAGGAAGAACTATCTTCTTCTGCCTGTTTTAAGCCTCCTCACTTCATCTGACGCCTCTAGGTCTTGTATGAAGAGCCTGAACAGTCACTCTCCATCTACCTTATTCATAACTGTATCAATGTTTATCGCGTTCCTGCTTAATCATCCCTTTCCCACAATAAAAAGCCCTACTCTGTTCACCCATTCCTTACACTGAAGTTATTTTCTCTCTCTCTGATCATCATCTTCACAGCCCGTCTCTGTACCTCTTCCAGTTTTATTACACCCTTTAGAGATGGGGGACAAAACATTTAAGACATAGCAATCCACGGATGTGTACAGCAACATGACGACGTTTTCATTTTCTCCTCCATTTCTGCTCAACAAGTCCACGCTGTGAACGCCCGTGAGCCCTGAACTGGTGTTTCCTTAGGACTGTCCTCAGAGGGCAGGGGAAGAGCTGTGTGGAGGATGTATAGAAACCAGGGGAGTGCCCTTCCACTGCCTGTCCACAGCCCAGGAGTGCTTAGGCTGATGGCCCAACCTCTACACATAGGTGGGACAGAACAAGACTGGAGGCACGTATCCCAGCAGGGCTGGGATCCATCCCGCACAGCTCTTGAGCCTTGACCCACCTGGGTTAAGACATTAGAGCTGAAGCACACTGAAGCACAAAGAGATATCATAATGATTTGTTACTCAGGATCCACAATGAGCATGCTCAAGGGACATCCAGAAACTTGGTGACTGCCAAAACGTCTGGTTCAGGCTGCAAACTCTAGAACTAGAAGGAATAATAGTACTCAGCTAAAATGTCAGAATAACATTCAGCTTTTGATACCCTCAAGAGGGGCCTACAAAAGCGATGAGTAGACTATGTGAATGAGTTTATCTTAGAGAATAATTACTTTATCTTAAAGAAAAGCCCATTATAGGCAATTTATGACAGTTATGCAGGTTAGAGAAGGGCGGGGGGGGGAGCACAGGAGAAAAGGAGATGAAAGAGAGAGAGACAAGCATCTTTTACAAACGCCAAAGACCTGAAATAATGTCATTTTCACTGCCGAATGCACTTCAGCTTTCAGGAAAATCAGTCGTGACGACTAGCAACTTCTCGAGTCACAGACAGCACAGTTGCTTCTCAAATAAGCTCTCCTTAGCTCCACGGCTGCACCTTGCAAAATCTGCTCCTGCTCTCGAACGTGCCCCTGGGCCCCTCCTGAGCAAAGGTCACTAATTAAAGGGAACAGCATGATCCTGTTGTGACACGGACCATTACTCACTTGTGACCTAGTCCACAGCACTGACTGGTTTTCACTTGTGAAATGACTATATCTGAACTTGGGCCTCTAGAAGCACAAGTCTCTTACAGATCTTAACCTATGAATACTCCAGCCTGTGCAAAGCTCCTGTAACCATCCTCCCTGGAAAGCAAAAGGAAGGCTGCTGAAATAATGACTGTCTTTGTACTAGGTTTATCTTTCAACAACATCCTTGTCAGCCGTGCTCCTTCCAGTAGAAAAATCCCATCCCCACAATGCCATCCTCTCTCACACTCTGACCTGTCCCATTTGGGTTTTTTTTTAGTAGACCTTAATGCTTGATGCAAATAGGAAAACGTTACAAGGCATAAAATAGATAAGAACAATCTGGGCATATCTTCTTACAGTGCTTTATCATTTAACACACAATGGAGGGATGTATTGTGAAATACCACACACCCCTGAAGGTGCGATACTCTGTTTTAGTACAATGCAACAGCTTCCACAGGAGAACAGCTTGTTTTAACCTCAGCTCTAGTATTTTCCAAAAATGCAAAGATAAACGTTAGTCCCCGTAAAAAACGTGCTGCTCTGAGTATCGAACAAATTCAATACTCAGCGAGAATGCAGGGAACTAGATACAGCTAGTCCTCACATGGTTTAAGTACCTGAACTCGATTCTCCAAACAAAAAGGCAGGGGTTGGTTAACATACAGCTGTTTCTGTTTCCCTCCTACACCCCTCCCAGCGCTGCGGGATTCCCACAGCTCTAAGATTAATGTTGTGAAAATGGCTCTAAAGCCAAGGAAGAGGTTTAGCTAATCAAGGCAAGGGACCATCCCACCAGCATATGAAAATGAGCGTGTAGACTGCATCCATCAAACTCTGCACCCGCTGCTGCATGCCCTGGTACATACACAGCGACTGGGTACGTATGCATTTGCGTGCTAAGAGAGCACCGGTACCTGCAGTTGGCTTGGGCTGGACCTAAGGCAAACGATGGGAACTGAGCATCGAGGTCCCGCTCCAGGGAAACTCCCAGCTGAGAGTCACCTGGAGCCACCAGCCCCCAATTCTGCACACTTATAGGGATGTTAAAACTTGCCATCTACAGAGAGTCTACCCAATAGTATACAGTCATACATATACTTTTAAAAATATTAATTAGTTAACAAACACTGTCAACAGAACAAGGACTTTCTGCCTTCTGTACTGAGCAGTCATTTGCACTGGGCCCATCTTGTATGTGTTAGGACAAAGTCACAAATTTTCTACAAATCAGATAAATACATAACAGAGGGGAAAAAAATACCCTAAACTGCAGGTCAGTAATGTTTGCTCTCATCCCGCTCCCCATTTCCCCCTTCTCCCAGCACATTTAGTCTCTTGTTTCCTTTCCGCTCCTCCGTACCAGAATTCAAAGAATATTCATCTTTACTGCCCGGAGAGGACAAATCAGGCTGCCCATAGCAGAAGACAGCCTTCAGCCTCCTCCAAAGACAACAGTAAATTATTCTGCTGTCTGAACAGGCCACTGCATTCAGACTTGAACAAAAACATCCAAAAAAACCCCACAAAATTTGAGGGAGAGATCCTACCTGAGCTGGCTGCAAACAATCCACGCATGGGAACACCTGCGCAGAAAGAGAAGAGCTCCCATTCTTGCAGAGAAACATCTGGGGAGTGAAAGGGGATGGAGTCGAGCTAAGACATGGACAAACTGGCTTTGGTGGTGTTCTGCCACCTCATAAAATCTTCCCGTCTCTCCTTGCCGTGCAGCCAACGCTGATTCACTGCAGATGGGCTCACCCCAGTGATGTGTAGCACCCCTCCTTTCCCCTCTCGAAGCACCTCCTCGGGCCAAGGGCACAATTTCCTCCCTCTGCTTCTCCTGGTTTGGGGACTCAGTATTTCGAGCTGGGGAATCCCTGCAAAATCTCAGCAGAGCCCAGACATTATTTCACATTTTCCTCCAGCCCATATAAAAGCAATTTGTTATGTTTATTATTATTATTATTATTATTATTCCTTAAATCCCTTCAATTTTAAGCATCCCTACAGTCTCCCCTTCCTACCGGGACCCTTTGCTGAGCAGCCAGAACGCAGGCTGGAGCACTTGGCAGTGCTCACAGGCAACGCAGAGCAGCTCCTCGTCCCACTGGGCGATCACCTTGTCTCAGAGGGAAGGATAAAAGGCGTCTGATCACACAGCGAATTCAGCATGAATCCTGCCTGTGAATGCCACGGGAGCGAGGCCGGCCCCCAAATGACTCTCCTGTCTCTCAAATATCACATAGGACTATGCTTTAGCCTGTACAAGAGCAACAAAAGGTTACCGCTCTGGAAGGGAACCCTCGCTCTCTGGGACTGGCAATACCATCGGGGAGAAAACACCGAGGGCAGTTCTGGAGAGATCTCAGCAGGGAGCATCTGTGTCCTCACACCCCAGCGGTGGATCCTTGCACAGGAGACTTTGCTGAGGCAAAACCAGAAAATAAAGCAAACACGGGAAATCCCAGGACTGAACAACTCAAGAGGAAAGGCTGGAGCACGGCATTTACACCTGCGTGTAGGGGGAAACACAGCTCTTTTATTCCCATCACCACCTGTGTCCATCTCCTCCACCCACAAGTCTCAACACCCAGTTGCTCATTCATCGTACTCCCATTTACTTCAACAGATTATTTTGGATTCTGTCTCAAATAATTTGTTTTTATGTGCTTCTAAATCTCATATGCTACTAAAATATTTACTTTGTAAACAAGTGTCTTTTCCAGGAAAGCGAGGTGAGGAACAGGTACGCTCCTGAGGGCACTGCCAGTCAAGCAAGCATCTCACCACCTCAGAAGCATGCCCCACAAGAGCAGGGGTTGCTAGAAGAGCCGGCTGGCATGTCCAGCGGGCGGATATCTGCCTGGGTCAACGCCATGGGAGATCTTGTTTCATGGCAAAACAATTGCTCATAAAAATTCCATTTAAGTTACTATAACTTAACATTGTCCAAATGAAAACCCAGGGGCTACAGCTGAACCCCGGGTGACTCTATTGAGTTGAAGGGCATTTTTTCTATTTTTTGTCTTGCCTTTTTTTTTTTTTAATATTCATTGATCTGAGCAAACATAATAATCACCATCTGTTGTGAACACAGTTGGAATGAAAAAAAAAAAAAAAAAGGAGGATCACACGCAAGGCTGGTGTAAACCAGCGTAATTCCCCTGACCCCAGCAGATCCATTAACACTCAGGTAGAGTGTTTCATGCAATTTCTGTCTGAAATTGCTCGTAACATTAAAAATGCACCTTTAGCCAGAGGGGTTTAGGTTTGGTTTCTTTTGTGGTGCAGGGCTGCTTTTTGTTTCCTTTTGTTCTAATGCTCTTGTACACTAAGTGGAAAAGGATCTCAGATCTTGACATCCCACTTCACTAGAAAGATGTCACACGCAGCAACACCCGTGACTCTGCCTGCCGAGTCAGACAGTCAAGCACCTCCTCAGCCCCCTCCATTACCGGACTGAGACGCTGAATAAATTCCCTCAGCTCCCACAGAGCGTAAAAACAACAAAATACAAGCAGGAATGTTTAATGACTAAGTGCAACGGAAAATAAATGGCTTAAAAACACAATTGCTTTTTGGGAAAGCAAGCTCTCCACTGCTGGAGAAGGAGCTGAAGCTGACTGGATCCTTAACCACTGCAGGTGTCCTTGCCAAGCATGGGGCCAGTCCAGTGCCTCCACCACGGAGACCTGGCAGGAGGCAATGCTCCAAGTGCTTGAGATCCCTTTCAGTTCCCCAGGCACCTGCCTGCTGGGATCCTCTGCGCCAAGCCGGGGGAGCACAAGGGACCCTGCCTGCTCTGTTTTATTTTTGCAGATGCACTGGATGCAGGCAGCTATAGACAAGGCGGCCTCATGGACGGAGGGTGAGCAGAACACACCATGCCCACGGTCGCTGTTGGCATGGTAAAAATGGCACCACTGGAGCCACTAAAAGGAGACACAGACCCAAAATCCAAACAGTCCTGACTCATGGGCATAGTCTTACTGGGGACGTGGACCAACTCACATTCAGACCACCCAAGGATAAATCAGGGAAACAGGCTTTGAAGAAAGAAGTCCTGTCCCCATGTATTCGTCAATGGCTTGGCATCTTGCAAAATGCTTAGAAAACTCAAGCCCCGCTCATTTCAGCAGTGAGGCTGGAGAGAGAGACGACAGGCTGGGAGCGGGTGTCAGGATCAGCTCCAGCAGTCCTGAACACAACGCTGAACAAGGTCACGAGCGGAAGCTGCGGCAGCTCCACACTGAGCCACACGCCGTTTTTACACGGCTTGGGTATCACATCTCGAGACACCCAACACTGCAAAACACCAGCAATATCTTGATACATCTGAGAACAAACACAGGAAAAAAAGTGGCAAAAATACAGGTGAGATTTTCCAACATGGACATGTAATGGCAACAGATTAGTGAGATCTGGATATTAGGCAGTCACCAGTGGTTTTTAAAAAAAACCGAACCCACACCACCTCTATCCTCCCAATTGCTACCTTACTTTCATTCCCATTACAACATAACTTGTGCTGTCAGTATTCTGGCTGCAGTAGAGAACGGTACAGACCACCTAGAGTCTGGGACGAGACTCTTCAAATGGTTAGAGGAATTGATTTTGAGCAACAGTGGGATTTTTGCTGGATTTGGAGCATTTTTATGGGTTTTGGTGAAAGCCGGCACTGAAATGATGCTGGACTTCAAGTGGAATGGGATTTCTCATATCACTGGAGCAGGAAACAAACTGTAGGAAAGCTCAGATGTGATGTAGGATGAATAGCAATTGGTTTCTATCTCTGGCGACTTGCGAATTTATTATTACACTCCCTCTAAAGCATATCACACTGATCTCAAACCTTCATGTTGTCACGGGTTTCCTGGACAAGCAGGATTATTTTGGTATTAATCCTCTGCTAGATTTAGCAGTGCCTCAGACACTGAAACTCTGCATGAGAGCCAATTTCACTGATTTCTCCACCTGACTTTTCTTGGCTCCCTCTACAAGTACTGACAGGTATTTATAAGACCCTGGCATCATTCAGCCTAGGGCAATTAGCATTATTTTGTAAAAAAGGACTTTAAGTGCATGCAACCGTACCGTAACACTGTTCACATTGCACTCGTCAGGCTAACAGACAGAGGTTACATTACCTACGACTTTATAATACACCTATTATACACATATTTTCTGGATAACACTAAGCCTGAGTCTTTTGCGGTCCTCTGGGAGCCTTCTCACTGATGAGGTGGATCTTGCTGTAAAAGGCAGCGTGACATAAAATCTGAGGCTTAAAGTGTTGCGTAACCTTTGAAATTAAAAAAAAAAAAAAAAAAAAATTACAAATTAAATTTCCAAATAAACCAGAACCTCAAGGGAAGAGTCTCAACTCAGTTTTCGGGAGCCTTTAGCCACGTTTCCAGCTAACATTGAATGTAGCTGGAAGGCTTCATCCCCCCCTCTCAAGCAAGAATATGGCCATCAGGTTTCCCACCCCAAGGGATTAAGAATGGAGATGTGGGTTATTTGCATTTACTCTCAAAAAATGTGTATTGCCAGATACCAAAAGAAAATATAAGTAAACACTAATGCCCTCCCTCAATTTTACCCTGCAAAATCAAAAGAGTGGACAAGCAAAACAACTGCCCAGATAAATCATTCAACATTTTCACTTGTCATCCCAATTCTGTAACTTTACAATTCAAGACTTTGGGTAGACCTCTCTACCACAAAGACTAGATTTAAAAAAAAAAAACAAACAACTAAATTTCCTACCTTGATGTTTTCAAATTGCAGCAAGGATCTAATAGTAGGTACAACAAGGCTCCCTACAAACCACCAACATCAAGCTTGATTCTACATTTGGCATTCCAGGTTACTTTTGTGGCATCCACAGTCAATGCCACAGCAGGGGTTTTCCTACCTGTCCAAAAAAAAAAACCCCAACAACCCAAATCCCAAGTATCACCACGTCAGTAGAGCAGCCTGGTTTGGGGCTGATTTGGGGCAGGGGAAGATTTTGCTTATTTGCTCTCTGCCCTGCAGAGGAAGGCCAGAGGAATCAGCAATGTTTTTTCTTCTTTGTGCACCATAAAAATTAAAATCCCCAGTGCGTTTGAAACACAAGTATGCTTATGTCTCTGCATAGTAACAAAGCATAAACTTTATCCTGTACAAAAGATGATCACAAAGGCAAAATTCAGTTCAAGCTCTCTGTTTTCACAGGGATACTGAGAATAAAAGGTGCAAACAACCCAGAAGGAAACGGGGCTGACCTGTCCCTCGCTCTCTCTTCAAACACTAACTTCATCCGTGGCTCTCGGCACAACAGACTGTTTTATCAGCAGCAGGTCTGCCTTATCCAGGGCACCACCTAGATATTATGTCTCATTTCAGAGGCAGAGAAAATACCGGCTCTTGAAAACATTGCTCCCCCTCCGCATCTGTGGGCTGAGCAAGGCGGTGAGCTCGAGCCCCGGGGAGACGCCGGACAGTTTCCATCGGCTCAAGGCACATGGTGCAATCGCACAAAAGCCGAAAATGAGACTTTATGTACACGTGCATACACACACAGACACACAGGGAAAATTGCTATCAATTATGCTAGTTAATTATACATTATAATAGAATTAGAGTAAACCCTCCTCATTATCTCCTCCTTCAGACCCTGCTCCGCAGCAAGCTGACCACATGCTGTACTAATGCCAATAGCCCTTTCGCATTAACCTTTATCTGCGCCTTGCAGCTACGCTGTTTGCTATGCGTATCGGGCTTGTTTTGACCTTGTTCCTGACTGACCTTTCATTGAAATCTAACATTTGTAGCAGTCCCGGAGACTGGCTCATCTCCCACGGCCTTGCAACCACGATAGATTTTTCTACAGGATCTAAAACACAGGATGCCTTGTTTTCGCCTTGTTACTGGGATCCTCGCCTGCCGTCAGAGGTCCTCCGTCCTTCGCATTTCTCAGAGAGGCTATGACATTACCAAGACAGTTTACAACTGCTGCTGTATGTTCGGTTATTAAGAGGAAATCCTGAGGGACGTTTCATTATTATTATTGTTACTATTTTATGCAGAGTCTGTCAAAACGGGATAATCGCATACATGCCTACGAGCAGCAGCACCGAGCACCCTAGCTGCGCCTCTCGCCCTCGCGGCTGCAGCAGCCAGGACGCCAAGCCCCCCGAACCAGCCTGCAAGCCCAAAACTGTGATTGCAGCAGATTAAAGGGGCCTTTTATGGCTGCGATTCACTGCTGGAGGAAGCAGTTTACTGCTGGATATTCACACTGATGGTGTTTAGCGCAGATGCCTGTGTGGGAACCCGGGGTCCTGCGAGCGACACATCCTTAAGCATCTCTGACAAGTCCTGACTCCGCAGACTTGCACTGAGGGGACAGAATCATCTTCGTGCACAGGAGGAAGCTGTGACCTGCATAGTATTTGCTCTGCAAAGTAAACATGCTCCTTTTTTTTTTTTAAAAAAGAAAAGAAAAATAGAGAAAGGAACCCAGAAAAAAGTTCTCCTTTGAAGGATTACAGAGAAAAACCCATCAGGAGGAGGAAGAGTCCTTCCAAAGAGGGCAAAGTCCCAACCGTCACACAACTGATTTGACACAGCAGTCCAGTAAAGACAATAATTGAAATTCCCAGGAGTGCAGGGAGTGCGGTTTAACAGAGTTTCCTCCTTTTCCACTACAGTAATAACACAAAGCTGCAAACAGCATCCTGGTTTCAATCTCTGCTGCGCGTTCCCTATAACCTTCCCCATCGACTTTCATGGGGGTTTAGGTGTCAGAGATGAAAACTGAAAATCACATTTGTGAGGGAAGGTCCAGAAGCAGATTTTTCGCTGGTTGGGTTATGTTAGGAAAAAAAGGAAAAAAAAAAGATGAACAGAAAAAAAAACAGACTGACTGAAGGTTTAGCTCAAAAACGGTTGAAGCTTCCAACTTGGCAAAGGGAGGTATTAATAAAAAAATAATAATCCCCTCAGAAAGTTCATAAAAACAATGATTAAACTAAACTCACAAATAAGGGCATGGAAAAATTTGCTTCACGAGAACTTCCCCTACGGTACAAGCATACTGTATTTGAGACAAAACCAATGTGGTTACTGAGAGGTGGCGACGTCGGTAGCTGAGGATGAGACACGCCGAACGCTTCAGAAACAGATGGATTTGTGTTATTAAGCAGATCCGGTAGTGGTCACACACCCCCCCGCACACCAGGCAGAGCACACCGACTGCCTCCCGGGTTCACGCTGCCCACACCACAGATACAAAACCCACTGCCAGGGGCTTGCGACACACCAGGACTCTCCACCTGCCCCCAAACACCCACCAAAGGCACGAGGTAGATGCAGACCCCTCCCGGCCTCCCTGCGCACACAGACCAGCACGTGCCACCGCCGGAAAACGCGGTGATGACAGGGAAAGAGCTTTTATTTTTTTTCACCCTGACCCTTACCTCTCCCGAGATATACAGCTTAAACAACTCGACGTTTAAGGATCATCGACGAAAGTCACAAATAGCTATATTTTTAAAAATTGCTTTAACATTTTAAACCCTCAAATGTCATCCAAAATAACTGCAGTCAGCTTGAAAAGATGGTATTTTTCACTTTGCGGATGTCCAGTGGAAGACCTGTGCAGGCTTTATGTCTCGCTTTCAAACAACATCATTTCTGCCTTGCAATGGAAACTCTTTTTTCCTCAGGGAGGTTTAGTGAACGGAGAGGAAGAGATGCTCTGAGCCCAAGGAACATGAAGGCCATGCCACTCCGTCCTTAGGGAACCAGGGAGCGCTAGGAAGAGCCTCTGGGTGACGGACACAAACGCCACCGACCACTTCCAGCGGGAGCAGAAGGCAGGAACCCAACCCCGCATCACCGGCCGAAGAGCGGTGAACCTGCCAGCTGCGTCTAACAGAGCCTCTCCCCTGCTTCTGCTGCTGCGCTCTTCTCCAGCCCCTTCCTAGAAGTGAGATAATCTGTGGCCTTTAAGTAGGGTTCACAGCACTTGGCCCCAAATCCGCAGAGCAAGGGAAAGCGGAGCAAGTAGGCCAGCGTGTCAGGTGTTAGGATTGAGACGCTCTTTTAATACCTTCCAGGTTTTGAAAAGGCTTTTTATGCATTAGAGCCACCCTTTTTTTAATAATACGAGGACAAAACTGCACTTACGGGGAAAGGAGCATAAAAAAGGTAATAAACATTTAATGATCCAATAATTGGTTATATCAGAGTAATCACTGTTCAGTAATTAACTCCCATTCCTGCTTGCTCATTTGATATTTTCTGTACCCTTTGATAGGTTCCTGTGACTATCAGCATTCCTTAGAAACTCTTACACTGAAACCTTTTGATGAAGCTAAAAAGCAACGATACCGTTAATCACTACACACGTCCCAGTGGATTTCAGACTCTGAGACGGGGCATTTCCTCTCTGCACATCACTCCTCAGCTGTCGTTAACATGGCCACTTGGCCCTAGGATTGGAGATTTTCTCCCTTGCTTCTTCATGTTACAGGAAAAATGAATTAGCTATACATTTTCTGTGCCAAAGGGTTAGTGGGAAAGCACACCAACATAAAATCACACCTTGAAAGATAACAAAAAAATAATGACATTGCAGTATCATGGAAGAATGCAGGGAACAGCTGGCATGTTGTTGCAATGTAAAACTAGAATTAAACTCAGGTTAGTGTCACTTCCAACTAACTGCCAACAGTAAGCAAGGGAAGACAGATACTGGGCTTCTGCTACAGCCTTCCGCAACCAGTCCTCTCTTACCCGCAGCAACACAAAGCAGCGGGAGAGCAGAGCATGCTGGCACGGCTTCATTTCAACCATGGCAATCATACCGTAGCTTAGGAAAGAGGGCAAGGGCTCTCCTTGCAAGAGTGCCCAGATGATCAGCTTTATCCAAATGGGTACTTCTCCAACCCTGATCCTAAATCTAGCCAACGGTGACAAGACAAGCTCATATTATGGAAGGCGGCTTCATTTATGGTCTTTAAACATTAAAAAATACATTACACAATTTACTTCTCTAGAGTTAACAGCTCTGTGATTTAACAGCTCTAAATTTGTTTAAGAAAAATTAGGATATAGAAATGCTGACTTCTGTTTTTTCCAAAGTAGAGATATTATTGCCTGGGCAAAAAAAAGCTAAATTCAAGTTACTTTCTTTGGAGCAGGTTTCGATCTCAGTCACATCAGCATGGCAAAGTAATCCCATGGCATTTCCTCATATTCTACATTTATTGCAGCCACACATTTGTTAAACCAAAACTTCTTTCTCGAGACAAATATCTGCTGAACTTTAAATTAGTAAAGCTATTTTTTCCCCAAAGGAATCCTTTACCATAAGTTTATTTCCAGTTGCCACCATTTTATACCAAATCAGATCTGCTGCTTACAGTGGAGCTGCCTGCCAGGACCTTTGAGCAAGAGGTGCTTTTCTTCCAAAACATATACGCACCTGCATCAGCACAGAGCAGTAACTTTCGCCTCGACGATTTTAAAAGATCAGGGGTCACAGAAGAACACAAGACAGAAGACCTCCTTCAGAAGTCAAATATTCTGCTCCAATTGTCAATATTATGCAAGATGCTGGTATTGCAACATTGTATTTTTAACTGCTGCTATATAAATTAATGAAATGAAAGTCAGTTAGCACAAGGAATACCGATACTGAACATGAAATACCAAGTTAATCAAAAACACGTGCATGAAGCAGTCAATTATGCCCTGCACCACCTAGCAGGATTTCCTAAAGCACGTTGAGTTGGAGCTAAGGTATTTGCAGATCTGAACCAGAGGGAAAGTTAAGTTGTTTGTATGTTACTCATGCACTTGAAGGCATTAGTAGTGATGGGAAGGGAGGGAGACAGGGAAACAGATTGAAAGGGGCAGGAAAATTAGAGAGAGCTCCTTGCCATTAATGGAAAAATAACTGCAGAGTGCTGTAACAGATTTCTCCTCTTTTGTATGCATAGGAATATTTATTTAATCAATGTTCTGTAACAAAACAGGCCTCTGGTGAGCTATTGTGGAGAGTGAACTCCATTCAGAGAGTGGTGATTTGAATCCTGCCACCTGTTTAGCTGGTATTGGAGAAAGCAACAATATGTGGCTGGATGGGAAGGTGTCTGCACCAGGGGGGAGGAGGAAGCACCCCTCTGGTAGCTTCCCAAAGTAATTACCCAAAGTAACACTACTTGCCAGGGAAATCTTCATGACTTGTCATTAACAGGACTTACTGCAAGCAAAGCTGCCAAGTTCACCATTTCTTTTAGGAAGAAACAAGATTCAATCCCGCACAGTAGAGGCTTCAGCTTGTCAGAGTTTGCATTGACACTGTATGTTACACCCAGACCTGAATCTGTGCTTGAATCCAAACTCATCCCACATCCTCACTGCGCAGATGCACGCTTGCATTCAGGCATCAGGCAAGGCTCACACTAAATATGAAAGCTTTCAACAAACGTGGGCTCACGTCAGCCTGCAGCGTGGCTAAGCTGCCCGGTCCCCCATTTCCATCCCACTGTTACCTGTGGTCACCCGGGCAAGCTGCCTGCTGGGGCTTTTCCAGCACATCCAGCTGTGCTCCAGCAAGCAGCCGTGTCCCACGTCCTGCGGATGGATGCCGAGCTGCATCAGGAGGCAGGGTTCGGACCACACCTCGGCCCCGCTGCTCCAGGAGCTGGAGCGATGCAGGGGCTGTCTCGCCACCAGACTCAACTGCCTGAAGGCCCCAAAAGAAAAAAAAACCCAAGCCACTCTCCCAAGCCTTCCCTCAAAATAAACTAATTTTTAAAAAGTCACTGTTACGAAGCCTTGCATTAAGGATGTATTTACATATATGTAAATGTAGTAACGTCCTAGTAACCTAGTAATGTAGTAACCTAGTAACATCCTGCTCCTGACTGCATGTAAGCATATACGCATTTTAAGTGCACCGTGTTATGATTTTTAACAACATATTCAAGCATTGTCTTAAAGAGGGACTGATTTCAACATCTGCGTAAATACTGTCCTTAAATAAAGCCCTGACAAGGGCCTGCTGCAAAACCTGGGGATATTAATGGGAGCTTCTCACTGGATTAAATTTCTATCTTTCTCATTTCTGCACTGTTTGCTAAAAAACATGCCATATACATGAACTTCGGGTTCATCTCACACAAACCTTACCACAAGGCAGCTGTACTCTTAAATTCGTTACACAAGGATTAAAAAAAAAACCCTGCATTTTTTATAGGCCAGTTAGTAACAGAGATATACCAGTTTCATGACATCTTACTCCTGCAGACCCTGGCATTAATGACTGACCTAATTTGTTTATCACCGTCACAGCTGCCAGGGTTAGTAATACATCCTTTAACATTTCTCATAGCTAGAATGAGAGTTTCTTCCCCATTCTGCAATGGATTTAAGGAAAGGTATTACCATAGCTAGCCTTGATATCCACCACAGCTGGGACAGATAATGTTGCAAGTGATTCAAAACTGAAGCAAGTCATAACTAAGCAACACTAACTTTTACATCATTAATAATCGTAACAGTATAAATAAAGATAAAGCACTAATCTGAATTTCACTGGGTTACCCTTCACATCAGATTTCCTTAATGAAGTGATTGCTGTCAACAATTTTAAGGCAAATTTTTATAGCTTTTTAAAATAAAGTGGTTGACAGTAATACAAGTGCCTTCAGTTATTTAAATAGGCGTTCTAGCCAGGTCCCCGCTCAATGTATATGAGCATTGGTGTTTTGATGTCCTACAGTTAAATTATGTAGATATTTTATGTTAACTACTTACTATTTGAGCATCCTGCAGATGCTAATGAAGCAGCCAGGCAATCTCTAAAGAGTGAAAGTATTATTAAACCCATTTTGCAGACAGGAAAACTCAGCTACAGCAAAACTAACGCTCTAGCTCAAGGTGACACCTAAGCACGTATTTGACTTCACACTACATAGTAGCTCACACATCAGCATTGTCCCCATAGGCCTGCTTTTCTCAGTCAAGAAACCCAAATCTACAAGCCTGGACGCAGCATCTCCCATGAGCATACGCATGGATCCAAGCCCAAATCCACCCTTATTCAGCACAACCACAAAGCAGGTGCTCACACGGCCGTGCTGAACTGGGAGGGGAGTGACTGCTTCAAGGTTACGGAAGACGACTGTGCTTACACAGAAACAAACCCGCATCTCCCAAGGACCAGCTCAGCATCTTAATTAAAGAGTGTGTTTGAAGGACAAGAGATACTGGAAGAGTTGTTTTGAGAGGGTCTTGCACAAACCCAAATGCAACAGCAAGCGCATGTGGCAGAAGGTGAAGGTGGCCGCAGGCCAAGCATGACCTCCCCCAGCCTGCTTCAACGTCGCAGCTGGGCAGAGTGCTAAACTGAGCAGGCTGCAAAAAGCAAGACAAAAATAATAACAAAACTGAAAAAGAAGGATCCTCTTTATGTATTAACCCTCTCCCTCTCCAGCTTTTCCCTTTTGATGGTGTAAAGAGCACGAGCATCACCCCAGCCTGGAGAGAGGCTGCGTGCCGCATCCTGTGGCGTGTATCCCACCATGCAAACGCTGCACTGGCCTTTGCAGAGAGGGGCACTACAGACCTCAAACCTGCCCCAAAAATCCACACTTGAAACTGCGAGGGTTGGAAAAACAAAGGTAAAAGCTGAACAGATTGCCCTACACTCTGAAATGTGTGGAACTGTACAGTCTAAACGCATCCTTTGTATGTGAACATAAAACAAATACTAAAAATATTCAGAGTATCAGCCCAGCACGGAGGACTAAAACACCTTAAAATTTCAAAGCCAATTTTGTGGTTCTTAGCTTCTGTGTATTTTTCCATGTGTTTTTTCCATGTATTTTTCCATTGGCACTTCCCTCCAAGACTTCTTGAAAGTCTCATCAGTGTGGCTGGCAAGCCCTGACCGAGCCCTGCAAGCGGAGCAGGGTGAGGTGGGACCACGGCCCTGGGACAGAGGTACAGCTCAGGCCATGTACAGCGGCATGAGAGATGCCTCCTTCCCCACGTATACGAGAGGATATTATGTCAGGTATCTTCAGTAAATAAACAAACCCTTCCCTAACCTATAACGTAAACCGACACAGTCAAGTGCAGCCTATCCACACAAAAATGTGGTGACCCATACTCTAACACTGTAATCTAATCCTTGAACTAAAGACAGTTTAATGCCTTTACAAATCCATATGTTTTCTAATACCACCATTGCTGTCAGCAGACTACAGGAGAGCCTCTTTGAAGATGGAAGTAAAATGACAAAGCACATCATTGTGAAGGCAATTATATGCTGCAGTAACCATTTTACAATGGCCCACATGGGCTGTATTTCAACAATGCAATTTCCAAATCTGCCTTAGCAAACATATATCTCCGTCCCAATCCCAGGTAGATTTTGCAAAACAAAATAAGACTGCAGCCAGAACAAATCCAAAATATGGATAACAGATGTAAAAATATGCCAACAAGGATACCAGAGCAATTTTTTGTCAGAGTACCAAACAAAGAGAGCAGCCACAGCAGACCTTATGAGCCTATTCACAGCAAAGCTACCCATTCAAGGGACCCGAGACCTGGTTTTATCAGAAATCTGATTATACACTCGCATGCTTTCCTATGCAGCTGCCCAATCCACTGTTGCAGTTGTCATCCTGTCCACCTCCCCAGCAACTGCAGGGCAAGGTAACTGCAATCCCAACCCAGAAGCCAAAATCAGATGTGAACCAAGGCCGTGCAGGCTTACTCTAAATCACTTCCGACATCCGGGATTTGGGCTTAACTGAAGGGAAACAAAACAAAATGAAAAAAAAAAAGAAAAATTAGGTCTTTACACTTCTTATAGCTGCAGTTTCAAAAGCCTGCTCCGTTTACGTCACTGCTTGGGCTCTGCTGCAGTAACCGAAGCCATGCCATCACCCCAGCATCACTTCCAGCAGCCTCAGGGCTGCTCTCTGCCTAGTCCTCTTAGAGGCACAGAGCACCAAAACCGCATCTCCAGCCCAAAATCTCTCCCTCCTGTTCATGGAGAAGCAGGAGGCAGGGCTGACAAGCAGCCTTCACGGGGCAAAATTACAGAAAAGATGTACTCTTGCGAAAAGTGTTTTTAATTTTGTTTCTTTTCAGTAATCCCCCGCAGTGGTCCGTTGGTTTTGGAGGCTCTGGGCTGAATACCTGTTTTGGGATACCTCTGTGCTGGTGGCACCATTTTCTAGGGGCACTGGGGTGAGCCACAGAGGACCAACAACCAGACAGACAGGAGGTGCTCAAAATCCTGACGGGCCACACACTCGACCTACAGGCGGGATCCAGGCTGCAGAACACCAGTTGGACGGTCCTGCATACATTAGTACCAGCAATAAAGAAAAGAACAGACATGAACATCTTTCTCCCTGAAGTGAAACAGTAATAAAAAATGCCTTAAGCTGCCTATAACAAAGACAGAAATGGTAAAGGTGAAAATTTACAAGTTCCTTGCCAATTCATTAACAACAAACGGGCTGCATCATACATCTTGCATTTCAACGCCAAGAGCGGCATGCAGAGGATATCCTGCCAGTCACACATGCAGGGTGCGGAGCAAAAAAGCACTGACACAAGGGGAACGTGTAACTGGGTATTCAGTAGCCAGGTCTAGCAAGGAGCATGATCCAGTTCTTATCATTGTCAGCTCCTCAAAATGACCCAGTGAAGCCGGGCAAGAGCATTTCAAAGACTTTAATCCATGTGAAATATTACTTCCTGGAACCGGAAATTCAATCCCTAGCAATGAAAACAAAAAGCACACTCATAAATGTCCCTTTCAACTCAGCCAATATAGCCATATTTAGGCTCGCTCTTTCTCAAAAAAAATCCTTTACTCGTTAATATAGAGGAAATTTGAAATGATTGCTATAATTGCAGTTAAAAAATTAATCATGTTTTGAGATAAATGCAGATAAAAGCATGTTTTACTAATTATCTTTTGAAGCTTCCGCTCATGAAAGATTAAAGGTAGAAGAAAAGTTGTTGAAGTATTGAAGACAAAATCTTACCATTTGAAATCACTTTGAAGCCACGTACCTCGTATGATTGATCCTTAATGTCCAGATGTATTAAAAAGGAGTCTTTTTAATTCAGAAAAAGTATAACAAAACATGCCCATTGAAGCTTTTATGCAGACAGCTCCCTGAAAATAGGTGCGTTTCGCAGCCACCTCTCTGCAGAACTACAGCCCACAGCCCAGCACCCGCAGGCAGGAGCGGGCTCGCGACCGCAACGCCTCGCAAGGCAGATGGCTGCATTTCCTCCTGGTTCGTCCCCGACTGGGGCAAAGAACTTCAAGCCCTACTTCAAAACCGAATTCAAGAATTTTGGGCTTCACTGAGGTCTCCAGACCTGCAGTCGTATCAATCTACTTATAAATTAGTGTTACTAACCCAAGTGTCTGCAACCATCTGAGGAGGTTACTGGAAGCAGCAGGGGGATGCGGGTCTCTAGGACAGCCGCTCCCAGAGGAAATGCCACCAAATCCACAAAGGTAAGATTTTTCATACTCAGAGAGGAGGAGCTGGAGGTACCGGCATCAGCCGTTTAACAGAAAACCCTAATCACCAGCCATGGGGATTATACACAAGCCACGTGAGGACCTATTTCCATCCCTGGGGCTTTTAAAAGAACACAGGTTTATCCGGGGTGCAAGTTACTCAAAAGCAAGGCTGGTACTTCCATTCACAGGCCTGGAACTAAGGTGGCAAATAATTCCCCTCCTGCTCCACACCAATAGCCTATTTTACACCAGTAGTTTGCAGACGATTTCTAAGAACCCCAAGAGCGTTAATTCAGAGAGCAAAGCTATTGACTGCAGGCTTAAATTCACTATACAGGTGTCCACAACTTCACTGGAAAAAATTTAGGCTCCCGCAAATTGAAACAAGTTGAAAAATACTATTACATAAAATTGCTAAGATACTTTATAGCCATTTCACAGACTCAGTAGTCATTTACATCAGATTTGAATTGTGCCAGTATATCTGAAAGGTATAAATTTTAGGAGAAGTTTCCTTACTGGCAACCCCAATCACCTGCAGCGTGACAGAACCAAAATCTGTTGTGACAGTGCAGTTTTCAGCAGCTTTTAACTGAGCTCAAATGCTACAGAAGGTCAATGTCAAGGACTCTTTAGTCCTCTAGAGTTTTGAGAGTTAGGACAGATCTGAAACTGGTTGACATCTCTTTTCTAAGGGAAGGGTCCCGCTGTAAAGAATATTATTCTCCGGCAGTCACCGGCTCCGTATTTCTTCTTGCTCCCTTCCCCACCCCTCTGTATCATTTAGCCTGTTCCCATCACGATGCATCAGTGACACCAAATTGATAAATTCTACCATTGCTACAAACCTGAACAGGGCTAGGTAAAAAGATTAAATAGTTGGGTTTTTCATAACTGCACATCCAAGGAGATTTGCCAGTGTCTTTTTATTTGCATATCTGGCAGACTGCCCCAGACAACTAATACATAAGTGACAGCGTACAGGTGTATTAGTTTAGAGTTTGCCTTTAATCTAGAGGTGTCAATTTGCTTCTGTTTTAATTACATCCATCTTGATATGTTATTACAACCTCATGAAACTTCTTCATTATGTGAATGGCTATAAATACATACACATGACAAACAGTTGTTATAAATTTTCTGGTTCAGCAGTGGAGGCACAGTATCTTAGCCCACACATCATGTACATTTAAAGTTTCAGTGCTCCCTCTCCTCTCTCTCTCCCCTCCCCTTTCCCTTCCTTCTCTTATCTTTGTATTGGATGAAAGATATTTTTTCCCTATATTTAATGGATCCTCTAAAAATTCCTTCACTAGTAGCAGCATTCTAATACAAATACTATCAGCTTACAGAGCCGTTTCAGCACATGTGTGTCCTTCTGGGCTGCGCCTCTGTGAGAATGTCTGTTTGTCATTAGGCAAATATAAGGAGATTGCACTGAGGTCTTATAAACATGCAAAGATCCACTTTTGTAGCTACATAATTCACTGAGTTTTTCAACACACATTCTGAGGTTGAAAACTTGGCAAATCCACCCACCAGATGTATCTTTCTGATCCCAGAACTCATTAAAATTTACTTTTTTTTTTTTTAAAGTCCAGCAGACTCAGCTGTTGAGCCACATTAATTGCATTTTTATTATTTTTTTCCATAGTTAAAATGACTAATGCTAGAAAAGTCACTGCCTACAAGCACAATAGCCAGCCAGTAAAAATTACTAGGACTTTTAATCGTTCAGTAATATCCAAATCACATAAAATAAAGAGAGGCAATTTGGTCCCCTCAAAACAGACGGTTTTGATTTTCAGTATTTATTTTGAATTTTCTTTAAGGGAAGAAAAGAGAGGAGAAAAGACACAATTTCACACCAAAAGATTCCATTCAAAGGTCAAAGTGCCCTTGACGTGCATTAAAACCCACAACACTAACAGAGTTACAACATAAATTGTCCCCAACAGCAGCACTTCTTCGCTTGCCTTCTTACCACACAGACTCCTCGGAGGTCAAAACTACTTTCGCTGCCTCAGCCCTCCATCAGTGCCCACTCCGATGGATGTCACATCATGCCCAGCTGTTCAACACATCTGGCTAGCTCTGGAGCAAGCTGGAGAGCGTGTGTTACCCAGCTCTTGCAACAACGGCGCTTCCCAGCTCCTTCCCCTGAGCCTTCTAGAAGCTGGGGACCAGATGCCAGTTTCTGGAGGACCCTTGAAGGACACTCATGGCACCCTCCAGAGACATACGGTGCTAAGCACCTGGACACGCCAAAGCCAAGATGAAGGTGACACCAGTGGTCAGGAGCCAGGTGAACAACAGAGCCTACAGCCCCCCAGTTGGACATCCCCATTTCATAGCAACAAGCCGGGTCCTTTGGCCGCCTCTCCTCCATTCCCACCATCCATGTAAGAAGAGGTCTCAAAAAAACTGAAGCAGATTTTCAGACTGAAAGGCCTTGGGTCACTTAGGACTTCCAGAGTGAAAAATAAAAAAAATTAAAAAAAAAAAAAAATCAAGGCCTTGAGCAATTATCACCACGTTTGTAACTCATCTAAGTCTCAGCAATAGGAAATGGTGTGCAAACAGCAAAACACGGGCTGTCAAAAATTGCCAGGAGGGAGAAGTTACACCACACGCATTTCATACCCAGGGCCACCGCTCTCCATGCCTGAGAGCCACCTGCGTGTGGTCCAGGAGTCGGTGGCACACACTTCTGTCTCACTGATTCCACTCCATGGGCAAAGAAATGAAAATGCCTTTACTATACCGGGAGGGTGAGTTAACAGCAGCTGTAGGACACTCGAGAGCAACCTGCAAGCTGGGTCGCCCCGAGCCCCGAGGGTGGGTCGCCTGGGACGTGGTAACCTGTACTCGCATGTAGGGAAAAAGGCTTGCAGATTTCACTGACAGGTTAGGGGGCATCTGCAGCAGATATTATCACTGTTACATATTCTCCTCTAAAAAATTGTCCCTCTCATAGTCAGCCTATTGTGGAGCAAGGCTTCTCACAAACTCTCATGAATTTGGTTCCGGATCTGACAGCTGTTTGACTGCATGGGAGTGTAAAACATGTTTTAAAGTCTGATATAACTCTGTTACAATTACTCTGCAACACAAGGAGTACCTCTCCAGAACTTCAGCCACCTAAAAGTTAATCTAACCTAGAACCTCCTGGTGCCTACCTCTATCTGCCTCTCCGACTGCAGTGTGCACTGTCATCCTGCAGCATCCACAAACCTGCCCCAGATGGTTTCACTCAAATGATGCTCAGCACAGGGCACGTCTCAAAGGCTGAAGATGATTGCTTGTTTTCATGAGCTCATCCAACACAGGACAAGCCCCGGCTTGTGGATGGGGAAGACAGGTTGGCAGTGGTTTTATTCCCAAACCAGTAAGTCCCCTTTGCTATCAAATAAAAGTATGAAAAGAGGTAATTTATAAAAGCACTGATTCTAGAGGAGAAGCAGCTTCCACTTAAAGGGCAACCATTTCTGGAGAGAACACCAAACTGATCTCCTGTGTGGCTGTGGAGTAACTATTCCCATTCGGACTTGGGATATTAATCATATCAGTAATATGCCAGCATTACACAACCTAAAGTTCAGACAGCCAGGAACTTGGGCGCATCAGATATCGATACACCTCTGCACATCTCCCATGTCTTTGTCTCAGGAGATTTTAAAACCAGTAGGACCAAGATGCACACCAAATACCAAGTAAATCCACATGGAGCATATGTCCTGCAACGTGATCAAATTAAATCTGATAGGCAAAACCTCACAAACAGAAAAACATGTGCAGTGCCAAGGAATAATCCGCTTCTTTTGCTGACTTTTATTCCACCACTCCTGCAGAGAGGAGGACAGAACCAAAACTCCTTCCTATAATACTTACCAGATTAAAGATTTACCCTTTTGGTTAAAACCTTCTCTCTCCACCGCATGAGCGTGTGAACTTCAGCAGTAGCGTTGCCAAGATACAAGGAAAAAAATCTCAAGATATTACGGTAACACACTATTTAAAGGCAAATAGTACAGCAGAGCTGAGCTGGGGATCTGACAAATTGCCACTGCACGTTCTGCTGTTACAGCAAAACAAATCCCTACCTGCATTAGCCATTTCTCATTACTTACAAAGTGGATTTTCATATCCATTTTACAACAAAGGAGTTTAGAGGACTACGATGTTCTGAAGTGGTCTTCACCATGGCTTGGCATCAAGTCAGAATGACAACAAACTGACTATACAAAAAGTGCATACAGCTGGTAATTTGTGGCACATACCGAGCCAAACCCCAACGAGAACACAGATACTGAACTGATAAATCATAAGGATGATGTACAAGAACACAGAGAAACATTGGAAGCAATTTCCCCTCGCAGAACCAAGGCGACATCGCCTCAGCAAAGCACTGCAGTTCAAGTAAAGGAAAACTGAGAGTTAAACATTTCCACATTTTAGCCCGCAACTTCCTAACTCCATTACCCTTTTATTAATTGCATTTGAGACTTCACTAAACTTGAGCTTGGGCTATTTTTAAAACTTATCTGACTCAACTTATTGTTGCTCAGAACAAAGATTAAACTTCTAATTTAGCTGCAGATAATTACAAGGCTGCAGGTCAGACCCCCGGTGTAATGTGGTAGGGTCTTCCAGTCAAACTGATAGAAACAGTCCTTAAAAAAAAAAAAAAAAATAGTAGCAGAGACGGGGGGGAAACAGGGGGCCATCTCATTGAGTGAAGAATCATTCTGCCTTTCTCCCAGCTGAAGTTACCAGGTTTAACGACTTTTTAAGTGGGGACAGATTTTGTCGAGTATTCCCCCTCGGTACTGTCGGCAGGGCTCTCGCCAAGGAGCATTTACGTACACAGCAACGGATCTTACCTGAAACTTCCACTTTCAGTAACAACATCCCTCTCTAGTTCTCAGTGTTCCCATCCAGTCCCTGATATTTCTCTATTGATCTCAGTGTTGTAACTCAATCTTTCAATTATTCAGCCCCTTGATGCCTTTCTGCTTTTTTTTTTGCCTTTCCCTAGAGATCATTTTCCTTCCAAGTTCCTGATCCTTTACCCTTATTTTAGAAATCTGTTTCTTTACACTCCCTCATCCCAGCAGAGGCCCCAGATATTTAATGAGAAAGAGCTTACTTTCTCACCTAAATAGCAGAAAAAAAAGATGCCAAGATAAAAAAGGATAAGGGTGTCTTTTGTCCTATGATATGTGCGTAATTCCCATTAATGTTATTCTTAAAGAGGGGGGCCAGTGGAGACTACTTGAACCTCATTTATCTAAAGAACTTGTCCTTATAGTTTAAACTCTTCCTTCTTCAACTCAAGACCATTGTGCCTCCTACTACCACCTATGGGAATGGCAAAAATCCCCACCTACATTACACTGTTACCTTCAGGAATTCAAAAGAATATTTATGCAGCAACCACAATTCTCGGTCATTATCTGCCCAAAGAGACAGTTTCAACTCTTCAACAGCTACAAGAAGTCAGTGGGAGTTGTGGATATCCAGCCTCCCAGAAAAGTATCAGGCTTTTAAAAGTAATTTTAAAGTATTTAAAAAGTATTCAGGGGCCCAAATTATAGCAACGCAGGTTTCAGAAATTACCCAAGAGGTTCCTTTAGTGGGATGTGCACCCTGCTGTTTTCAGTCCTGCTTTCGGTATGGGTTGCTGTTTTTTCAGTTCTGGTCACTGGGGGTTTTCATCAAGACATGCAGTTGCTCTGTCAAGGTTATCTCAAAATTTGATCTCAGGTCAATTTACTGTTTCCTCTAAATAACACAGTGCAAATAATAAGCGCATCGCTTCGTGTGATATCCCAGTGTCACACGACCTAATGCCGCTCACCATTCACAGATATCTTCATTTAGTTACTCCCTTCTTTTCTCTGCTGGTCTAAATCTGCAGACTTGCATGTGCAAACAGAGACTAGGACAAACACCTAAGCAGTCAATAAACACAAAAAGAGCTACCAAGATTTGCTGACAGCACTGAACAAACACCTGATGTTATGATGCTGCTGCGGTAAGGCATGAAGATCAAATTCCTTTTGAAATATGAAGGGATAGAGACAAGGCAGAACAAACTTGCTTGAAATCTCAGAGAATTTAAGTAAACAGGCTAATCAGGCCAGCTAAAAGACTGGTGAGAAGAGAATGATTTGGGGAGGAAAACCACACTGCAAGCCAGCCATTCCGGTGTCCAGCTCGAAGCTTCTGCTGTCACACAGCCAAGCTATTTCTATTTTCAGTGGGCCGTGCCTAGCGATCACCCAACGGTTATTAAAGCAAATTCCTGCATTCAGATGCATACACAGAGCCACACTGTCAGTGCACACAGACACACAACTGAGACCGTGGTATCTTCAAAACCTTCCTGTTACTTCCACATTTTGTTTGTGTAACAGTAGTGTCTCTATTTTAAAGCCCACATCAGCTGTTAAGCTTTACTCCATCTAGTCTTGTATTATTTTATCTGTCCAATATGTAGAACTGCCATAGCTAACATCTGCCTAAATCACACAAACTCGGTGGAACAATTGCTTAAAAATTATTTACACTAGGTGGATGGAATCATCTGACACAGAATTTGAAGCTCATTAAACAGCTCCTTGACAAATATTTGTCAGCATTTCTCATTTGTAATTAATTATATTGGGCTTTACCTGGTGATAATTTAGCATGGTCTCAAAACAGACTAATGCCTGCGTGCTGAACAGAAATTAGCTCAAACGCACGGTGAGAAATTGTGCCAGTCTTATGAAACAAGAATCCCCACATAAATGCAAGTCCCCCCCTTCCCACCACACACCACTTCTATCTGTGCTTTCTAATTATCTGTGTCCCACTTCAGGCTTGTCAGATGAACTGCCTGAGTCGAAGCTAAACAAACATCCACAGAAAAACCTCATTACCTTACTCAGTGTTCAGAAAACCTGAAACCAACTGCTTACTCCATAGAGATGGTCAGAGCTGACTCGGGAAACACCAAGCGCACCCCAGGCTTTAAGCTATCTTAACATTCAGGTCAGATTTCATTTCTCATCACAGTAAACCATCTTCACCACGGCACGTCAACAGCCATGTCACATCGGTCTCCTGCCCGAAGTCCTACGCACCAGGGGGTAGGAGGGAGGCAAACATCTTAGCGAAATCTCACCTCGCCAGAGAGCTCCACAGAAACCTCCTCGCCAGCACTGCCAGAGCACATCATGGAGAAAGTCACTCCAAAGGACTGATTTATCACGTCTTGAAAAATGCCCTTTCCCTGTCAAACTGGTGTCTGAAATGCCCACCTGGGTTTGGAGAACCTCAAGCTATGACTGTCGGTAACAAACACACCAGCGGTGCAGCACAGGCTACACCAAGCTGGGGAAAGCGGTCAGCTTGACAAGACACCGATCACGCTGACACAGGTACTGTCTGCGCCTTTCTCTTTTTACAGGCTGAAAGATTTTGGGAGGTCAGGGACGTGATGTGTGAGTAACTGCTCTGGAGTAAACCGCAGAGCTTGCTGCTGTCAGTCCCAGCAAGGCTACTCACGGGAAGATCTGGTGAATCAGATCAAATTGTAGGATCACATCTCAGCTGCTTAAATACAGAGTAAGCGCAGGTCTCTGAAGGTCAAAGCTTCAAGATGTTCCCCAGTGTAGGACCCCGGCCTACAGAGAACATGGCTACACCAGAGTCTAGCGAGGCCAGGCAAGGATCAGCCTGGCCACATCTGCGACAACACTAGATTTGCTCGACTGTCACTCCAAGGGGGGGGGGGGGGGTGGTCAACAATGAAAACCCACTGTCTTCGTTCAACTCCCTCTTCCCCTCTTCCCCTCTGCTCCCCACACAAACATTAGAGAGATCAAGGTATGGGCTGCCATAAACCCAGAGACAGATAACTAGAAGCAGATGGCCTCTATTTCTACACCAAACAATTTACACTTGAGAAGCATGAGAAGGCTACTGATACCTGGACAGAAAAGCAGCTCCAAGAGTGGGAGCTGGTTAAAAAGATAATTTTGCTTCAAGGGATGGGAACTTTTATCAACATAACCATAACAGACACAGATGACTCCTACTGAAGCTACAGCAGCCATGGGACGCATGCTCTTCTTGTGCAGCACCTATGTCCCCTTGCCAACTACGAGCCTCACACAATCAGGTATTTTGCACAATGTGGGCTTTTTCAGTCACCCCAACACAAAGCATTTAGTAAAGGACAGGTAAAATGAAGCTATATGGAAATCCTTGTTCGCAACTTTATATACACCATTCGTAAGAAGATCCTGGGACGACACCCTGCATCCACCCAACTCACACCTGCTGCAAAGATGTCCTCATAAGCAGAGAGCTCAGCCTCGTCCCTCCGAGGCGGCTATCCCCTCCCGTGCGAACCACCCCCTGCCTGCTTCCCCTCTTCTGGACCGCGGGTTTAGATCTTCCAGCAGTGAATACACTCCGCGCTTTTGTCCTCACTGTTTTTCACATCAAGCAGACAAAACACCCTCTGCCTCTGCACACTTTCAGCTGTGCTAAGCCTGAGAAAAGGCTGAAGTTCAAGCACAAAGCCTGGGCTGGGGCAGTCTTGCCACATGCTGGGCACAAAAGTCTTCTGGAACCTGGGGAGAAACCTCCATGGCCTCCAACGAGTCGGGGGCAGACCCAAAGCATGAGATGTATAAATACCAGGGCACCTCTCCATGGCACCCAAGGCTTCTTGTCTCAACTTAAGTATGTTAACACCTAAACATCTCACCAATGCTGAGAGATCTCACTCCACCAGCCACTCACAACCTCCTCACCAACACTAAAATCACGATAAAAACTTCAGGCTGCTACGCGCAACGCACACAGTAATTCCTGCCACATTAGGCTTGTGCCTTAGACACCTTCATCTCCCTCTGATCCTCAGAAACAACTTTTTCAACATACATACCGAGCTGCAGGAAAATGTTAGGAAATGCACCTAACAATGATTTTGTGACATTATTTCTCAACGCAGCGTGAAATCGTTAGGTCAAAATGTGCCACCTATCACATGAACATTAAAAGTATGTCAAGTCTCAGTGTGCGAGCTATTGTTTTATCTGAATGTGATATTAGCTGGCAGAACTGGGTAATGTTTCTGCGCTCCTTTTTAGTGACATAGGATTACGACAGGATACAAGTAGTAGCCATTCTTGGCTTCGCAAAGAGAAAACAGCAAAGCAATTATTTCCATTTCAAGCGGAAAATAAACAAATAAGAAGTGAAACAGAATAAAGACATTTTCTAAAACGCCCTACGAAGTTCTGACCATAAAACTTGCTCTTCGCTTCCCCTCCAAAAAGGACTACGGCCAAATTCTCGAGTCCATATTCCTATAAAACCCCTAATGACACAAACTGGTGCTTTGAGGAAGAACAGAACTTTGTCTGAAACATAAGCATGCAAATCTCACTCTTGCCGAAAAACACATATTCACACTCCTTCTCTCTCTGGTTTGAGCAGGGCACTCGTAGATGGGCTCACCAGGTGAGAAATGGTGGCAAAATTGAGTCTCGTGGTTACCTCAGCATTTGCTCGTTATCGCTTACACGAGTCTAACACCAACCATGTGGAGGTTTGCTGGAGTGAACAAACCCTCCCTTCAATTACACCAGAGTAAGTTCTCTCAGAGGCATTAGTCTGGACGGATACAGGTGTAACCAAGGATAAAATCCGGCTCCAAATAAAAAAAAAAAAAAAAAAAGAAAGAAACAAAACCCAAAAAAACCCTGAAAATGCCACTAAGTATTCCTGGCTAAATATTTAAACAGCTTAAGAGCTACACAGATTTTTTTGTTGAACAATCAGCTTCATCTCCGCATTTATTTTGACAGTTTCATAATTGTTCCAGTTGTGACTCCAGCGCACGTAAACCCAAATAAATCTTTTCGCCACGGCAAACTTCTCCGGAGCAGAAGTTATAAACAACAAAGCCCTTCAAACAAACGGGTCGGAGCTCCCCTCGCACGGCCGCATCCCCACCACGACCCTGGCCGGGCTGACACTGGGTCCGCGGTCGTGGGTGGGTGGGTGATGGGTACACGGGGGAGCCGAGGCCGGGCCGGGCGGAGGGAGGCACCGCCCGGGAAGCCCCCGGGAAGCCCCCCCCCCCCCCGCGGCGCCTCCCTCCGCCCGGCCCGGCCCCGGCTTACCCCCACCCCTTCATTCAGCATTTTTTTTTGGGGGGGGGGGGGAACACGACTAGTGCCCCCCGTGGAGTGGGAGGCCGCGGAGCCCACTCGTGAGAGGCCGGCAGGGAGCGCGGCCGCGGCAGGACGGGCGCCCCCCCCCCCCATCAGCAGCACCACCAGCGATCGGCGAGACCGAGAGAAGAAACGCAGACACGCGCGCGCACCCCGCGGGCCCACGCCGCGCCCGCGGACACGAGTGGGCGGCCCCGCCGGGACACCGCGGCGCGAGAAAAGTTTGATCCGGGGGAGGGGAGGGGAAGCGCCGGCGGGAGCCCCGCGGGGGGAGCGCGCACAACTCCCCGCTCCCCTGCCCCGGGGTGGCGGGGGCGGAGGCGGGGTGGGGTTGGGGGGGGAGGGTGGAGGTGTCGCCCCCGGTCCCCGCCGCCGCGCCGGAGCCCCCCGCCGCCCGCCGGGAGCGGCGCGCCGCGCTGCAGGTGTCGGCGGCAGGAAGGGAGAAGGGAGGGGAGCGGGGCACCCCGGGGAAGGGGAAGGGGCGGCGGGACCGCCCCCGCGGGCACCCCCGGCGGCGCCGGCCCGGGGGGGGGGGGGGGTAAGGGGCGGGGGGGGGGAAGGGGGCCGTCCGGGTCGGCGTTGCGGGGGCTCCCCCCGCCGCTGCCCCCACACAATGAGGCGCACACAAAGCGCCGCCGCTCCTACCTCCAGCGCCTCGAAAGTGACGAAGCTGGACATCGCGAAACCGTCGATAATGTCCTCTTCGGCCGAGGAGGACTCCCGCCGCTTCCTCCGGGGGGGCCGCGGCCGGGACGGCGGCGGGGGCCCATTGTCTTCCTTCTCCGAGCCCGAGGAGGAGAGCGCCGCGGCGGCCCCGGGGCCGGCGGCCCCGCCGGCGGCAGAGCCGCGCCGCCCGCCTTTGGCTCGCCGCTCCCGGTCGCGCTGGGACCGCGATCGCCGCTTCTTCCGAAGCCCGTTGCATCGCGCCGGGCCATCCATGTCTCTCGCCGGCTCTCGCTCTCGTCCCCCCCCGCCCCACCGCAGCCACAAATCCGGCTCCCCCGGCGGAATAACGGGGGAGGGAGGGAGGGAGAGAGGGAAGGAGAAAGGGAGGGAGGAGAGGACAGCAAGGGGGTGGGGGGGGATGAAAGAATCCGAGTGCGGTTCCACCACCACCAGCAGCAAGCACCAAATGTAAGAGATTCCTATAAGCGAGCCAAGGAAAGTAATGGCTGATCTCAGGTCGCCTTTGTAAAAAAAAAAAAAAAAAAAAAAAAAAAAAAAAAAAAAAGAAAAAAAAAAGGGGCGAGAGAGAGAGAGAGAGAAAGGGGGGGGGAAGCCTCACCAAGCAGGCAATAAATCAGAATAGCGGAATGCTTTGATCAAGGGGCTGGGAGGGCGAGGATCTCCGAAAGAGAGGAAAAAAAGCAGAAAAGAAGGGGGGGAAATAAAGAAAGAAGGAGAGAGACCCGCTGGAAGGAGGGAGCTGAGAGTATTTCCTTGCACAAAATTTATTTTCTTTCTTCCTTTCCTCCCCAACTAAAAGAAGTTCCACGGGGGGGGGGGAAATAATATATATATATATAGACGTACGGAGCTCTCTTTCTCTCTGCGTGTGTGTGTGCAGGGAAGGGTGCAGCCTTCCCCTCCCCACGAACACGCACTCCTCTCCCCCTCCTCCTTTATCTCCCTGGATCAAACACAATAATAATAATAACGATGCATCCAGATGCAATTTTCTCAGGCACCGACCAGGGATGGACTCTGGAGTGGAGATCGGATCCCAGCCCGGCCCCTCCAAAAACAAAACCAAACAATAAAAGAAAAAAAAAAAGAAAAAAAGGAGAAGGAAAAAAAAAAAAGCCCCAAAACACGCCCACCCACCCCAGCTATTAATACGGATCAATCATGGCAAATTCATCGGATTAATTGTGGCGAGGAGGGGGGTGCTGGTGGTGGTGACAATAGATCCGAGCGGAGAGGAGGCTGCCCCCCTCCCCAAAAACGACAACAACAATACAAAAAATACAGCGGTGGTGCTGAGGCTCAAATACGCTCCAGCGGGGACGGCACCGGCGTGCGCCTCCTGCTCCCGACGCCGCCTCCCTCGCCTCTCTCCCCCACCGCGGGGGAGGAGGCTGCAGCCGGCCGGTGTTCCCCCCCCGCCCCGGCCTGGCGGAGGGCACCCGCCGCCGCCGCCGAGCCCCAGCGGCCGCGCAGCCGGCGCGGGGCGGATGGCGGTGCTGGCCCCCAGCGGCCGCCCGGCCCCGCGCCCGCGCCGGTCACGTGGCGGCGGCTGCTGCCGCCGCCGCCGCCCCGCCCGCTCCCCGCTCGGCGCCGCGTGAAATGCGGCGCCCCGGCCGCGCGAAATAAGTTGCGGGCATGCGCGCAGGGCCTGCGCACTCGGGGTGGGCGGCCCGCGCTGCCCCCCACCCGCCTCGGCCCCGCCGGCCCCCGCTCGCTTTCCACCGGCCCCGTCCCGCTGCTCCCCGCGGCCCTCGCCCGCCTCACGCCCCTCTCCCCCGCTGTCTCCCCTCCTCATCCCGTCAACTTTCTCCTCAGTTCTGGCCGTCCCGTCTTCCCCCGTCCCTGCTCTGCCCCCCGTGTCCAGCCCTTCTCCTTCCCTCACGGCCCGCCCCCCGAGGGCCCAGAGCTACCTCGGGTGGTAGTCCCTCGCCGCCTCAGCTGCTGTTGGGTGCCGCAGCCTGCCCCTGCTCAGCCTTGCGTGTCCAGGCCTGCCGCCTGCCCAGGGACATGGTGGGCTTTCACCCTCCTCCTGAAGACGCGTGAGGGGAACCCGCACGTCTCTGCCCGGGGAGACCCTGGCTATGGCCGCTGCCAGGGCGACACCCCAACGTGGCTGGCACCGCACAGGTGGTGGATCTGCAGACAAAACAAACCGGGGCTTCCCACAGCCACAGGCTGCTCAGGTGGCACCTGGCCACCTGCAGCTCACCTGTCCTTCACTCTGCCCTCCCCATGTGGCGTGTTGCCAGTTCCCTTCCTTGCCCTCAGCTTTCTTCTCTCCCCTCTTCAGGTTTCCCACCTCAGTTTTGTGGAGGGGCCGTGTTAGGGCATATTGCCCATGTCACCTCAGGACCAAAAGGACTGTGGAACTAACAAATTTACTTCTTGAGCTTTTTTCTTACGGTCACCCTTCTCACCTGGTGTTTCTGTCTCCCGCCCAGGGGAACTGGCTGAGGGAACAGGCGTGGAAAGAAAAGGGGGTGTGAAGCTGTTTCGTCTAGCTTCAGGGGGAAAGCTTTAGGAGAGGAGACCTGCAAGGATTTTGCTAGTAAAGAAAAAGGATAGTGGAGGGGCAAGGAACAAGGTGAGAAAGAGAACCAAACCTGTGGAGTCTTCATGTTCAGGACAGAGAAGAGGGGCTCTGGAAGCGCAGTATTGGTTTTCCTCTGTCTACCAGCTGATCAGGCTATTGCACAGTTTGAAATATATTGGGTGAGGTTAGGTGGGGGGGGGAAGAGAAAGGGAAATCATTTAATACTCCGTCTCTACAAGAACCTTGTCTTGGTGTATGCAGTCTGCTTCTTGCTGCCTCCTGTAGCTGCTAATCATTTCTCCATTGAGATACCAAGAAGGGCCACAGCAAGTGGAACGAACGCAGGCTGAGAGCGTCAGTGTGTATTTTTCCAGTAGTCTCCCTCTAGGCTGCTCTGACTCTCAGGGGATGGTGCTCTGCTTGATTGTATAATACGTTGTTTACTCCATACCCTAACACTTAGGCCACTGATCAGGTAATATTCTTAATATATTTTCTACGAGTGTTAAGTGATCACATGAGCTAGTGGGAATCAGATACACCCTCTCTATCCAGAAGGTAAATGACATCTTTGCCACTCTCTCCACACCACACCTCCTGGACGGTATGCAGTGACTTATAAGCTGGTGCAGATGGGTGCGAACCCGAAGAGGAGCAAGCACAAAGCTGTTGGTAATCCGATAGTGTGAGAGTGTGTACCTTGCAGAAGGCCACACTGCTCATTGCAGAGGCACATGGCTAGTTTTTAAACATTCTCAAATATCGAGCTAGAGAACATCACCTCCTAGATCTGACCTTAGATCTCCCGATTCAGATTTTTTTTCTGTTTAACAAATGCATTTCTCTGTCTTGCTTCAGGTTCTTCTGCCTCACTTATAGCTGCCTGCCAGATCCATATAATCTGACTATACAGAAGAAGCTGTGTGAGTATTGTTTAAGTAAGTGATACAATTTGTACGTACAGGCAAGCTCAATATTGCAAGGTCTCTGTCTTCTGAGAAATATTAAGCTGTACAGTATCAAACAACTGTTACCTGTTGGGTTTTTTGGAAAATAACTATGTAATTTTCAGGGCAATGTAATGGATTATAGTTTCCTGCACATCCATCACCATTAAAGTGACTTAAGAGACCTGTAGTCGGATACGTTTCTGCAGACATTCATTGCATGGCTGAAAGTCTGCTCAGTCTGCGTTCTTCTTGAATGCATGTATGTGGAAAACAGAAACGATACGTGATTTATTTTACATTCTTTCTAGAAACAAATCCCTAGATTTGGACGTCTACTGGAAAAATAAGATTAAAACCCATCCATCTAACTCATCCTCCATTGCAAAACATTTTTCTTACGGGCAATATTTATATCAAGCATTAGAAATCACTGGTCACTTTCTCGGGTACAATACAGGCGAATTAGCCCTTTTCTGGGTCTGATCCAGCAGGAGCATTTCCACCACCCTTGATTGATTTGGGAGGGAGGGAGGGCAGGTAGACCTTATTGTTACACAAAACCTCAGACAGATACTCAGGAAGTTCTCTCTCCGGTGTGTTCTTGCCTCCAGCTGAGTATTTCAAGTCATCTTACCCGGAAGGATACTGCAGACCTCCATGCACATTTGTTCTTAGGCTGCCTGTTAGGTTTTCCTCTAGAAATACATCTTGCCTGGCATCTGGTGTGAGAAAATGGCTTTTTTTTTTTTTTTCCTTTTTTTTTTTCTTGCAGGCACTAGTATGCTCTGGTACCTTGCTGAGTCACTGTTTTTGAGGTTAATGACTAGTGTGCTCAACCGGATACTCATAGTTGTTAACACCCTCAGAAAGGGTACTTCTTGAACGTGTACCAACAGACCTATAATCTTCTGATTTGAGACAGATACCAAAAGCTTTTTGTTCCTAAATAATGAAGAGAGAAAGGTTAACACAGACCAAAAGCAACAATTGCGATTTCCATATCACCATTAGGCACTGGAGCAAAATAAAATTTGCAACTGTAAAAACACTGAAAGGGGTTTTCTTAGGACTAGCCCCTGGCATACCTGTCTGAAAAGGATATTTTGAAATAACTTGAAAATCAGGAGGTAATTCATTTCTTGAGGAAATGGCAAGAACCTTGCTTCTATTAAGAGTAATTTGCACTGTGTTTTGGCATTAAGCTTTAAAGATGGAATTTTTAAGACTTTAGTCCACATAAGATGCACAGCAGAGGCAAATGTGTCTTTCTGGGGTTAGCATCTTTTTAGGAGATGGATAGTTTGAAATAGCAGAATGGCTATCATCTTGCAGACCATTATTTTTATTTTAGAAGGAGTTTGATCTGGGAATGCAAAAAACAAGAGAAGTGGGAAAAAGAGCCTTTTTGTTATTGTTTCAACCCTGCTCGTACAGTGCATTTATAAGAATAGCAAATAATGAGAACCAAAATTCTAATACAAAATAAAAGCCAGGGCCATTGTGTGGATGGCAGAAGAATTTAAAACAGTTCCATAAAACTAAAACACTTTCCTGCAAATTGCATTGCTTATACAAATTGTATTGCTTATCAGAGAAGATTGTCTAGCTTCATAGCTAAGGGCTGGACTGGTTGTTTTAAAAGGTGTTTTCCTAGAAGGTGGTTCGAAGCAGAAACAGTTAAGGAAGAAGGAGCACCCAAAGTGAACCAGCAAGGAAAAATAGAAACCCATGACCTTTAAAAAAATAAATAGTTCGAGAATAATGATAAAGGCAGTACTCAAAGTAGTTAGTTGAAGCCCATCCCAAGACAGGTTTCCAGAACAACATCAAGAGAAAATATACAGAGATGAGACAATCGTTCCTTTCACAAATTGATGAACTAACCCAACCAGGGGAACTCATTGCCACAAGGCAGCTCTGAGGTCAAGAATAATGAGAACTTTCAGAGTAACCATAATATTGATTACAAAGTGGCTGAAGGAGATGTACGTTTTAATGCCTCAGAACACAAAACAATTTCTAAAACAAAGCAAGAGACAGGAGACTGAACTAGATGGACCACCAGTCTGATCCGATCTGCCAGCATCTGCATCCTCCTGACAGATATGGTCAAGGCAGGCCCACATCTGAATCTCTCCTCTGAATCTCTTGTGTTTTATCATTAGGAAATAAGAACAGTGCTATAACCATCCTTATCAATAGCAGGAGATCATAGGGTACATGAAAACATTGGTAGATTAGCTGGCCCAGAAAAGTTGAAGTTTGGATTTTTGTAGCTGGTGAAAATCATTGTGTAATTGATAGCTGTTTCTTAAAAATAGCTTGGAGTTCAGGAAATCTGAGAATTGAAAAAAAAAAGCTGGATGGCATCAGCAGAAGTACAAGTTTTCCCAGAAAAGATGGAAAACCAATTTATCTGCATTTCTCATTGTCCTAGTTGGTTATAATAAAATTATGAAGTAAAAATATGAGTAATTTTATCAGGGAAAAAAATCAGAGCAGCAAGAAGATAAGAACTTCAGAGTCTTGATCTATTGACTCGAGTGGATCTACGCTAATCTACAGCAGGGGAAAACTTGGTCCCTGGAGAATAGTGGAGTCACGAGCAATAAAGCTGTGCATGTTTATCATGTATGGCCAGAAAAACTCAAGAGTTTTTGGATCCTGCTAGTTCCTTGGGATTTGTTAATAAACACCCTAGTGGAAGGTGACTAAACCTGTGCTTCTAATTGCCTGAGATTCCTGATCCCGCAGCATGAGCAGTGGTGAATGGCAGCATTCACAAATACAGGGAGTAAAGCAGATGTCAGTGGGTTTCAGGAAGCTTCATTTGAAAACATGATTCAAAATTATGTGGATAGAACAAATGCTGTATTGATTGCGAAACTGTAAAGCATGGTGATAAATGGCGATATCGGAGTTTGCGTCATTGTGGATGGAGGATCCTGGAAGGTTTGATGCTGCAATCCCATTTTACTGAATATCTAATCTAAAATATAAAATAAATAGTACATTAATGAAATTTGGAGACTACATTAGATTTGGAAGAATCGCAAATATTCATGTTGGTGGAGGAACAAATATAAGGGACACCAAGAACAAGATTTAAAAAAAAAAGAGAGGAGTAAAAGGTAATGAATTATATCTGCTGTGGAAGCAAAGCACAAACTGCAAATATTATTACAGTTCTTCAGTTAGCATCGTAAAAAGCTAACTGATCTTCTACAGTGAAATTCTGACCTCAATTACATGTAAATGAGAAAACGACTATTGACTTCAGGAAATTCAGCATTTAGCTCTCAGTTGTTTTTTTTTCCATTTGAGAATGGGATTTCCAAATGTGACTAAGATTTGGAAGCATACACCTGCCCTTTGGTCCTTTTGAAAATAGTTCACCAAAGCGTATTGCTAAATGGGCAGCGTGCGTATCTGCCCTGGAAATCGGTCACCTTTTATTACCAGAAAAGACCAACTGTTTATAGTGCAGTGATGCCGAGTTCAGGTTGCACTATCGCGTGCCATACCAATGCTACTGGTATGTCACAGCAATCCAATCGTTTTGAAGTTTTCCTTCTCTCCCACCTTCACCAAAAAGCCCGTGAAGGAAACACAAGAACGTATTTTTCCAGCATTTTAAATCAATGTTTAAGAGAAACTATGTTTTAGCCCAACACAGGTTATGATATAGGAAGAACTATGTGTAATTTAATAGCCTGGGTTATCCAGGGGGTCAGACTACCTGATCCTGGTCCTTTCTGGCCTTTAACTCTACGAATAAATTAGAAACCTGATCTCTCAAAGTTTTAATTTCAGAGCAGACTTTGTAAATGGGGGTGGAGTGGAATTCCTAATAGATTACGTCCTCCTCCAACATTCATTTTTCTCCCTGAGAAAGGGTGTCTTTTAAAAAAGTGTTTAGTTCCACATCTTCTAAATTACAAAAAATTTATATCTCTTTATGTCTTACACTGTGCTGTGTGCCAGCACAGCAATTATTAAAGCATTTTTATTGATATTACACAGCTCTCTATGAAATGTGAGTTAAATTTATCATGAACATCGATTTTTAATGACAGCTCAGGTTTACATTTCTGAAGTTCATACCTTTCCGCTATTTTTTTGGTGGCACTAGAGTAGGGCAGCTACAATATCTTTATTTGTTGGAAATGGATTAGGAGACATCCTGTAGTTTACTCACATTTATCAGTGTAATTCTACTGATGAAAACAATAAAGTGTTCTATTGTAGTTAATCTGTAGAGAGCAGAATTGGGCTAACTGGTCCAAATCTTCATACCCGAGTACCTGAGGTTCCTACATCTGCACTTAGGCACTTAAGAGAGTGTCTTGATTCTTAAAGCTGTTGCACGTGCTCAGCTTTCAGTTTGGTTTTATAAGAACTACGGGACACCACATCCCTGGAATCAATTTGTCATCCTCTGCCTTTTTTTCCCCATATATTATCTTTCGTTGTTACTAACAAACTGCTGGAGGTAACTTTTGGTTTAGCAGACTGAACGTGACGCTGGGTACTAAAGCAGTTAGCAGTGCAGGGAATGCTGCTTTTTAATCTACCTGTTTTTTCAGCTGCTGCAGATGGAAGGGGGGAGAGACTTTTCCGGGCTTGCTATTTAACATACTGTATTAATATGCTTTTCTGAAAACAGTCACCTGACGTGGAACATGCAGGAGCAGAGTCTGGGCTAGCAGCATAACTAGGTCTCCTCTGGCCTTAAGTAGGCTGAGGACAGAAAGGTACAATGTGAAGTCAAATGCAATTATTGACCACTCCAAACAGTATTATGCCAATCGAGCATCAAGCGCGCTTAGTGTTCAGGTAGCTTTCAGAAGGAAATTAGGTCTGTATTAATGTAAGCTACTGTGGATAAAACCTCCAGCTTGGTGAAAATGTCGCTTCTCCAAAATAGCTGTATTTCTGTTAGACACATCTGTGCAGGAGTTGGGGGGAGGCTTGGGTTGGTTTTCATTGGCTGATGGGGGACGGACTATTGGTTGCTGCTAAAAATGATCCCAAGCAAACTTTTACAAGGTCTTCTGTGACTAATAAAACCCGAGTCTTTGAAACTTATTACAGCCCAAGTTGTTGTTAAGAGATAATTCTCTTCGATCCAGATGCTTCCATCTGAAGTGCAGTACAGAGAAAAGAAAAAGGGAGAAGAAAAATTGATGGAAAGCACCTGAAAGTAGAGGGGGAAGAAGTCTGCAATTTCTCTCCCTTTAACACTTCATGCACTGGACTTGGGAAGTTGCTTAAAGGTTCCTGTGCGGAGTACAGCACGGTGGCGACTGAGGAAGACCCCTGCACAGTGTGCTTACCTGTGAAGAGATCTGGGAGGAGGATAGTCCTTTCCAGGCTGGGTAGGGTACTGACACATCGGGATTTCATCTGGAAGGTGATAGGAGATAAGGTGGGGTTATCTTGCTCGCAGCATAATCTCTGTAACAGTGAATACATGATCACAGATCTGTGAAAGCGCCTAGGTAGAGCTTCTCTTTGCATGAGTGCCCTGAGATTCCGGCAAAGGATTTTGATCATCCTCAGCACGTTTGGTGTATTCTGTAGATGTAAAGGGTAGTAAAATCCTTCCCTCTGTGATTCGTATTGTATATTTCCAGCCATTTTTCACCTCTTCCTGCACTCAGACCCAAGGGCCTGCTCATGAGCAAATGAGTGAGATAAGGCGTGGAGGCATTCCTCACAGTCCTGCAAGATGCGGTATGGCTGCTGCTTGGAAAGTGATATAGCATCGTCTCCTTCATGTCTTTAGAATAGTCCCTCCAGAGAGGAATGAACATATTTTCCTGGCCACCCACCTCCTGGGCATTTATTTCACTTTTGGCCACCCTTCCCCTCTTCTGCCTGTGCCCCCTTGCATCTTGTTCCTGACCTCTGGACTTTATGCTTCAGTCTGGAGAGATGGAGACTTCAGTCATCTCTGGAAAAGCAAGTTTGTTTGTTTATAAACAATAAATCATGACTGGCAGTCCTGTTTCATGGGACATCAAATCCTTCTAACTACTAGTGATAGCTGGAAATCTAAGGCGTCTTTAAAAATCCCAATATATACTGGGAGATATATATATAACATATCTGATATATTCCGCGGATGGTATACAAGCAGCCCCAGTATTTACAGAACTTCACTGATATGTCTCACTTATCTGTTTACTTGCCCCAACCTAAAATAACCCATCAGCAGACACTGTATATATTTTGTTCTGAGAAGGCAATCCCTTTTTATCTTCCATGAATTTGAAAACACACCAAGCTCCTCGAACAAAAAATAAAAATAATAATAAGGCAGACACAAGCAACATAAATCAATATAGCACTATTGATGTCAACAGAGCTATGCAAATACATACTAGCTGAGGATGACACATAAAATCAAGCACTAACTTTATACGGAAGAAGATAGAAACAACAGCAGCAATATTAAATACACTTTTCAGCTATGCTCAGAATGGATTGTGGAATAAGTCATCGTTGTAATATGTAATTTGAGAGGGCTGTGAATTCTTCTGTGAGCATGTTGCTTCAGGAGACGAAGAAAAATCAAAGCACAGCCTTGCAAGGAACATTCCCCCCGATATTAACAATAAAACTGTAACACTGCTTGGCTTTAAATAACAATTCTAACCAGTTTTTGCAGGTTATTGTAAATTCTGCTCTGCCCCAAAGAGTCAGGGTTGCAACAGTGCTGGAACAAATGCCGTTGCAGGCAAGTGATTTGTGTCAGCATTGGCCAACTCGGAGTTTTACTAAAAACATAATTATTTCAGAAATCGTTTCTGCCTGCAATGAGCATTATGGTCGTACTGCAGGCAAAGTTCCCAGTGAGGCGCTGGGTCTGCTTGGATAAAGCCCCTAAAGACTAAATAAGAAACATACCAGTATCATTAGTGAATCTGCTGCTCTTTCTAGCAGAAGAAGCGGCTGGGCTCACACACAGCTGTGGTGGTGACAGAACGATGTATCTTTTGGTTAAGCTGCCAGTCCAACGTCGGTTTACCAGCACAAGACTTACCATATGCGTGAAGCCCCTTTGTGAGCTGATGAGCTCCTCCAGACTCTGAGGCTCTCTACTGTCAAATCTGACCACAGAAATGGGTAGTGGGTAAACAAAGCTAAGAAAAAAATTACTTAATAAATCAACAGCTTAGCAATTAATACATGCACCTACCCCGTAAGTTCTTCATGTAGCAAACTTATATGAGTTAAATATTCACCTAGTATTCGTTTCACAGAATGGAGTTATTCCCCATACACATTAACTGAGACAATTATTGAAACACCAAGATCAGATTAGCTACTGTATCTTGAAAAGAACAAAAAAGAAAAGAAATCATTGCTGCAGCAAATTGCAGAGGTGTTCAAAGGCCCAAAAGGTTGTTCAACTAGTAGACAATTTTAAGTAAAGCTAATAAAACATGGCCACTTCATCATTCATTCATGAGAAAAGGCTGAGTTCAGACACTGCATTTCAGTAGAGAAGACTGTCTATAATATCCTGTCTTTTGTTCATCATTTCCATGATCTCCATACCATCTTGTTTATGCAGCAATTCTTTTAGCGCACTGAAGACCAACCCAGCGAAGTCAAAGAAGAAATCCCCACCATTTTAATAGGCTTTAAATCCGGTCTTGATCACCCTCTTTCCAGTGCTGGGACGGAGCCCTGCAGAGTGCAGGAACCTCATGTTGACAGCGCTTTCCAGGGAATAAGCTCTTCCTTGTTTCACTGGATCCTTATTAAAAGCCTGAGTCCGCCCCTCCTGAATTCAATTGCAAGATTCCCTTTGCCTTTAATTTGTAGCAGGTCTGTAGGATCCAGATCAAGAGCCACATCAGGAGATTTGTGATCCATTTTCTGTCTCTGGTTCTGACATGCGTCATGAATAGTGGTGTGCAAATTACTCCGGTCATTTGTTCTTCACTCAGACCGTCCGTGGAAATGAGGAAGAAATTAATTTCCCTGTTTACAAAGTGCCTCGATACTGCTCACAACAACAGTTGTGAGCCAAGGCTGCTGTGGTCTGAGGTAGTAGTGCTGCCTCAGGCACTAAATGCTACGGTGAACTGAGGTTTCCAAAGTTGGCTAGAGAATTTGGATACAAATTATGGGAATTTTAATAGGCATCCAAATCACCACGGCAAGTTTAAAACATCATCTTTAAGCATCACTAGCCATAATCACTCCAGCTTTTTGCTCCAGTCATTTTCCCCTGCGTATCCAGTTAGTCATTATTTCTTTGTATTCTCCCTGCCTCTTTCCAGGCAGAGACCTTATAGCCATAAAACTTCCAGGAGTGTAACCTTCTGTCAAATGAGGCAAAACACCAAATAATTAAATAAATAAGCAGCATCAGGGTTCATTGAACGAAGATTTTGGTTAGGCAGAGGCTGTTTTATGATTTTACTGATCCGATGCACCTTATTTTCATCTTCTCCTTTTCCTGTCAGAGCATTCTTGCCATTTAAAATTGAATCTATCTATTTGACATTTTCTCCTGTTCTCTGTGCCACTTGCTATAAATACAGTTCTTCCACTTTCCAATGCAGCTTTTAAACATTACTATTTACATATATTTTTAATCCTTTTTTTCTCCAGACTGAAATCTATTTGTAATTTTTCAGAAAAAAATCTCCTCGTTATAAAACAACTACCATGGATTATTGAAGGGGGAAGGGGAGGAAAATAGGATAGGGAGGGTTATCGCTTGTACAGGACAAAGTTGGGCTAATAAAGGAAAACAGCAAGTTTCAGCTCTAAGGGTTGGCCAGATCTCTTCAACACCAGACAGACGGGATCATGAACCCCTTGAGGTGGGCATAATCTTTGTGTTCTCACTGCTGGGCGCTGCGCAAGCAGAGGTTCTTGCTTGTGACCATTACTTCTATAGGCTGTCCCAAAACAAATAAAAGCAACAATAACTTCATAATAAATAAATATGAACCATCAGGTAATGAAAAAATGGTATCACAAGGATATCAAGAATAGGCCATGTGCCCTTTCAGTTTAGTATTTTAACCTGGCTTTCCGAAGGAAATAAGCCCATGAAGTTATGCTGGCTGTTGATCTGTTCATCCCTATTGACTTTTAAACCCATTGATGAAACTCAAATTTGCCAGAGAGGTAGAGGTCTCAGAGACAGGTCATGAAACAGGGCAGCAGTGTAAGGAAAGGCTGTGGCACGAGCTCTGCCCTTTCCAGTCACCAGAGTGAGATGGAGGTCAAGATCCTTGGATAGCACCACGGGGACACGCCGTGCGGAGCCAAGGCTTTCCCCCTCCCCTTGGCACTGTGGCAGCTCTGCAGAGACTGCTACATCCTATTTGTTATACGTCAAGCAAACAAACACTGTCCTGTGGGAGAGGCCATATTTTAGCCCTTATTTGAATCATTTCTCTAGATGTTCTTTTGAAAAAGTACGCAACGATCCAGTGAGGCTTTCAAAGAACAACCTCCCCACAGTGTGGGTGGTAATACAAAACACGTTGCTTTCAGACCTAGCTGCCTCCAGTAACAGCAGATAAAGCACTTTATTTCACCTCTTTCACAGTGATACCATGAAAGCTTACTGCCCTAAGTCATACTCAGGAGCCTGCATTCATACTGCTCCTCATTCCGCCACAATGTAGTCTTTTACAGCACACCTTAGAAAATTATGATAGTGAGTTGATCAAGGACCAGCTTTTGAAGGTCCCTTTAACAGAGCGCTGTAGAGCAATGTCCCAGCCCTGCGGCAGTCCTCCCAGCTTCGTTGTAAACCGATGGCTGGGACTACACATGCTGAATTTCTCTGAGAACGCCACACCAAACTGGAGTCTGGAAATGCTAGACACATTTCAAGTAGTAAATACCTTTTCCGAGCATCTTAACCTAATAGGACTTTATTATTTCAGCCAACTGTAAAATCAGAACATGACTCGCTAGTCTGACAATGTTATCTTGTCAAGATCCCAATTTGTTGACTGTTGGAGGGGGGGGGTTTCTTGTTGTTTTCTATTTGCTTTTGGTTTATCCTCAATTCTCTTTTCATTTCCCTTTCTATTGATTTTGCAATTTTCCTTTCTGCTTTTCACATTTCACACACTTAGATTTCAGTGATTTCTCTTCTTTTATTCCTGCATTGGTATTTAATATATGCATTTCTCTCCATGCTTAAACAAGTAGAGCCTCGATATCTTACCAGCTTCATAAAACTCCCACCAAGACGACTCTTCTTTTGTTTTCACTTGGGTCGCAGTAATGGTATTCTGGCAGCTAAGCGTTGGGACCTCTTTTCAACTAAATGTATCAAACCAGAAAAATAAAGTACAGGGGTTCCTTTGATAACTCCTCTGGTCTTTAAGCGAGTTCACAGGCTCAGAGTTTACAGCCATACTTATAGCATTGCTGAACAAATGTTAGCATTTTAGCAGAAAGTCTTATTCCCTTCTTTATTCTTAACATGTTAATATAAAGGGAAGTACAAATGACAGGAGTGTGGAATATGTGGGCTCGATATATTCATGGGTATAGCTCAAAAAAAGAGAGGGTGCGACTGTCTTCAGGCCTCGGGTTTAACACAGAGCAGCTGGGCAACGCCGCTTACACAGGCCTTTCCGCACAACAGGCTACGAGCTGCTCTCCAGATGCTTCACAAGCACCCTCGGCTTCAGGGACAGCATTTCCGTGACTGTGGGACTTGTTGCCCACCCTTCTGTGCTCTGTCTTGCCCTTAACCACCAGCATAAATTGCAACTCAGAAGTGGAGGCATTGTGGCCTCTGCTTCCCAACGGGCTAAATGGCATTTGTGGTTCTCCTCCAGTACAGCTTGTACACAGAGCCATAGCTGGAGGGGAAAAATGTACCTCCTCCCCCTCCCAGTATTGCATTTAAGAAGCTGTTATATGCTGCATGGTATGTAGTACCAACCGTATAAAAACTAGGTTATGGTGAAAGCAAATGTACATCTGTTTAATGCCATGAGTAGTCCCATTTGAATCTATGAGGGGATTAATCAGAAGCAAAATTTTAAGCGTATGAATAGGTGTGGGCAGGACCAGGACATTACAGCTCACTGCAGTGATCTACGTCAGAAGAATCACAGCACACACATTTGCTGAGGACAAAAGATTGTGACTGTCCGATGTATTTCTTATATTGCCATGACCTCAGGAGCAGCATGAGTTCTTACCCAGTCTGGTTTTGATCCTTTTATGATCATAATTTGTTGCTTTTAACAGCTTAATTTAGTCATTCTGATATTTTTAACTGAAAAAGAAGCATTGAGTTTCAATGAGTTCTTGGCTTTGTAGAGTAGGATATGATCTACTCTTACCCCAAATCTTTGTTGTCCAACAGTATTTCTAGAGTGTCAGTAGCTGAAGACAAGTGGCTGTTCAGTAATTTCAGCTTTTAAATAATAATAAAAAAAGATGTTAGCCTTCAGGGTTTTGAAAAATAATTTTAAAAGTATGTAGCATAGTATATAGTGTATGAATCACATCCTTTCACAATGAGTTGTTCAACAGCCCTGTAATTTTGCTGGCTATTGCCTTGATTTTAGAAAATTTGGACTTCACAGTTTTGAGTATGAAATCTCTCTCTCTGTAATTACTGAGAATCCTTTTTTTTTTTTTTAAAGACTGATTTTTAAAATTGATATGAAATTAATTTACCTAGGTTGAGTCTCAAAATTAATTCTGTATTCACAGAGTAAGTTGCAAGTTTGGGGAGGCTATGCTGCGTTCATCATACAAATGAGAGTTAATAGTTGTTTTAAGCACTGCATGCATCTCAGTCTAGAGTGTGGAGCTGCAAATGATGCTGAAGATCTGTATTACAAAGATGAAGAGGATTGGGTCAAACAGCATGAATTATTCTGTATTTTTTTCATTTTCATTATTCAAACCCTCACAGGCAGTGTCAGATGTTGCATTTTGCCAGGAAGCTCTTTCAGAAACGCTTCAGACATTGCTTTCCATGCAAAGAGCTATGGTTTTCCAGGACTGATTCTCCAACAGTGAAGTGTAAATGAGGCTCCATTTTTGGTAGCTTAGCTAGACTAAGGTTGTACAATAATAAAGCTGTGACAAGAGGAAATTTGTTGGCTGATTTATCATTTTTCCCCAGAGTAGGAAAGATTCTTCTGCACAATTTTGTCTTGAAGAAAAAACAAGAAACCTCACTAGTAAGAATATAGTAGAACGCCCCATTTTGTCAGTATGTGGAAGACACTGGGATGACTGCCATTGCTTCAACTGCTCACAACACTCCTGTAGTGTTTTAGTAGAGGAATTTTGTTCCTCTAAAGAGCTGGATGCTCCTGAGAAGCCAAGCTGACCTTTCCAGAGCTTAGGAGTGCTATAGCAATGGAGATAAGTCAAAGACACTGCAGAGAAAATGACCAACCTTGGAGCAACCAAAATTTAGGGAAAGCAAAGACTGAACTTTTATTTATGTAATAAACAATGTTGATGTAAAAATCAAGAGACAGGGGCAATATAACAACCCCTAAAATAATTTCCAAGCACAGTACTGTACATTTTAGACAATCAAAATTACAAGCTCTGAGAGTACAAGATTAATTAAACTGTGGTAGAAGACAATATTTTCAAAATCAAGTGAGATGATATACTTAGAAGAATCCTGAGTAGTAAAATGTCATAAAATTCAGGAATACCTGCTCTTTCAGATTTATAGATCTGCAACCTCAAGCTCTACACTTGCTTTACTTAATTGGCCATACAGCCTGCCTGTAGATAAAAAAAGAAAAGGAATAAGGCAAAAAGCAAGTAGTCCATAAAGGATACCTAAGTTGGACAAGGTTGTGTTTTCTCCTCTTCTCCCCTTTCTCCGCTCTAATCTCCCCTTCCCTCCCCTTCATGCTCTGCTTCTCGCTAGTGGTTGATGAAGGCCTGTCTGTTTTTCTTTTTTTATTATTACTGTTTTATTAGAAGTTCAGTTCCTGCTGTCTGAAACATTCTGTGATAGCTGGAGAATAAGTCATATGTGACACTACATAAAATAAGAGGCTTGAGTAACTGCGATAGGAAGAGATTTACAATGAGTGTGTAAAGCTTTGTGTTGTTGGTTTTTGTTAACAATTTCACTTCTGTGGCTGGACTCGCATTTTCCTGCATTAAACCTTCATCCAGCTTCTCCCTTCAGATACACTGGGAGAGCTGAATAAGTGCATTTCCTGAGATACTCTGCTGAAGGATTAAAATGTGAGTGGTTTGGCTGAATTACTGGGGCCCAGGGGAAAAGTCTGGGGACAGAAGCCCCAGATGATGAGACAAGGTCAGACGCTGGGAGCTGTAATCACCCAGGTGAAGCATTGACCTACTGGAAAGTAACTGCAGAGACAACGTTAAGTTAAGTCGAAGTAACCCTAGCTCCTGGTGGCAAATTATCCCCACGTGCCACCTGGAAGGTTTCACTCATTGAGTTAAGTCACAGCTCTCAGTGAGGCTGCTGGAACACTTCTAGTAAAACCAGAACTGATCTGTACCCCGCATTTTTAAGGTTGGTTGTTTTTTTTTTAAAAAAAGCAGTTCCCTCACCCATCTTCTCCTCCCATCACCCTTTAAAGAGCTGTCAAGCAGCAGGTTTATTTTTGCTGAATCCGAATTTAGGGTGTTTGGGAACAAACCAACCAGGGACAAATTTAAGAGAAAGACTTGTTCGCATTTTCAGCACAATGCGTGAGCAAACAAATCTCTTTCTGAACACTTATGTCCACCATCATCTTTTCCTGCATTTCTCTGAGCTGAGGGTCACTTGAGCAAGTTCTGTTCTGGCAATAAGGAAAATAAAACAATATTCATATTCTACATCATAATAAAGCACCATCTGACTCGCTTCATTCCAGCTGCCAGAATCTAGCAGAGACTCCCCGTGCAATGAAAGAGTAGGTACCTCCATCAGACTGCCATATCGCAGCCCCATCCTGTCTTGTTCTTCACGCTCCCTTGCCTGCGTTCACTCCCTCACTTTCTTTCTCATCGGACGCAAGCTTTCTGGGGCAGCAAATGCTCTTTATGTTTTACATTTGCACAATAGCAAGTACAATGCAATTCCTGCCCTTAGGCATTAGCACAAAACAAGTCTTAAAAGGAGTATTACATATTTGCCTCTACTGTGTAGAGGCTTTGTGTAGAACGTGGCTCTGAACTTGGCTTGGCCACAACCATCTTCTCTATGGATGAACAAGCCAGAAGAAAGCAAGTCCGTGGGAGCTCTAGGAGCAGGGTAAGGAGAAGGGCTGCAGGGTGGTTGCATGGAGCACTGGAAAGCCCCTTGACCTGACATGACTTGAGGAGGAATTTCGGCACCAAGGGGAGATTGGATGACTGGGTACTTGCAAAGTTGGTCACTGCTGAGCAGCGTAAGCACCTGGGACCTTGCTGGGTCCAGCCAGCCGCAGTGAGCACAGGTCCTGGGGAAAGCTGAGCAGAGACAGTCAGCAGCCACCACTGCCATGCTTGCCCCAGGGCAGAAGACAGCAAAAAGGCTGTCAGAGGCCACCACTCGGGTGATTTTGACAGCTGACAAATATCCTGGTGAAGAATGACCCATTCATCAAAGGCGAAATTAATTATGGATGAGATTTGAAGGAACCGTTCAGGAGTGCTGTGTTTGGTTGTTAGTTAGTGGTGGTCCAGGCTCTCAAGGTCACCACTAAAGGGGATGTTTAATGTCCAGCTGACACTCCCCTTTGATTTCAAGCTCCTTTTAAAATTCATTTGCACAGTTCCTAGCTAGCTCAGATACACCCTGGATTAGTAACACACACCACTGCTCCTCTCAGCTCCCTCTCCTTTTGCTGCCTTTGAATATTCCAACTTCTCCTTTTGCTCTTGCCTATCTCAGGTTTTATATCTATCTGCAGTGTTTTCTCTCTGTGCTGCTCTCATTTCCCTTCTCTGTCCCTCCGTGTAATCCTTATCCTTCTCTGTGCTTCATTTAATCCTGGCTGCCCGATTATGCAAATTGCACATTTACATTTTGACGGGGCTCCACCCCTTTTCACGTCGTTATTTGTAATACAAATCGTTTCCCCTTGCTTCCCCCAGTTCCTAGCTGCCTCTCAGCTTCCTCACTGGGATGTTGTGTTGAAAACGCGGGGCTCAGCCGCGATCCTTCCTCCAGCCCTGCGCCAGCAAAGCAGTACAGGGTGCCCTAACCCCGGGGCCACGCTGCACGGGACAGCTCGGAGAAGCACATTGACCTCCCTCTTCTACTGCATTGGCTGAGAAGAGAAATAGAAATGTGTCTTCTCACCTGATCACCCACCTCCCTGCCATCAGGTATGGAAGGGCTGTGGTTGCAAGAAGCTGAGCTGGTGCTCAGCGTGGTTGAAGTGACCTCCCTCTCTTTTCCACTTTGCATCAATTGATGCAGGTTTCTAGTCATTTTTTTTAGGATGTTGTGGGTTTACGTCTATTCCCCCAAAGATTAGCTGCACTTGTCTACTGTACATCTAGAAAAAAAATCACCCACAGTGCCCTTAAAAATAAAGTTCAGGTAGAGAAGTTAAATGCTATTTCTTCCATAACTTACTTACTAAAACTCACAAGATTTTGCAATAGCATCTTCCACCTTAAGTTGCATTTATTACTACTGTACTCCGCACCAGATATTGTACTGCCCTCATCTTTATAGCATTTAAGATTTTTCTAGTAGAGTAGCATCAGTTTCTGCTTCTGCTCACCCTCTTGCTTGGAGGAGATTTGTTTTCTGCAGACTAGTGTTTTATTTGGGTAAGGCCTTATTTATCTTAATTCTAAGTACATCCTGCTCTGCGTTTACATTGGAGAAGACAAGGTCAGGGAAGTATACATCTTATTTAGACTGGAAAGTGCTGAAGTCTGAGCGCTCCCGGAGAGCAGTCTCCCAGCAGTAGGCATTATTCTTACTGCTCTCATGATGACCTTCATTAGCTCCCACATGAGTTCATTACCTCATCTCCCAAGAAAGTTTCATATCTGTGACACATTACACAGTGGTAAAATTACATTTAAAAGTACAAAAGCCATCTTAGCTTCACTGGACCGGGGCCAGACTTACACAAAGCACCATTGGGATCCCCATTCTTAACCTACCTTCTTGACACCGCCAACACAGAGGGATTATTTGCACGTTCGCTACAGATGCAGCAATATAGCCCCAAGAGATGACCGTCCCCAAAGGTAAAAGAGGCAAAGGCTGAGAGTGAAGTGGCATCACCCATGGTTTACAGAGAGGCAGAAACGATTAGCCCAGGCTTAGCAAGAAGCCTGCAGGAGAGCTGGCAGCCGAGCCTGGGCACACTGAACCACGCACCATGAAGTTTGCTGCGTGATTTACGTACATATGAATTTTTATAACAGGAATGTATTTTTCCTCTTCTTTCTCTGTCAAGCTTGAGTGAGCACACGGTTACAAGACAAAATTGCCTTTGCTTTCCAACAGTGCTGTCCCCGCCTGTTTTCCATTGCTGCTCTCACGCCCATTCTTCTTTGTCATTTCCAGCCCTGTTACAACCCCCCATCTTTGCTCCTCTCCTTTTCTTGGCCAAGACAACATGGAAAATTCACATTCCTGAGGGCGAGGTTGGTATGCCAGAGTGCTTCCTTCTCTCCCTACAGCTCCCTATTTTTCTACAACACGCATTTACCTTTGAACTTTTGTTTTAATCTCCTTTTATCAATCTCCAGATAAAGCCCCATTGGTTTTCTATCCAGTCCAGCCCCTCATTTACATTCCCAGTGCGTGCCTTTCTATACTTAGATTCAACTTCCTTCCCTGTCTTATCACCGCTCTTATCTGATACCTTCAGCTTAATGTATTTTGTCTTCCCCTTTTCCTCCCCCTCTCCTTTTTCTGTCCGTTTTTAAGTGAACTCTTCGTGCACCACTAAGCCCACTCCATCATGGCACTGCCGTCATTTCCAGTCCCGAGCGCCGGCTGGTGTAGGCATGCCTCCCCTCGCCGACGGAGCAGCGGCGTGCATCCCCTGCATGCACCGCTGGATAAATGGCCAGCATTAGAAATGTTCTATGAGATGGAAGCCTGTGGCAGTGCTAATGTGCCACCACTAGTGCATCTCGCTGCAGTCGTCACATCAGTCCTGAGGGAAATTACAGCAAGATGATTTACGGTACTAGGCCTCCTGTTTTAATCCTGGCTCTTTTGCATCCTGACGGAGGGAAGTACAGTCGCACTAGCAGCTGGAAATGACTGGCCTTTTATCACGGTATTGCTGTATCATTGCTTATTTCACCATGTGTTTGCTCCCATCACGTGCCGACTGTTCATCACTAAGAGAAGATGCAGGGGAGCTGGACCAGGAGAGAGGAGGAGATGATTAACGCTAATGGCCGGGACTGGCGATATGAGGCTGATAATGGCTGCTTGTTGCTTTTTTGCTAGCAGAGTAGAGCAATAGCCATATGAGAAAGGGAAAGGTCAGATACTGAGGGAAATAGAAGATACTTAAAGCTAAATGCCAGAACATCAGTTTAGTGAACTAAGGAAATATTTCCCTCTTTGTGCATTATGGGCCTCCTGAACGGCACGGCAGGGCTGGGAGGTGCCACCACTGCCCCGCTCTGCTCCGCAGCCACGAAGGGGCTGCTGCAACAGGGAGGGTTTTTCTAAACAGTTCTTTGGCATCAGTCATCACGAGCACTCAGTCACGTTTAAATACTATTGATGTAGTCATGGACCACTTGCTTATTGAGACTTAGGGGTGAAAACCTGCCTGTAATGAAACGGTCACTGCCGTTACGTTTTGTGCGGCTGTAACCATTTTGGCTGGAGCACCGGGGCCTTCAGAGTTAAAAGCTCAGCTGCAGCTTCCCACCTCGGGCTGTAGGGACTTGTATTCCCAGCGCAGCAGTCACGGGTCAGGCTCTGTAGTATATACATCCCAGGAGGCTGTATGTGCGTAGAGCCTGAGAAATCCTGGACACTGCTTTGAACTTAAATTATTAATACCCACTCAAGGCTTCCTCGAGAAGACGAGCTGAAAACCACAGTCTGTGTTTCACTCGGAGGATACTCCACCTTTATGTTTGTGTCAAAATGGGACTTTCACAAATGCCTTTGTTGCCAGGGGCTTGAATTATGTACAGGGAACTTGGCGCTCTGCTGCATCGCAGTAAACAACAGCACATTTCTATGGATTTATTAATCGGTTTTGTATGCATTTATTTTTCTGTAGTGGTTTAAGCAAATAAAATGAACTAACCAGAGGATTTTTACTGAGTTAATTAAAGAGGAGAGCAGTTCCAGGCAAGCATGACATTAAAGACTTGCCAAATACCTCTTTTCTGAAAATACTACCAGCCACTTTAAAGTCTGCTCCAATTCTCAGGCTCTAATGGAAAGTCCTTTCCAGACAAACTGGTTCAAGTTCCAAAAGAAGTCATCTGTCTGCGAGTTTGGAAAGGGGAATGGGCAGGAGAAAAAGGGCTTTTTATGGGGAAAATAGGGAAAAGAGAGTATCTGAGATAATAGCTTAAAAGTTCTGTGAGGGTCCCCCTCCCAAAGCATTTTAACTATCATCTCAGTTCTGTCTGTGACTCCCAATTCAGGGGTAGTGTGGTGAACCAGAGTCTCAGCAACTTCAAAACTGAGTCTGAATTTGGTCCTACATGTCTGAAATCTGTTTGATTTAATACTCTTGCACTCTTTTCCCACGCTTTAAAGTTCTGTCCCGCTGTGCGGGCTTTGACAGGAAGCCCAAAGCAGTCATCAGTTTCTATAATCAAGAAATTTGCTACAAACAGCTCTTTATTAAAATCAATAAGAAATCTGACCTGTTAATTTCTGAAGTAGCCTCCTGTATGCAGAGAGGCTCTGCAATATTGTCTGGCTCTCAGATGTGAGAAACGACAGTTTGTATTGCTCATGGGGTGCTAAAAATGTATAGATGTGAAATAGATTGGGAGATCTGCCAATACAAAGTTAATGGAAGTTCTCATAATTTCCCCAAGTGACATTACTGACCTGGGCTTGAAGTGAAGCCAGGTCTGGTTTCACATCATCTAACATTTCACTAAATGTTAAACGATTGAGATAGAATTTTTATTAGGTATGCCAGTATTTCATAATTTACCACAACCTCTAGATATATATTTTCCTTTTACAGTCCAGGAGATGTTTATTATGGTCTTTTGAGATGCATTAAAAGGGTGTTAGTACAAACAAAGCTCCCTTCCTTATTCTCCAGGCAAGCTGCAAAAGCAATTTAATACCAGCACACTGGATACCTGGTGTGCTGCTTTAACATACAAGGATCCAACAAGTACACTCCAATGCTCTCGAGGGCAGATGTTTGATGACTTAGAGCTGCTGCAGTGGGAGAAGGTAACACAATGATGCCGAGGGGAGAAAGACCTTCGCAAAGGCAGCCCACCAACAGAGTGTTATTTTTCAAAATGTACCCACTCAACCCAATGGCACCCACAGCAGGGAAACATAAGGTAAATTAGTGACCTTTCAGGCCCAGATGTTAAGAGAGTAGAATAGCTGAGAAATCCAAGGGCTAAGGTCAAGATAAAGAGTGCTGCATAAATGCAACAGCTGTAAGACACTGAAAAGGCATCAGAGACTGCGAGCACCAGGAATATATAAATCACTCGGAGCAATCTGCTGCAGCAAGGCGTGCTGGTCTAGACAGTCTCTTTAAACTATTGCCAACACTTTCCAAAAGTGTGTGGTTAAAATTAGGCTTCCCAAGTCCATATTTAGAAATTGAAAGGCACCGAAAGTACTGAGCACCCATCAAAACACATGGGCTCACAGACCCTCTGGAAATCAGGTCACACGTTTGAGGCAGAGATTTCTCTGCCGAGTTGCCCCTGAACTGTGAAGGGTCTTGGTCAGAGAGCACTCCCCCCTCCACCCCCCTTCAGATCCAGCCTAAAGAAACATTTAAGAATCAACTTCTAGCTTATGAAGAGCTTTGACCTACATAGAAAACCCAGAAGCCTGAGCAGCAGAACTAATGAAATACGATTTCCAACATTTCTTTTCCACCTGGATTTCCCGACACCTATAAAGAATGACTTACAACAGGGTCTCTCTTCTTTATACTCCCCTCATTTTCATAAAACTTGTATAACTTCAGCATCTTCATCATGGGTGGTTAGTTAGCCCATGTTTTCAAACATCTCCTTGGTTATTTGGAGGATTTTGGGATCCTGTCACTTACAGTAAAGGTTATATAAACCACATAATGATACAAACTGAAGGGCTTTGTGTTGTTTACGTGTCTGCAGCTTCTCTAATTTGTTACAGGATTTTTACTAAGTAGAACCCTTTCCAAGGCTATGCGTATGCTTACAGACACTTGTTCAAATCTTGTTCTGTCAATCTGTCTGCTGTTTAAGCAGCCTCTCAACTTACAGGAAGCTGATTTGTACTAATATATGTACTATATTCTCCAATTTGCTTTACTGAGAAATTTTCATGAAACATTCTAAAAGCTGGGGGGGGGGGGGGGGAAGGGGGGGGAGGATAAATCACCTTTAATTGGTAGCATGTGGCCGAAAAAAACCCCAACAAAAACCAGTTAGCCACAACATCAAGATTTTTTTTGTCTTACGAATGTACTTTGCAAGTTTCCTTGTTTACTAACACAGTAGAATCAATTCACAAAGGATGCAACTCTTCATATCAGATGGGACATAAACAAACATTATTCCACTGGATTAAGACACAAGTTTCTGTAAACAACGCTGAGTATTCCCCTTTGGCAGATGCAATGTCTGTGATCCCAGCACCTACCTGTGCTCTCTGCAGGCAGAGGATGCGTCAGAAGGGTGCTGAGTTCAGAGGAGCAGCAGAAACAACAGTGATTAAGTTGGGCACTGGAGAGACGGAGCTTTATTACAGAAGACACCAAGCTCCATGCATAAAGCTGACCAGCAGAAAAATCCCATGACCTGTGCGGCTTCTTCCTCCACCAGATCTGAGTTTTTTCAGATAATTAGAGTTCTAATTTATTTATTGCTCATTAAGCTTTTTAAGGCTCTGATCTTGTGAACACTCATGTGTTTCTGTTTATTGCTATGGTTTCAATTGTTGCACAAAACTGTTGCACAAAGTTCAATTGCTGTGTTTTTCCTTGTTATGGAATTGAGTCCTACAAATATGGCCTATTTAAAATTAAAATTAGGCAGTGATTAACGACTATTTCCCAAATCAAGAGGAAACAAAAAAGCCCTATTGAGACAACACAAAGCTGTATGCCTTCTGACAAATTTGCATGTTCCCCAGTCCTTGTCCCATTTGGGCTTTACTGGTAGAAAGAGGAAACTCACAAAAATACTCTTGTTTTCTCAGAAAGGTGTGTTTTTCCATTTAAAATAGCTTTGAGGAAAATACCCTACCAGCAATTTAGAATTGTTTTTCTCAAAGCGTAACAAAACATATTACAGCTCATACATATATACATATAAATACAAAGAGACATAAACAAAACACTTATAAAATCCTTGATTATTAATATGTGTATTTTCTAAACATTACTGGCTTCAAAACAAACTTTCCTTGAAAACACACATGAAGGATCATTACTGCTCCGACAGATGCTAAGAGCAGCTGCAGGACCCTCTGCAGAGATCCTGATGCTCAGCTTTCTCATGCTCGCAGGTGAGGCTTTTTAACCCCATCCTGCAGAAGGGTGGCAAGGTTCCCCGGGCTCCTTTAAAGAGCCTGGAGCAGAGAAAGGAAACACCAGGAACAGTCCCGTTTGAAGGAAAGTTTCACAGGGGTCTGAGTTGTGCTCTGATTTCTGAGTTACCCAGACAGCTGAACCTCAAGGATGTGAAGTGTTCTGCTTGCTCAGTCAAGGTCAATCACTGCTGGAGTATTTGTCATGTTTCTCTCTCTGGCAGCTGTCAGAGTAAAGGGAGGCAGCTGGCTACAGCGATGAGCTAATGAAGCTCATCTGGTACATTAGGTAGAAGAGGTGTAACGCAGAAGATTGCATGTTCAAACCCTACTATTAACTCATGCAAAAGTTGGCTGTGTGTTCTTTCCTGAAGACAGAGTGGAGGCTTGCCGCGTCATTACTGGGAATAAAGATGATAAATGACAGTTGCTTTTCTAACCATGTGCATCTTTTCTTTTCCCTCCAGTGTGACTCAAGTTGCTCCTGAGATCCACTTGGGGCAGTTACCACTCCAGGTTTTTTGTCCTCATGCATTTTATCGAGCCACTAGAAAGCATTTGCTCTCGGATGAGAGCACACGTTTCTTTGCATGCTCAGTGATTTGCAATCCTGCATGTCCCTGACTGGGCTGAGGAGCCCTGTGGTGGTGTGAATCCCCCCCTCTGGACCTGTTTGAACCTCCCCTGGGTGTACACCAGGCTGTAGAGCTCTTAATTATGCCCCAGGGATCATGCAGGGGCCCTTTCTCTGGTTTAGGTGAAACCACGAAATAGGAGCGCTCAGCATCTGGCTCTGATTCTGTGCTCTGCCACAAGTTCCCTAATCGACCATCAGCAAAGCGCATGGAGGGCAGAGAAACGCAGGGTTTGTTTTTGAACCCACACCCTGCACAGAGAGCTGATTCCCAGAGGTTCAGTTCGCGTTAAGCCAGATCCTTAGGAGAGCTCAGCACTCAGTAATATCTATGCTGATGTGGGAGCTGGCTTGTCTGGAGAGCTCAGCATCTATGCACTGAACTCTCTTGAAACCCTGGGAGTTTCTCCTGGTACTTGAATCAAAGCCAATCTCTTTCTGCCGTCTGTCCCTCAGTGTAGGAAAACGCTGGCCTTCATTTCTCCGAATGAAATTCTCAACCCACTAAACTCAAGAGGACTTTTGCCTTTAGCTCTGACCTAATAGCAGGATTTTTTCCCACTCTGCCTCAGTGCCCACCAGTAAAACTGGGAGTGTCATACTTCTCCTTCTGTTACACCTGATTTGTGAGCTCTCACGGGTATGCACAGCAATGGTTTCTGCTGCTCTCCGGTCTTCTGGGTGCTAAAGGAATGAAAAATGCTTTAAAACATTTAATGACAAATTTAGAATCTTTTCAGGGGAGTCCTCAACCAGCTCATGGGATTTATATGGCAGAATTAATTTGTCTGTAAATTAATCCACAAAAATGCTAGTACCCCTGGGGACTTATTGATACAATATAAAGTTACAGATAACATCTTTGCCAATGTTCTGTAGTATCAGTGCTGTTGTCTATCTTATTTTCTCCCTTATAATTTCTTCTTGTCGGTCTTTTACGTGGAACTAGCATTTTTGTCCTAATTAGACAATTACACATTTTGATGCACTAATTTGTTAACCTATGTTCACAAATCTTTTAATTACAGCAGTTGTCTTTGATGTGCTGTTATTATTCAGCTATGGCAGTAAACAATTCAACAGCTAACTGGAAGGAACCCATTATTTTCTGAGAGACATTGTCATTATTTTTCGAAGTATTTTTTCCCTAGAATACAGACGGAGAATAACCAGAGAAATACGCAGAGAGAGTCATTACAGAAACAAAACACCTCATTCCACCACATTGATAGTTATTATTGAAAACAAAGATTTTTTAATCAGAAATAAGTTGGGGACTTAACCTTCACACTTGTAATCCCCAAGCTTCGAAACAGCCAGAGTGATGAGAAAGCCTTCTCTAGAGGCAGCACGAGCAACAGCAGCAGGTACTGGATATGTCGCCCTTCACCGTGCTTCCAGGTTTCGGTGTAAGCACTGCAGTTAGATGGGACACAGCCATACAGCAAAAGTTTTTGCTCGTTTTTAAAGGTGGAGTAAAGACTCCACATGCTTAAATCTCAGAGGTACCCTTAAAGAGAGTATTTAGCCCTTCTTTTGTCCTTATTTCTTGCTCAAGCAAAACATAGCCGGGTGATGCTTTTTTTTTCCTTTCAATTACTGTCATTGAGCTGCCTTTAATCTTTGTAAGGATTATGTTAATATTGTCAAGCATTTTTTTTCCCCTCTGGTGCAAGGAAGCACAGCTTCGGGAATCCCTGCTTGCGGTGATCCTTGTCTGGATGAGGTGTTTGCCTCTAAAAGTCCAGTGCTTTTGATGCTGCTACACGTCCCACCACAGCATCGTTCATTTGTGGACATCAGCTTGGAAGTAACCTCCCTTCTGTTTTCAATGCAAGTAGGCAAGCTCACATCTCGCTGTGTATTTCTGCTGCGATTAAAGGAATGGCGCTGCTTGGGCGAGCCCCGCTTACAGCCCACCGGTATCTATGTGACCTTCCTTTCCATCGATACTCTGAGCAGCTCTCCTCTGCAAGAGTGGGAGACTTTGTGTTGGTGCCGGTGTTTGAAGTGAGGCAGTCGCCCTGCCAGCCGGCTGCCGCTCTCACAAACCCGCACGGCACATTTCACTGTGAGTCACTGCAGCCGTGAATCAGTGAGTCCTCACGTGCCCAGGCTCGAGCCTCTCGGCAGCCGTACATCTTCCCCTTCTCCCCCTTAGGAAGGCATTGCATGCGGATTTGGTTTTTAAGCAAAATAACGAGCTAAAACTATCAAAACGGTGGAGGCTTGTGTTTTATCACCAAGAGCAGCACAAAGAAGCCACTGTCCTGTTACGGTTGCAATGTACAGATTGCAAGTAACAGACTGTCTGTCTTGACAATCAGGTTGTCTCTGTGAATATTTGCCAGATGCAGAGGCCAGATCCAAATTTTGGGATGCTCCACTTTGCCAGGACTGGGAAAGACTTTCTCCTGACTTTGCCTCCCTTAGAAGAGCAGCAACAGCCACTGAGGGCTCTTATGAGAGTAGGAAGGGGGAAAGGGGAGTGTAACCAGGCCATCTATTGTAATACCACAAGTCATTATTTTTTTCAATAGACTATTTTTGGCCCAAACAGTTTCCCAACATACAAGCACTCACATACCCTTTCTGCTGGCAGTAGAAAGCAGTAGCTGTTATTGAGAACAAGAAAGCGAATGGCAGAAAATAGTCTTGGGTCTCCAAAGCCAAATCAGCTACCCCTCCTCATTCCTGGCAGATGTTTTCCTAACCCCTTCTTAAAGAGCTGTAACGATGGAGGTGTTACGCCCTCTCCAGCAATCTCTTCCAGTGCTGAACCCTTCCTGCCCTCGGAGTGCTTTCTCTAATGTGTAATCTGTGTCACCTCTGCGGCAATTTAGGGCCATTATTTGTTGCCCTACCCACTTTCCTGGAAGAGAGGAGCAGAGCAGAGCAGACAAGATAAGAGCGAGAAGAAGGGAAGACATCCACTCTGTTTCCTGGGGAGCAAGCCTGTGTCAACCTTTCTGTAGTTTTCAGCTTGTTTCATTTCTTGTACATGTACTCTGGTTTCCACTCCATAAAACCCAGCAGCGAACACGCCGTGGTGAGACGATCAGCAAGAACTTAGAGGGTTCATTTTGTCGCAGTTTTAAAATGTCAGATTAGGCTGCGTAGTCACATTAGTACCGTTAGCTTTAATATACTCAATGCCTAATCTGCCAGGGCTGCTTTATTGACGGGCTGCATCTCTATTTGAGCTTGAATAAACTTGTGCATAAAATGTTATCAGCAATGACAGCTGAAAAGAGGTCTATTGCTCTTTAAATTTTTGATGGGAGGCAAGCATTCTGTCATTTGTGATAGCATTATGTGTAATCCAACATAACAACTTGATAGTCTGATATAACAACATTCCAGCTTCCCCGCTACCATTGTAAAGAGACGCTATGTACAAGCTGCTACTACATGCAATAATATCAGCACTGACAGCTGGAAGAAGAGTCATGCTTCTCTCTTTAAATTCCTAGCAAAACCCCCTCATCTTTATTGACTTTTTTTCTTGGGGGTGGACATCTTTGTTTGCCCAAAATTCCTGGGGAAATTGGGCTGGTTTGGAAACTCATTACAGGATGAAGGTGCCTCCTGAGATGTCTTTATTTTCACAGCACTGTCTGCAAATCTGGTACAGCGTGATTGTGCTCTGCCCTGAATCACAGGACAGGTGCTTCTCAAAGCCTTTGCTCGCTGCATGGTGCAATTTCAGCTCCATCTTCCGAGTTCTTCCGTCACTGTTGGCTTCCCTGCCAACCTCTCAGTTCCTGCCAGTCAGGGGTTGAGTGCTGTCACCCAGAGTCTCTATCTTCCTTCCTTTGTTCTCAAAAAACCAGAAGAGAGGGATAATCACACACCACCACCAGCTTTCGGTATGCTGCCAGAAGAGGTGTGCTCTGCCACCCTGCAGGACATTGTGAACCTCTCCTCCAGCAAGTACTTTGTCTCTTCATGCTGGATGCTCCCTGTGTCCACATGCGTGTAAGGGAAGTGTGCTGTGCTAATACATAAAGCAAATACTTGACCACTATTGGTTTATTAATTGAATTGTGACTTTTTAGATTGCAATATCTTAACTGCTTGAGGTCAGGCAATTCAGAAATTAACTTCAAGTTAGTTCTCACAAGAAGAAGATCAATACACAGGATAAAAGAGATCCATTGGATTATGAACAGTTCATGTCCTAAAGAAATATCTACTCTGCTTTTTCTTTAAGTGGACTTGATTTTCACTCCTTTATACCTCTTCCTGCTAGTATAATTGATTTAAGTCAATGAAAATCCAGTGGAGCAATTCAGTTTAATTTAGCTGAGCTGCACCAGCATGACACTGCTATGGCAGCGAGGACCAGTGCTAGCTGATATGGCGTCACCAGCTTTGGCAGTAACATCAAGGACCAGTTTATTTTTTCACATACTCCACTGCACACTGTAGCAACATCAGTAAGCAACCAAGTGACCCTGAGAGTTACCCAAAGGTATGTTCAAATGAAGGAGCATTTTAATATGATGCCATATGTTGCTGAACAAGCTGTCAGACAAAACTTACAGGCAGGTGGATACCAGACCCGTACGTAAATAGCTGAGGTGTTTGTATTTTAAGGCACAGATTTGGGGAGGAGGCTGTACTTCACCTGATTTTTGGCTGGCAGGGAGCATTGTGGTAACCTCACCCAACCTTTAGCAGAACAGGAATCCCAGAATTTCATATGGGTGTTTCACCCTTCTGTTCTCATTTTTATTCCTGTCTGCACCTGTTATAGCACTACTTTCTTTTCTGGGTAAATCTTTCCTTCATTGTAATTACAAAACAGCCTTCTCTTGTCCAGGAGCATCATTACAGGTGTTTATATAGCACTGCCCATGCATATAGAATCGTAGAATCATTTAGATTGGAAAAGACCTTTCAGGTCATCAAGTCCAACCGTAAACCTAGCACTGCCAAGTCCACCACTAAACCATGTCCCTGAGCACCACATTCAGAGAAACATCAGATTCAGAAACATCTCTGCAGAGCTGTGGCTGCGGAGCAAAGGCAGCTCGGCAGGTATGGGGAGCACACCCAGCTGGGGAAGAGCAGGCTGCATTTGCAAAGCAAATTTTATGCAAGAGTGCTGGTATCCTCTACAAAGGCAGGCAAGTACTGTTTCCATCTGCAGATGAGGAATTGAGGCACTTCTCCAGGCTGAACTGGCACAAAGCCAGGGAGAGACCTGGAGCCAGCGTCCTGTCGTTGAACAGCTTGGGCTAAGACCTGCTCACTCGGTGTGCCAAGGCGAAGGCTTAATCAAATTGGACATGGTACTGAGAAATTATTCTCCTTACGGCTTCATAAAAAAAGGCTTTAGGGCAGTGGTGTTGTGCATATACATACAGGACTGGAAACCTGTAGAGTGAAGAAATGTTCCAAAAGTGGGTTCTCCCAGACCTCCAGACACCAGTTCTGCTGCCTTTGAAAATCAAATGCGTTTTTACCCTGATCAGTCCTCCAGTGGGAAGTGGTGGGAAGATCAGAGGTTCCTGAATTAATTGGAGATTTAATTATTTAAAAAAAAAAGGAATTAGTCCAGTTACTGTGCATAAAAACAATTTTCATTTTTGTGATGCATTCTTTTCCAGGGCTTCCTGAGGCTGTTGCTAAGATAGGTAACTGTTAACATCTTTATATTGCTGTAATTCGTAGTCTCTTGACAAACTTCTTAAGCTTAGACTCTGGGAACACAAGTGTGTGTGATACAAAGTAAATGCATAAGTAAGTGTCAGCAGTTAATAGAGGTAAATTAATGGTTAATCAGACCACACATGTATAATTAGTTCCAGGTTCTAGGTTGAAAGTAATAAAATACTTCTGTTCTAAAAGAAAAATTGCAGTTATTAAAGTAATCCCAACATGTTGTAACCAAACCCCAGGCTTCTCTGTGTCTCTCACAAAGCCAAAGGCCAGAAGACGCGTCCATCCGTGCTTCACCAGGGAAAGCTTCAAGGCTTCTCGGCCGCATGGGCAGAGCTCTCTGCTGAACGCAGCCCACCTTCCCCCCCCATACCTGGGCAAAGCTTTGGGGGTTTGTCCCTTTGAAGCTCTTCTGAAAGGCTGCGATTATGGAGTAAAGGTCTGCTTGGGTGTGTGTTTAGAGGTTATGTCTGTGTCTCCCTGGACGGGAAGTTTTTGGAAAGCTCCAGATAGGGCAGCGATCTCCTTCCTTTCTGGATCACTGGATCATCTTCCAGTGATGCACAGAGAAACCCCTCCTGTCGTTAGCTCAGCACCGCTCTCCTCGTGGGGTGACAAGTGGGCCATGCTCGCTGGTGCCCCATGGCTCCTGTTGGCTCTCGGCAGTATTCCTCCAAGAGCATTCGCCAAGCAGGTGTTTGGTATTGAAACTGTTGGGGCTGAGGCTGCAGAAAGTGTCTTTGTGAATCTCTATGAGCTAAATTGCTTAACTGCAGCCCAGCGAGGGCCACTACATTAAAACAATCTCTCTATTTTAAATGTCAAGAACAAGGCCTTTGCTGGAAGATCAATAGAAGCACAGGAAGAAGTATTTTCAGTTTTGCATCTTTCATTCATCATAATCTTCATTACTTGCCTTGTTTGCAAGGCTGCCCTGAGCCAAGCAAAAGAGACACAGGCTGCCATCCGTCTTGTCTCTCCTCCGAGTTGCAATCCATTTGCTCTCTCCCTCCAGCCTGGGTGGGACGGTGCTGTGAGGAGTGGACGGGTTTGTGCCGGGAATGAGCTCTCCAGGAAGGAGGAGTGCTCTGGCTGAGAAGGGAGCACTGGCTGGCAGAGACGGGAGTGCTGGGCAGGGGTGCAAACCTGGGCTTGCTGGGGGAAACCAAGTGCACTAAGATACTCACTAAGGGCAGACTTTTTTTGCCATAATTTGTCATCGCTGTTCTATTAAAATGTAAAATAGGAAAGTGGAGTCGATGAAGGAAGTCAGGAGAGCTGGAGACACGCAGCGACTCCAGCCTGGAAGCTCCCTGCCTGCTAATGAGGCATGAAACACCATGTGGTTTTTGTAATGCAGAGCTCAGTAATGGATTAAGTTGGACAGCTTGTCTTCCCGCAGAAAGCAAAGTGGCAACTGTGAATTAAGGTAGGTGCACGAGTGGGTTTAAAAAAGGAATCAAACCAGTGTTAGGGGCAAAAAAAATTAGGTTAGGAAAATGCTTAATGGCGTGTAGCCTTATTCAGGCTTAAAAGGCTAGTGCTGTCCTCGTGCCGTCAGAGCAAATCCACTTACTTATCACCGGCTCCAGTTATGGGGAAACTTCATTTTACAGACGGGATGGTCCCTGCCTCGCCTAACGGCCACTGTCTGTTCTACTACTGACCACTTTAGGGTTTTGCGTGAGCTGAGAAGATGACACTTATTCAGTGTAACTACCTGTAACAGCAGCTAAGAGATCTGAGGGAGAGGCCAAAGGTATGTATTTAACTGGAGACAGCTTTTAATAGTTCTTAAAATGCCTTTTCAATGAGGACTTAACTCAGGAGGTGAAATAAATTGAGTGAATACTGTGATTTCATTTCTCTTAACATGTATCAAAGGCAGGCTCCGAGAGGACATCCATTTCGAGTGGATGCCTTTGCATTCATGGGTTAATTTGAATGCTGGTGTTTTAGGTCTCATTTCTGCTGTATTTTTTCAGTAAACACACATCAACTCTGAAGATCTTAATTAGAGTCTTTGGAAAAACCCAATATGCTATAATTCTTCCACTGAGGTCTATATGGAAAACAAGCAACATATTTAAAATGCAATGGTAACAAACAAACAAGTGTGCGTAGCCCCAGTATATAGACCCAGATATACACACACACTTCCCTAATATGCTTGCTTAGACTTTACAATCTGTTTATTAATTCGTGAATAGACTTGATATGCCCTCTGGAAAAAATGCTAAAATAATATCTCTCAATTGGCTTCACTGTTAGCATGCCTCTAATTAACTAATGTACACCTCCACTTGCTATTAAACAGTTTCGTGATTCTTAACACCAGCGTTGTTAGGTGCCAGCTATAAAAATTTTTAACAGCTCTCCTGCTACCACTTTTCTCCTAAGTACATGAAAGTGGCTGTACGTATTTGACCTTTCCCTTCCCTGCTCCCACATTTTTAACCCTTCTTTCCCACTGCAGCAAGGAGCCGATACATCGAATATCTCATGGGCGGTGAAGATGCAATATCCCTGCTGCTCGGCACAGGGCTAGTTTCCATAGGCACGGCTCTGAGACAGGGTCCTTGTGTGCTTCCCCCAAGACTGCAAGGGACTGTTTGAGGAGCAAAGTTCTGATTTTGCAAGTAAGACCCTGACCCATAGCAAACACCACGAGAGATGCTATGGCAGCATCTTGCACGGGTCAGCTTGCATCGGGAGGCAGGAGCTGTCAGCTTGGCACTAAAATATCCATACCCCTTTAACTCCAAATACAACAGAAACCCTTTAGCCAGTCTGCAGCCTAACACCCAGTAATCACCAGGAAGGCAAGAGCCATGGGATTATTTTCCTTTTTCAAGGTAAGCAGGATAAGGTACTCAGCTGGAGTTCAGTCACGAGGCTGACAAAGCTGGGGATGAGCCACGGCCAGCAATTAAGGAGAGCATCAAGAGTCGGATGGGATCAGTCTGTAGATCACTAATGCAAAGTGACCCTCCGGCCCAGTGCTGAATCGATGGCTAAAACCAAAAATGATTTGGAGGGAAAGATGCCATGTCTTGAACAGCTCCGCCTGGACACCAGGCTTGTAACTGGAGGTCAGTCAACCAAGCAGCGCCAAGGCTGTAATAGCTTAGTATGGCTGATGGAGCTGGCTCAGACTACATCTGGAGGGGCATGGCTTTGGGCCATGATCATTACATAAATTTTCCTCTTATGATTCACAGATAATGAAAATTCTGATTTTTACCCATTATTTGAAGAAAGAAAAATGGATCTATGTCCTGCCAGACAGAAAGCACAGGCGGATAAGCCATTTCTTCTGACACCGCTGATGCGGTTAGCTGAATGCCGTTAGCAATTTTGGTCTGGATCATTCGTAAAACATACAAAAGTCTGAACTCTAAATCCATCACTGTGCGATCCGAATGTACAGGTCAGTGCAAGGATCGCCCCATGGGGTGTGCTAAATGCCTTGCTCAGGATCCTGCCTGTGAGCATGCCGAGTGGGAGATGCTGAGAGCAGAGCAGGAGCAGTAAGGGGAAGGAGCAGCGTGGGCCCTTCTCGTTGTATCCCCCAGGCATCAGCCCTCCTCGGCCAGACGCTGCACATCTTCTGCAGCAGCTAACGGACCACTGAATGCATCTTACCCGTCTGAGAAATCCTTTGTAACATCCTGTGGCTGGGAGCGTCGCAGCTTAACAATGCGAGTGTGAAAAAACACCTCCTTCTGTTTTCAGCAGTGACGAAGTCTGGCAGGAGCTGAAAGCACTTGAAATTAGATCCTCAAAGTCTTTTGCCAGCAAACTAGCATCCATCTACCCCAAGGAACAGTCCCTGGCTCTCTGGTCAAAAGATGCAAATGGCTCACGGCAGCTCTGTGCAAAACAAGTCATCCTGGGAGTTATCAAGCCACGCCACATAGCATGTGCATTGGATCCTCCCTCAGCCTTATGGAGTGTCTTTGTGGCCTTAAAACAATTTTTCCTGCATGGTTTTCACTTCCTAAGGTAAGGGGAGGTTAGTGTCACAGCATCTGGCATGACAATGGATGAATTTGTCACCTGCGGGCATCGTGCAGGAGGGCTCAGCAGCGTGGGAAGAGCCTGTCTTGGTACAGCCCTGTCTGTGCTGCTGACCAGGGCTGCTCCCTGGAGTGAATTATCCTCTGAATTGCCCACAGGTTTGTCTCAGCAAAGGAGCTCATGTCTCCAGAGGAGTGCCAATGCATGGGCACTAACATGCAGAGTGCTGATGATCGAGGGACCCACGCCGATAAGCAAATGAGGGCACAAAAGTACTCAGCAGCAGAGACCCACCCAGACGTGTCCATCATGATTCCTCAGAGGTCACTAGAACAACAAGGGGCTGTCACACCTGCCAGGGACGGCACTCATAAATAACAGCAGCCTGTGACAGCCGGGAGGTGTAGCTGTTTGTAGGCAATTGCATGTGAAACAGGTAGATAGGTGTCATCAATCCAGCAGAACCCACAGCCAAATCGTGCCGTTCAATAGTTCGAATTCAAAGCACAAGTATCAGCTACAGCCTGGAAGTTAACTCTTGTCCTTAAAAGCCAGTTCCTAATGTAGGCTTTGGTTGAAGCGATTGCTGTGTCCCTGCGTTGCTGCTGTCCATAGACGAGAAGTGTGCCTAATGGGGGAGAAGCGTAATCTCATTTGATATGAAATTATATTAGTGACAGCTTATTCCTGTGACTGCTCAAAGGGCTGGGCAGGTTGGATGGTGTTTTCATGGTACTTACTAAGCTAAAAGTAAATAACTGAAGAAGCAAATGTCACTGGGGTATGGGCAACGGGAAGCAGGAAGAGAGCAGCAATAAGAGTAGGAGCACATGGAGCCAAGGGTAGCCAGCACCACCAGCCCGGCACGCAAATGAAAAAGCCTGGGGAGAGAAAAGGGCGACTATCACCCGGAGCAGAGACGAAGAAGAGCACAAAGAGAGGAAAAGGAAGAGTGGGCAACAGCAGGATCTGTTTGGTTATCCCAGTGTGAAGGATGAGATTTCCCGTAGGGTCTTTGCTGCCCTCGTGTCCCACAGCTCAGTCGAGCTCCTCTCGCAGCAGAGCAGGAGGAGGGCTGGCTCCCTGTCGGTGCCCACTGCCTCTGCTTAACCCCAAGCAAATACCCTGCTTCCAGTAGGGCAGTCACATCACACAGCTAGTCATTTTTATTCTGTTGCATTTCTTTACATGAGACTTTCACTGAATAGCGGCTCTATAGAGTTGAATATGTACACCTTGATAAAGACCTTATAAACAGCCCTACAGCAGATCACTGCCAGTTTTCTGAAACAAGAGCTCATTATTTGGTGCTTCATCACGTAGTGCCAGCGCTGACGGCAGGCAGAAGCAAGATGATCAGAAAGCACCATCACTGACACCTCTGGTCTCACTAAAACTCAAACCCAGGAGTGTCTGTGCACCGGTGAGAGCCGGTGCAGACGTTCACGGGCAGCCAGACTCCCCTCCGTCCCTGCAAGGCTGCCAGCAAGGCTGCTGGAGGTCTGAACCAGCTCAGAGAGGATTCCCCTGGTTGCTTTGCAGCCGGGGACTAACCATAAGAAAGATGCTCCGAGTGCAGAGGAGGAAGAACCACTGCTCTTAGGTCCATGGACTTACCCTTGCCTTGTTCCTGCTGTCGGCACACAGCACCTACACTGTCATTTAGCAAAATAGATCAATAATTAGCTACTACTGCTTAAAAGCAGTAATAAAGTACATTATTTGTGTTTTATTACTTACAGTTAGTAATATAATAAAATCAGAATAACATAAACTAATGGTGTAAAGGTTTTGGGAGCTGAAATTGCAGAGACAAGAATCCACTTTGCATATTAAGGTACTCCAAGGAGTGGGAGATGACATTTCTTCTGTCTTCAAGTGTCCATGGGAGTAGGGGGCCTCGTGAACTGCTCTTGCCCCAGGCCATCCCGTGTCTTGAGGCCAGAGCACACTGGCGGGTTACCTGTGATGCTGAGCTGCAGTTAATGATGGAGCAGCACGGTTTGCAGGGGTGGATTGTCTGGCTGTAGGTTTGGTTTTGTAGCGATCTGAAATGAACTGCTTTGTTGCAGGGAGGTGGTGAGCAGCCAAATGAACTGAATCACAGCCAGGCCTGGTGTTTCCCAAGAGCAGGGGAAGTGTCTCACCTTCTTTCCCAAACAGTCTTGTCCTTTCTCAGACACCTCAATCACATGCAAATGTCAGAAAATGTCTTGTTTTCCTCTGCTCAGAAAAGAGAGATTTGCTTCATCCACAAGGGAGGTCACATCTTCTCCTTCCCCCACTGTCTCCATCTCCTTCTGCTCACTTCGGGCTGGTTCTGTGGGCAATAGACCCATTCTGCAGCCTGACTTATTTTGCTACCATAGCAAAAAAACAGCCCAGCAGATAAAAACTGGGTAGATTTCTTTTGGTTAATGCCTTAAACCAGCTCAGAAAGGACCCAAGGACCTCCAGAGCTGGCGCAGGGGAGCATCACAGACCACTTGGCAAGCTGAACCTGCACTGCATCTCCTGTTTTCCCCTCTCTTGAGTGGAGTAGTGGAGGAAAACCCATTTGCCTTTTCTGTTTCCAAGATTACAGTCTGCTTGAAGGCGCAGCTGTAAGACGGTGGCAGCGCTGCTCACCTGCCTGCGGAGAGGACAGCTCGGTGTCCACAGTCGCTTTGTGCCACCACAACGAAAGCTGCCGAGTCCGGCTCTGCGCGTTCAGCCACTTCCAAAGCTCAGAGAGGCGTTATTGCCAGCACACTGCTCTGTGCTCTTTACCTTCATCCACAGCTGTAAAAGCTGGGTTTGTTTTTTCCTGCATCCCCATCAAGCTCACAAATAAAACACTGCGGCGGTTGCTGCCCCTCTCGTTGGGCATGCAGAGGTCAGCTACAGTCTTTGGTTCCTATTCGTAAAACACACTGAACGTGTGTTATGGAAGTGATAAGCGTCAAAGACATTCTTTTTTTAAAATGTTGATTATTGGCATGCTATTTCAGGACAAAGAGATTTTTTTCCCTCCATGTTATCACAGATATCAGAAGAGGAATAGACCAATTAGGACTATTCCCTGGGCCATTCCCTCAAGAGTTTTGTGCAGGGCAATGTATTACATGAAAGCAGCACATTTGTACTCTAAATCATTTGTACCTGTGTTGAAATGTTACTGAATTAATTCCTTGTGCTGGGAACAGTCCCCACATGGTCCATCTGGGATATGAGAGCATGCGGAGGGACCCTGAGCATCCGGCTCCTGGTCCTTGCCATGGCCTGATATTTCTCTCCAGCCATCATACATCGTCGCTGCAGCATCACTGCAAAATGAGTTATTCTGATCACGTTCCTCCACCAGCATCCACTAAATAGACCTGGGGGAATTATTTCATGGTACTTATAGAGGGACACCACTGTTTTACTGTAAATTGAAGCCAAAATTTCTACAGAAAGTGGAATCCATCAAGGCAAAAAGAGATGGGAGTGCTCAGGTAGGTTAACAGGAGTGACTGGTTTTGCTTATCCCTAATAAATCAGCTGCATGTGACCTTGCACACAGGTGGCTACGAGGTGCCCTTTGGGGTATGCCTGGGTGCTGAGGGGTTTCAAACCAAGCGAATGCACTGGAAGGGGTCCGCCAAGGTGCGCTGGGCTATGACCAGGTCTCTGGACTAAGAGGAGGTGATTTCAATGTGCTGCATCCTAAAACAGGGCTTGGTCCGTGTGGGAGTCAGCACCGTGCTGAGCAGGTCCATGTGGGAGCCTCCTCTGCTCCACCATCAAAATCGCATCAGCTGTACCGCACGGTGAAACAAGCTGAGCTCATCCTAGGCCAAGTGGAGCAGAAAGGCAGCTTTGACCTGAAGAGCATAAGAATTGCCTGAGGAACATATCTGCAGGGCACAGAAGGGCTGGATTAGGGTATTTATCATTCTCCAAGGCTAATTTCTCAAGCAGAGCCAGCCAGCCAGAAAGAGCCTTTAAAGCACTGTGTAACCCCAAAAGGCCCAAAGCAATTAAAAGCCGGACGGAGGGCACACAGTTGTCGTTCGGATGGGAAAAGGAGACTGCCACTTTGAAATGGAGGTACAGAGGAGCCAGGCCAGGCTGGAAGTGTCCCTCAGCCCTGCTTGAGCTGGTGTTTCAGACCCCGCTGGGTGCCTGCAGAGACACAGCATCGAGCAGGAGATGGCAGCGAGCTTTGTGCCCTACATGTGCACCTCGCCAGCGACAGAACCAGAGCCCGCCACCTCCATCTGCAATGCCACCGCCTCGTCTCTTTTCACAAGTAACCTGCTCCTGATTCGAGCCGGTGCCGTAGATCTCTGCCCCGCTCAGCAGCAGCTGCCCCACGCACCGCCTCCGACCCAGGCATCCCCAGCACCAGCCTTCCACAGGGAGTGGGTGCTTGCTGGGATTTGTGCTGTGTTTTTAATTACAGGCTTTGATATGAAATGCTCCTGCGTATCTACTAGAGCGGTGTTTTGCTCCCACCCCCTTCCGGCCTTTCTTGGTATCAGAGGCCAAACCACAATGGGGGACATTTTTTGTTCCATATCTTTACGGTGCTTCTTCCAGTAGCACATAAAACAAATTAGCCACTTAGGCCATTATTAGGCACTTATGGCCTTTTGATGTTTATGATTTATAACAGCAATTTGCACTTATGTAGCGCGTTTCAGCTGAGGCTAATACGGCGATGATAGTGCTTTGCATTTCAGTCGCATCTTCCCCCTGCAGCTCTCGGAGAGCTTCGTAAGGCCGTGCTGGGTCTGGCAGCAAGGAGCTCCTCTGGGGTGCCAGGAGCCCTGTGCCACTGGGCATCTGTCCACACCCCCCGTACCAGCACCCATGCTCAGAGCCAGCCCGGCTGGCCGGGCACTATAGCCCTGTTAGAAGAATACACTGAAGAAGGGGCTCTGCTGTCCACAAGAGCTGGTTCAGGGAGCTTGGCTATCTCGCTGCCTGTTAGACACAGCAGAGTCTGATCGTCCCTTAGCTGCTGTATTTAGATGCTCTCCCAATAGAAATAAAGTGTATTTATGAATAACAAGCTTATTTCTTCCTGTGAGCAGATGCATTGCTCCTGACCCAGGCTGGGCAGGATGAACGCCAGCCATGCATCTCTATGGCCGTGCTGGGCTGCGTGAGCTAGAGCGGAGCCAGCGGGTCAAGGGGGATAACTCTTCCCCTTCATGTGGCACTTGCGATGTGTCCTTGGTGTTTGGGTCCCCAGCCCTAGGAGCCTTGTATCTGTGGGCACTGTTGAGCCCACACTCAAAAGAAATCAAGCTTTCCTGGCCTCTCCAGAGACAGAAACTCAAAGTCTAGTGAAATATGTCAGGGCTTCTTGGCTCTGGACGTAGTTTATATCCTAGAGCAAGCTAAGCGCTGCAGTACAGGGAGACCCCAAAGCCACCGTCACCTACAGCATTTCCTCTCCGTGGATTTACAGGTGACTTGGAAAGAGTTATCCGCCTGTCTTAGGATCTTATTTTCTCCCTCATTTTTGGCAGCTTGCTACAGCTTATTTTAGCTGAGAGAGGAGACCCATGTGTCCCCAGCTGGGGCATGGGGAGGTGGATTTGTGTTGTCTGCTCTGGGCTTGGCTGCTTTCCCCCGCGGGGGGATGCTTTGTCTGGGCCTTGGTTCCCCCAGCTGAGCGATGAGTATGTCCTTGCTTTTCTTCACAAAGATGCCCTCACAGGTCTTGTAACTTCTTCACGGGGTTTTAAGTACAAGGTTTTATCTGAAGGGCAAAGCCAGCTGGAATTTGCTGCGGAGGATGAAAGATGGGAGGGCAGAATTGGGATGGAGGGTGCTGGAGCTGGGGCTGCTCCTGCCGCTGTCCCCATATGAGACTGGAGTTGTGAGTTCCTCCACAAGCCATGGAGAAATGTCTCAACACTCCCCCTGACTCGCAGCTGCCCCTCTGTTACCTCCTGGTCACCCCCTTGGCTGCCCTCCCTCCTTGCACGGGCATGGGGAGACGCTCAGACACAGCAGAAGTAAAGATGCTCTGAGCCAGTTTGCCAGGATACAGGTCTGACGAAAACTGCTTATGATGCAAACTCATTATCTGTGAACGTGCCTATTTCTCGGGGATGTTTTGGAAAATTAAACATGCCGTCGACTCAAAAGTTTACCTTTATGCAAATCAAAATGTCAACATCTGGCAGGAGGACTCGTGAATTTTTTTCAGCCTGTCTGTAGCAAGGGGTGCCTTCTATATTTTGTTTTTTCCCAGACACTCATCATCATATGCATGCTAAGCACATCCTGAAGTAATTTTCCTAGTAAAGGCAAGTGTAGAAAGCTAAGCGTTAAATGCTCTTTCAAAGCCACCAGGAATATCACTGTTTACTTGTTTTCCGGTCTGTAACAGATGCTGGCATTCAACATTCAGAGTGCCTCTGGAAAAAAGAAAAAAACAAAGATTGCCATGACAAGGTTAGGAAATGACAATTATTTGTCAGTAAATCTTTTCCTCCCCCCCCCAGTGAAGCTGCTCTTTATGAATGAGCGACTGCCGCCTCCTCACGTGCTGAGGCTGATGCCTGCATGCGGAGAGGACACCGCGGCATGGCGTGATGGGCAAAGCTCGCTTAGTGCCACGGTGTTATCAAGCAGCTTCGCGACACAAGGTGTGGCCATCAGACCCAATCCACTCCGACAGCCTTTGACGTGCTTTAAAATTTAGTTAGGAGAAAATCAGTAGCGGTTGCTGCTACTGTCTGGGATAAATCCTCCACTCACTGGCACTGGCAAAAATCACTCAAACAGTATAATTCTCAGATCAGCATAACTCTGATGACTTTGAGGGAGATTTAAGAGATATCTAGGAATACGCGTATTCACCCAAACACACATGCAGATCCACGCGGAGGATCCCGTGCTAAGCTCTGCAAGTGAGAGGCCCTTTTATCTGTTACCAGCACAACTTTCTGGTGACTGATCCTGAGCGGGAGCAACAAAGATGTCCCGAGACATCCCCAGCATGCCCCACTTGCCCAGCGTGAGCTTTCTCCTTTCGTCCCCAATCCTGTGCAATCCCCTCCTCCCGCAGCAGCAGTGGTCTCTGAGGTTTTCCCCTCTCCCCCATTTGCAGTCTGGGAATTTAAAATGCAAAACTTTGGTGCTGTTTGCTTGCCATAAAGAGGGGCTTGGCCATGGTACAGTTGTTTTCCTATTTCTTATTAATCACCATGCAGCTCTTGCCTCTGGATTTCTTCTTGGGACAGACCTGCTGTTGGCACTCTGAGCTCTCGGTGATGCTACAAGCAGTGAGCCCTTCCTGCACGCTGTGCTACAGACGTACTCAAACTGATGGGAAACGTGAGAGAAAGCAGCTCTTTTGCGATACCTGGCAATGTGCGATTAGCTTGAAGCACGCTGCATATAAATAAAAAGCAATGGACGTGCACATAAACAAAATCTATTGCGTCTTCTGCTTTTTGGAGTCAAGCGCTATGCTGGGAAAACATTGCCTCTTCATCAAGTTTTATCTCTTGCAATCAATTCATTGGGCCAACTAAGAAGCTTTAGAAAAAAGACTCAGGTTTTCCCCAGTTTTGCTTTCAGAGCTGGCAAACCCTCCCCATGGCTCTGACGCCACATTTCTGAGTAAGCCTGGGAAAATGCAAACTCAGCGGGACCCAGCAGAGCCCGGGTGCTCCCTCCTCCCCCCAGCACATCCCAAGCCTTACCATGGGGTGCTGGTCATACCCCTGCCACCGCTGCTGGGGACAGGAAAATGCCAGCCCCGATGGTGTCCCCACGCTGTATGTCAGCGGAGGGTTTAGTGCAGAAGCACTGTGGCTCCTGCAGAGTGAAAACAATGCTGCAAAGGCACCGGGTTTATAGGCTGGTGTTTTGGTAGTGGAAAGTATATTTTTTTCCCCTCGTGGCTATAAATCTATAGGTCACATTCTTTTCACTGCCACGAGGAAAATGCTCTTTTATGAAAAAGGGGAAGAGTGGAGCGAGCGAACTGATGAGGGATATTACCCTTAAAGGAGGCTGGGAGATATTGGCGCAGTCAGGAAGCCTTTGGGCTAGCTTCAGAATTGATTTTGCTTTTTTCAGCCACAAAAATGACTGACTGGCTTTGTTCGCTGGGAATACGCTCGTCTCGCAAGGCGAAATGGAGCAGTTCGCTGGGGAGCAGAGAGTGTTTTGGTGTGCTGCAAATTTGGCTGTGAGCGCCGTCTGGTTAACCTGGGCTTCTCCAGATGCTGGGTGTCAGCCCCGGGCGTCATGGCTTATGGGACTGGCCTGCACAGCCCCTGCGGTGAATTCTAACAGGGCACATTTTTGGCTGGTTTAGACCAGAAGAAGGCAGGACTGACCACACATCACCGTCGACTTCCCCAAAGGTTCCCGTGGCTTTGCCAGCTTTGACAGTTGTTATCGATAATGGGTCATCCTTCAGCTGCTCTCAGAAACTCCAGGTAAGAGCTGGGCTCGGTTGTGCCGATGGCTTCCCAGCCACACAACCAGAAATGGGCTGCCTGTGTCACTCGGGGCTTGGGCTGAAACGGGAATTTATTCCCTAGTTCAGAGATCACCATGAAGTCATCTCCCCAGCACTGGAAAAACACGGCTGAGGTCACCTTCCTAATCACCCCCAACCCTTTTCTTCCCCAGTCACTAAGGTTTGGATGAGATTGGTGAGATTTGGTGCTTTTTTTCCAAACCATTAGGGTACAGCCCGGTGACAGGTTAAAATTTCTCTGCAGCCGCAAGAGCTAGAAGTGGGCTTTCCTCCAACATAGTTGGTACAGTCAAGGAATAACATGACTGCAGGTGCTGAAACTATAAGAAAAAGCATTAGAACGTGTCACAGTGCAAATAATCTGCAAGAGAAGATGAGACAGGAGCTGCGATAAGCAATATTCGAAGGAATTTCCTTCTCCCAGCAGCATGCAAGTCCCAACACTGTGCTGATCCAGATGCTGGCTAATTCCCCCTGATGGATGATTTATGTCGTGGTCAAAAGGCAAGCTCCAGACTAACCCACTGAACTTGCAGGCAGGTTTCAAGCTATCTACCATAACAGCTTTGGCAGTGAAAGCTGACCCAGGGGGCCATGGAAGAAGCCAAAAAATGATGATACCCATTGCCAAAGAAATACATCACAGCACACAAAGCCTCACTGCCAGATGCACCTTAAGCTGGCCACAGCCAGGAGCTGGAGAGCTGTCCCCGTTGCCACAGAGCTGCTGAAAATATTAAAAATCCAGATAGATGAGGAGGAGGATCAGCAGCCTGAGCCACAAGAGAGGGCATTGTGGAGCTGGCAGGGAGCGCGGGTGCGCGTGCCAGGCTCCTTTGTCACTCTGCTGCCATTCAGGGGAGGGAGAGAAGTCGACAAAGGCTCATCGAGGAAAGAATAATCTCTCTATGCGTGAAATGAAGTTTGCAGTTGTGCTGGGCTAACGGGATTCAAATGCAACTTGTACCGGCACTCAAAATAGAAAGCCTTGCAGGGAGGGATTCTTAAAATACTTCATTGGAGATATCGTGGCCGTCTCGCTCGGAGGGGAGGTGGAAGGAGAGGGTGGCTCAAGGAGAAGGGCAGGAAAAACAGAGAAGAAAGGAAGCATAAGGGAGTTTTATCATGCGGAAATTGTATCCCAGAATAAAGTCTCTTGCAAAAGAAAGGCAGTTACCCTGTGAAACCCATCACTCTTTGTTGTGTCGGGGTTAAAACTGGAATCTTAAGAGTTTAGCTGTCTTCTAGGAATCAGACTGGGACACAGCTGAGAACACCTTATGCTTAGACTTGCTCTCTTTATGGCTTGGGTCTCCAAATCACTCAGAGCGTGTACTTTTCCATCCATATATCATAACGCTTTTAAACACAACCATAAACGTGCAAATCTTGGGACTGTCTAGATCTCAAAAGGATTGTGATTCGTTTGCTATTTAGGAATGCTATGGCAAGGAGACGCCCTGTGCCATGAAGCCTAGTACAGTTGGGTTCCCTCCTAGATTTATAATCCTTACTTTGGTTTATGCTCGGGTTAAACGTGATACTATTTACAGCCTCGTAGCAACCCTAGTGTTCAAGGCTTCCAATTCAGCAAAGCACTTAAGCATATGCTTAGCATCAGGACTACCACATCAAGCACACGCTTATGTTCCCTTGACTTAACAGAGATTAGCACGTGTGCTGATAACTGGAAAGATTCTAAAGAGATTTATGCAGTTGCCTGATTGTGAGCTTATGTCAACAGGCTCTGCAGAGGAGGAAACAGAATTGAGCACGTGCTTCAAATTAAGCATATGCTCAAGTTACTTGCTGAAGTCAAGCCCTTATTTTGTTATTACAGGGCAGCAAGGGACACCGTACCTTCAGACAAGATCCTCAAATGGCAGGAAACTAGCACCAAGCCCAGCAGGAGGCTCAAGGGGAGTGGGTCAGGGTACCGGCTGCGGCCAGAGGATGCTGAATACAAAAGCTCTGCAGGAAGTTCTGCTATTCAACATGTTTAATCCCTCTTGGAAAAAATCTCCTCTCTCTACAGCTATGCTAGAAGCTGATTCAGACTATCTTCTCCCTTTTCAGAAGTTCCAGCCTGGTTTACTTCGCATTTTCCTGTCTATAAGCTGTCTAACGTCTTCAGTAATTAATACCTGATAACTTCTAATAGGCTCATCTTGTAATAACTTTTACCACAGACACAAAATTCACATTTAACCATATTTAGACAGTGCCATAAAGGCATCAGCCTTCCTTACCCAAGTTTGCTAAGTGGGAGAGTTAACTGCATGCGCCAGTTTCCCTGGTCTACCTCTCTGAGCTGGTTTTTTTTGTGTGTTGTGTTTTTGTGCTTATGGATGGCTTCAAGTAGAGACATCAAATACCAGAGTACTGCTTTCTAGCATTCTGCACCGTTTGATTTAGAAATAAGCTGTTACATGAGCCATAAAATGCATGAAGCCTGGTGACCCCTCACCTTCTCCTGTGGGGACTCCTTGAAGTTTAATAAAAGTGGAAGTTGGCAGCCTTTCTCTTGCTAAACAAGTTAATGCCACCTCACTTCTCTGCCTGTCTACTTATTTTCATGATGTAAGAAACTTATATGTGTGAGCGTCCCCATCTCTGCCAAATTTAATTGAAATTGGCCAACGGTTCTTGAGGCAGATGATAGACTCAGCGTGTGGTATCCCGAGGCCTGTTTTCTCAAGGAATTGGGCTATTAGATAGGCAGAAGATGTCACTGGTTGGGAATTAGGCTAGTAGGTGGGCAGAAGGCAGCCCTGGTTGGAGGAGCCGGGGCGGTTTGGCTTGCTGGAGCAGCAGCAGTACAAGCCAGATGGGTGATGGTGGGAAGGAGCAGGGTCTTCGGGGCACACCTGGAGCTATCCCTTGGGCAAGCTGGAAAGCCACCTGGGAAGCTTAAAGCCCTCAGCTCGTCTGGGCAATAGATGATGAAGATACAGGAAAAGCAAGAGGAACCTGCTAACTGAGAGGCTCCTTTCTCTTGAGTTTGAAGCCTCCACCAGGTGCCTAGGGATGAGCTGGAGGCCCAGGGAGCCGTGGTGGGATCCTGGCGGGGATCCCCTGATCCAGCCGCACCGTGGCCGTGCGCGTGCATTCCTGCATCCTCTGTGCTGGCAGCGGTGTGGAAATCCAATGGTATCGACTAGAGCGATGCAGGAAATACAGCGTCTCAGTCCACCAGAGACCCAATCAATCGGCTAATTACTTCATACGAGGTTTACACGAGGCAGCCTGACGGTCACTGACGTTACCCTTTCAGCAGCCTGTCTGCTTCCAGGCTGAGCATTTCAGGCTTTCATGGAAAACCTTTGGTGCAGACATGGAGAGGATCTGGACGCCTGGGACATTCGTTCTCTCATGTCACAGCCTTGGTGAATTTGCCGGTTGCCTCTCTCTGTCTGCCTCACTGGGCTCAAGCAGTCTCACTGAATCTGTTCTTATTGATTTAGGAAAAGGCTTTGATTCTGCAAACCGCAAGCTCTTACTCATGAAACTATGACAACTTGGTATTAGCTGCAAATCAATGAACTTTTTAAATGCAGTCTAAGCAACAAAACTCACTTACTGCTAAACCCTGATAAGCCCGGTGCTGGGACAACTCAAACCTTTATCTTAACTGCCATGTGATCTTTTCCAGTTTGATAGTTCCATTTACTGTATTGATAAGGATTATAACCCGTCTGCAGTGAGATTTTACCCTCCCTGGAAGCACTTGTACAGCAGATGATATTGAAAAGGAATTTTTTTTTTAAACTTTCTCTCCATACCAAGTATTCCCAAATACATTATTCTTATTCACCATTTCCTTTCCAACCCCCTCTGTCTGCCTTCCTAATCTCTGCTGTTCTGAGACCAAACAGAAACCATGAGCACACCAGAGGAGATTTATGCAACGTGACAGAGCTGCGGCTGGGATGGGACTCGTGCTGGCAACTGCTAAGTGAGTGGGGACCACGGGCTGTAGTCGCCTACCTGCAAACGCCAGCCCCAGGACACACGTGCTCTCTTTCCTCCTGGGGTTCCTTATCCACACTTCCCATCGGCGGGTGGGAATAATTCATCAGGACCAACATTGCTGGGTGTGGACAGTGACCGGTAGATTGGCATCATCAAGCTAAAAATCAAATTTTTTTTTTTTGCTGGAGTGATCCCTAACATAAACACTCCTCCGTGAATTTTGTTTTTCACCCACCCGTGGGTGCTGGGTCCGTCCCCCCAACGAAAGCCTTATCGGGCTCCTTCTGCCTCAGCACCTTTTGGGTGGCATTTAGTCCCCAACTCCCTATGAAGGCGGTAGGAATGAGATACTTAAATACCTTCCCAGTTGTTGTGGCGGCTTCAGCTCAGCGGCTCAGGAATTTGGGCGGCTGCTCCCAAATTAGAGGCTTGTGGGCTCAGATGCCACCTCAGGCCAGCTGGGTGTCACCGCAAAGCACTGAGGCTTTTAGCAAAGCCTGAAGACTGGAGGCACCTGAGCATCCCCATGCAGGCTATGCAGATGCCAGGGAAGCTGGTAGAATAATGGGCCAATTTATTCCCCAGGGGGAAAATGTCAGAAAACACTGAAATGAGAAAAAAATTGCCTCTTTGTTCTGCAAATGGTCATCATTGTGAGAAAGTTTATACACCCTCTGGGGATTCATTTAGCACCATCAAAAAGAGGCTTTACAAAACTGAATTCTTATTTACCCACAGTAATTTTACCAAAATTATTTCTTTGCTGGAAGAAAGGTGAGGCAGGGTTACCCACGCTGACAGATGCTCTGTCACTGCTGCTCTATAGCGTCAGAAAGATACCTTATAGCAGAAACCTGTTCCTATTCAGAAGTAACTTAAACCCCTGTGAAACGCTGCAGGAGCTCCCTTAGCCATGGGAATGTGCTCACAAAGGTAAGGCTGTTCAACGGAGCATTTCCACAGATTTTGTTGCCCTTCCCATGAAACAGTGGTTACCGTTACGTTTGTGTATACAGGACTTAACAACTCTAAAATATACTGGCCAGCCATGACCAGTCTGTGGGCAGGCCTCAGGGACAGCACGGAGCAGCCGCGTGTTTTTAGAAGCATGTATTATTTATAGTCTGTATTGTTGTTGCCATTACAGACCCCGCTGAGATCAGACTTTGCTGTGAACATACATTCACTAAAGAAATAAGTCCGGCCCCAACAGCCTTACACTGAACATCTCAGACATGTTCTAATGGAAAGCATTTTCCTACTTTTATGAAGTGTAGGTTGCTGGTTCATGTAAAAAAAAAGTCCTCTATCCTATTTTTTTTTTTTGCCAGGTTCATACCTCCAGTCTTCTGAAAATTATTACATTGAATCCAACCAAGTGAGAAAATAGATGTTATTTCAGCCTTCTTGGAGATTTTAATTTTTTTAAGCTTTGAGGCTGCATTATAGCCAAGAGTTTGAGAGTCAAACCAAATCCCAATTTCTTACAAAAGAGCTTCTGGGACAACCAAAGTCTGTAAAGTCAGCAGTCTTTAGGAGTAATCCCACCTCCACAAGCCCTCCCACACTTCTCCGAGACACACTTCAGCCCCCTACCCACTCCCCCCAGAAAAGTACCGTGAATTATCACCCTGTTGCATGTCGGGTGCTGTGTCGAAGGCTGCCCGAAGGCTACGCTGGACCAGATGGAAGCGGGGCTCCCCCCTACACAAAGCCACGTTCACAACTGGGCCTTAGACAAACATTAACAAAAAGTGACTTATTTTCCATGCTGAAATCAAATGCAAAGGAAAAAAAAAAAAGCACAACCCAGTCCTGAGTAATTTTGCAGCTTAGGAATAGCTCACATACTTCTTTCACCATAATGTGAAGGCCAGATATAACTTTCTGATTAATGGGGGCCATGGAGTGCAATAAATGCAGCTTTAAAGGAAATTCATTTCACAGCAAGCACAATCAGTCTTTCAAAACCCCACCCCCTATATACACTGGATATTTTTTGCCTGCAAATTTAAGAGAGCCTAAGAGAATTAGGTACCCAGCTCCCATTCAAAGTCAGTGGGGTTTGGAAGTTTGGTTCCTAGAAATGCCTCTATAAACCTCAGCCATCAGGTGTTAGCAGCAGCTCTGCAAGCCCCGATCTGGGGGGGCTGCATCCCTGGCCACCCTCTCGGAGAGTCAGCTTGGGCTCTTGCATAGGTGGGCTCCCTAAGATGCACATAAAAACTTTTCACTAGCATTTGTTGGCCTTTTTTACTACGTTTTACTACCAAAAAAGCTGAGGGGTGAGCTGGGGTCCCAGGAAGCACTGTGTGAATGCTGCAGCTGGCCAAAACTCCCGGAGGCACCTTTGGCGCTGTGGCCAAAGCAAACCAAAATTGGGAAGGGAAGCACTTCTGCTGAGAAGCGAGAGCATGGCTCATGTTAATGAAAGGTGTTTTATTATCTGGGGATGTAGCTGATGGAAGATGTCTGGCTGTACGAGAGAGGAAGAAGAGTCTTCTTGTGTAAGGGATAAGAAATGTCAAAAGAGGAGTAGAAATTGTGTATGGAAAATATTTGCTGAGAGTCACATACTCAAAACTGGACAGCCAAGTTGCTTGGATGAATTAATCAGCAGCCCAAAATTTACTAAGGTCCTGTGAGCTTTTCAAGTGAGTATTGCATATGTGGGAGAAACCAGACCGTAATGCTGGCCACCAAATACTGCGTGCCCACAGCACTGTCTCCAGCGAGGAGGTATCGGACCACCGCACATATTTTTACATATTAATGCATTCATTTGTTCTTACTCCTTGGTAAAGTAGGAGGTTTTACAGAAGGACAGGGGAGATTAAAGGAGTCACAACATCTAGCTTTAAATACTGCAATAGGAGCTGCTGGTTGCTGAGCGCTTGGGCAGCAAGGCTCCTGAAGCAAATGCCGGGTCCCTGCCTACCTCGGATGAGGCATCTTGCATAAAACTCCTGCCTTTGAAACCCCAGTTGCTGTTTTGACCGCTAGCCCTCTCCTTTCCGCAGCAGCAGAGGTGTCACTGGCCACACTTAGGTTAAGCAACGAAACCAGAGCACTCATTTTGCACTTAGGGCCTCCTTGCAGAAGCGCTATTCCTACTCAGGCACTGTGGCCCCAACTTAACTGTACAAAACCCCTTAAGACTGGGCTCAGACTGACAGTTTTGAGTCTTTGAGCCATTGACACGTTGGAGAAACAGCTGCTGTTTAGTGAGATGAATTCACTCCATGCCATGCTTCCTTCTGACAGACATGAGCGTTTGAGTAATCTTTAAAACCAGCAGCGTACGCAGGAGGTGCCGCACAGCATCCTGGTACCCAGGCCGCACCTCGAATACTGTGTTCAGTTTTGGGCCCCTCACTACAAGAAGGACGTTGAGGTGCTGGAGCGTGTCCAGAGAAGGGCAACGAGGCTGGTGAGGGGTCTGGAGAACAAGTCTGATGAGGAGCGGCTGAGGGAACTGGGGTTGTTCAGCCTGGAGAAAAGGAGGCTGAGGGGAGACCTCATCGCTCTCTACAACTACCTGAAAGGAGGTTGTAGCGAGGTGGGGTCGGTCTCTTCTCCCAAGTAACAAGTGACAGGACGAGAGGAAACGGCCTCAAGTTGCACCAGGGGAGGTTTAGATTGGATATTAGGAAAAATTTCTTTACTGAAAGAGTGGTGAAACATTGGACCAGGCTGCCCAGGGAAGTGGTGGAGTCCCCATCCCTGGAGGTTTTTAAAAGACGAGTAGATGCGGCGCTTAGGGACATGGTTTAGTGGGCATGGTGGTGTTGGGTTGACGGTTGGACTCGATGATCTTAGAGGTCTTTTCCAACCTCAATGATTCTATGATTCTATGATTCTACCCTGCGTCAGCCGGTGGTGGTCTGCCTTCCTTTGGGCTGGAGAGCGGCGATTCTAGTTCAGTTTTTCTATAGTGAACTGGCACTTACTAAAACATGGTTCCATGCTGTATAATTTCTATGGCTTTTATTAATGCAGACAGTATAGGCTCCATAAAGAAGAAAAATTACCAGTGGAAGATAAAACTAAAATCCTAGTTGCATTACAATCACATTCTAGTGCTGCAATAAATTGCATGAAGCCAATAAAGCAAAACTAACTGAAGATATTTGACACAAACCAAAAATGAAATGAGAGTCATTATGCAGTCTGCTACAGGGACCTGCCTTGATGTAGTTAAAGCAATAAACTACCTGGGAGTAATCTTTACTTATTTTAAATTGCATATTCCAATTGCAAAGCTGTTTCTGGCATTTCTGGCACACTTACTTTACTCTGCTCAGTAAAAGAATTACATGTCTGGATAAGTCATGTCCTATTAAATGTGCATCATATCTGCAGCACTCGTAAGTCACTTGAGTCATAATATTGTTTATTCTAACATTAGTCACTATTTTCTGTCATAAATTAGCTATTCTCCAGAAGAGTGGAAATGAGATTGAGCCAAGGCTGCAATTATTTCGCACATCCATGTTGGCACACGGAATAGATTAAGTGGCTATCTCTTCAGAGGAATTATCATCATCGGGCCACGGGTCAATTATAACAAATGTATTCATGCCGCTAGCCCCCAGGTATCTCCAACAATAAGAGTTTGCATACCTTTCCCTCCCTAATTATTCTCCTCCATGGTCTGGCTGACCCACACATGAGTCAAAATAAGCAGAAGCAACGCCTTTTGCAATATTCAAGGTTAAACCCTCCCAGCCATCGTTTCCTGCCAGCCCCCTTGAATCCTCCCTACCCACGGGACATTTGCATGCAAATCAACAGTGGCACGGTGTGTCTTTTCCATGCAACTAGTCCTGCTGCTAATTAATTGTCTGTTATTCTGCCTTTTTGTGCAGAGGTAGCAGCCCTCACCCCCCTGCCGGGAGAGAGGGAGGGGATTCAATTCCGCTGCCTTTCAGTCATCCAGGTTTTAATTTGGCTGCCTGTGCCGGTGTTGGTATTTCCCTGCCTTTGTGTGGCTTGGAGCATGCCCAGGCCTGGCCCCACCACCGTCTCCGCATCCTGATTTTGAACCTGCACAGATCGTGCCAGGGGACCCGCTGTTATTTACCACCGGGCTGCGGGTCGGGGTCCTGGAAACACGTGCTGATGTAGCAGGGAGAAGGGGCAATTTTAGTTGGGATGCATTAAGTCTTGTTTGTACACAAATCCCTTTTAGTTAAAATGGAGTGTTTTGCCCCAAAGGGAGCAGGCCATTATAGCGGTGAATGGTGCTTTATAAGACAGCTTATTCCCTTAAGGAAGAGGCAATCAGTTGCCCCAGCTGAAGGCACATTCATACTTGAATTAAAAACCTTCAATAGCTATTTTTTTAAATTGCCTCTCATGCAGAGCTAGATGCATTGCTTGAAAAAAAAAAAGAAAAACAAAAGAAAAACAGCCAGCTTGCACATCAGTTTGTTCCCTTAATAACGCCTGTATCCCCCGGGAGTTCGTGCTCACGGAAGAGTACAGCACTGCTTCATCAAGGCTTCGGGTGCACCTCACCCAAGTGGGACCAACAGTGCGGAGCGGAAGGCTGGGCTGCCCCCACCCCGTCGGCTGCCCTGTGCCGGGCTCGAGTAGAAATGCTCTTACTCACAAGTAACACGATGGAAATCCTTACTTGCAATGTTGTCTTTGCCTTTCCCTCTTCTGAAGCTGCAGGATGAGCTCGGGAATGCCATGAGGACGGAGATGTCCTCGTCCATGCACCAGTGGGGCACTGATGCTCGCTGTCCTCCCCGAAGAGTAAGCGACTGCGTTGCACATTGCAACTGGCCGAGCCAAAACGTGGGTATAACCAGCGCCACGAGAGGCAAAGCTGAGAAATCAAAATACTTTTACAGGAGCTGCCTCTGCCCCTGCGCTGCCACGCAGGCTCTGAAAGATGAGAACTGGCCCGGTGTTACATGAAACACGTTTTTCAGAGGCGGGGGGAGAGGGCTCAGCCCCTTTTACCGTTAAAACTTCCCCTGCACTTACTGCAGAGGCAGGGGTGTCCACCTCTGCCTTAGCTCCTGGCCACACGCCAGCGAGCGGCAGATATTCTGCTTACCTAAGCTCCTGCTATTGCCTTCAAGGGCTGGACGATTTACCTTCTGCCTTGCTCTCTTCTGGGCTATTTTTGCTCCATCCTCACCCAGGCTGTCTTGCTGAGGCGGGGTGAGGAGGTGGCTGTTGCATGTGCCATTCCCTCCCGCCTTCAGCACGATGGGGAGGACTAAAAGTCCATATAATACCCAGTTTGGACACTGACTGCGAGCAAGCAACTAAGAGACTGTAAATCCAGGGCAAGCCCATATGGACGGATTCCCTGCATAGTCTCTCCGCATCTGGTGATCCACAGCTTCACACCTCCGGAGACACAGATAATGCCATCACATTTAACAGCCGTCGACAGATTTTTGTCCCACAGGTTCAAAAGATAATTGGATAAAGTTGTGTCAATATTTTGTACCAAAGGTGGCGTGTGACAGCCGCTTCAGCTTAGCAATGCATGAGGTGAAGCAGTATCTCCTTCAGTGGGGTTTTGGCCCTGCCTCGGTTGGTGACTCCATGCCCACGCCTTGGAAGAGACGTCTGAGTGGAGGGATTGTCCCCTGTGCAACATGTTAAAGATGATTTTTTTAGACTTTTTAAAATAAAACAGCTCTCAGGCGCCGAAGTAACACCCTGAACCCGTGTCCCAGGACACCACCTTGTTCCTTGCCCTCTTTTCAAGGTAGCTCCTACTGCCTGCCCTTGCCAGACTCGGGCTTGGTACTCACTGCCCACTCTTCCTCAGCCCCATTGTAATTAAAATAAAAATTTAAAAAAGTCTTCTACACCTAGTAAATACCTTCTCTAGAGCCTTATAGAAAGGAATTTACTGTCCTTTCTATGCTGTTTTGTTTGGCTTAGAGGCAGTTAGAGCCACCCTTGCTTCCACTGAAGCCAGCGGCAGCACACGCACCAGCTTCTCCATTTCTCCAGAAAGCCGCTGCGCAGAGCTGGGTAAGACACTTCATGAGTTGGTGGGGACCAAAAAAAGAGAAAGAGGGAGGAAACCCAAGCAAATCTACTAAGAGAAAAATACCACTTTTCACAACCACTCTAGCTGCTTCTTGGTGGTTTTGCTGATTTACATGTAATTTCCATATAAACACAGGTATATGCACATATTACAGGGGGGAAGGTGGGGTTCTCGGGATGGAAGGTGCCACATTTGCTGTATTTACACAATATTTCCAAACTTTCTGAACACGGGATCCCTGCTGGGGCTTGTTTTAGCCGGCCAGCCCCAACCCGTGTGGTGCCAGGCTATACAGCTGCAGCTGCACTTGGAGTTGTTGGAGGCTAAAACCATCTCAGCTCCTGGTAAATCAGCGACTGGTTATTTTATGAAAACATTTGCAAATACGCAGCTATTCACCCCACCTGAAGGTATCTTGTAAAGGTGGATAAGAGCAGCGTGTGCACTGGCCGACCTGCCAGGACATTCAAAGCCCCTTTCCACAGCAGCGCATCGTGGCAATAGCAGCCGCTCTCCCTGGAAGAAAATTTCTGTTTGCAGAGTAAATAAGAGTCAGAAATGTGCAATTCCACTTCAGTGTGGAATCAAGAGGTCTCATCTTGTGACCGAAGCGTTCATAGTGCTGAGCACAGATGCCCTCCTATTCACCTTTAAAGTCTGCATCCTTTCTGTGCTTCCCACGCGTCCTTTGCCTTCACCTCCAGGATGTCTGTCTTGCCTTTGAAATATCACTGCTCTCCTACTGTTAAAGTATGTGGAAGGATGAATCTTTTATCTCCCTTTTCTATTAGGGAGGTGGATTCTGGGTTCATTGGTTAGGTTTAAGACGTTACAAAAGCATCGGCCTGGTGGGATTTAAAGATGACAACCCTCCGGTGTTATTTGAATGCAGGTAATGGCAAGTAGATCCCCCTGCTTTCTTTACACCCCGTTAGGAGGAAAAGCCTGTCTGGAATAAGGATGTAGAGATAAGAAGAGATTAGAGATTCAAGCTCAAGGCAGCTTGCTCACATGGAGAGCATGGGGAGCAGCACAGCTGAGCCCAGCTCTGCTCCTGTGGGCAGCCCTTCTGCAAGCAATCCCCCAGACGGGCTGTGGATGCACCTCCTGGCTTTGGGGGATGTTCCCCTCGAAGGAAGGATCCATGCAGCCCCCCAGACTGAGCCCTAGCTGCAAATCCTGGCCCGAGCTCCATAACAACATGAGATGAGCTGTTTCTGCTCCTCGTGGAGACAGGTCCACCACAGCCAGGCATGGTTTGGGCTGCAGGCTGCTGTCAGGGGAAGCTGCTTTAAATCATTGTGGAGTCCTTTCTGAAATGGTTCCCACTAGAAAAACACAGTTTTGGATTAAACTGAAATTGCTCAAAGAAAATTGGAGAGATTTCAATGGCATTTCATGTATATAAAAAAGGACTTATGACATAATCAATTATTTCTGAAGAATGTTGATGTTGTTTCCAATGCACACTATTGTTTTACAATTTACTTGGTTGTAAATTTTCCACTTTAACCATATTGCTTGGCATAACCTGAGACCTTTGCTCACGGTCTGAAGCACCACGCTGACTAATGTTGCACAGCTCACTCCTGAACACGTGCCCACATCTCATAGCTGAGAGCATCTCCCACTTTATTTTCCTTTGCTTGGTGTCTCAAATACTAAGGAGAGCTCCAACCTCATACGAAGTTACAGTCATCTAGTTTTTTGGATCAAAGTGTCTCCCATTTTTGTTGTAATGAAGCAATTTGACACTTTCAGTAATACAAACATTCCCAACCCTAATTAGAGGGGCAGCTGTTTTCAATATCTCCGGAAAGCTTTTCCAGATTAGCACAAGAATATGGCCAAAAAGTACAGGACACCAGAGGGTGGGAATATTCCCTCCCAGCAAAGTTCTTCTATCTGTCTGCTCCGATTCCCCATCCCCCTGCTCCATACTGACAGAGGAGCTACAAAAAGCCCTGTTTTTGTGGTTGCCACAGCCAGCAGCGAGGCCATGGGGGAGCGTTAGTGGAGGCTGATTACCAATATTTAATTGGTGTGTCCCTTCAGCCTTCGCGGAAGATGTGCGGGGACCCGGTGCCAGTTTGGGTCTGCATTGCTGCTCCTACCCGGGAGCTGCCCGCCTGGGATCCAGGAGGAAAAGAAGCAGATCCAGCAAAGGGAAGGTGAAATTTTCTGCCTTTGTGCCCTGAAGTGCTGGAACCGCTCGAGATGTGCCCGAGAGCTCGCCCTCAGCTGCGTCCCCGCTGGGTCGGGGCTACGTGCCAGAACAGGGTTTTGGCTGCGGGTCGGTGCTCTTGTCACCGTCACACGCCGGGGCTGGGAGGAGCAGAGGCTGAGCTCAGCCTTGGGGCAGGATGGAGCAAGGGAGCATTAAGGGAGCAATTTGTGCCAAGCCATGGAGCTATAAACCCAAAACCTGAGAGAGACAGGTTTTGAACTCACTTTTCCACGAGCTGGTCGCAATCCTGTCCTGTACCTCAATTTCCTTGTGGAAATCAGGGTGACAACAACAGTTTTGGGAAGATCTCTGAGAGCTGCTGTTGCAAGGAGCTCGGTGGGGCTGTATTCGGGTTGTGTCCATCTTGCAGAGGCTGGGGAGACGAGTAAAGCTCCAGCCCGACCCTGCAATACAGGCAAGGATGCTGTACCCGACAGCCGGCCAGAAAAGGGCTGGATCCGTGCCGCAGGCGCCATGGGGGTCTTGGTCGCGCCTGCCTCTTGGCTGAGGCTGCGGTACTGAAAAATGATTTATTCATTTTGTCTCCTGAACAAGTATTAAGATGAATATCAAAACAGAATTGTCTCAACAATCTTTAGGCTTTTACTTATCAGTCGATGATAAAGCTATATAGCGATATGTTCATTTGTCTGCAGATCTTTGCAATCCTATTAAGTACAGAGCAATAACTATTAAACTGTATATATATACCCCCATGCGCACATTTGTTGAGGTAGGTATTTAACACACACACACACACACACACACACACACACTCTCTCTCAGTAAAATTTACTGCTGCACAGAGAGGGTAAGTGCCTCTGTATGGACAACTGAAACACAACCTGCCTCGGTTAACACTATCACTCAGGGTCACAGACCTCTCCTAGGACAACATCAGGAACGTTGCTGGAGCTAAACCAGGCAACAAATAAAATTGCTCCTTGTATTTTATTCTGAATTTCCTTCAAAGCAGAGGGAATTTTCCTGGCTCTGTATTTCACGCCTGGAAGCCATGGGACCAGGCTGGGGCAGAGTCGACCTCACCCGATGCTTAAACCCACCACTGGTGCCTGCATCAGCACTGCCCATGGGCTTCACCCGTCTGCAGCACCCCTGGACAAATGCACAGGGAACAGGAGGTTTCTCCCCTCTTCCAGGCCGTATCTAGAACAGGAAAGCCCATTTGTGAAGAAATCACAGAGATTTTAACCCACCAAAATAAAAAGTCCTGGGCTTCAGTGGCAAAGGAAGAGGAAAGCTTGTGCTTCAACCCAAAACCTGGCAGCTGCTCAGTTTGACTTTTGCTTTTGCTCTTGCTCTGAAAGCTGAACTTTTGTAGTTAGTGCCCAGGTACAGAAATCTCGTGCCGAACAGCCTGACACCGCTTTGGCACAGTGCGTGGCCCGGCAGTGGGAGCCACTGCCTGCAGGGACAGGGACACGGCCCTTCCGTAATTCAATCTTCACGCTGGCTCGCTCTGGGGTCTCTGAGCAATGACCGTGGCCGTGCCACCGCCACCGCTGCTGGGCTTTCTGACGTGTCCGGGAGCTGACATGCCACCGCCTTGCCTTTCCCTTCTGACCTTGCCGTAGACTGGAAACAACCCCCAGCCAAAGGAGCCGCTTCCACACGGTGCATCTCTGTCCTGGGAATTTATGTGGCACCAACCCGTTGCTCACCAACGCATGTGCTTCACATCATCACCCCGCCCTGCCCTCCTGGGGAGGTACAGCCATACCAATATTCCTATTTACAGCTGCTTCTCCCCTCTGCCCCTTCTCCGTCTTTGTTCTGGAGTACTTTCACACTGTGCAGGCGTACAACACTCCTGGAATACCTACCGCAGACCTTTTTCTGTACATTATCTCCCTAAATTACTGTGAATTACACAGTAGTTCCAGACACCTTCTAGTTTTAAATACACCATTTTCAAAACAAAGCAATCATAGTCCACAAGCCAGGAATAAGTAGCTCTCCAAAGCCTTGGCTGTTGCATGCTGAAGAAACTGGACAAGCCTTGCAAGACCACCAAGCCAGCACACGTCCCACTCATGTAGCATCTCCCTTAATTTCCAGACTTGAACCTTGACTTCAGCTGGGCACTTTTGTCCATGGCTTTCCATTTTTTAACTCTCCTCTGCCCCACGTGTGCATAAATATCTGCTATATCGTGGCCCAGGGGCAGCTGGAGCTTGCCAGCGCCTCGGGGCCTGGACCATTGGCAGCGGGTGGTGTGGGGCATACCGGATTTTGGACGTTGGTATGCTCAGAGCAGCTCATGGGTTTTGTTAGTGCTCAGCATCACTGGTAAACCTGGTTGCTGCAATGCTTTTACTGCCTGCCATAAAAAAGCCTTCTCCCTGCCGTAACGTGGAGAGGGCGCCTGGGCGATATTTCCTTCTTAATTGCAGGCTGAGAGGTACGAAGATACACTGAATGGAAACATAACGCGCTGAGATTGGAGTGAATGGGCCTGTCAGGAGGCAGCCGGGAGAGTTTTCGTTCACCGTTAGGGTGGCAGGCAGAGGAGCAGAAGCTTCTCCCAGACTCTTGTTAAACACAAAGCTGAAATACAAAGAAGTGATGGAGAAATATAAAGAAAATAACCCAGAAAGTAGCGTCAGAAATATTGATAACTCAGTCAAATCACTCCTATGGACCTTCTTGATTACATTGTCTGTTCAGTCTTCCTTACAAAGCGCTGCTATCACACAAGCATAATAAAACAAGAATATATAAATGGAAGAAATTAAGAGTCATCCTATTGGGACCAATTTAATCTTTGCTTCATTTAAAAGGAGAACATGGCTCCCTTATCTAATGTACATAAAATTGCTCTTTATTCCCCAGGTTTACATATAGATGACAGATCTATATAAATATGGATCTTCTCCTTTTCCCCATTCTGTTGTGAGAAGAGCCACCTTCTACCACATTTATTCTCTGCTCTAGATGCTTGGAGGAGAGTCTCCCTCCTGCCCTATGATGTTCTTACTGTGAATGGAGAGGACGAGGATACGGCAGCATCCTTTGCAGGCAATGAGCTTTGGCAGCTGATGTTTGAAGCAAAAAAGCGGTGAGAGCGGTCACAGGTAGCTCTCGCTCAGAGGCATCTAGTGTTGAAGGGAATAGGTTAGCTAGTCTGCAGCCTGGGACTGAAACCCAGTCAAAACATGCCCTCCCAGGAGCTCTCCACTCCCATCCATCTTTGCCAGTTTCCCTTTTAAGGAGTTTCGGAGTGAGCCTGCGGAGGTTTCTGTGCAGTACAGGACAGGCAGGAAACCACAAAGTCTCCTGTGAACTGTCATGTTTGGGCCACTCAGAGTGAAGTGGAAACAGAGTTTTACTGTGAAGTTACCAAAAGCAAAGACTCGCTCATGCCAGGATGGGGTTCCTGCTGAGCTGCCACGTAGGCGAGAGCAGCCCTGGACCTCTCCCCTGGGAAAGGGCAAACCGCGATCCCAAGAGCACTGCAAGAAGGTTTAGAGCAACCACCAAACCACCTGAACTTCACAGGTTCAGATTTTTAAGTTAAAACTCAAGGTTATCCCCAGAAAGCAGTCTTTCCTACACCCAAATATATAAACTGAAGTTGAAATGTGGATCTCAGTCAAGCGCAGTGTCCCTGCCAAACTTTTCACTGGTCCCCGTTACTGCTACTGAATAGGACCCCAAGACACTGCGAGTTCACATCCTTGCCCATATGAAATCACGTCCTTTTCCATAGGACACATTCAGAAATGTGCACACATTTCCTCTTTTCCTCACCTCTGAGCTGGGAAAAAAGAGGTATTTGTGAATCAGTCATTGCTTTCTAACATGCTGAAAGCATCAGAGGACTCCCTGCTCTTTCAAACCTACTATCCTAAGTGCAATTTCAAAGTGTTTCTCTCTCCTAATATCCAGTGGCTTTTTAAAAAGCAACTAACAGCAGTGCTGGAATGGCTAATGCCTAATTAGCTAATGGGTAATGATGCTCCTGTGAATGAGGCTGACATTTCACTCTATAATTATCATCTAGCCTGATAGCACGTCCTGCAGCGGGCAGTTGTAGGTGCCTTGGGACAAGGCTAAGGAACGGGCAGGCCCGTAGCAATGCTCCCACACTGCCCTCCGAGCCACTGACACAAGCCGGGGGCACCGGCAAAGCCACAGCTGCTGCTGCCATACCCGACTGGAGCAGCACGGAAAGCTGACCACAGCTTCTGCGTGTCTGGCTTTCCCCAGACATATCCTCATTTTCCACTCCCAAGTTTATATGTATGAGCTGAAGAAGAGGAATTTAGTCATTTTTCTGGGACTTCCAGCTGCCTGGCAGCCTGCGAGCAGCCTTTGCGCAGGTCTACATGTCTGTGTCTCCATCCAGGAGGCAACAGAAGAGCTGAAGAATCATAGAATCATAGAATCATAGAATCATTGAGGTTGGAAAAGACCTCTAAGATCATCGAGTCCAACCGTCGACCCAACACCACCACCCACTAAACCATGTCCCTAAGCGCCGCATCTACACGTCTTTTAAATACTTCCAGGGATGGTGACTCCACCACTTCCCTGGGCAGCCTGGTCCAATGTTTAACCACTCTTTCAGTAAAGAAATTTTTCCTCACGTCCAAAGCCACCTTCTGCCTTGCTGGGACTTGTCATGAAGCTTCAAGGAGTAACCACTTGGTGTTACCCCCTGAGGCTGAAGACTCATACGCTGTATTAGCCCTAAAAAAGGCAAGTCCATCTCTTTGAGAAGATTTGGGGTCCAGCAAACTGTTAGGAAAGATCTGCTCATACCATGTTTTAGTCTGCAGACCACTGTGTCTTCTTTTTTCTTTTACTATGGTAAATAACAGGAGCAACTCAATTTTGTTTCTCAGGCCACCAGAGAATGACCACCAACCCGCAGGATTCAGGGGGGTTTAATTCCAGTGTGCATAAGTGCAAAATCAACCCCTCCAGAGTCGCTGCTTTGCCTTTCCCCAGCCACTGCCCTACCCACCACGCCAGGACGTCCTCTCCAAAGACGAGCCTTCAGCCTTAGGATCCACTTCAAAATCCCCATTGCCAACTGCAACTCTTAGAAAAAGATAGTCACTAGAGGGTCTCTAAGAAAAAAAACCCAAAACCCACCACTGGAAGCTTTCACCTAGTTTTCTGGAGTTTTAGGGAGGCCACCTACCTTGTGCTCCCGCAGGGGGGGGCAGCTGTTGGGGAGCTGCCCTGGGGATCTGAGCTCTGCACCTGGGCTCTCTCGCATGGACATGGCACTGGAGGATCCCTGGGCAGTCTGGTAGGTTTTTTTCCTATAAATCTCCAAATCTGTAGTTTCACGCACTGCAGGTTTGATTTTTCAGACACGCCAAGTGCTCCAAGTTAAAGAAACCTGCTGGAGCTGAACATTTCCAAGGGCAGAAAAGAGACGCTTAGAAGCCGTGACACCGAACCAGAGATGCTCATGCGCTGGGACAGCCTGCTCCAGCCCTTCCTTCAACAAATCCCCGACAACAGGACAAGACACACACTCTGCACACGTTTGCTTTTCCACTTTCATGTTTCTGCAGAAGGTGGGGAGATGTGCGAGCGCTGGCGAAGGCTGGCTTGCGTCAGAGGCCAGCGGGTATGTGTGAAAACAGGAGTTCACACAGTACAGCACTTGATTGGCAGATTAAAATAATAATAATAATAAAAACCCCCACTATTAATAAGCAGAAGGAGCACATGGAGCCCTGGGAGACACATTAGCTGTTTGAACAGGCAGATATTTCTGTCCTTCCCTCCCCGTGTAATCAACATGTATTTATTTCTTTATTTAGCTCAACACTTGCCCTTTCAGGAGAAGATAAAAGTGTCAAGATGACCCTCTTCTTATCGCACCCCGCATGAGGGAAAGCTTTGAAGATATAATATGCAGAAACACAGGGCTCTCTGGTGACTTCTCCGGATTTAATTAGCCCGACCTTCTGCGCAGATCCTGCCTCCCCCTCCAGACAGCCCTTCTCCCCCGCTCCCCAGCCGCAGACAAGCTTCTGGACTCGTCGGCAAAATAGCAGCTGCTCGAGTCCTCCGTTTAATTCGGAGCTTGGCTCTCCAAGATGAGCTAAAAAATAAAAATGCCACCCCAAAGATGGAGCTGCTTTTAGCATTATACACGAGCTGCAACTGCCAAGGAAAGTTTATCTTGGAGCCAATGTGAGCTCTGTTGCTCCAAGTTAAATATTTCCATTTAAAAAGTAGAATGAACTATACTGTGGGACTTCCAATTGCTTCCTGAAATATTAAGAAGGAATATCTTTAAACATTAATATTTTGTTACAGTGCTGAAGTCTTTCTAAGGGAGGGTTATTTTTTAGAGCTGCATATTTTTCTCTGCATAATTTGGAGCCCCTGATGTGTGCCTATAGTCTCCATTTCCAAAAGTCACTGCAACACGGTAACCCTCCTTCCAAAGCAATCAATAAAAATCCTTCATTTTTGTCTTCGCTGTTATTCTTGCTGGTAGGAGGCACATGCAAAGGACACCTGTGTTTAACCCCTTGCGGTAAGTGCACCATCATGTACTGCATCCTCAATGAGCCCAAAAGCTGAGGGCTGCCGAAAGCCAGAGCCACGTCCCTCTGCTCATTTTGGTCCATTCGCATCCACCGACACATCTGTTGTGCCGGGATGAGCGTGGACGTGCTCCCACTGCCCATCCCAGACGGACCGGCGGTGGGAGCTTCCAGCCAGCCGGGTCCTCCGCGTCCCCTGGCACGGGCTGGCAGAGCGGGGCTGTGCCGGACAGGGCACCAGCCTGCGTGGGCACTGCATCCTCAGCCCCAGCAGCTCCCAGCCCAGCAGCGTAAGTGGGTTAGGATGGGGTTAGGACAACTCCCAAAACCCCCTGCCCCGAGCTTTGCTCCACCACTGGCCCATCCATCCTCCCTGCTGCCAGGGAAGCGGCTATTGAAACGGCAGATCAGGAGAGCAGATTTAATGCTGCTTTCGTGGTAGGGAAGGGAAAAAAAAAAAAAAAAGAAAAGGAGAGATAAAAATGATGTTGCTTGCAGGCCATTTACATGTTCATTTCTCAAGAGAATGTGACACTTTATCCTTTTTCTCAAATTAACTTTTGTGTCACATGTGGAATAAAAAGAGACGGTAGACGGGAACTGAAACATAGTGAAATAAAAGACTGCGAGCCTGCATGCACGGAGCATATGTTTGTGATCTATAGGAGCCGGGGGAGGGACAGGGAGTGGAGCCCTGCTATGTCAACCATTGTTCAGCAGCTTGGTATGTTGGCTTAATCTTGCAAGGTCTCCCAGAGGTCCTTTTTTCCAGATTTTTTTCTCACCCCCCTTCAGGGCAAACAAAGTGCTTTCCTGAGCAGGCAGTTTGAGCTGCTTAACCGTTCGCGTGCTAGTCAGGAGAGCCCCCGAGGATGAAGGGCAGGTCCTCGGCCGGGACGGTCAGTTCTGGGACATCAAAGGCAGTGGAGCAGCCCCAGCGTACGGGGCTGGAGGCACGAGCTGGTCCTTGTCCGCGGGGCTGGCACAGGTTTGCACAGACACATATAAGTAGCTATGCAAACTGTAGCAGAAAGAAACTGAAAAAGGATTACAGAAAAGAGGGGGGTTTTTATGATGCACTAAGCAGGCTGACATTGTGTGACACTTGGCCAACATCACGGCTGAGCTTAAGCTCCGATTTTGCACCAACAGCATCCACGGTGCCCTGCCAAGCCATAGGACCCATCAGTTTTGCTTTCCATGGCCAACTACGTGGCCTTACCATACCTTTTTGAAGCACCCCATGGCCATTACCCTTTATCTGGTGGGACATCCTGGTCCCAAATCTGCTTTCTAAAGTGTAACTGCAAAATGAACCAAGTCCTGCACGACTGACCCGCAGTTCCAGTATCGCTGCAGTAGGCAGCCAAACCCCAGCCTGGCTGGTGGAGGCACAGGCTGGAGCATGAGACAGTCAGCGAGCAAGTCCTTAACCCAGAGAGTCCCTGACATAAGGAGGATATATTTGGTGTTAATTAGCTGTGTAACTTTTGCCTTGCTGACTTTCATCTCTGCTTGGTTTTACAGTTTGAAGTGGTTTAAAACTGGTTTTGCTGTGACCGGTGTTCCTGTAATTCTTAGGCACATGGTGAAGCAGAGGTACCAGCATCCCCGAAGGAGAGGTGGGATGTGGGGGCAATGCTCCCTGGCACGCTGCTCTTCAAGGCTGTTTGTATAAGCGTTTTAGACACCCAACAGATTTTCCTTTCACCCACACATATTAACTGAGTTGGTGTATTAAAGACTTAGTTACAAGCTGACATTGAGAAGACACTGAAGAGCTGAATGCTCTTTTCTGGCTGGTTGTGGGGAGTTTCACCCAGAGATTTTCCTTTAGGGAACAGCAAGAGTCAAGAATCACAACATGAGAGACGGTACAAGTCAGCAGTATCATCTATTGCTTCTGCAAAAAAGACTCCCCTTTTGAGTCCTTTCAGATGCTGAAGAAGGTGGCTGGATTTTCTTCAGACTTCACCAACATTTGGCCAAGAGTCACAAGTGGGCTCCCAGGGGACTGTGCTCTCTGGCCTCCCAAGAGGGGAGCCACCAGCTCCTCACCAGCCTCTCACCTGGGCATCAGACATCGTTTACAAGCAGTATTCCCCCCCTGGAAAGGGCTGGAGGGGCTCCGGGTGCAGGATCGCAGCACAGCCATCCCACTCCAGCTCCATTAACCCGTGGACCTCCATCCTGGGAGGAAGGCTCAAGTCGGCTTTTACAGCCCACTTTGCTCCTGCGTGCCCAGGGACTGCTCACAGCGCTGCTCTCCCTGCCACCGGCTCCCTTGATTTTCTGGCTCTCTCCCTGTGCTGCTCGGGGCCAGGTCTGCCAAAGCAGCAATGCAACCATTGCACCCACTCCTGCTGAATGGGCTACAACCCCCTCCCCAGGACGGTGTCTGCGCTGAGCTGTGAGCACCGGGAACAGGACTGGGGACAGCGGGACACCCAGGCAGATGGACAAAGTCAGTGCTAGTATGGCATAATGTCCTAGCCAGGAAACAGGAGGCACATAGTACAGGTAAAACTGACTTCATTCCGATTCAGAGTGAATAATCAATGATGTCACACAGGCTCTTCATTAAGAAGAAGGAGAGTCCTGGACATTTTGGGTGCCTCCTCTTCTTCCCTCATACCACCTCTCCCCAAGGTTTTGGGTTGGATAAAGGGTTACATCCTCATTTCCAACAGACACCTTCACATCTGGGGTTAGGGGAGCCCTAAGGTGGCAAACAGCTCCTGATGCGGGTCAGCAGGAGCCTTTTCATCATCTCCCGCAGCCTTAGGCCATCAGGAGCAGTTTCTCTGCTAAAGGGGACAGAAGTCAAAAATCACTAAACTTTGGGTGTGGGTGAGAAGGAGGATCAGAAATTTGCCTCTTAATTGCAGTTACCTGTAGCTTAAAAATCAAAGAGGGATTTGTTGGGGGCTGAAGGGAGATGGGGAAGAGAGAGAGCAGAACAAGAGATCATTTCCCTGTGAGATTTGGCTCCCGGCTAGCTTAAGCACAGAGCTCCACAGCTGTGCTATGGGGAAGTGCAGCCGGCTTCTCTGGGTCACATATGGTTTGGGTTTGGGGTTTTTTGGAGATGATTTTTTTTTTTTTTATTACCTCACATGCTAGTGCCCTCAGAAATCGAAGTTCACCATCCTGCCTTCACATTTCCCTTCTGCAACAGCAGAGAAAGGGTGTTACAGTTCGTGCCTCCAGCTTCACTTAAAGCTTCATAAACTATAATACCCACTTCAACTACATTATCATTCTCATTTCTGTTCAAGATGGCCCTGAAAAAGCATAAGGTGTGAGACAGCAGAAGCCTGTCTGCCCCCAAGGCATCCCCATCCCTTGCTGAATGCAATACCCTGGCTACATTTAGGATACCACGTATATATGTTTTGGGGACCTTCTAAGGTCCATCCTAGCCCCAGACCGTGTGGACTGGACACCAGTCACTGTGGCCTGGTGCTGAACAGCCCCAGTGCAGGAAACCTGTGCTGGAGGCAACAAACCTCAAGCTGCTGTTGGTTGACACACGGGGCAGGACACCCTCAGGCACAACAGGCAGCTGGGAATAATTTTGGCGCTCTAGAATTGCAATTAAACCTCAAGGGCCAGAAGTATTTAAGTACTTTGGTTCAGGGCTTTGTGGTTTCTGGGTGTGCAGCTGAAGGGACCTGGGAAACATGGATGTTTCAGTGGTGCACCCAAGGAGGGAAAGGGATGTCTGGGCTCTTTCAGAGAGATCTGAAGCATCCACATCATCACTCCAGCAGTGGGATTTATTTCACTTTGAGTATCCATAGCATATTTAGCTATATCGGAGTTTGCCACTGATCACCCGTAAGTGCCTGAGGGAGAGTGGGTATTCCCAGGACATGATCCCCCTCACCTAACAATGGACACATCACATTGGACGACAGGACTCACATCCCACATTGCCTGTTCCTCCCCAGTGCTACAGCGGGTGCAGGGCAGAGGATCCCACTCCACAGGGTCTCTTTGCCAACCTCAGCCCCAGCCTTTGGTCTGCCAGCAAAAAAAAAAAAAGCAAAATATTATTACTTGCAGTATTGAAGCTGAAGAAGTTTGAGGAGAATTTCCATTTTTGGAGAAGAAAACATACCTGCCACATCAATAACATTTTCTAGTTTGACATTTCAACTCCTTTTTGCAAAAGCTTGAAAGAAAGGAGGCCAGAGAAAAAGAAAAGCTCTCCTTCCTTGCTTCCAGCAAAATTCAAATGGACGAACCTCGCCTTTCCCACCAGCTGCAGTATATAGGTCAAGTCACGTATGTGCTCTCTGGGACAGGGCTTACAGTGTGGAAAATTGGACAGGGACAACAGGCAAGTTTCCCAATGCCCCTGCTTGGGCCATCCACCCGTTCAGGAGAAGACAACAGGACAGGGTCTGTCTCTGCGCCCGACGCCGTTGATCTGCCCACGCTCAGGACCCGCGCTGCTTCAATCACACTGCTCTAGAAAACAGCCCAAATCCTACACCAAGGAAATCACAGCTCCTCTGGTGAAAAGAAGCCACAAAATATTTAGTCCAGATCAAGTTCAACTCCTAATCAAAGACAGCTACAAAGGTAAACTCTGAGTTTAAACCAGACCTTAAATCCACAAAACACTTTTCAGCTGGATGGTGTCCTAAGAGTGGAAAGTATTAGAGGAGCTGGGGGACAGACGGCCGCGCTGGCTGTGGTTTGTGACTGCCCCGCACCGACATGTTCCCACCCCACTTATGTGGGGCAGAGGGCTTTTTGCATCTTCACCTGCTAAAAATATCCAAGGCTAGAAGTTAAAAGAAATTAAATATTTAGCAGTTGCATAAAGGCACCTTGGGATGAAAGCGTTATGGATACAAAGCTGTCATCTTATCCCTTCATCATCATATTTTTTTGTAGCAGACTTGTCTTGTTGGCAAGGCAACTTCTCTGTTTTAAACCAGCCTCATAAATCTCATTAGGATGCCTTTTTTAAAGCTGCCAATGCAAAAAAACCAGGAACAGGCACCCACTGGACACCACTCCAGGTCCCTTAGGACTCCTCTCGCCACAGCTCTCAACAGGAGCTTGTTGGACGCTTCCCATGGAGACATCTCAGGATGCCTCCCGAGATACCTACAGCAGGACCAACATGCACACCTTGCTTCACTAGAAAGGCTCCTGCTGATTTTAAACACGCATTGGGTTGCATCCAGAGTTTCCTTCCCCCCTGTAAACACAACAAAACAAACCCGTTTGCCGGCTTGTGGCCAGCAAGAGCTCTACATCGGCAAACTCGTCCGGGCTTAACTCCAGTTTATGTAGCCTGGGTGGATGAACGGGAAACGTGTTTTGCAAAACCATCGAAGTTTAGACCAGCTCTTACATGTGCAATGGCAATGGCAGCTTTTCTGGGTGTGCCACCACCAGACGCTCCCTCCACCGGGAAGGGAGGATGGGCTGACCCCTGGACATCACGGGGTCAGGTTTTTAACTGAGGTGCTTTGGTTACCTCTAGGCAGAATTAAACCAAAACACAACTGGTTTTCTTGAAGGAGAGCAGAGCTGTGGAAAACACACTTACAGTTAGGATTTTTTTTTTTTAATGCACAACGTTGTATTTCTGAGAAATCTTTAATTCAAACTGATTAAATAATGATCCCCTGTAGTGATCTACCCTTTCAAATACCCACTCAAGGAGTAATTCAGCACACTGGCAGCACAACAGGCTCGCTGTACATCTCACATGAGCTTGCAGGACTTTGACATACTCTCATAGTGGCAATGCCTCCCTCTTTAATAGCACAACCAATTTAATTTAGTGGTGGCTTTGCTTTCCCGTATACACTTTCCTTTTTCAAGCACGCCGCCTCCATGACATTTGGTGGCATCTGGCCCACAGCTGCTTCTCAGGGGGACCCATCAGCCTCTGGGGACCAGGGATATACCTCATTGTCCCGAGCAGTGGCCACCCAGCCCTGGCAGCAGAGTCCACGGCAGCTGCTACTACCCTTGCCCAAGCGCTTGGGAGGGAGGGATGGGGGTGGGGAATGGATGGATGGGGGGACGGATGGAGGGGGGGCACAGATGGAGAGGGGGACGGATGGAGGCCACGCTGCACCCCGCAGGCAGCCCAGTGCCGTTCTGCCCGCCCACATGCGTGCGCACGTGTTGTTTTACAGACAGCTGCCTCCCAAATGAACACAACCTGCTGAGCCTCTTCAGAGCTAGGAATGGCATCTTCACGCCAGATGCAGGTTTGCTGGAGACCTGATTTTTAAAGGGAGCTTGCGTCCCTCTCCCTGGAGCTTAGTGGTCACACATTGCTGAAAATGGTCCAGAAATAAGGATTTTGGGGGCAAGGGAGGGGAGTGTCTGTTTGAATGGAAACACTCTCTCCGTCCCTGGCTCCGTTGGGAGAGGGCATTTCCCGGAGGCAAAGGAGACACAACTCCACGTGGGCCCAACGCACCGGGTTTGCTCTGCAGGGCAGCTCTGCCAGTGCTCTGCCTCCTTCCTCCCCACTTGCTACGCACCGGCCACCAAGGCAAAAGGAGGCAACCTGGGCATTAAAGGGAGGAAAAAACGTTGCCACACTTCGGTTCCCGGTCTACAGCCTCTCCAAAGCCCCTGGGCCGGGACACACTCGGTGCCACTCCCAGCACTGAGGTTTCCCGTGCCCATCACAAGTCTTCCTGCAGAGGCATCAGCAGGGCTGAAGGACCATGATTTCTCTTTACTGGTGAAAGCAGTTTTTCCAGACCGTGATTGATAATGGTGCCAAGCTTGATTCATAAAGTGCATTTATGTATTTGTGCCCAGGGTCCCATTTGGGACACACAGCGCCCCTTCCCTTGCTCACAGCACGTCATGGACACGCATGTCTGATGCCAGCGGGTTTAGGAGGCATGTGCAGGGCCTGCCTGTCAGCAGAGCTCCTGAAAGGAGTTTTTTGGGAGGCCATTTATCCAGTTAAACTGAATCCAGCTCCCTCCCAGCCAGCAGCATGCCCCCCGCCCCGCAAAGGGCTTTCTGGAAGTTGCCCTCCCCCAGGTCTCCAGTGCTGCAAGGTTTAGCAGGTCCTGGGAGGCCAGGGCCACTTTTGGGGACACACTCCGGGAGACACCAGTGGGTTCACTGTTTTTCTCACCAATTTCACATGCTTGGGAGTGAGGTCAGTTATTTTCTCCCACTGACGCAGGCAGGATGTGGCTCTAGGGAGCGGAGGAGCCTGTTCCCACACTCAAGCTCCTGCCCTGTCCCACAGTATTGATACCCCACTGCAGCCGGAGCCTCGCACAGCGGTACAGAAATGCTCAAATCGAGATGTTCCTGCAAAGGCAGCCCCCAGGATTCGGGCAGGTGTCCTGCCAAAAACCCTTTACATGCTGAAACCCCAACTCCCTCTCCCCCAGTTTGCCTGTGCTTGAGCCCAAGACCATCCCTTGCTGCTTTATTTATGCTGTGCATAGAAATACCTGGCAGCGCTTGTCAGTGGATATCCACGTTCCGTCAATAACCGTGTACCTCTGCCCAATTAGTGCCACACTGCTGGTGTGCAGAAACGAGACGGCTCCCGAGCACCGGCCCCCATGGCCATGAAAGGTGGTTCAGCACGGCCCATGGCTACATAATGCATCACACCTTGCTTGCTTCCTACTGACTTAGGTTAGCTGAACCCAATGAATATTTCAATAGCCTCTGCCTGCCCAGGATACTATTAATTTTGGAGTCCCTATAATCCAATTCCTTTTCCTCCAAGTGGGTGGTGATTATTAATTTCACAAGCTATGCTTCCATCGGCTCCTTCCTAGTCCCTTGTGGCTAAGGAATATTAATCCACATTCATACTGTCATTCAGCTGCCCAGGAGACTCTGGTGTGAATAGTATTAATAATAATACCACTGCTTCACAAGTGGTTAAAGCAACTTAAAGGCGCACAGGCGGGTTGCAGAGGTCATTTGCAGAATAACACCTCAATGGTTATGCTCAGAGAAAAAAAATTATGGGGCCCAGGCAATGCTTTTTGTGGAGAATTCTCCGGGTCCTGGACCTGTTGATGCTGGTCCTGCCTTGCCAGGGCACAGACAGTCCCCTGAGAAGGTCTGCGAGGAGGAGATCAGCTGCAGCCTTGTTCCCAGACATCCCTGGCAGCCAGCAAGGAGCAAATACTTTTGTCCTTCTTTTGGGGAAATTGGGGGGGGTGGGGGGAAAAGAAATCCAAACATGATTTCTCTACTTAAAGTGCCATAATGCTCTGGAAAGTAACCACTTTTGACACCTCAACCTTATTATCAAGTTTGCTTGAATTTAAGCAATTCATTTGAGTTCTGCTGGAAGGGTGGAGAGTGGAAGGCGGCAGCTATTGCATTTCTTTGCAGAGCAAGAAAGCGTTTCTCTGTCAGCCAGGCGATACAATCAAGTATCTCATGGAGGGATTTGACAGCACATCAAGGACTTCTTCAACTTGGGGTACTAAATGGCAGAAAGATAAATAGAAAAAAAGAAAGCCAAGAAACGCAACATTAAATAATAAATAGCCCTAGAGGGGCTCCTGTTCACTAACAAGGGTCAGGGCATCCACCAACTGACAAAGAAAGGAGGGGGCAGGGGGTGAGGTAGTGCAAAGGGAACCTCAACGGATCCCAGGCTAAACATGTGGAATATCGACATCTCTGCTGGAAATCAGAGCTCAGATGCCCCTGACTGCTGGGCACTGGCAGGGCTGCCCCAGGGGCTCATGAGGAACAGAGCATCTCCACAGCCACAGAAACTCCCTAATCACCCGGTTCCTCTCTCTCAGCCAACACCTTATGTGGTCTTTCACACCAAAATAAACACAAGTGCAAGCGAGAGCCTGCCTCGCACTGTAGATTTTCGCATTCGCACAGAGGTTGTCGTACAAACCACAGTAGGAAGAGGCCCCTTTTCAAGATGGTGAAGTCCATGGCATCTGAAACCAGAGCGCATTTTGGTTTTGTTACTTCGCACTTTTGGCAGCCGAGATAGGCTGGAGACTTCACAGATGTAACTACTTTCCCAGTTTTTCCTCCTAGAAGAATGTAGCCTTCCCAAATTGTCAGCACTTCAGCCGGCACAGCCCCAGCAAACACACCGATGCAATTAAAAAAGCAGAGGAGGGAAAGATTACTCCCTCCCAGACCTTGCCCTGAAAGGTCGCAGACAAGGAATCAAATCCCAGACCTGCTGAGTCCCACTTTGGGTGGCAAACTCTTGGTTTTCCAGATGTCGCACAGCCTGGGCTGCCAGATGCCCCGAAATCCCAACCCCACAGCCCCTGCGCACACAGAGTGACTTGGCATCGCGCAGGGACCCAGCTGGGATGCATCAGCCTCGTGGCACAGATGCAGGCAGCCCCCCGCTGCTTTTTGTGCGGCGAGTTGTGGAAGTTGAGGGATGAAATCCCTGCCTGCACGAGGGCAGCTCGCTGAACTTGAGCATGTTAGAGAGGTTTGGCACAATCTGGAGACCATGAGTGGCATGGTATGAACAGCAGGAGCTGTCTGACACGCAGGGATTTCATGGGAAGGAAGGAGAGCTTTCAGCCCCTCGTTTACCCTCCCAAAGAATAAACGAACAACTCAAGGTACTCGCTGTTGTAAGTAGCCTCCCGGTAGGCATTCACTGAAAACCATCCCCTTTCTCGCTTTTCCTACCAACACGGTGAACTCGGAGCTTCTGGTCTGTTTTTTCCTCCATCCCTGCCTGCAGAGCCCAAGCAATCAACAACTAATCAGCTCCCCACCCCGGTCTGAAGCCCTTCCTTGATTTCTGTTAAAGGCCCCATCACCTGAACACTGGAGGTTTTACCATGAGCTGGTGTACCTGACCCAACGGGGCTGGAGTCAAACAGCTGCCTCTCCAGCAGAAAAGCTCTGCAAGACGGTTTAACGCAGCAGGAAGGTTTAACACCCACTTTCAGTTGGTGTTACCTGCTCTCCAAGCAGGACGAGCTTTGGCTCTGTGCCCTCAAGTCCTAGCTCTTGGGAAACCTGGACCCTGCTTGCACCTCTAAGCATTTCCAGAGCATCCCAACCCAACGCTGATACTATACCAGCAATGGTCTCATTAACCTAAGTGAGATTTTTTGTAGGGGCTCCCAGGAAGATGTGCTTCATTGAAACCACTACAAGGTTTCCAGACCTTCTCCTGGCCTTCCACCTCAAAGGAGCATCTGAACTCCGCACTGCTCATTCACACTTTGAGCTATGCGAGACATGCTTTCCCCCCCATACCATTATTTTGACAAATGGAGCTAATCTGGATGACTATATTGCTGGTATTAGTGTTTTGCATACAGTGCTCTGCTCTAAATAAGCTTAATTACAATTCATGCATGTGGCAGATTAACGGTAGGTGAAAAAAGGAAAAGTCTTAATTTTTGTACCTGTGCTGCCATACAGCAATGGGCAGACTCTTCCACCTCAGCCCTACCGGAGCGATCTCGTCCCCTGCAACCGCTACTGCAAAGACAGGGACGTGGCAGGGCACTGCGAGATGGGCTGCTGTGTCTCCCAGCGAGTACTCTAACCAATTACACATATGTAAGTACCTTGCAAATTCTTTACAGCTCCAGTAAATCAATTTTTCATACAGCAGGAGGAAGAAGTCAATGCACTGACAATAATGCCTCAAACCTTTCAGCGCTTCTCAGCACTGTGCCAGCGCGAGCTCGGAGCACTCGGGTCTGCGGTTTCCTACAGCAGCTCTCGCCTCCTTCTCCGGGTGTTGGGATGGAGCCGTGAGCTGGAGGTCACCTCAGGGCAGCAGGTTCAGGGTCCGCACATCCTGTACAAGGCATATATTTTATGACAAACAGCGGGGCCAAGTGAGAGGATAAATCTTATCTCTCCCTTTAAACCATAATTTTGCTGGTGAGTTCAGCAGAAACACAGCTGGGCACCAGGAACTCTTTTTTCCTGCACTTGACCAATACCTGAGGGAGAGGTGTTTTTCAGAAATGATTTAGAGCCTAAAATTCATTTTTTTAAAGTGATACAGGCATTTAGGAATTAAAATCACATTGAGCCTCATTTGCATTTAGGCTCTTGTATATCTAAGTAACATCTCAATAACATTTGAAGCTGATTCTGATGCTCATTTTGGGATGGAGCGGGCAAACGGAGAGCCCATGGTATCTAGAAATCCTTCTGGGGAACAAGGGGAAACAAAGCCTTTGGTCCGTAATCTGGTAACTTCGCTTGAAAGATTATTTGGAAATCCAAGGAATCTTTTAAGCCATACCTGGAGCTTTGTGAAGGTCCTATTTTAACACGGACTGCATAGACAGGCACAGACGCATTTGACTTTTTCTTCAAACCCACACGTGATCTCTGACCTGAGCCTGCACTAAGTGCTCAGCGGCACAACCGGTACGTCTCGCTGTTTTAATGGGACTTGACCCGTTTCAGGAATCTTGAAGGATGGGATACAGTGCTGGAGCTGGTCCTACAAGAAGCCTCTCCTTCTGGTTCAGGAATGTGCTAAAACTCCCTCTGAAATGACACTGCCATTCATTAGAGAGTGAGAGATTTGAACACGTCCTTAAGTGTTGGATTTAGAGATATTTAAGCAGCTGATCATTACTTCTACATGTAAAAGGCAATAAAAAGGAAAAATTAAGCCAAGAGTGATGATCTCACTTGCTTTTATTAAGGGAGCCATTAATTCTGGTGTGATGTGGGTTGATAAAGGCCTGCTCTCACACGAGCACTGCTATTGTCTGAAGCAGTCCCAGGGAAATGCTGGTTTGGCTCCAGCCTGCAAGATGTGGGGCGTAGGGGGAGATCGGGGCTGCGCTGCGCTCAGTGCGGTACGGAAGACCCAGACTCCTTCTCTGATGGGGTTTGCACTCTGAAGAGAGGAAGGGAGCAAAACTTGGAGAAATAAACTGGCTTTTTTAAACCTGTTTTGCAGGCAGGAGAGGGAGAGGTCTCAGGATTATAGAGGATGCCTGGGAAAAGCTTGAATCCAGCTGAACCCCATAGTCCTCTTTCCCCACGAAGTGGCAGAGACTTTCTTCGCAAGCCTGAGCTAATTCAGCAGTTTTACTATTGACTTGCCGTGTGGTCATAGCCCAGTTCCTATTACAAAACAGAGATTATAGTCCTAGCCCGTCTCACAGCATTAATCCACGATGGATTGCAAAGTACATTTTTGTTTGCTCTCTACAAAAACAAAACACACCGATACTACCACAACAGAAACAGCGTATGGAGAGAAAAATGCAAGAAACAACACCAGTTCCAAGAGCAGACCTTTTTCTGCTCAAGTGCACCCCGGTTTTGGCATCAAACCCAACACTTTCTTGGACTTACAGGTGTTAAGAGGTTAGGTAAACACTGGTTTACTCTGGTCTGCCCCCCTGTTGCTCTGAATCGAAATGCGCTGGTGTACGCAGCGTGTCTGACCAGAAGGGCTAAGGGGTACAGTGCCCTGCACCTCCCGCTCTCTTTGCCCGCCGAGCTGAATTAGATATAGAAACAGTTGGATGTTGTCTCCATGCCTTCCCAGTGCCTACGGTGCCAGAGGAAAACCAGACTGTTTTATTAAGCATATTACAGCAATAACACTGTCTTGTTGGGATATTTCCTGGCAGTTAACATCTTGCTGGATCGAATACCTTTGGCTTTGCCTGGGGCCCTCAGATCCCCCAGCTATTTAACTGCCAGGAAAAATACCCTCTCTGTTGGTGACTACAATTTAATTAGTGAAGCTTTTCTAAGGCATGGGATCAGGACACTTCCATTTTAAGAAACACCTTTCCCCCGCCAAGTCATCCCCAAGTGCTTTGCAAAGCACTGAAGGATGATAACAGTGGCGTGATGTCCGAGTAAGCCAGCCCAGCAAGCACCAGGTATTGTTGTCACTCACCCAGCAGGAGACGACGGGATTCCTGAGGAGGAGGTTTGTTGTCCTAAAAATTAATGTTTCGCTCTCTAAAATGTACCTTTGGTGCACTAGTCTCCTCCCAGGCAGGTTTTGCTGCATCGATCTTGTACTGATTATGGACTAAGCCAAAAGGATGCCTGTCTGATCGTAGCTGTGAAGCTGGGTGAGCCTAAGGGACCAAGGGGAGTGAAAGTCCTGCGCACCCAAAAGGGCAGCTGAGGCAAGGAAAGGCCAAGCATTTTATAAGATATTCACAACAAATCCCCACGTTGTACTGGTCTCCCAAAACTTCATTGCATTTAGTGGTAGCAAAGGAAGAAGTATGATTCTCCAGTGTGCTTTTTTTTGCTGTTAGGATTTAAGTTCCTATAGGGGAAAAAGGCATCCAAAGATTTGCTGGAGGCAAAACTCTTATTAAAACAGAGTCTGAAGAATGGGGCTGCAGCTCTGCGTGCTACCCAGGCACCGAGGAGCTCACTGTATGGAAGTGCCAAGCCCCTGCTCAGCAGACCCCAGCTTTACTCAGCACCTCACCCAGCTCTGATGCCTGTGAAGAGAGGAGCACGCACACTCCCAGCACACACGGCAGAAATTACAGAATGTATGGGACTGAAGATTATCATTTAATAGAGCTGAGCCAATCCATTCATTATTTAATGATTTAATTGATGACCACAGCGGAAAGCTGATAAAAGCACAGCCCTGGCTTATAAACCACCTTTTGCTCTATTTATTCAGTGCAGTGGCACAACATACTGAACTGAGTATATTTTAATGTAAATAGGGCATTCTTTAGCATACAGGTAATTATTGCATTTAATAACTATTGCTGCTATAGGTATCTTAGATTAATTTAGCACCACTCACAGGAAAGGGGGGAAAGTAGGGTACAAACACACAGGGGTGTGAGCAGCTGCTCCTACTAACGCACATGAATCCCTTTACCCCAGCAGAGGGGAAGGGAACACAGCAGCTGTTTTATGCTTTCCCCATCATTATATCTGTCTTTTCCCAATGCTTCTTTGCAGCACTAGTCACTGCTGTCATTAAACCATCCCAGGGTCACAACTCAGCCTCTGCGGTCACCCGCTCACAGGGCTGTCCCATCACAGCTGGCCTTGCACCTTGAGCTGCAAAAGCTATCAAACAAGTAAGAAGGAGGTGGGAGGCATAAAACACTTTGCTGATGGCAAATATGTTTTGCATTTAGGAAAGGTTCCTGGGAATGCTCTGTTGCTATTTACCTTTGTCCTTTGAGAAAACTCTGGTTCTGAGTGTTTTCCCATGCATTGCTTTCGGTGGTACAGGCTCACAACGCTGTCAGCGCAGCCAGGCAGCTGCTGCCAAGGCCTTCCAGCTCCGACCCCTTGGTGAGCAAGGAGAGCTAACACAGGGCAGGGAGGCTGCCTTCAGTCACCTCGCTGAAGCACCCTCCAGTGAAAAACTCTACTGCACTAACTCCAGGCAGCCGCCTCGATTCATCACGCCTCTCTATATCCCAGTGTGAGTGATTCCTACTTTTCCACTGCCTGAGCAAACAGCCATTATTTATCTTTGCAATAGCCCAATGGGGCTGCAGAGCAGGACATCACCCGACAGAGCAAAGAGGACCGGAGGCACCGAGAGCCCATGCAAGCTTGGTGTAACGCAGGAGGACCGCAGCAATGCAACAGCTGAAGTTGTTCCCACCCCGGCCTTCCTAAAGGAAGGTGTTAGGACACAGGGGAGTTTAAAGGCTTGTAAAACATCCTGCTGTTAAACAGGTGATGCTGCGTCAGCAAAATATTTTGAGAGCTTTGATGCTGCTCACAGCTGTGCCCAGAAGAGAGTTATTCTGCTCAGGTTATACCTTTAATGTCTCTTGTAATCTGATTTGATGTTGTGCTGACGCAGGTGTTGACAATGTCCCATCCCTCTTCCTTCTCCACCCCTGATCCTCTCCCCCTTCGGAAGTCACACACAGTTCTGCAGCCCTACTGCTGAATAAATTGCAAAACCAGGGCTCTCATCCTGCAGAAATTGGTAGGGAAATGTATTCATTAGGAAACACTGAGATTGTGTTAGACATACAGATTATGGGAACAATTTGAATGGCAATACATTTTGGCAAGATGCTATTACGTATTTATTTGCACGTGGCATAATAAAGATGACAATCAACAGATTGTGTCAGAAGCAGGGATGTTCAGAAAGGGTTTCAATTTAGCAGAAGAGCCAGCACCTTGTTAACTTCTGACATCTGAATATAGCTCCCAGATGCTCACAGGCTGCCTCGGCTAGCCTGACACACCATCTTCATTTGTCATCTTAGTTCGATGGTCAGAAAGACTTACTAACTGCTTAATGCTTCAGAGGAGAGAGGTGTAAAGGTTCCCTTGTACTTTGTAGAGTAAAAAAGTAACTGTATTTCAGCTTCCCTCCGCTCCTCCCTGCCTCAAGAGGTCCAGGTCTCCAAAGCAGAGGTGACCCTGTGACGATGCTACAGCTGGAGGAAACTGCACATCCTGCAAGCAGAGAGTCCCACCGGAGTTCCAAGGATACCAGGAAAGTCCTTTTGAGTTTGTGTGAATGGGTGACAATCACTTTTCAATTACAGACAAATGTGGATTCTCATCAGCCTGAGGTGACAATGCCGGTGGCACCTTTGTGGCCATTTTTCACAAGAAATTCTCTGTCAAACACACTCTTAGAGATGAAGGCTACTGCCATCTCACAAGTATGCTGCACGCCTCACCACAGGTACACTCCCTCATCCAGTGATGTTGTCATCACCATGGCACGTGAACGGGCGTTTTTATCTATCCTGTATCCAGCTGACATCAGTTTCTAGAGAGCAGTTCATTATGTGATACTAGATCAACATCCATGGGTTAAACCCTTGAGTGTCTGCACGTCGTTACTCACTCCAGAGTTTCCATTGGGGAAACCGAGGCACGCAACAGTTTGGCTGTCATTTTTTAAGTTATGCTAATATGAACTTTTGGTCTTTAGTAACATTCAAAGCCAAGTGAATGGAAGTCACAGGAGTCTGTCTCCTGTCCCCATGTCACCACCTCCAGCTGAGCTGGTGGTGGTGGCTCCCTGGCCAGCCAGCCCACCCTCCTTGCACCCACTCCCATCAGCAGCATCACTGTAGGAGCTCCCTGCCAGACCCAGTATTGCACCAGCTTCTTGTGTTTACATGATTTTCCAAACTTTGGGCTTGCCTTGCATAGATGTGAAGTCCTTGCTATTCCCATAGGTGTTCAAGGGAGATGAAGGTAGCATCTGATCTTCAGTCAGACTCGTTTTCTATATCCGCATGTGGGTACACCTTAAATGAGAGAAGATAATACATCAACCTATTTTACATTTCATCTTCCTAATGAATGAGGACTAAATATGAATTTCTAATTTCCACTGTTTATACAAAACCCTTTTGCTTTATTTCCTTTTGACTTTGTCTTCAGAAACCATAGGAGTTCACATAGTCTCTGGTGCCTTTATGCAACAGGAAACACAATCAAATAAGGAAATTTATGTAAACCCTGGTTTTGCAGGAGGAAGAGGTGCTGCCGTGTGCGAGTTGGCAATGAATAGGCTCTCATAATGTATTCCTCATTGCTTTCCTCTTCCTTTGCAGACAGTCAATACCCTTGAGAGAAGTTAATTAGATCCGCTTCACTCTGTTTGGTCCTACCACTCTGAGCTCTGAATACAGGGGAGAGGGAAATCCCAGCAAAGCAAATTGACTTGATTAGAGTAAGAGACCACTGAACAATCGTTTCCATTGTCCAAGATCACAGAGGATTTCACTTTAAAAGCAAGCATGAAAACGTTAAAACAATTATTTTAAAATATTTGTGCAAAATCCCAGTTCAGAAAGGGATGCGAGCGAAAACTTAAAAGGAGCCGTTTTCAAAGGCCCCAGTGTACACAATATCTTCATGGAGCTATACGCCTGCGCGTGTAGTCGTTTGAAACCACTCGCTGCAGATATTAGTATTTCTAAGTAACCATTTGCACATCAAACTAATGAAGGTGATCGTATATACAAAGCAGGCATCTAACCCGTGTGTACTTCTGGCTGTATCGCTGTAGAACTGGCTGAAGGGATTGAAAACGTACAATAAAATCACACTTCACGTAGGTTTTTTTAAAGACTGCTTAGAAAGCTGACAGCTCAGGAATACCCACTTCTGGTTTAGCTTTCCTTCCAACAGGCCATGATTTTGTCAGCCCACAATTACAGTATGCATCTACTGTATTTTAATTAGTCATCCTTCAGATATGGACTGGCCAGCTCTGAGGACAGTGATAAGGACCTACAGAACAGCTGTCTATCTAAAGCTCCCAGTTGCCTTTTTTTTTAACCAGCAAATTCTCATGAAGTCCTAAATCAGGACCCCATGGGAACGGTGCAAACATGAGTGACCTTATCAAATCCCAGCTGGCTGTTGTTGGTCTGACTACAGTTAACGCAACCGAACATCAAAATGAAGGAAACTTGTCTCAAATCATCCAGGAAATCAGTGAAAATAACTCGGATCCTGAGCTCCACCAGCCCTGCTCAGCTGCCTTTACTTCCCGAGATACACTCTTACACAGTGCAAGTCCAAAATATGCTTTATAGGGCAGAAACAGTCTTTTTCTACAGGGTCAGAGAAAAGCAAACTTCAAGGGCTTCAGCATGGTCTGAATTAAGACAGTTTTTGTCTTAGTTTTCTCAGGTAAAAAGACAAATGCATCTGGGTGTGCCCAAGGGAACAGCCCTTAGGTACCAGTGCTCATTAGGAGAGATGACCCGTGGGCAATTTTAACCAGATTTGACAGAGGGACAGAAGTCTCAGAGGCACTAAACTCCTACCAATGGTGCAACTTGGGGCATGACTTGTTGAAAAGTGTCAGCTAAAGCCCAGGCACTGTGTAACTGTCATGTGCAAGCTTGCCGGGAAAAGCCACAGGACAAATTCAGCCTCTGGGAGTACAATCCCATTAGAGACAATGAAATAAAACATCATCTGTGAGGTACAAAGTGCTCACTGGTGTTAGGAGTAAGTCACCTCATATGAGATACTCAGAGTATTTTACCAAAGTTCAATACTGGGAAGCTCTGTTATTTCTAGTCAACCCAACCAAGGTTGGAAATGGCCTTTGGGATGAATGGGAACCCAACCAATGGAAATGGCCTTTGGGATGAATGGGAACCCAACCAATGGAAATGGCCTTTGGGATGAATGGGAAAGGATGGATGTTTGCCTGTTATAAAACACCCGGCACAGACACAGAGCAAGAATTGCGTGTCCACCAGCTAAAGCTGAAGGGAGACCTTTTACTAGGAAACTACACCCCATCTCCTGCCCTGGACCGATCACTTCAGGTAAACACCATAGATTAACTCTTCGGTGGAGATGAGTTGGATGGCTCAAGAGAAAACAAATCACCTGAAAATACAATTTCATATACGCACAATATACATTTTATGGTCTCCCTTAACATCACTGTTAATTCATCACATTGGCCTGTATCTGCTGCCTCGGGGTCAGTAATGCTGCACCGCAGCAGGCAGCAGTACCAGCATGCTTCATGTACCGGCTGTAGTCCTGGCTGTTGCACTCCCTCAGTCTGCACTTTTAAGCAGAACAAAGCTGGCATCATGCTTCTCAAGGCACGTTTATTAGCTTTGCCTCTGGTTTTGGACAAAATCAATGCTTCTATAATTCACGACTGGTGCAGCAGAAGTACCTGAGGGAAGTACCAGATACTAATAGTGCTAGGATCTGTACAAACCCAAGGAAATGGGTCCAGTCCCATTGCGTTTCCAATCTATTCTGCTTGCAGTACCTTCAGTAGCACCTTTCCCTCACTTTTAAGGCAAGAAATTCTCAGCACCTGCTTTGCCTCTATTTTTCTGTACTTGTTTCCCATCAAAGCTTCATAACAGCAACACTAACCCCTCTGGGGTAGGATTAGATCCATATTTGTCTGAACCCTTATTAGCAAAAGTTTCAAAATGCCTCTTGGAGGGATTCAGTCCCAGCCCGACTGCATGCTTTCCCACTCCTTGAGAGCAAAGACTGAAGATGCTGCTCTCAGAAAGGCAACATGGCCATTGGAAGAGCTGACTGCTTGCTTTTGCTATTCCCTTTCCAGAGCCAGGCACAAATACTTATTTCAAAAGGACTGCTGAAGGGCAGTCCTTAAAAAAAACCCAAAACAAACCACTCCAAAACAGAAAGGAAAGGCTGGGTCCTCTGGAACAAACTCGATACTGAAGAACAGGGTGAAGAAGCAGCATCACCCTCAGGCTCAGCTTTGCTTTTATCAAAGGTTTTTGTTGCAGGGGATTGTTTTAGTGTTCCTGTGTTTTCTTTCTCTCTCTTTTTTTGTTTTAATAGTAAGCTATCACTTTCTTTTCTCATTGTATGCCTGCAAATCCTACCTTAGAGGAGTAGTGTTTCTGGGCAGAGGGCAATACAAAGGAGAAACAATTAGGATTATATTTTCACTTTCCACCTTGGCCTTTTAAATTTGTGCTCCCCCGTCAGGACACACTCCAATTCCCAAAGCTGATTTCCTCTAAAAACAGATCCATCCACTCTCAAGGGCATTTCAGTGTGCTGGAACCATAAATACCAGATTCAAACTGTGACGGCAGCCTCCACGCTGGCAAGACGGGGGCTGGCACCACGCAGGCACAACAAGCCTTTCCAGAGCCCCGCTTCGCATGTGGAGGTTCACGGACATCGCTTCAGCCATTCCCAAAGATGCCCTTTCATCTCTAAGGCTGACAACGTGTCATCTCTGTTCTTGGCGTGGGGTTTGTCACAAACATCACCTTTGAATTTCCATGCGATCCGCAGTCCCTGAATTAGCAGGATGCTCTTGCTTTTTGCCCTTTTCAGCACTGCGTGCTTTGATAGGCTCGCTCGCCTCCTCCGCTCCCCCCAAAGTCCCGCTAACCTCTGGGGAAAGGGACGAAACTTCTAGCCAATAAAAATAGGAAATACTGAAAAGGTCAAATCACACTATTACAATAAATTACCATAATTCAGAGTATAAATCAGGCATTAAAATGATGATATGTTGCAAGACAGAGATTGGCATTAGACCTAAAAATGGCACAACATTAATGCAGTCCGAGGTCAAAGATCCAACTGGGAAATGGTAAACATTTTAAAACTAGACCCTTATCACTGTAATCTTGTGATCTTCTGAGACCGTCACGTCAGGCATTACTGAATGATTGAACAGCACATTGAGCTAGGATTTATTTTCCATACTAAAGACTTCAAAGCCAACAAGTGGGGGTAATTGAAAATAGAGATACAAACGGCACCGGATAACCTTTAAATGGTTACCTCAAGCCTTCGACAGCTTGCTGATTTGAGAGGGTGACATTTATTCTGCGTAATGTGGTAGCATCCTTTAAAACGCCTCTCTGCTGTGGCTGGGGCAGCGGACATTTAATGCAATAATAACAGCATTCACAGCAACGTTACCAGGGATGGCAGGGAAGGTCCTACTATACAGTGGACTGGGGCTCACACCATGCTTCTGCCTCAGGTATCTTGGGTGACTTTAGACAGGTCCACACCTCAGGAATTGGAGATAAGGATCCTGCCCTTTGTTTTAGGTATTTAGATAAGGTGTGGTGATCCTATATTGGCTGGAGTTTCAAACAGAGTAAATAATAGGTAAGCAGGGTTAAAAAAAGTGTGTCAAGAACAAAGGAGAAAGGTAAGTTATTGCCTTCCTGATGCTGGGAGAGATGTCTCACCTGACCTGATTGGCTCATCACCACATTACAGACAGTCTTCTGGTCTCCCCCAAGCATCTCTTGGCCATCTTTGCAGAGTGAAATACAGACAAGAGCAAAACAGGGATGAGGTCTGAGGGAGCCTCTGTCTCCACAGCAGGAGCACACATTTGGCACAGCACACCACAAAACCTAACCAAAACACCAGGTTACCTCTGCAGGTCCAGCCTTCTCCAGCCATTCATTTTTTCCACAGCTTCCTAAAGCCCCAGCTAGCCCTTACCATGTCCACGAACACTGAACAAGATCCCCCCCAGGGCTGGGCAGTGAAAATTTGCTCACATTCAGGGTGGCCTTGACTTGTCCTGGCTCCAGCTCTGGTCTCCAAACCTCACTTCCAACCCAGCACATCCCCCTTAGACCCTGCATCAGGGTGTACTGTGGCCAGGTATGTGTTCATCCCCTCACATTCTTGATATCGTCTTGGATGAGCCATTTACTTGTCCTGTGCTCTGGCAGAGTCCTCTGACGCATGGGAGGACATCCAATCGAGCTTGTCCTTTATCAAACCTCATGGAGCAACTTTGAGCCTGAAAGTTTGTTTTTTCCAAACTGTAGGAGTCCCCCTGTCCCAGGGGGACAGGTTCCCTGGTCACAGGGTGGGGACATCTCCCCAGTTTTGTGCAGCCTACATAGGGAGCATCGACTGTGATCCTTCTGTATTTACCTAGTGCTCACGTCTGCAGTCCTTGCTAAGGCAACTGCTCCTGAGAAGCACAGAAGCCATCTCTTACCTGGAGACTGTGCAATTTGGGGACATCCAAGGGGAACATCTGCTCCAAAATGATCTTTCTCCCTTGTGCCATCCTGAAGATTTCTTTGATAAACCCAAGATATCAGCAGGAAACAGCAGGGACGACTGTTCTGCTCTGCTTCTTCACCGCTTACCAAGTGACAGCAACTGCTGGTGGCAAAAAATCTTCTGCACCTCTCCTGTATTTTCTGGTTAGTAACAGGGGGGGTGTGGGGGGGGTGGGAATAGGAAAAATGAAATGGCTAATTTTCCACAGCAGCAGCCAACAAGTATTTTAATCCACAAGTCACCCAGCTGCAGAAACCTCTTGTTCTGAAAAGATTTTCCATCTTTAAAAATTTTCTGTATCCCAGTAAAGCTTTTTCATTTCACACAGATTAAGAGTTAATTCAGGTCAAATAAGGATTAATTAGTCTGTGTAAACCAGCCCCAGACACTGATGCACTGGAGATCTTTTTTAAATTAGTTGCTGTTACTGTAAGTCTGTATCTTCTGATGGCAAGACCTCTGGTGTATTATAAATTTGCAATCAGGTACCCCACGGGATGCGAGATGAGGGAAAATGTCAGTCTTAACAGTGTTTAAATCCCTCCTGCCGCTGAACTGCAGCCTCTTTCAAATTAGGTCCTGTTGGCAAAATCAGATAAAGAGGTGGAAATAAATGATGTGAACAAAGGGCATCAAAGAGTATCATTTAAATTGTTATTGACTGTGGGCACAAAAAAAAGCACAGCATGAAAACATACTTAATAAGAGGAGATAATAGGACCACGGAGACAGTTTTTTTGATTTGGAGGAAAAACATCAAATAGTTTGTGTATGCTTTTTCACCTAGTTTACAGGTAAGGGGGAGATTAATACAGAATATATTTCACAGACCAGGCCAAATTTGCTTTGATATGCCATATGCACTAACATCAGAGATTATTTATTCCAACTTTATCACAGGAGAAGGGACCAGACCTGTTGCTGTTGGAGTGACTTCCACGATCTCTCATGATAATCTAAAAACATTTAACAGGGTTGCCAAAAAATCCAAGTGAACAATTTTTTTTTTTTTTTTGGAGTAAATTGTGGGGAAAAGCCTTTCAAACAAAGGCTCATCCAAGATTATGTAGTGATCTCCAAGTCTTGGAGGGCTAAGGGAAAAGGAAGGAAATACATATGGCCCATTCATTGCTCTTAAAGGTTCATCTTGCAGACTTAGGAGCAAAGAATCTGCTTGGCCACATCTCTATGTGAGCTGGCTCCACATGTGGGTTGAAAAGGGGACTGAATTTAGAAACCCCAGACCCAAGCATCTTGAACTAAAGGATAACAATTTGGAGATTATTGCTTTTTTTAATCTCCTAAGTGATTTAGGACTCGACATTCTGGTTTTGGGAAGGACTTCTCTGCAGACCCCTGTAGCTGATTCATGCCCATAGCAGGCCAGACACAGCAGCTGCACAGCACATGGTGCATGGTGGAAAGCTCACGCACGGAGCTGGAAGATGACACCAAACGGCAGCGAGTCAGCAGCGCTCTCCTCCCAAGGCTTAATGCCACCTAAACGTTGCGTGTGAAGTTGTGGTAGCAGTTTACCGTCCCACAGAAAGGTCTGAGCAAAGTGACCAGGGTGTTACGTGACCCCGATTACCCACGAGTGCTGGTATTTAACCCAGACACCAGTGATGGTGGGGAGAAAACTGGAAGCCTGTGTGCCCTGCAGTCACACCAGCCCTTGCCCTCGGCAGAGGCATGTAAATGCCTGCTTGGTCACTGGACTTCAGTCCATGTCTGCTGAGAACAGGTCCAGGTCACTCAAGGAGTGGTGTAACAGCCAGACGTACAACCGGAGCTCACCAACACACTTCACACCTTACCTAAACCCCCACAGATCACACAGCTTCAGTGAAGGCAAGGCCACATCCACCAGCAGAAGAGCTGGCCCACTGTATTAGCAGCCCCAGGTCTGCAGACCCAATGCCTTAAAACCTCCAGAGGACCTGGAGTTCAGCTCCTGAAGGTGCCCCTGAGTTCAGAGCACACAAATTGATCTGACCTGGGCAGGAGTTGATCCGAGCCTTGATCTGTACCAAACCAACACCTTCTCTCTCTCTCTCTCCCCCTTCCCCTTGGTATTTCTAAATGACTTTCTACACTACTTCTAAATTCTTAGGAGAAAAACCATGAAGACATTGCTTCAGGTTTCTCATGTGCAGACTTAATGGCGTTTTGGGAGAGCCTGTGGGACTTTTTCTCTCCTTTATTGAAAAGGATATCCAGTAGCCTAGATGAGGGTGATAAAAGGGACTCGGGTACCTTGGTGGTTGTGTTAATGAAGCATAGATTATGACTGCGCCTTTTCTGGGATTCTTCATCCTTGCTCTGAGCCATCAGGAGAGCTCTGCTGTCCTCACAAGGAGCAAGACTAGTATGTCAGCTATTCTTCCCAGCAGGACTTCATTCTGAAGGATCTTTTCTTTTAATTGCTGCCTTTCCATTTTTGGTGACAGCTTCCCAAGTGAACAATGGACTGGGAAACCTTGGGCCATTGCTGTTAATGCACCACTGAAATCACTCAGTGCTGTCCTGCTGGGGGTACAGCCCCTAGAAGAGACAAGAATAGTCATTCAAGCCAGGAATTTGTAATAATATTTCTGCAGACCTCTCTCCTCTTCCCCAGGGTGGGTAAGGCATTCATTTCCACAGCTTGTCTGCAAATACTTGCATTTACCTTGGAAGTGGGCCCAACCTAGAACAGAGACCAAGAGACTTTCGTGCTTTGGAGACCTCCTAATCTGGGCACGATGGGACTCCAGATGCAAATGCCTTTGAAACGTGGATGCCCACTCAGCCCTAGATGTGACCAAAGGAGCTAGTGCCCTTTTCTTCTGCTAAGAGAGGACTGTGGAAGAAACAGGATTTGAATTTTGCATCTCGTGTCATTTAAAAATGCACTAAGACCACCATGAGACAGGCACACATCTCCTGAAGTGGACTTGGCTTGATCCAGCTCACCCCTGTTGACTCAGTGATATTTTTCCCCCCCTTTCATTATGTTTGACAGTATTAATCTGATGCTGCAGAAAGCTTGATCAGATGCATGGCTCCCGAACTGCTGGGGAGCCAGGCTTGCAAGAAAGCTCTTGAGATGCCACTCGAGCAGCACCTCAGCAACTCATGGAGGGTTTTCTTCCAGAGGTTGTAGAAAGATGCTACTTCTTTTTGTTTTACCTACAAAGACAATGGGCAAAGTGTTTGGCTTTTCAAAGGCTAACTTGGACAATGACAAGAGTTCATGACATGGTAACCTGTTATTCAGAAAGACTGCATAAAAGCCTTTTCATCTTGAAAAATAATGAAGCCAGAGCATTGCTGCTCCATAACAGGATGAGACCCACCTGCCAGGCAGAAGCTGTGGATGCCTCTCCCTGAGGAGATTGCAGGAGAGATGAACGCACTGGATTGGAAAAGCTGTTTCCTGAGATTTTTGTGGCAAGACACCAGATTTTTCTTCAGGAGAGGCAGGTTCATGTTCTGTCTCTGGCCACTGATAGCACAGGCAAGACTTTTCTTGCTGCCCTGGGATGCTACTCCAGAAACACAGGTGGATTAAGTCAGGCATTTTATAGCCAGATATGTTGAAGTAACCTAGTACTGGCAGGGAGGTAGATGCATGCATTGGTCACATATTACTAAGCGGTTTGGGGACCACTTCTCACACAGCAAGTCCTACCATCAAACAGAGCTCTCCACAGAGAGGAGCACTGGGGACCACAGCCACATCCCATCTGAATTTAACCCCCTGCAACCCCAAGCCAGCCCCTCACTTTGCAAAATAAAGAAATGCTTCCTTTTTTCCTGTTGTGTCTATATAGATTTTAAACTCTTCCCTATGGGTCTCCCTCCCTAAACATGCACACGGCTCTCGGCACAGCAGACTGCCATGCGAGCAAGGACCTCCAGGCAACAGCATAACATAAACAGCAGTAAAGACACGCTACACCTGAAGTCTGAACAAAGGTTGACTTGAAAAGAGAGAAAGGTTAAAAGGAGATGTGAAGTTGTTTTCTTGCCCTTCAGGGCCATGTCTACATGAGTCAATTTAATACCTATTACTACAAGTATTAGCACAGACAAGGCTTAGGTATCTCCATGGAGCCAAATTACATCCCTGAGCTGGCATTTCTTTTTCCATCCTCTAATGACTGAATCATGCACTTATTGAGGGGGATACATCTTTTATGATAGCCCCAGCCTCCTGGAAGTTTTAAAGCCCAAATTCCTGCTGAAATAAACTGTCTGTGGCTCACCATATAGCAAAGTGGCAGGAAATGTTGACTCATCCCTTGCATCAGGGCCATGCTGATAACACTGTGGGTGGTAGGGCTGGGGAGGGGACAGAGACTTCCAGGTGTGGGTCTGAGCACTGCAAGGGGGAGATGGGGGAGCCACCAGCTGAGCCACTGATGGGCATCCAGCTCCCAGGTGTCACAGCACCCACAGTAAAGGGCAGAAGAGTTTTTAAAGTTGGTCTGGTAGCTGTGATCCCAGCAGTAGCTGTATGTAAAGGGACCAAGCTGCCCCCAGAGCAGCTCTGCTGGGGACACTTGGATGTCCCTTGGTCACACCAATGCAAGGAGCACTCAGACAGCCATCTGCACCAGGAGATCAGCTCTGTGACCTACCTGGGGTGAGGGAGGCCAGGCCATGGGTCTCCAGTCTTTCTCCAGCTACCCTGCCTGCAGATCATGAGTCCTGCTGTAGGCAGCTCAAATACTTTCAGTGCACAGAGGGCCATCACAGAGTAGAGAGTTCAACACTTCTGAAGCATGGGGCAAAGAGCTTAAAGTACTGACTGGGGGCTGCTTAAGAGCAGTCAGCAGGAAGCATTTGGCTCTGGATTGAATTTAGGCTGTCTGACCCACGACTGTCCCCATAGCTCACTTCCCAGCAGCTCCCCTGGGAGCTCACCAGAACAGCTCAGGATTAGCCAAGTCCTCTCCGCAGAGGGCAGAACTGCTGTTTCAAGAGGCTTGTCAGCTCAGAAGTGGCAGGTACAAACTGGCTGCTTGCTGCTACATGGGAATCAGTCTCCTGGAGCCCCATAGGTCACCTCCAGACTTCTAAAAAGTGTTTTTAATGACTCATATCATGTCTTTCAGAGGAGGGTTTAAACCAGGCTTCCTGGAGGGTATCGAAGTAGAAGTTTAAGGCTGCACAGCACTTTTTCAAAAGCAAAAAGGATGCAGCAGCACTGGAGCAGAGTCACAGGCACCATCTCAGTCTCTCAATCAAGCAAGGTAAACCAGCAAACTCTGTGCATTGACTGCTGCTGAACACCATGGGAGGCATGACTCTCTCCTTGATCCCTGAGCACAGACAGCTAATGCAATGGTAAAGCATGTCATATTCATGAAAGACTTCCTCAGAAGACCTGGTCATCTTACTCACAGGTTGTTGTATCTTCTGGAGCATTGTGCAGGCACAGGGACATTTGAGAAACACAACAAGTCTCCCTTAACTGAACGCTGCTGTATTTGGATAAAGGTTATCTGAATGAACCAGAAATTTCCACTGCAGGAGATGCAATTTCATTTCTGAGGAGGTATGCTGGATCTGTGAGCACTGGGTATTATTCAAGCACTTAAAATAGAGCCCTCAAAGCAAAAGAAAGACCATAGGTGCCATTCATTCAGCAGGCAACGGTAGTACTTGTCCCTCCTCCACTCCCTGGCAGCACGGAGCCAGAGCAAGTAACAGCAATAATACAATGCTGTAAACCCTGGAAGAAAGCAGACATCTGTTGCCCATCAGATATTACACCTTGGTGACCATGCAGCTCAGTAAGTATGAAAGTGATTACTTATACTTTGACAGCGTGGCCGCAGCACATGGGAAGCTTTGTACAACAGACTTGCAAGACCTATGAACAGCAAGACAAGTCACCATTTCAGCTGTGAGAATATGTCCCTGTTACTCCTATTGTTGCTGTGAGACATTCATTGCAAAACAGCTGCAGGTTGATGAAGAGCATATGGACCATCTCAGGTAGCCTTGATTTCACCTGGGTGCCGTTAATCAGCAAGCATCTGCTGCAGTGCTGGGGGTATCCCAACCTCCCACCCCTGACAGGAGTTGCACACAGAGTCATTGGAGATGGCTGTAGCTTCAGCATCAAATCTCTAATGCTAAAACAAACATTATGTTGACCTGCCCAACTACCTACTAGTTTTACCTATGCTCAACAGAATAGATAACCCTTTCTTTCCCCTTGTTCACCTCATTTGCAGTCTGGGCACTATAAGTACTTTCAGATCACAGCTAGGTAGACTGAAATACCTTCCCTTGAAGAATGAAATACAAGCCTCCAGTTCATTTTCTGCTGTGACAGCAGAAGGGGCTCAGAAAAGCGGGCAAAATCAGGCATGGAGAAAGCCCAAAGGTTTTAGGTTCATTGAGATGAAGCATCTGAGCCAGTGAAGATTGTGGGAGTCAGAAGTGGTTCTCATTTTTGATACAAAAAGCAATGAAGTTTTCACTGTATCTGGGGTGAGGGATATAAAAACCAATAATTCATGGAATCAGATTACTCCATTTTTGTGCCTTCTTCTGAAGTAGCTGGAGATTGCAAGTCTTCAAGGACAAAACCTGGACCAGAAACTTGATCCAGCAACATCTACATTCTTACACAAAAAAACTGGTCTAGTTTAAATAGAGGCCCCAAGGCTGAAAGTCTCATCCCACTGTCCAAACCCCTCTGAAATCAGTCTTGAATGGTGCACAAACAAGACAAGTTTCACATCTCATTTTTCTTCCCCCTAGTCTCCTCTCAGGAGGATACAGATGTAAAACAAGCCCTGTAACTCCAGCCAAGCCCTTGCTCTTTTGCAGGCACAGCAACAGGGATTTAAACCCCACTCTGTCTTCCAGAAAGGAGACCTTTGAACAGCACCTTCTGGCAGATGGCATCACCCTCACGACAGTTCTGCCCTTGCTGAGGCTGGACCAGAAAGGCAGGGCTTGGAGGGGAGTCTCAGGTCCCCAGGTCCCTTTTCTCAGTCTATGCTCTGTTAGATCCAGCAGATGAAATGCAGAGGACACAAGGAGATGTGCACTACAAAGATACACATGTGGAAATCTGGCTTCTGGTCCAACCAAGTCTGAATTATGGGTTGCTGACATGACCCCTGGATCATGCAACATGGATGCTCAAGCATCTTTAAAGAAATGCGATAACGGAGGCTTTTCTCCCCTCTGCCTTATAGCAAAGTTTCCCAATCTGTAGGTTTTCTCTTCCCCACATCATCCTACCCCAAGCTCTGCAAATCTATACCTGCGTTTCTCCAGGTCCTTCTCCAGCTAATTGCCTATAAAGATTCAAATCATGAACTGCAACTCAAAGCTTTTCACAGGCATTAGGGGAGTATTAAATGGGAAATTCTAAAACTAAATTATAGTTTCCCACTGCAAATGTTTTTTAAAAAAATATATCTGCTTTTAATTAGAAAGAAAAATAAAAAGTCCCAGAGTTGACTACAGGCTCCTTCCTACCTACCACACACACAGGCTCTGGCGAAATCGTCACTGGGAATAGAGCAACAAAACTCCACAGGAACCAGTGCTTTTACATCAACGAGCCCCGGCAGAGGATCTGGCCCTGCTGACGCCTGGACAAGCTTGAAAAAATCTCCGCAGAAGATCCCCTGTCTCTCCCCTTCCAGGCAGCTCAGGTTCCTGTTGAGAATCTCACACCTCTCTGCCGGGAAGGTATGATTTATTTGGCAGCTGGGCTTTCCCTCCCGGGGAGCTTCCTAATAGATCTGTGAAAGCAAAGGTTACATGGAGGCAGCTCCAAGGATGAAGTCATTGGTTTCGCTCTGAGACCAGAGATTTTAGCCAAGCCTGATGGTTTCAATAAAACAAAGCTCATGAGCTTGCTGTTTGCCCAAACGGGATGAGCTTTTCTGCTACGGCACCAGGCGAGGATTTGGACAGAGGACAGCAGCCGCTGCACAGCCTGACAGCGAACTGCCTTGTAGTGACAAGTGAGGCACTTTCCCTAAGCTGTCTGCAATTGTGTGTCAGGCCTCAATTACTCCGGGGATTTAAGGTGCCAAAGCCAGCACTAACCCTTCCTGCGGGCAGGCAGCTTGGTCCCTCCCCTGCCCAAACCCTGGCACAGAGCATCACCCCGCACAGGGACCGGCAGCAGCACTGCTCACCTGTGCCGGGGGCTAGGACAACCTTAAGTGGTTAATGGAGTTGCTCCTCCTCTGTCTGCACCTGTCTCCCCAGCACCCAGCTGCAGCATTCAAACCTGAGTACTCGAGTTTTGAGCATGCTGCCTTTGGAAAAAAAAAAAATCCCAAATATTTAATATCGATCAATCTTACTGATTGCCTGTTGTACTAGTTCATAGACAGAGACTGATAAGAGATGAGTATAAGCACACAAGCAAAGAGTTTTCCTAAAGCAGAAATGCATATATATAATACACCGCTGTATAATAGATATATGTGTAGGTGCACAGCCGAGAACAGCAGTGTGCATAAAGCAATACAATATGTTGTCTTTTTGACCTTCTCACCAACTCACTGCCTGCTAATCCATCTCCCCTGAGACTTATTCCCAAATCCCAATCCTTTGAACAATTTCCAGCAGATCCTATTGGCGATGAGGGAAAAAACCCAACATAAAATGTTCCTGTCTCAGAAAGAGATACATCCATAGCCAGGACTACATTGGCTCGAGGGTCTCATCGGCAATTTTCAGGCCAGGTCTTTTTTCATCTTAATTGAGCATTTGCTTTTAGTTTTGGAAGGTTCTGAGTTAATGCACTTTGCATTTTTTATATTTGTGTATAATTACATGCTGTTATAGTAACTTAGGCCAGATCCACATCCCAGTGAAATTAGTGTGAATGTTTCCAGCAACTTCAGTCAGAAAACAGAATTCTAGCCCTCGCAGAGCTGATTAAATAGTTAAAAACCCAATCTTGTAAGTATTTTTGTGAATGAAAGTGGTCAGCTGTGACTCACAAGCATTTGGAAAACCACAGGGCATTTGGGAAATGTTTGCAATTCCCAAAAGCTTCATGCAAGTCAGCACAAATTAGCGTTCACCCCAAATTTCGTAGTCTGTTATTCATTGCTCCCTAATTTAATACAACGTGGAAGTAAGAGTGATAGTGTATGACTTGGGTGACCGATCACATACCATGTAAACTGAATTACAAGCACTGAGCACTCGCAGAGCACATGTCATGAACCGCCCATTGGTAGCGACTTCCCAGACAAAGCATCTGCAGAATAATTACAACTAAAAAACCTTGAGTCAGAAATGGTTCCTGAACAATTCAGAGGCAAAAAACTGCACATGAGCTCACTCCACCAGCTGCAGCAATACCCAAACCCCTGAGGTCCGTAAGTTGCTGCCGTATTTGTAGAGCTCAGGGTCGCTCCATGCATGAGCCATAAGAGTGCCCTCCACACCTTCCGATTTCTCTCACAAGGTTTCCAGAGACATAACAAACGCCCCTGATCTTCCTCAGTTTGGAGGGCGGGGAGAAGTTTAACATGGTGTACGTATGCAGGGGAAGGGAGCATAAGTAGCTACAGAACATAGGATTGGCTCCCAACCAGTCAAAAAAAAAAAAAATCAGTACTTACATGAGCCATGATTTAATTTCATCCCAAGACCTGCAGAACAAAGGAGTCTTTCAAAGGAAAGACACCAAGACTGTGAAAAATGCCAGATGAAGTTTTTTCCACTAGAGAAATCTAATTTTTGATCATATTCAGTATGACTGGTCCTGTAGATGACCCCATAACATGGATTATAAGCTTGCATTGTTTTATCCTCCAAGAAGCCTGCCATGCTATCTCGACTGTGCCTTAGCACTCACGGTTACGAGGCCTGAAGTATACTCTAGCTTTCAACAACAATCCTTAGAAAACACATGAATGTTTTTTCCTGCAGCTCTCCCGTGCCTGAGAGTACTTACTCAGCTCCAAGAGGCATTATAAGGAACAGTTAATTAATAACAAAGCTGGAAGACAGCATCACATTATTTCTGTAAAGCTCTCTGTGCCTCAGTTTCCCTGGCTGTAACACAAACAACAAATAATTGCAATAATTACATTGCCTGGAGTGATTTTTCACCCATTAGACTCAGAGACAGACCATAGCCATCGCATCCAATTCATTCACCAGGGAAACTATTCAATATTTGATACACAAACACAGGTTCCTAGAAGCTCCTCGTAGCCTGAGCAGGTCACCGCTCCCCTGCAAGGGCATGACACACCTCAGAGTGGAGGGGACACCTCCTAAGGAGCAAACAATTTGAAACCTTTCATAAAAAGTCCTGCAGAAGCACGAACCAAAGGGAAGTCTCCCTTCCTCGAGTGCACTATGGCGGCAAGGAGCAAGCTTTAGCAAGCCTGCCAAGACAGAAACCTGCCCCAGGCATTACCTTGGCTTGTTCGTGCTATTTTAAGAGAGAATATCAGACTTCTGCAGGGCCCCCGCTTGGCAGCTCCAGAAGTTGCTGTGTTCCCAGCCCCAGTAGCTCCGAGCTCTTCACAATACCAACTCATACTGCTGTGGCCTACCTATTTAAAGGGTCTGCCCCACATCCAGCTGGGCTGCATGGGGGTGCGATTGCACCACAGCCGGCTCCAGGCATTGCTAGGGCTGCTCCATGGGAATCTTCACTTTGACCCTCGCCAGTTAACCAGAGAGAGAGAAAAAAGGGGGAATGAGAGACTGGAAGTTTAAGTTACACCGAGTCAAACAAGTGTCAGACAAGTTTAGGGATGAGATGGATTAATCCCTGCCCAGCCCGGCAGCAGTTCCCGCTGGGCTTCATGGGGCAGCTGGCTGAAGTGACTTGGCTTGGGTTATACAGGCAGTCAGAACTTTTAATAAATGTATTAATAAGGATTTAGTCTTAATTAAATCACAACAAGCTATTTCAAAGAGGAATAAGGGCAAGGTTTCCTCTGTAAATTGAACTAATTGGTTTAAATATCACACCCTCAGTTAAACAGGTGCAGCATCATTTAGAAAATGCCACGATTTCCATCAGAAAGGCGAGCTCTTTTTTTTTTATACCTGCTAGTAGAAGTGGAGGGAGTAAACAAGCTTTTGGGGACAAAAGCTCTTCTGTTGTGCCCCAGATCTGAAACAGAAGCAGTTTCCATATTCTTCGCTCCCGGGCCACTGCTGACAACACTAACAAGGGCTGCACAAAAATTATGGGGGGTAATAAATATTTTGCATGCCACATCACTCTAGAAAGTGGATAGGGTTTCATTTGGACTGAAATGTTTTTCTGAACAAATGAAATTATCAATATAATACACATGATTTCCTTGATTTTTAAAAAATATTCTCCCTAGACTATTGGAAAAAAAGCTAGAAAACTTCTCTGGCATTTTTAGTAATTTTGGTTCTTCCAGAGCAGTTGAACCTGTTCTCTCAGAAAACCTAATGACTACATTTTCCTGTTTTAATGACAATATTATTTAACAATTAAGACTTTCAGCTTTGGGCTGAAGACACTGAACCTTGAGGAGCGCTTACCCACCTGTCCCACCATGGTTTGGATGAGCTCTAAACAAAACCTGAAGCAGTAAACTCATTTTTGACCATTTTGACCTCTGCTCTTGATCCCTTCCTACCTCAGGGTTTGGTGTAGGAGCTCTTTAGATCCTGAGAGGTGTGAATGTTCACTCCTCTTAGGTGATATTTCAGTACCGTTAGTTATTGTATTTGTTTTGAAATAGCTGCAATGAGTGGCTGTTCAGCTCCCAAGCCCAACGCTCCCCGGTGCTCACACAGACCTCTCTGAAGTGTTGCTTTTGCCACATAATGCTTCCTTTTTTCTAAACTGTGTAAAGCCCTCAGGAATAGAGCAAAGGTTCGTTGTTTATCTATGAGGGAAACCAGGGTTTCATAGAATGTACTGTATTTGAGAGGCAGAAAAAACCCCGTCTTCTGAATTTTCCTGGTCTAAAAAAAAAAAAAACCAACCCTCTGCAAACTTTAGACCTAATATCTAAAGAGGGTTTGGGCGAATTGAACCCTTTCTGTGGCCGGTGGGTTTTGCAGCCGTTGTAAGAGCCTGCAGGAGAGCCCATCCACGCCATCCCACTAGTGACTGCTGGGGTTAAGTTTGGTTCTTAATTACGTGACACTAATCAGCCTTTGGAGGGTGTTTTATTTTTTATAAGGCACATCAGAGAGCTCGCACGCTGCCCTGAGAGCGGCCTGTTACAGACAGTGGGGATGTTGGTGCGGGGAGATGCTGAGACCCCAGAGCTGGTGGGGCTGAGGGGAGGGAGGGCCACCAGCAGCCTCGGCAGGACGAGGGGCTCAGCTCCAGACTGGGGAACCAAACCCTTCTGCCTTCCAGGGCAGGGGGATGCTGCGGGCCCTGGGATCTGCAAGCCTGAACCCATCAGCGTCCTGAGAACAAGCCTGGAGCTTTTCTCCCTGTCCACATCACCCCATCAAAGGAAAACATTTGCAGCCATATTATGAATGACTTATGTTGAAACCAGAATTTCAGAAACGCTCAAGCTAGAAATCATCCAGCGTAAACGTCCGTTGCTTCCACGGTTTTCACTAGTGCCTCATTTAAATCTGCTGAGTGGATGTAAAAAAGAGCCGTCAGTTTTCGCAGCTTTGGCTGCAGGAGGAGTCCCATCCGTTCAGCATCACCTTAGCCCGCGCCTGGGCTGGGTTTCCAGCTGGTGTACGTTGGCACTGCTCCACTGGTTTTAGCAGAGCTGCACTGGTTTGCACCACCCAAGGATCTGCCCTCGGGGAGCAGGCTGCTGCCTGCATTTACCAGGTGAGTGCATCTCATTTTGGCAAGCAACCACCTCACGCCAGTTAACAGCCTTTTCTATGCATAGCCTGGCACCGACTGCAATCATCAGAGGAGATAATGTCATACATTAGGGCCTGAACCTCACTGTGACACCTTTATGCAGTTAAAAAGCCTGTTCTATATATACAGCCAGATAAAAATGTATATTGTAAAGCAATGAGGGGGGCTAATCTCATTACAACCTCTTCAAAATGCAGTGTGAGAGCAATAAAAAAAAAAAGAGGTGATAATTCTGTGGATGCTGATTTCCATGCAGTGAAAGGGCACTATCAGAAGAGCGCATTATGGGCCGGACAGCAGCCGAACTACTCTCAAATCCTCCCTGTTGGGCTCTGCAATGTGAGGCAATTTTCCCCGCCGCCCTCCATGACACTGACCCTGACTCCAGAGGAGGACACCGGGGGACTTGTCGCGGGGCAGGAAGGTGAAGAAGATAGGCAGGAATTTGGAAAGGGAGAATGAGACCTGGGGAGCCAGAAATGGGGAAAGATGTCGGGGTTCAACGCAGGAGGTCAAGGCTAGAGGAGCCACCAAATGAGGTGGGGATGGGTTGTGAGAGGCTGATTTAGAGACATGGGAATTATGGAAGACTGGGAGATTCTTAGACAACACAGCAAAAGGATGGATGCGATTATAAGGCTCAAGACCAGCCTGAGGACAGCCACTTGTCCACAGAAATGGATCGAGGAGCATAAAGGAGCCACAAGAGTGGAGGTCCTTCAGCACCTCTCAGGCAGCACATAAGCCAGCTCAGTCCAGGTGCCACAGGCATTAACGCTCTGTCCGTGCATGGGACATGATGTAAGAAGCAGCTTTCACTTTCCATGAGGTCAAAACCCTAAAACTTCTGCGAGGACTGGTAACAAGGGCTAGTGGGTGACCACAAAATTAGGGCTTTTCACTGCTGGAGTGCCCGTGATTCTTTAAGAATTCATGATGTGGTCTGATGCTGCATGTTGATAAATGATCTGACCCCTCTGGTGTCTACAGCTGTTCATTAGCAATGCCGCGAGGATTACAGGTTCTTGCTATGGGAAACTGCAATGTGGTTTGATCAACACCAGCTTATCAGCAGTCACCAAGTCAAGGTGGGGTTTAGCAGGTACCAAAGAAAATTAGCCCTCTAGGAAAAAAAAGAGGACATATAAAAAAGTGCAGAACTGAGCTGAGAGAAAGCAGTTTGCAGGACTGTGTTGATTTAAAATGGGGCAGTGTGCCTGTTGTTTTAGTTCACAGTTCCGAGGTTGTATTAAAAGTCCCACATGTGGGGAGAAAGGTGGTGACACCAGTTTCTGCTGTGAACACGGTACCTGTGGAGCCTCCCCTGCAGGTTTGTCATGGTTTCACCCCAGCCGGCAACCAAGCCCCACCCAGCCGCTCACTCAATCCCCCCCACAATGGGATGGGGGAGAGAATCAGAAGGGTAAAAGTGAGAAAACTCATGGGTTGAGATAAAGACAGTTTAATACGTAAAGCAAAAGCCGCGCACGCAAGCAAAGCAAAACAAGGAATTCATTCGCTCCTTCCCATGGGCAGGCAGGTGTTCAGCCATCTCCAGGAAAGCAGGGCTCCATCACGTGTAATGGTGACTTGGGAAGACAAACGCCATCACTCCGAACGTCCCCCCCTTCCTTCTTCTTCCCCCAGCTTTACATGCTGAGCATGACGTCATATGGTGTGGGACATCCCTTGGGTCAGTTGGGGTCAGCTCTCCCGGCCGTGTCCCCTCCCAGCTTCTTGTGCCCCCCCAGCCTGCTCGCTGGTGGGGTGGGGTGAGGAGCAGAAAAGGCCTTGACTGTGTGTCAGCACTGCTCAGCAGTAACGAAAACATCCCTGTGTTATCAACGCTGTTTCCAGCACAAATCCAAAACACAGCCCCATAGTAGCTACTGTGAAGAAAATTAACTGTCCCAGCCAAAACCAGCACAGGGTTATAAACACAAGGTTTCTCTGCAGCATTTGCAAAGGAGTTATGTGCCAGGTTGAAAGTCTTTATACATCAAACATTTCTTATCACGTCTTCTACCGCCCTCATTCTGATTTCCATCTTCAACTAATATGTAAACACGAGCGTAATCTGTAATATCTGGGCTGAGGTTCAACTTGCTTTAAATCAACTTCCCTCTAGGGAGGTGCGCGGTGCTGCCCTGATGTGCAGCAGCCATGAGACCGGCCCTTGGGAAGGAAAGGTACAAAGCTGGGCACTCAAATCCTCTTGGAAATAACCTGTGTACCCGACTCCTGCTCTCTCTCAGATTGTGCTTAATTGCAGAGCTGTGATGTGTGAGATAGGGCAGATATAGGGTCTGTGTCTGGTACAGGTACAGGGAAGCAAAATGTCTGCGGTGGAGTAGCTGTGTGCACTAACACATTTACTTGTCATTAAGAAGTGCAGCAGAGCAGATAAAACCATTAGATATTTAAAAATCAGTTAATGCTAGGATACAATGATTTGGGCATTTGTAATGCTGCTTTAAATTGGATCAGTATTTTCCAGTTCATTTTGCTGTAGATTTTTAAGTCTGCTGTTGTACTTGAGCTCCGTGTTCTGAGCGGCAGGTAAGCTAGCAGACGTAGGAAAGATTTCTGCTGGGATGTGACCAGTTGTATTTCAGGAAGTGCATCAGCTCCTGGAGACTCTCTAGGCACCATCTCTTTTATTCAAGAGAGCTTAATTGTCATCCAGGACATCTGGGACAATCTCTCAGGGGCTTGTGTTGACAGAACATTAACTAACACACGAAAGCTCTGGGATCCCATGACATGATCCATCACTGAGTAAAGACAAGTTGCCTGTATCACATAGGATGAATTCATCGAGGAGCCAAATCATTAGCATAGAAAGGTCATCTACTTGTCTGTCATTATCGTGTGAGGCAGATAGTCTATAATGTGTGCAGGAGTTCCCCACGGAGTGGCAATCAGCCCCTCGCTACACTATTTCATTGTTCTTTTTAACGCTGGTGAAGAGCTTTCTCATTGAAATCTGCAGCTGTAAACACCTAAAAGGAAATGTATAAATCTTGGCTACTTTTGCCTTCTGTATATGAGCACGAACACCCTGGGATAGAAAAAGTTCCTTGCATGAGTATTACTGATCTCCACTAGACACAGCCAGACCTAAAGATTTGAAATGGACTCTATATTTCTTGTAGCGAAATAAGATTTCAGTTTTAAATAGCAGAAGTCTGCATCTGAAACAAAAAATCTATTGTATTTTTCTCCCTGGTTATACCAGGAGCTGTGCCATGTAGTTTAACCATGTGGCTGTAGACGTCCACCAACAAATGTCAATACTGCTGATTCCCCTGGCTGTATCTCCCAGAAGGTCAGGTAAATCTTGCCAAGCAAGCACTAGCTGGACAGTTCTTTTCACCTCATCAGCCAACCTGCTGAATCTGCAAATAACATCAAGAAAATGCCCCAAAAGCAACGTATTTTGGAACTGGACAAAATATCAATCATTTTGCTCCGTCAGTGGTGAGCGTATGGTTTATGTCATTCCATTGTGAACTTGGATATAATCCCATTTGGCACTTGAAAAATACAAAACCAGCCCAGCTATGAATATTATTTTATTGTGACTCGGGCTTTGCATGTTTGCAGGTTCTCCACTCTTTTCCATAGTGCTTGATTTCCAGTGCTGCTCAAAACATGAGCCACTCTGTCACCTCCTTCACCATGCGCTTCTCCCCAGGGTGGCACCTGGTTTCTGGGCCAGAACACCTCTGCCCTCTCCTACATTGAGTCCGTAGCTGCCTCTCTGCAGCTGAGAGCAGAAAGTCAGTGGTAAATTGTACGTGGACAAGTTAGTCTTTAGCGTGTCCTTGAAATGCTGTCTTGGGCAGCGCTTCTTCCCCCTGCATGCCAGTTCACTGCGCATGGGCTGCTTGGGCGCCTGAAGGATAGAGTGATCACACGATAATAAAGCTGCATATTTCAGCTAGTCTGAGGGTCAGGTTAAAACTTGACCCTAAACATCAATGACGCATGTCTATAGTGGTAGTATTTCACAGACTTTACGGGAAGACCTTGGAGGCTTTATAGGGCATCCTCTCAGAGGCAAACTGTCCTGCCTGCCTTTGCGATAACCTTGCTGGCAAACAGATCTATAGCACCTCATATTATTTCATTTCAGAGGTTCCCATTCAAAAAAGAGGCACTGAAAATCCATAACAATTGAAATATAGTAGAATTTGAACCAAGGTCAGGCTAGCTTGAGAGATGACCTGCCATGTTCAAAATTAGCCTCACCCAATGCATGTGCTGCTCGGTTTACAAGTGATGCTCTGAACCCCTGATATTCAGAGTAACAAAAAGAAAAATGTTTGCAAGAAAGGGCGGACTGGTGGATATGAAGGGCAGAAGGAAGCCGTATGATCATTTCACCTATCCTCATGCGTAAAACAGGCCAGCAAACATCACTCTGAAATTCCTCTGGTGAGATCATACATACTTCTCTGAGCTCAGTTTACCTCTGAGAAGAGTCAGGACAAAATCCAGAAAAAAAAAAATTCCTATTGACCTCAATAGGGCCAAATTTCCAAGGTGCCTTGGGGCAGAACAAAAAAAATCTATGTTTTTGTGTGTTATAAGCGTGACTGCATCCCTGCCCCCTGCCCAGCGAGCAGGGGCTGGTCGGTTGTGTGAGCTCCATTAATATGCTATCGGCATTTTATGCACAGAAAAGGTGACCTATTGCTTTGCCTGTTAATAGATCTTCTACCCGGGAATGTTTCTATAAGCCAGCTAAAAAGTTAGCCGGCTTTCTCTGTTCAGAGTTGCACCAGTTGACCTCGGAGTGTTATTTTTCAAAGGATTTTGCAAACCTATTGCAGAACAGCTGCGTGATGTACTTCTATCAGTTTTGTTCTAATTGACATCGACTACAAACAGGCTTAGCCTAAGCTGAAATAAGTACTCTTACGCTGGGGGAGGCCACGCACAAGGCTGTGCGCAATGAAACTGGTTCCAGTTTTGCTGTGGTCAAGTTCCCGGTTAAAAGACAGAGGCTTTTGTAAAATGTACAAAGGCAGCACGAAGGGATGCGGGAGGGACTGTGAGTAATTGGCTGGAGATACCTAGATTTAAAGGAAATTAGGGCGATCGGGTTTCTTGGTGTATTAGCTGTCTTCAAAAGACAGAGCTAATGCTGCTTGAAAGTTTTCTAAAAATGCAAGTTCATCAAAATGGAAATTTTCTACAGGAATGTGTCCACTTCAACAAGGGTTGAGTCTGAAACCACTCTGAAACGAAAAGCTGGGCGGCAGCAAATCCGTCCAGCTTGATATCACTGGACCAGAGCAGTCGGAGTTAGTTTCCAAATTAGTTTTTTGGCTTCACAACCACAGCATGTTTTTTTATCGTTGAAGGCAATGTGCAGCCATTTGGTCCCCTTGGAACAGCAGCTCTGATAGACCTAATCCCCTTTCTAATTCACTCTGGCAGAAAAATTTGGAAATATTCTACCTAGAGCCTAAGTCTGTGTTAATATTTTTAATTTCAATTGTTTGGACGCAATTTCTAATTCTGGTGCTGTGTGGTCAACCCAATCCCCTGAACACCACACCGACCATCCAGATGGACGCCACTGGCGCTGGGCTTTGCCAAAGCCGCCGCGGATCTGGCCGCTTGCGGGGCACCGGCACGCTGGCAGGGGCTCTGCACCCTGCAGGTCCCCGCGGCTGATGCTGATGGCCCTGTGACACTGACAGCAGCAGCCAAGAAGTGCCTGAATTATCTCAAATACCGCATGTCTCAAGCAGGGCTGACAAATACTGGCAAATATGCCGGCGCACTGGCTGGCATTTTTCCCCTGTTTCTTCTATATTAACAAAAGCGGGGGGGGAAAGAAGCCTAAGTAAGTAATGGATTTTTTTTCTGCTTCATTTTACTCCCACCTTCTCTGCCCTCTGTAATCTGATTTTTTACACCTCATTTATGTGTTTTTATTCAGCTCATCTTTGTGTTTTTTTCACACCTTTGGATCAGCTCGCTCTCCATGTCTGGCACCTGTGATTATATCCTTCAGCTTCACAATGCAGATTTGCAGAGCAGCATTTAATAACAGGGAGGATTTGACTGACTGGAGCTTTGATAATGGTGGTGGGAAAGGCACAATCGCTGCCTTTTCAACAGTATACTTTGTGCAGAAAGCGTTCGACAGTGTCACAATCTGATAAAAAAAATCCCAGATTCCACCCATAATTATACCTTCTCTCCTTTACCTATCCACCTTCTTTTCAAAACTAAGCTATTGTGGGTGACACCAGCCTCCGGGGAGGTGGGGGTGGTGGGACACAAACCTGGAGAGAGACAGAGAGGAGAAAAAAAGCCCAATTCACCATGATTTTGCCTCGGCCTCTCTGCCTGCCCACGCTCCTGTGTGTCTTTTTTCAGCTGACACCTTGTGCTCGGCCGTGGGCAGGCCAGCTCCGTCTCTGATCTGGTGAGGTTTTAGGATGAAAAAATATCATCCGACTGGTGGCATTGCTGGTAAGCTATTGGAGAAGGGTTGACCTTGAAGGGTTTCCAGGAAATCAGAAATGCAGGTGAACTAAGAGGTTGCATGGTGTTCAGTCATCAGCTCTACTCAGAGTCCTGGCTGGGAGGAGGAGGAGGAGGGACTGTGGATGTCCGGCTCTTGCTGAAAATAAGGTGCATGTGTGCCCTACTGCCCTGGGGCTTCTCGGGATGAACGACCCTGCAGCAGCTCTGAAAACGCACCCCAACCCTTTCCAAAATGCAGATGGCCATGCGGGGTGAGGGCCATGGCCCTAAAGCAGCGCATGGTGCTTCCCAGCTTTGGCTGGACTTTAGGTTAGTCCTACACCTCCACACAGGTTTAAACTCTCCAAAACAGTTTCTGAACATGGGATGGACTGTCCAAAGCTCTCCAGAGAGGTCGGTGCTCACCCCTGGGAGCCAGAGATTGAAGCACGTTAGATGCCCCCAACATCACCAAGACTTTGGGGCATCCAACTGCTTTTGGAAACATTTGCGGACACAAGAAGGGGACAAAAGTGTGACCCCAACCCTCGCTCCTCAGGTACTCATCTGAATGGTGCAATACCAGAAGCTGAGACCCCACTGCCCTGGTCTTCTGATTTAAGCCAGCTAGAAATTGGCTGGTGTGAATGATGAGGGTTTGAGACACTCAGCTCTGCTGCAGGCAGTGGCAGGCCCTTGAGCTGACTGCTCTGCCTTTCGCTGCTCAGGCTCTGCACTTTGACTCACTGAATTTCCAGTAAGCTGGGACGTTGCATCCATCAACGCTGGCAAAGGGCCAGCATCGTGAAATGGTTTTTAAGAAGCATCCTTGGGAAGAGATTCAAGTAACAGCTGTCCTGGCCTGCGTGGACAGGGCATACTGGATTTTAAATGGCTGGGGCAGCAAGGAACTGAGCAAACATCCAGGAAGGTTTTAATGATGGGGTTACTGGCATCAACTTCTGGCTAAATACAGTAATGCGGAAAAAAAAAAAAAAAAGACACTTGTGACGGTCTCAGGGCTGCCTTTTGGCAGGAGGACCTCCCCTCTGGGGTGTGGTCGATACGGCGCTAACAAGCCTGGACAGATTGACCGTGGCGGCTATCGATAAGGGAGCTGCTGCAGGCACCGGGGGCTGCAGTGCTTTCCGCAGCGCCCAGGCAGAGTCAGAGCGGCAAAGCATCGGCAGAGCCGGCAGAGGCAAAATGCCGAATCCGGCATCACCTGCGCCTGCTCGAGGATGGGGCACCTTCCCCCGACTCCACCGCGCTCGGGGTCAGGGTCATAGCAAATAGTAACCTGGTCTTACGAGGGGACATTATAAAATCCTCCTGGATTTTAGAAAGGCAGATGCAGCTCCGATGGCCAACGCACTCCTGTAACTGGGGATTTCTAACCCGCCAGCGCAGCACAACCAAAGCAGTGCAAGATGGGGTTCGGCACCACGTCCATTCCTACACGACGCAGGGCACGTTAGAGTGCCCCGATCATATTTTCCTCATTTTACGGCCAATCTTACAGCCCTATGGCAAACAACAGTATCTGTGGCTGGGCTAGGAGAACCACTGAATTAAAACAATAAGCATTTTTTTTCTGCTGCTGCGTTCCTTTAGGCTGAATTAGGTTTTTTTCTTTCTATTCAAGCTCATTTTGAAATAATGTGTCAAAAAAAAGAGACCCCCAGCTATCATTGAAAACAGAATCCATCTGGTCTACATATATATTTAAGATCTTACTTTTTAGAAGTGACCTTTTTTTTTTAAAAATCAGGTTTTAATATTTTTTGTATTATGGCTAAGGCCATGCAAATTCTCTCGGGTAAAGGACATTTTTCCCCAAAAAAATCCAAGTTAGGTAGTGCTGAAATCTAAAAATTTATGCCAACATCACCATGGGCATTGCTCTTAAACCCCTTGTTCAGCTGAAATGTTTTCTAGGCACAGTGGTTTTAGTTGTTCTTCTTTCATATTTACCTAAATATAACTTAAAAGCATAGCTGTTCTCACTGCTGTGAGAAACCAAAACACTTAATTTGAATGAGTCATTTTTTGTAACCACTTTTATTTTATCTATCCAAGGAAAAAAGGTTTATCCAAACCATTGTGTTTTGTTTAGCCAGTAAATCCAAACGAAATCTGTATTTCACATAGTTTTAACAGGAGCTCTTATTTTAAATAACAGAGTGAAAAAGGAAATACCTGCTCTTAAATTGTGAATAGTCTCAGTAGTGGAATATCAGAACAACGAAACAAAGATTAAATGATCTTTTTCTCTCTGTATGAGGATCAGCCCACCTTCCAGTGTGGTTGCTTTGGGTATAGCCCTAAATTAGCAAGCATCCATCGCAGCCGTGAAAAAGGACGGCGATGTCAAGAAGCCAGCCAGACGCTCGTTGTGTAAAGACAAGAGTATGAAACAACTCCATGATAATCACCATCTTTGTTACACCATTGTGCTATTCATTTTGGGGGAGTCATCTTTTTACACAGCGCTCTGTCTTTCTCCATTAAAATCAATGGCAGACATAGGAGGCAGCCTGTTTTGTTATGGTCTTCCAGGCAGCTCAGACACTTCTGGGAATCAGGAACAGAAGAATAATGCATTTCAATAAGCAGCTTATCGACCAAGCAGGAGTTAAGTGAACCTGTGGTGTACTTCTCTAGTTTCTCTCCCCTCACATGATTATTGCACTTTACTCATGCTTCGCTTTTGTTCCTTTGACAATCAATACCTTGCAATGACTATCCTGAGCCACAGCCCAGCGCGAGGGGTGCGGTGGGGTAATGGGACAGCAGGTTTGCTCCCGTCGGTCCCACCAGCTCCCTCTCTCTAAAATCTCAGAGCACTGGCTGCTGCCCAAGTAACCGGCTCACCAGAGGTGTAGCGCTCGACCACTGGATCTCCAGCTTTCTGACCAAATCTGGGCTTACAACCCTGCTCTTCAGAGAGGCACAGGGAAGCAGGAGAGGCATGAGCTTCAGGTCAAAGATTTCCCTTGAGAAATGCAGAAGCCATTGTCCGTGTTTCCTCCTAACCACTTTAGACAATTAAAATAGAGGCGCTGCAGAGAAATCCACGGAGAAAAAAAGCAAAGTCAGGCACTGGTTTTTTTTCCAGGGTTGAAATGGAGGAGCCCAGCAAGAAGCAGTCTGGTGAGTCACAGTAAAGCCCGAACCGGGACATGACAGATCTTGTATTTTCTATTTGGGGATGAAATGATCATTTTTCAGATCCCGGTTCACCAGGATACCCCGTACCAGTTACAAAGAGTGCCAGATGGACCCTCTCAGGTGATGGACCCAAGAGCAGATCTTGGCTCCAGCACGCAGAGCTCTGACCTCGATGCCCCGGATCACAGGGCTTCCCACAGACATCCTGAAGCAGAAGAAGGAAATCTTAATGCCATTTATGCTCCAATGCTACAGGAGAGACCCAGCTTTGGCGCTGAGACTGAAAGGCTGCGGGACCTGGGAGCTGTCATCTGTTAAACACCTCCTGCAGGTAACAGAGGCTGCACCTGCAGGACAGGCAGCTGCCTGATCTCTGCTTGGTACCAGACAAGGCACACAGCCTTCCTCAGAGGCTTTTTTCTTTAATGCAATTATCTGATGCGTTTTACAACAGTTCTGAACAATATATGGCATTCTCAAATACAGTAAGCATCCACAGATTACAACCTGTACCCTGCAGCTCCTCTGTGTTTTGCAAAATAGCATTAAAAGCATTATTTAAGCTCAAACCAGGAACCGTTTTCATTGACCAAGACAGCTAGAGGTGAAACCGCGTCGTGGGTTTCTCCTGTGCACAAAAGCTGCTCCTGTGCATGCGGTATGCAAAACATCTGCTGTACAGGGCACCTGCTGCGGTGCAGGAACAGGACGTGTGGGAAGATTTTAATTACTCACCATGGCAACCTACATTAATAACTATAATCCCCCGTAATAAGATGGATCGGTCCTTCTCCCACATCCACAAAAATACCTCCAGGAAGGACATTTGTGCTGTAGATGTGCTCTTGGGCGCCCGATGCCGAGCTGCAGAGCCTCAGCATGAGGCCCCATGCAAAATGGACCTGCCCCATCCATGACAGCTCTTCGGTCCGACTGTCCTGGCCAGATCCAGGGGGATCCCACCACGTCCATCCCCAAACCCACAGCTCTTCCCATACTCTCACACCTCCGGCAGCTGAAACAAGCTCATCTTGTACGGTGAACCCGCTTGTAGTTGTTTCAGGATGGTGTATCCTGAACTCATTGATCTTACCCCATTGTTCTGAAGTTTGGATTAATTTGAAGCTAAGCCTCTCCCATCAATGTCAGGGAGATGGCCCTCCAGGAATCAACGGAGATGAAATATTGTGTCCCTCCTGCGAGCAGACACCTCTAAACCACACGTCTGCATCTCGCCGTCCTGCTGTGCCCGGTAGCTCTGCACAGGAACACCTGTGAGTCCCCTGCATGCTGTGTTGGCAGAGAAGATACCAACGGCCCTACTTTCCTGCAAGGAATTACAGACCCAGGGAAGCCCCAAGACAAAATGGAAAACCCCAAAGGAAAACAGAAAACATTGCCAAACTGCCCGACTGACCCTGCAGAGATGGATGAGGAAAGTTCTACCAAATTCAGTCTAGAACTGCTAAAAACTAGAAGCAACAACAACAAAAAACAAACCACAGAGAGGAGACAGGGATGCGTCATGCAATCAGAGCTTTGATGTTTTTACTTCTCCCTCATCTGTCTCTCAGTCCATAAAGGTGACCCGAACTTTGCCCACTGCCAGAACCACCACAGCCACTTTTGGCTCTTGAGTTGCACTTCCATGGCACAAAACACACCAGAATTTCCCCCAGATCCCATAAGGCTCCTTGGGAGCAGGCTGCAGGGCCATGAGCACTGCGGCACCTCCTGCCAGCTCACCGTGACACAACACTGTTATTTGGCCAAGGTCAACAGCAACAGTGGCTCGAGTTTCCCATGTCTCTAGTGTCGACATTGCATATCTGTGTACTTGAGCCCATTCTGGTTTCTTTTACATGAAGTTACAGAGGGCTGCGGAGCTGGAGGGACTCTGGAAATGACTGGAGCTTCAGCAGAGTCAATGCAAGATGATCCAAGGTCCTCCTCACCCTTATTTGAGATGGACTTTTTCAGCTTTTCCCTTGGAGCAGTGTCTGCACTTCATCTTCCATCCTGAACTGTCATTCATCTTTGAGAGACTCCCATGAGAAGACAATGACAGCAGCATGTATGGGGGACAACACTGCCTGTGGAGCTCAGTATCTCCCACAGACCCCACCGCGGAGGGAAGAATGACCCACTTATCTCGTTATTCACTCCTGTGTGCTGAGACTTTTGGCTTACTGCTTCCCCAGCATGCGACCGAACCCCTTCCTCTGCAGAAGCGCTGGCAGAGGGTGACATTAATTATATTGGAGGCAGATGTCTGATAAATAAACAACCTTGGCAAAATGATGTGGCACTTCAAATGCAGCGTCCTTTGCCTCACCTTGCAGGCTCCTGGGAAAGCGTGTGGCTCACGGCACGGCACAGGGCTTCAGTGCCTTGGGAAGGACTGAGGAGGGGAGCAGTGCCTGCTGCTGTGCTTTCCCCTGCTCATGCCGAGTAGTTTTTCATGCTCACCTTAGGCTCAGTGTTTTTTGTGGGGTTTTTTTTGGTTTGTTTTTTTTTTTTTTTTTGAGCCAACTAAGTGAAAAAATCCACCAACTCCAACAAAGCAAAAGAGCCTTTGGCCATGTAAGGCTTTGGTTCTTACTGCCTTCACAAAAACACTGCGCAAATCTAGTGCTTTTTATGTGAAGATTTTAATCAATCATGCACAGTACAATCCTGCTAGATGGGCTAATATGCTTATTTTATGACAGAGAAAATAGAAATGCAAAGACTCGAGTAAACTATTTAACAACATGCATTTAGAGACATGATGTGTGGTACAGATCCAGAGCTTGAGGACTGGCAAAACTGGGAGAAAGCAAACAGATTCATAAGAAGAACTTGATATAATCCCCCTCTGGCATTTTTTAACCAGACCAAGAGCTCATTTCACAGGAGCCTGACCATTTGAAACCTGGACATTAGAACAACCCCCAAGCCCTGGTGATGTCCAGGCGATGATGGCAGCGATAGCCTCTTCCCAAACAAAAAAGTTCTTTTCAGCAGCGCAGGTGGGAGCTGAGTGCTTTTGAAAAGATTGCCTAAATTTTGGGTATTGTCCATAAGGGCCTGTCGTGGTTTAACTTCAGCCGGCAACTGAGCACTGCACAGCCGCTCGCTCACTCCCCCGCACCCCGGTGGGATGGGGGAGAGAATTGGAAGAGTAAAATGTGGGTTGAGATAAAGACAGTTTAATAATTAAAATAAAATAAGGTAAAATAGTCATAATAATAATAGAAGAATATACAAAGCAAGTGATGCACTATGCAATTGCTCACCACCCGCCAACTGATGCCCCGCCAGTCCCCAAGCAGTGGCCCCCCCGGCCAACCCCCCGCCCAGTTTCTGTACTGAGCATGACGTCCCATCGTATGGAATGTCCCTTTGGCCAGTTTGGGTCAGCTGCCCTGGCTGTGCCTCCTCCCAGCTTCTTGTGCACCTCCTCGCTGGCAGAGCATGGGAAGCTGAAAAGTCCTTGACTTAGGATAAGCACTGCTTAGCAACAACTAAAACATCGGTGTGTTATCAACATTATTCTCATGCTAAATCCAACACACTGCACTGTACCAGCTACTATAATTAACTCTATCCCAGCTGGAACCAGGACAGGATCATTCAGAAAGAAGAGGTAGGCAAGAACGATGCCGACGTGGAGAGGGTCGTTCCTGTCATGAGAAGGCGGATTTGCCCAGCAGACAGCCTTCAAAGCTTTCCCTTTCCCCATGTAACACTCCTTTCCCACGATCCTTTCATGGGGATACGCAAGACATCGATCTCCTGCTGTTGGGATGCACGTATGCCCAGCTCAGCTGGCCCACGCTGCACATCCAGGGAGACTTGGGTCAACTGACGTTGGCGGTGGCCAATACAAAAAGCTGGAGGTGCCCAAACTCCATATAAACCAAATAAGAGCAGTCCTGAACTGCTGCCAGGCCATAGAGAAGACAGGTATTAGGCTCAGCTGGATCTCTTGCAGGGAGGGAAAAAAAAAAGAAAGTAAAAAAAAAAAAAACAACAATGTTACATTGTTTATCGATTACTTACTTTTTCTTTTTTAATTAATATTTAAATAGAGCCCTGAAACTTGATAATGGACACTTTAGCAGAGGGTAGCCACATGGAACCAAACCTTAAAACCCATGAAAGATCTGATTTATAAGAGAGGGCAATAAGACATCAGTGGAAAAAACCAGCAGTATCTGTTAGGAGTGGAGTGTCATCTTGCTTTTGACCCTATTCTATACTGGTGCATTTCTGCTGGTTTTCACCTGGAGTTACTGGTATAACTGGAACAAAACCCCAGGACTTCGCTTGCGGGAAGGGGATCATGCTTGGACACTGCTGAGCTCCAACCCCAGCAGACAAAGCGGTTTTGTTGTGGACCAAGGATTTTTTATCCCCTTACACAGGCATTTAAGCCAAATTCCAGCAGGTAATGAGCCTGGGAATGCCTAGGTAAGGACTGAACGCCAGGGATATTTTAAAGGGGGGTGGGGGGAGGGAAACCCTTCAGCAGCCAAGTTTTGCTGATTTTAGACTGGATCACACAAGACTGGGGAATGACACGTTGAGCTTCAGCCCACTCCAAATTAGAAGACCCAGGTTATAAACCTCTAAAAAATGTAGTTTATGAGGGAAATGGCAACTGCTCATTAACTCCAGCTGAGCCACGGGGCTGCTCTAACTCTCAAAGCGACTTCTTTACAACTCAGCAAATCGCTTTAGGGGTGGGCAGGGGTGCGCATGTGTGTTTTAGCACAAATGAGATGCAATCTTAATTATTTTGGTTTGACTCACTTTATGAATGTTACAATTGTACGCGTATCTGGCAATTGAAATAAATACCCCAGAGAAGAGTTACAGGTATTTTGCCAGACCTGTAAACCAAGCCTGAGAAAGAACCAGCTCCCATTTCTGATTTCAGACACCCGCCAGAGCTGCCTGGGGTCCACAGTCTGCAAAATTTAGCTCAGTTAGATCCCAAGGTAGTGATAAGCCGAGCTCTTCTGTCATTTCAGGGGACAGTTACACACTCAGATGTCATTTAAAGCCAAAGAAACTCAGAAACTCCAGGCATGGCAAGCAGCAACAAGGCACTTGCTTTATTTCAACATCTTTTTGCAGAAGGAGCAATGCAGCAGCTGAGTAAGTGCAGAAAAAGAGTAAGAGCAGTCTCTCTTTAAGGCAACTGCCTCATTCAATGTAGGTTGATTTAATGATAAGACACTGTTTGAAGTTAATTGTAACTGCAGGGAGCAACAAGAAAGCTGGAAACTCACTGTCAGGTGAGGTAAGGAGCTGAAAAAGACACAGGGTCAAACTGTGATACGACTCCAGGGAATATGTATTGTGATACAGCTCCGAGAAAGTCTGCAGAGTTAGTCAAAATTAGTCTACATCCTCTTAAACACGGAGCAGAGCACAGCTGGAGGAATTTGGCCATTTTAACCCTCAAAATACAGAAAGTGGATGTGTCCTGCTGAACCCATGATGATGCTGAACAGGCTCGGCACAGGCTGGTCCTGAATCCCTTCCCTTCCTCGCGGTTCTGCTGCGATGCTGCTGGGTGTTTGTGAGCGCTCGGGACCCTACAGAGGAGGGAAGAAAGGGGGTTTGGTTATTTTGGCATTTATTTTTGATTGTTAATTTTAAAAGCCATAAGAAATTTCTATGAAACAATATTCTCTCCCGGTTCTTTCTTAAAGTTATGCCACTTTGCAGAGTGATGAGAATTGAACAGTTTCATGGGTACAGGCAAAAAAGGTTTCTACCTTTCTAAATTCTCCACATTAGGTAGGGAGAGCTGAGTACTGTGCTGGAGACCCCGAAGAGGATACACCAAGATTAAATTTAATGGAAGACATTTTTCACTGAAACACAGCGAAAAAGCCAGACTGTCTTCTCTAGCACCCAGCCTAACGGGGGGCAGGAGGTGGGAACCGGAGCACGGCAGAAAAAGGGAGTTTCTCCACTGGTTTCACAGGAGACAACAGAGCCCGGGGTTCCTGCGCTCTGGAGGAATTCAGTGTTTTGGTCCTGCCCTCCCCGTTTGGGGTTTGGACTGGCTCCTCACCTGGGAAGGGCTGTGCTGAGCCTGGCAACGCGCAGGGCTGCCCCGCATCCCTCCCCACAGCTCTTGGCAGTGCAGCCCCCAAGGAACTTATAGGGGTGTCCAGCCCTGCCCGAGGGTCACATGCAGGCTCATTCCTTGGAAAAAAATTTAAAGACTCCCTAGCAGGAAGGGAGAAAAGAAAATTTAAGCGGCTTGTCATGCTCCCCCCCCACTCCAACATTATCATTGAAGGCATGAAGTTGCCAGGCACCTTGAGCAACATCAGAGCAACATCCCCCTAAAGACTGGAAGGACTCACGGACATTAACAGGATCAGGTCCCCTAAGCCATTAACAAACCAACACCCTGTAAATCAAGCGTTTAGGTTTCTTTTAAAGTGTTCCTAATAGCAGTAAATTTTAACAGCCTTTTTTTTCTTTTTTTTTTTTTTTTCTCTCATGCCACTATGCATCCCCTACATAAGACTGTCTTTTTTTCCAAGGGACCTGGCAGCCCCAGCCAGTACGGCCACTGCTCACCACAGGATGCTCTGAATTATAACAATATTCCAAGCAATAAATCACAGTGTTTTCTCTACTGAAAAGTGGAAGGTGTGGGGAGGGGGAGAAAAGGAGGGGGGGGAAGAGAAGCTTATCTAAATCTATTTACACAGAATGATTATTCAATTAATTTTTTCATTACACTTGCCAAAAAGAATTGCCCGTGTCTTTAATGCTGTGTGTGAGATTTCATTAATAATTAATAGCAACAGCTCTTTCTCCTCTGTTTAGCAAGCGGGAGCTTTTGTCTTTGGAGGTCACACCCCAACACGCGCCGCAGGGATACAGTCCTGCCCAGCCGAAGGCGCGGGGACTCTGTGGCCACCGAGGTGTGTGAGTGGACAAACTCTCATGCCCTGAGTACTGTAAATGGGGGTTCACTGGTTTCACCTTGAGTGGAGCGGTGTTTGCCACTGCGAGGCAAACAGGCATGGGGCTGCAGGAACGAGTGAGCCTCCATCCCCACCCAGCCCCATCTCCCCGCCTGGTGTTTGTCCCTCTGCTCCTCATGCCCAGCTTGGAGAGCCCAATCCTGTTCCCCCCCCACGTCTCTCCCATCAACCCTGTGCGCCCTTTGCTCCTTTCTGCCAAAGCCGCCCACTCCCACCACACTGCTCAGTCCTGGGTGCCACCAGCTCCACCTCCTCGGCTCCCTGCGCCTACGTGCTCAGGGTCCTGCCCTGTTTGCAGCAACTGGGATGAAGACCCTCCTTATATTTAAGTAATCTGGCTGGAAGAAATGAGCCATTGTAAGTGAAATTGTAACCCTCGTGCCACAACTGCCCGAGGTTTTAGCAGGACACACAAAAGAAGAGTGGTTTGGGTGGGGTGGAGGCACCTTCCCAACCTCCACCAACAGCCACACGAGCTTTCCAGGCTATAACCTGCTGTTACAGCAGCATGAAACTAAAAGTGCTGCTATCAAACACAACCAAGACTCCTGGTGAAACGCAGCGTAAACCCTCTCTAGCCCCAGCACAGGCACAGCCCTGTGATGCTGAATGTGCAGCAGAAGGACTGTCCTCTGCTGGAAGAGCTGAGGGGCTTGGAGATGCTCACACAACGTCTGGCTCCAGGACAGCACCGCGCCACCGTGCAACGTTTATGAGACCTTAAAGTTGCACCTCGTCTGTGGGACAACCAGGTTAGCTCAGACCATGTAGCGACGAAAGCAGAGCCAGCAGTGCAAACAGCGGCTATAAATCATCCTATCTCCTTCCCAAATATAACATTTGTAAGAGCGCCCTGGGTTCTTATAAATATTTAAGTCAAATTTTAGCTGTTTATGTCTTACATCTGCCTTTATCAGCCTGTAATAATTTCTCTGCTCGCATCCCACGCCACTGCCTGCTAATCTAAGCTGGCTGCTCTTGGTGCAAATGTGTTTTCTCACCTCGGTTTGGACAACCATCATCTGAATTCTTCTGCCTGGTGATCCTCTCCAAAGAGGCCTCCACCGGAGTGGCTTTTCATGGAGAAGGTAAAACGGAAAAAGAAAAGGTCTCTTGAGACTTAACAATAACTCAACCAAGTCAATTAAAACCTACATGATACCCTTCTCTTGGAACAAGGATCACAACGTGGCCAGCTGTGCACGCCTGCACATTTTATTGCTTCTCCTTTCCTTTTAGTGCCACACAAGCTATGTATTATAATGATCTGGTTTCTTCTAAGAGGAGCGTGCTGTTCTCTTTTACACGGGGGAAAGGTGGAAGGGCAAAGTTTATCCGCAAAAAGTAGGCTGGTGTGGATTATAGCCAGAGACTGCCAATTTTCTGACTTTCTAGTATTTTTTAGTAGAAAGGAAAACAAAGGGGAGGTTGTTTTTGAGAACCTCTTAAAAAACCCCCATGCTTTCCAAGCAGCTGTAGGGTTGGTGAAAACCGCAAGAATTTGGCAATTCTGAATATCCTGTTTCATAGAGGGGAGACAAATGAAGGGCAGGGATATTGCACAGAAGGGGAGTACCCCACTGAACCAAGGTTTCCCAGAGTCCCATCCCTCCCTCCCCTCTTAGTGGCTCTATAACAAAAATCCTCCGGGATGGTCGAGAAAGGTCCCAGCGTCCCCTTCAGATATACCAAGATACGTCGTGGCTGGAGGTACTGCTGGGCTGTTTGCTGCAAGTAAAGTGCAGGGAGATGCTGAGGCTCAGTAGGGAAAAAAAGAAACCTCATTCACTGCTATTCCCCTCCCGCTAAGACTCTCCTGATTGTCTGTGATGTCCCAGAGCCCTGGGAGGAAGAGAGGAGCAAGGAAAGCGTGAGATTTCCATGAGTCTGGAAATCTGCCAGAGCTCAACTTCCAGCGGCTTGTCAGGAACGCCACTCACACCGGAGCACCCCACAAGGTCGTGCCATCACCCGTCATGGCTGGGCCACCGAGGCACAGCAGGTGGAGGGTCACCCACGACGGCAAGCTCAGGCAAGGGAGCTTCAGCTCCCCAGCTCTCTGCTCCCAGTGGTGTGGCAAGATTGGCTCCTGTGAAGGGCAACTCGGAGCATGAACCATAGCAGACACCTCCAAATCATCCTCCAGACATGCCTCTCTCTCCCCATGAGGGATATTTGCCCCACCGCGTTACCACGAGCCCTCATGAACATCTCCCAAGGAGCCCATGGAGGAGCCAAGACTTACAGTCCCTCCTCCGTGCTGAGGAGCACCAACACATCCTTGCCAACACTGTGAAGCTGCTGGAGAACAGCACCGGCTCTGGCACGTCCTGCAAGCTGCCAAGCGCAGGTATCAACACGCTGCACTGCCTGCGAGGGCTGGCGCTTTGTCCTGAGCTGTCTCAGCCCGGCAGCCGCTGGGACTGCAGAACCAGGGCCAGCAAATGATCAACTCAGCGTCCCCAAGCAGTCCCGGCACTTCCAGCACTCTCTGGGGCTGGAATTTAGAAAATCTGGGTTCGGTTCCCAGCTCAGCTACACATCTTTTTTCGTCCCTGTGGGCAAGTGACTAAACCTCGCTGTGCTTTAGTTTGCCTTCTACAAGCCGGAGTAAGGTTACAGCCTTTTTTCTCCCCACTATTTTGACTTGTCTCCTTACATTACAATCTTTTGGGAGAGGAGGCTGTACATGCGTATCTACCAAATCTAATCTAAGTGATCTAATCCTGGCAGATTTCTCTAGGTATTACTGTCATACAGATTCTGAGGGCTGTGTCTATATAGACAGCTTAACCCACTCTCAGGTGCCAGTGACTTATCTCAGCACTGTGCCCATGCACCAAGGTCTCCGGCTTGCTTTAAATTTGCATTTCAGAACCTGAGCTCCAGTTCTCTGGCATTACCAAGCCCAGAGACCTGATCCTGGCAGCCCACCCCACTCCTGTGGGCATATGACATTGCCAACATTTGACTCCGGAGCAAGACCTTCCCATGCCATGTTCTGCATCTGTGAGAAAAAAATCAGCCTCAGCAAATTAGCTTATATAAACAAGTTAGGTCAATCACCATTTCCCACCAATTTTATTCACTCTAGTAAATGAGCCAAAGAGGGTTATTTTTTTTCTGTGCTTTGCTGGCTCCCTTTCAATCTTTGGGACATCATTTCCTCACTTCCCTACTTAAAAGCAGGACTTAAAAGTTATCAACTTCCATAACTTCCTCTCCAAGCATGATACCGTCCCACCTGCACTGAAACTGGCAGCATCTGCCACCCGCAGCACTCGTGTGTCCGCTCCGGGGTGAACAGGGACCCGTGATCCTGGCAGCCGAGGTGCTTCTCTGGGGGAACAGGCTGCTCTGGTATTTTTTATAGGTATTTCCCCCCCATTTCTCAGCAGAGGTAGCACTGACTGTCAGGACACGCCGTGACTCTGCTCAGGGGTCTGTGGTCCTTTCTTTCAGGTCTAGCCCAGAGCCTCTTGCCCAGGGTAAACCTCGCAAGGCCCCAGAAAACAAGAGCTGCTGCTACAAGTCTGTCTGAGGCCGAGCACTTGCTCGCTCAGGAAGGATGGGTGCTTGAAGGGCTTCACAATGGTGTCACAGCTCGGAGTAGTAGATAATCATGATATGTGGCTGGGGAGGGGCAAGAAGTCATTCTCACCTCCATGTCCATTACAAAGCTCTGGTTGTCCATCCCCTCCCCTCTGTCCCGCTCTCTCCCTTGGGATGGCACAGCCCCTTCTCTGCTTTTTATCAAGGGAAAGGAAAAAGAAAGAAAGAAAAGGAGAAGCAGCAGCCTGTGCAGTAACCGAGTCCTTCGCTGCCTCCTGCTCGGCTTCAGTGCAACGCCATGTTTGTTCGAAGGTAAAGAGGAAGCATCGGGGATTATGGACACGGCTTTGATTTTATTTTAAAGGCTTTAATATTTGGAGCTGTATTGATTTGATTTATCTCAGTGTGCCAGCGTACCGCCGGTAACTAAGCAACACCGATCCTCTCTGTATTCTGGGAGGCTCCCGGGATTTTGCCTATGAACGATATTACTTTGTGTATATGAAACTAAATGGACCATAGGCACCATTTGTAAGTGGAGGATATTTGAGTTTTATATTTCTTCTTGCTGGGGGATGGATGTACGGAGAGAGAGGAGAGAGAGGAGAGAGAGGAGAGAGAGGAGAGAGAGGAGAGAGAGGAGAGAGAGGAGAGAGAGGAGAGAGAGGAGAGAGAGGAGAGAGAGGAGAGAGAGGAGAGAGAGGAGAGAGAGGAGAGAGAGGAGAGAGAGGAGAGAGAGGAGAGAGAGGAGAGAGAATATTTTCAGTTGGAAGGGACCTACAATGATCATCTAGTCCAACTGCCTGCCGAATTCAGGGCTGATCAAAAGTTAAAGCATGTTGTTAAGAGCATTGTCCAAATGCCTCTTAAAGACTGTCAGGCTTGGGGCATCGACCACCTCTCTAGGAAGCCTGTTCCAGTGTTTGACCACCCTCTCGGTAAAGAAATGCTTCCTAATGTCCAGTCTAAACCTCCCCTGCTGCAGCTTTGAACCATTCCTACACGTCCTATCACTAGATACCAGGTAGAAGAGATCAGCAGCTCCCTCTCCACTCCTCAGGAAGCTGTAGAGAGCAATAAGATCGCACCTCAGCCTCCTTTTCTCCAAACTAGAGCAACGCTGGCTGCACTGGACTCCCCGCTGCAGCTCTGCGACAGGTTTCCTAGCCCTCACAGCCCTCCATGATGCACAGCGGGGACCTCGGCCTTTGCCCCGTCTGTTGGCATCTCCCCCTTCCCTCCCCTGTTGCTGCCAGCAGCCCCGGCACAGGCAGCCCCGGCTGTTTCTTTAAGATGACGGCGTCTGTGTGGTCAAAGTCAGCAGGCAAAAGAGGCACTGTCAGCTCGCACTATATGGTTCAGTGGTTTGGCGTTAACGATGTTTGTTTTGGAGCCCGCCTGCTGGTCTGACCCATTTAGGATCCTTGCTGTACTACAAGCTCACCTTTCAATTATAAGGGGAGGCAGAAGGGGTCTTTAAAATGAAATTGGAGCCCACCAAGCCTGAAGCTGCCAAGCACAATCGCATTAAGTCAGGCTGCCATTGTACGGCTCTTCTTCGAGCTGACCTGGGAAGGCTGTGTCAGTAATTTCACAAAGTGGAAAGGAAGAAAGGAACCGGCTCTGCAGATGGACGGCTTCTCCGGCTTGGGACGGTGCCCCCCCTCACCACCACGACACCCAGGGCTGCTCTACAGCACAGAGAAACCACTTTTTTCTGGAGAAGGCTTTTTCTGGACAGGGGAAGGATTTGGACTGGTAGAGACACAGAAGACCTTTGACCCTCGGTCTGTATCAGCAGAAATTAAAGCCCTCTACCGCTGCCTTCAGCAAGCCCAGCGCTGCTGGGGAAGGGCATCCCCAGAGGCAGAGGGGACCAAGGGATCAGAGGTGTGTGCTGGGACCCAGGACCCCCACCAGCTCCTGGGGGACCCTCACATGACCCACGCTGGGTCAGCCCTGCTCATCCAGCACACGAATGGGAAACTTGCAGCTGCTGGAGCAAGAGCATCTTGTCCTACCTGCCCAGCAGGTGAGGAATTTGCCACAGACCTTCTTAGTGGAGCTGCAAGCAGTGCATTGCTGAAACCTCTGTTCAGAACCTCTTTGCAAGCCCACACTGGATGCTCTGGTTGTCCTGACTTTGCCTCAGGCCTCTGCTGCCAGAGAAGCTCACTCTGAACATCACCATAGACCTCAGCTAAACCTACCTTTACTGAGACTGTGACAGCTCTCTTGCAGAGCACAGTGGAGACCTCTTTGGCTTTATGCTTCACCATAAGCATTTTATTATTATTATTACTATTATTATTATTAACCAGACCCTCCCATGGGGAGAAGGGGACTTGAGTGGGCATCACTTTTTACCCTTTCGTAGATAAAAAGGTTGTTGCTTTTTATCTTTTTGTGGCCTGGCGTGGATCTGCCAGAGCTGCATGCTGGACAGACGAGTCACGTGGCTGAGTCTGCTCCCACGACGGCCTCGTGTATGATGCTTTGCACTGACAAATACTTCCAATTAAGAAGCACAATTATATGCTTGTCGAATGGACAAATAGTGCTAACAAAAGTGCTGAGGAGTGATCCTGTGGTTCTGGCATGTACAAATTGGTCATTATTTTAACTTAGCTGAAACAAGAACCGTGTAGAATAGGGGGCTGGGTGTTTTTTCACATGAAATCTGAAACCAGGCAAAATGCACATCAGCTTTGCCAAAGAGCTTCCCTGAGGTTTGCAGATTCCTCAGCAAGTCTGGACTGAGTTAGAGAAAGTCAAAGTGATGGGGAAAACACTAAGCCTCAGAGGGGGACCCAGTGCAAGAGCTTTCTCCAGCTTTGAATCCAAACCCCTTGTCATGGCCTCCTCAGCTCAGCTCTTCCCTGAGAAGCTGAAAACAGTGCCTTTCTCCTAATCAGGCAAGAACTGGCGTTCTCCAAACACCTTTCAATAGCATTAACGTGGATACACAACCTACAACGGGAACGCCCAGGACCAACACCTGGGCTTGTTCTGCGCTTCAGCAGAGGTGGGTTTGGTGGGTTCCTTGCAGCTCTCCATGACCCCTTCCCAGCAGTGCTGGCAGCGATCAGCATGCTTCCCTTAATTCCCATTGCCACGGGGCCAGCGTGGTAAGTCCTCAGCCTTTCATGGCCTCCCAGAAATACCAACAGGCAGCTGGGGAAATGTGTCTGGTCAGCTCAGCCAGGAATACACCGTCTCAGGGTACCCCATATATAAGCACACATCCAATATATAACCTGTATATAAGCACAACATCACCAATGCAAACAGAAAACTCCAGAACAGCCCCCATCCCCTGTGCTTGTCCACCTTGGTTTAAAGCACTCAAAGCAATCCATTCCAAAATCCAACTAATTAAAAAATTAAGGAAAAAAGGTAAGTACTTTGGGAACAGCATTGTCCACATTTCACCCAGTCTCACTGTTGCTCAGAGCACTCTAAAATTAAACAGATGCTTAATTTTAAATTCTCAAAAAATCTCACACCAGAATAATACTTTCATTCCTCATTTCCAAAAAAAATTATGTTAATGGTTGCTTGCGCACCATCTGGCAGCGTAACAGAGGAGATGTCCTCACCGAGATGCTGAGATGCAGGGACAGATAAGCCAGTCCGATGCGCTAGGGACTGCAGTTTCCCAGTCACAGCATCGGGCAGCAGCAGCACAGACTCATCCCCTCCACTAAGTCACTGCAGCTCAGGGGTAAAATCCCATCACACTTTCTATTGCAGCTCATTGCTTGGCCTCTCCTGCAGCTACCTCCGGACACACGGCTAACAGGGAGGGCAGAGGCAGGTTTAGGTGAGGCAGCCGCCTACCTGCTGTTGATACCAACATGAGCTTCATATAAGCGACAGAGCAGTGATTAACTGATAATACTTTTTGGCAGCATAAGTTGGATTTGAACCAGCCGTCTACCGGCAAAAGCCTCCAACTCCCAGTGAAACTTGAAGATATTAAAAGACATCGGGAAGGAGCCGAGGCTCAGAGAATAATGACCCTGGATTAGGGAAAAGAGAGCTGAAACCCGTCAAGCATTTCAAAGTGAAACAAAATCTTTGGATGTCGTTTGGTTGCTTTTATCCACAAATTCAGTTTTATCTGTAGGGGGAGAAAAATAAACCCTACAGGAACGCTTAGCATGGTGGAAAAAAAAAAATGTTAAATTAAGCTTACAAAAATGTTTCTCTTTCTGAAAATCTTGGCTGGCGACAAATGGCTTGTGCCAAGTTATAAATCAAGCCTTGGGTTTCTTTTAACGCTCAGCATCCCCTGATTTATGATGCCATCACAATCTCTCGATTGATTTCTGACTTGGTGATCCATCTTCCTCTGTAGGTAGCTGCCCATTATAACGCCTTTTCCTGAGCAGGCGGCACGTTTCGCTTCCCAGAAGGGCTTTGTAAAGGAGAGGCTTGAGCGGAAACCTGCTCACTGGCAGGGCACAGACCCGAGAGGCTGAGGTGGCCACGGAGGGAGGGGAGATGGATGGTGTTTGTATGAAGGAGTAGCACTACTCACTCAAGTACACGCACTGGGGGGTCTAGGTTTGCTAGCCACTGAACCAGCGTGGCCTTTGGCAGCACAGGTATGTTCCTGGAGACCCCAGGACAGCCCTTCTTTTCTTGTTTTGGATGACTAGAGCCTCCATGCTTCAGCAGGGTTTAGTTCCTGACAGCAGCCATCCCTCACAGATGGAAATAAATTAAGCCTTGCAAGCCAGAAGGAAGAGTCAAGCTCACCGAAACCTCTCACCAAATAGGAAAGCCTTTTCCTCTAGAAACATCCCACTCCTCAGCAAGGCCTGTTCCCACCAGCTCAGTGATCCAAGGACATCAGGGCTTACCTGGGACTTAGAGGACCAACGCCGTGACAAATTCCCATGTGATGCAATAACCACTGTGCACCTCCCCATCAGACACCAGGTGGGTGGGAGCTGTATGAAGGCTTGTTCCTGCACCCTTGCTTGGCTGCAGAGGTCACCAGCCCCATCTGTTCATGGGTACCTACCTCCTGCATATCCCAACCTACAAAGCACCCCCTAACTCACTCATCAAAAAAAGTCAAATTAACAAAGTGCAGCTATTTATATTGAGCTCATTTTAACCAAAACAGGCGAGGGTGGGTTTTTGTGAGCAGCAGGGATGGCAGCGGTAAGCAGCTGGGAGCACTCACCCCCAAATCCAGCGCAGCTGGAGGCTGTTAAGGAGACCCAAGCACCTCAGAAATGAGAGACAATGGGGGTGTCGGGGGAAAAGGTAGCGAACACCAAACACTCAAAGCCTTTTGAGGTTTCTGGACTGCAGCGGACTATGGGTTATCTCTGTATCCCAGGCAATGTATCAGACCTTGGGGTGAGCGCAGGGAGCACAAATATGGGCTGGAAATCCCTGGAGTGCTGCAATTCACTGGCTACAGAGCCATGCTTGTATCAGCCAGGTTATATATCTTTATCTAAAGCATGGTCTCCTATATAAACGTTTTCTTGGGGAGTCCAGAAGCCGGCTGTCCGCTCAGATGGTGCCTTTTTAACTTCCAAGATAAATAGGGCTTTTTTGTGTCACTATAAAGCATTATTTATAGTGGAAAGGGCCTGTGAATGGCACATGCTGTCAGTTCAGTATGTAAATGATGCCAGCTCCGTTTGCTACATCCTATAAATTATATTCATACCCTTTTTTTTGTCTTCATCTGTCAGAGGAAAAGTCACCTTGATGCCTTGAAGTGGTCGTCTTCTCCCATTTCCTTTGGTGTGTGAATCTACTTTGAGGCTTGGCAGGGAGGAGAACATGGGATTTTCAGAAGCGATTAAGTGATTTGGAAGAACGAGCCCTGATAGCCTTCGGAGCTCCACCAATAAGCAAGACTGAAGAGCTGCCTCCAGATTAAAAACTGTGTGCTATGGGGCTTCTTCATAGGAGCTTCAAGGATGGGATGGCCTAAAGAGCCAACCCTGATCTCATGGAAAGGGTAGAATGGCAATGCTCACATGAGCAGGGTAAGTAGGATTAGGCCCTCAGCATCACCCATGAGTGTTTTTTTCAAACAGCCTTTGCTCATCCCATTCTTGGAAGTTGAGTGCTGCTGGCTTCCACCCCCGTGTCTTTTTTTCTCCAGGCTCAACTCTTTCTCTACCTTCATTTCTAGTCTTTGGGTTAGACTACTCACTTCCCACACTTATTTTGGGTGTCTGCCTCCCATTCCCACTCAGCACCACCGGATCACCCCCAGTTAGACCCTTAGCTGGTATAAACCAACTTTCTTGGATTGGCATTAGCAGTTATGGATCTGACCCAGTTACCTATCCCTTAGAGAGCACTTTACAGGGGGTCAACAAAAGACGTGCAGAGCTTTTGGAAGCAGAGATGTCCCCTGTTACTTTCCCCCCGTTCTTATGAGCAGGGTGCACTTCCTTGGATGACCCAACTTCAGCCATCCCTTCCACCTGGCCCGCAGATAGGCAGGCGGCAGCGCTCGGGCTCAAGGTGCTCGGTCTCTCTTCTGATGCAGAGAGAGGAAAAAAATAAAATAAAACAAACCCATAAATCACAAAGCTAGCAAATGAAAATAAATACACTTAACAATATTTCCATGCTGCTTTTTATTATTATTATTTATAATGGTATTACAGAATTTTGTAAAATTAAAGTAAATGTCAAGCAGAATGCAATAATTTTCCTTGGGGTTTGGCACATTTGTGTGCCTGACAGTTTCACATTTTTCTTTATATCCGTGAAGACAGGAGCCTGACAGGGCTATATTTTGTTACCCACTTTGTTCAATTTTGTCATAAATTGGAGCGAACAAAACAGTGAAAATACAGACACCAAATTAATCAAAGAAATTACATTTTAAAGGACCTCATACAAACATGTATGAAAGAATCATACTGTGCCAGGAAAGCACATGAAGAAAACCAGTATTTCCCCCCACAAAACACATGCACTTTGCCCCCAGAAGGGCAGAGACTTCACCCCAGAGCCATTAGTGTTACGCACCGAGTTGTTGCTCCTCAGCTGCTCTTGCCTTGCAGAGCCCTGAATGAATTTCTCTCCCGTGCATGTCTCTACCAGCTGGTACAAATTTCTGTTGTTCACTTCCCGTGGCAATGAGCTGCATCTTTTAACACGACGGTGGGTGCTTGACACGCAGCAGATAATTTGGGGATGTCAGGGCAGATGGTCACATTGGGACCTTTTGACAGGTTGCGTTCAAGTTCACGCCGTCATCCTCTGACTTCTGCTGCCACCGGCACCACCTGCAAACACCCTTCACCCGCAGGGCCCGACGCCATGCCGTCACTGCCAGGCCACCGGGGACCCTCCGTTAAAAGCGCGGTGGCTGTTTCTCTTGTTTCAAGGGACGCATTTGTGGCGGCACAGGAAGAAGCACCATGCATAAAGAATTGCAATTTCCATGAGAATGACAAGGAGAAACGCGAAGCGAGTGGTAGGGCTATCCTCGGGCCAATCCTTTCTGCCTGAGTAAATTCGATTTGAATTCCTCTTAAAACACCAGCTCTGCAGCACTTGGACTATATTGAAAAGGTCACTGGAGGCAATGTCAGACATACTCTCCAGCTGCACTACAAGTGCACTGATAGAGATTCATAACTACATATTACTGCAGCTGAAGATCCAAAGTGACTCTCCAAGGTATCCTCTCCACTTATCTGGCAGCAGCAGACGATTTCATTACTTCCCTTTAATGCCTGGACGGAGGCGTTAGTGCCCTCTCTCCCCCCAAACGCTGACTGGGAAGGACTTCTTGGAGATTGTTAGAGTTGGTGAGGATGGTTGGTGGGGTCTTGCGAATTTGAAGTGCATTTCAGCCAGTTGAAAGGGCCGCGTTGGTAGCTCACCTTCTTCCTACCTGTCTGGGCTTTAGAGGACTCTTCAGATATAACTGAGGCCAGAAGCACTGGGAAGTCATAGTGGCTGAATCAGCTGTCCCCTTGGATGGTGCTAAGCATCCAAAACCCACCTCTGGCATGTGCAGAAGTCTCGTTGTCTCCTGCTAGAATTAGGCTTAAAACCTGAAACATAAGATGTTTCCTTTCCTCTCAAATTTGGTATTTTACCCTGTAACCCTGTGGTATGAAAACATGATTTTTCCCCTTATCCAGCTAATAACCAGTCCTTTGCTGCTAACCCAGCAGCGCTGGATGCAGGCAGCGGTCACGCTGCAATGAGTTGCTTGTGCTGACCCATCCCAAAGCGCTGGAGAGCAGCAGCGTCGTACTGAGC